>NC_139173.1:36694964-37372749 GCF_965202585.1 Thalia democratica | reverse complement strand
TTTTGAATTGTTGGATTTTAAAGTCTTACAAAACCAGTAAATCTTTAGCTTAAAACAAAAAATTTTACTAATTTTTTTTTTTCTAAAATGTTTTGCACAGTTATGATGCATTTTTGTTTAATCAAGTATATGCAGAATTACTAAAAATCTTTTCAACTTGTTTGCAAAGCATGTGATAATTTATACAGCAGCTTGAACATAACAGAGCTTTATTTTCAAATTTTATAGAAAACTTATTTCGTAATTGTGAACAGTATTTTTCACAAAGTTTAACTTTAAAACAAAACATGAGTTTTAGTACCTGAAAAATTGGCAAATAGCATACGATGTGTTTATAAATTAGTTATAAAAATATGTTTGCTTAACCTTTTAAAATATTTATTTACTTAAAAACTGCAAGATTTCTTGATCAATTATAGTTATCAAAAAGAAAAACAACTTTTACTATATAAAAAAACAAAATAAAACATTCATGATAAAGTAGTTTATTATACGTTACATGAAAGACACAACTATGAATAATCTTAGTCACTTTTAACCAGTATTTTATTGGAAAACATGGTTGCACGTAGGACATTTCTCGTGGTCTTTAAACCAAGCATCTGTACAAGTTTTGCACAAATAATGGCTGACATGACAGTCCAGACGGACCATCTCCGTACCAACTTGCAGGTCTTCAAGGCAAACAACGCATTGCTCACCCACCAACGATTCGTCTGCAGAGAAATGCTCAAACTTTCCAATTCGTTCGCGAGTAAGACCACTGATACGCGCATGAAAAGCTTGCCCTGGAATTTGCGGATCGATTCCCTGTAGAAGTTGAAGCAGCTGTTGCATATCTTCCAGATTGTTGTGAATTTGTTCTTGCTTCTTTGACTTTTGTAATTTTTTAAAATTTTTCCTGACTTTTCCTGATTTCCTGTTGTTTAAATAAGAGAAGCGAATTTATATCGTCTTGTCGACATATAAAAAAGCTTCTTTTAAAACACAACAAATTTTGAAGCATTTTATAGTCAATTAACTGTTGTTTTCGTTAATTTTAGTTTTTTGATTAGTTAGAAGGTAGATCGATTTTTGTACTGAATATTTGTAATGTACAATATTACGTCATACTGTTTTTTGTTTTTTTGCATAACTTTTGTATCTTTGTTTAGTACAGTGCTTTTTATTTTGAATTTAACTGGCTGATGATCAAAGCTTTATGAAAAACTAAAGCTTTGTGAAACGTATGTTCCAGAATTTTTAAAATCGCTATTTGAATAAATTATTTAAAAGCCCTTCAAGTGGGCTCAGTTGAAAGTGTTTAAGTTTAAACATTAACCTTATTTTAGATATATATATATATATATATATATATATATATATATATTGTATACTGTAATCAGTTCAAACTTTAATAATTTACTAAGTTAGCAATTTTCAAGCTAAAACATCCTTTGATTTTAACTTTTATTATTTAAACAGAGTTTATTTGTGGTATACTTTTCCCTAGTGACTGTCTTATATTCGTACAAATAATACAAAAGATAAAAATATATAAGCTTAATAAAACTATAAACACTTTACAACAATTCATAAAAAGTCAAATTCAAAATCGTAAAAATAGCACCCATGTAAAACCTATTTGTGATTGAATTGATTTAAATTAAAATTAATATCCTTTTCGAAGTTTTAAAAACTTGAGAGTTATAAAATTACCATGTTCACTACTTTAGTAAACTTTTTTATTAAAAGCTACCTACTAACACAAACAAACTTAGGTTTGTGAATTATTTGAAACTCAGCGTCTATAACCTAACTTATACGGTTAAAAATTAAACTAGAATTTAGATTTTTAAATTTTCCTAAAATTGTTTTCAAAGTTTAGTTACAAATTAAAAAAAAAAAATTTTCGTTAAAAATAAGTATAATAACTAAAAAGAGTTTGTGTAGAAATACTTTGTTCTTTTAATGTAATCTAACATTTAAATTGATTTTTAAGTTTTTATATTAAAGCAAAGTTACTTTAGTTTAAAAATATATTAGAATATTATATTATCCAATACATTTTTTTTATAAAAGTTTTTATTTTTATTATAAAACTTCTTTAATTGAAATTAGTAGATTTCAAAACAAACTTTTATTTCATTTTTTTTAAATGGCTAAAAGTTATGTAAAATATTTTCTTTTAGTTTTTTCACTAACACTTTTAAAATAATAGGTTCGGCACCTAAAAAAACAGACACTCAATTTCAAAATCATTTTCTTTAAGTTAATGAAAACGTCACAACTTTTACTACTTTTTTCACTATTTTCTAGTATGTATGATAATTTTTTTTATATCATTAGATTTAATCTTAATTTAAACTACTTACTAGTTTAAATTATATGATAACATAAGTTTATGAGTTTTATGATCTGTAAAAATCTGTGAAAATTATTATTTTATGGTGCAACTGATTTTTTTAATAATTATTTTTAATTTTATAGATGCTTCACAAATTCATACACAAAATTAATATGGTAGGATCGTATTTTACATACACATAAGTTTTTAAAATAGTGTAGAAAAGAATTAAAGATATATATTTGTATTAATATGTATTTATATACACATTAGTTCTTCTCTGCGTGTTTATCAGAAGCGTTTTTAAAATTTACTTACCAGTTTATGTTACACCAAACAAAGTTATACATATCAGACTTTGATTTTATATTGAGTTTTATTTCGGTTTGCAATTAGTCGAAACTATGAAAGTTATTAAGAAGTTGAAGTTTGAGAGTTAAGAAACTACAAAAGAAAATGTTTTTAAACCACTAAACAAGCCAAATCAACAATAAAGAATTTAAACTACAATTAGAAGACGTCATTACTTCATTAGAGAGTTTAAAAAGCACGATAAACTATAAAAAAGATATATGAAGTTTCATATGGATGCTTCAAAAACTTTAGGTTTTAACTATTCAAATCAGGGTATACTTTTCAAACACTTGTTCATTTGACATAACATTAAAAGTTTACGCTTTTATTTTTTTCATAAGACTGTTCAACAAGTTAAAATTCTAAGAACAATACACACGATAGCAATGACAGCTTGCAAAATCAGCTTTGCTGGGTTGTGATCGAACACTTCAGTTGTTCTACTGGAACTCTTCTTTGTTGGATCAGTTTTCGACGAGGCATCATCAAGAAGAGACGAGTTTGGAAGTGAAATTTGGCCATCAAAGGCATAGAGACGAGTAAGAAGTGTATCAGCACCTGCATTAAAATTCGCTGGTGCATTCTTTCCACTTCTAACATAAATTGACAGTAAATTTTTATCAGGCCAAACAGGTACCGTTGCCTAGATTTCAACAATTCCCCTGCAATTGGAGGGAATTGATCATCGTAGAATTCAGACGCTGGCAGGAAATTCTGTTCTAAATCAGGAGTTTGTTCTACATATGAACTGTTCTCAGAATCTTTATCAGATTTTCTTTCAGACAAACTACCAACAACAGAATTTTCTGATGAGTTTCTATCAACTCTTACATAATTTGACTGTAAATCTTTGTCAGGCCAAACAGTAGGTAGAGCCAAGATTTCGAAGGATCCTCCTGCAATCGATGGGAACTGATCGTCATAATCATCAGATGTGTGTAGGAAATTCAGTTCAAAGTCAGGGGTTTGCTTTACGGATAAACTAATCTTAAGATCTTTATCAGTATTTTTTTCAGAGGATTTAATCTCAGAATCTTTATCAGAATCTTTTTTAACTGACTTAATCTCAGTCTCTTTATCAGTATTTTCTTCAGATGATTTAATCTCAGAATCATCTTCAGATGATTTAATCTCAGAATCTTTTTCAGAATCTTCTTAAACTGATTTCATCTCAGACTCTTTATCAGTATCTTCTTCAGATGATTTTATCTCAGTGCCTGCGTCACAAGTCGGCTGTAGAACTTGAACTGCGACTACAGGCTGTAAACGTTTTTCAGGCCATACAGAAACTGGCGGCCAGATTCTGTCAGATTTATTAGAAATTGGCGGGAACTGATCGTCGTAATCTCCGGACGTTGGCAGAAAATTTAGTTCGAAAATAACAATTTCCTCCGCAATTCGATCAGATTCATCAGGAGTTGGTTTCAAACCTCCAGCGGGCCAAACGGGAATTCGCGGCCAGATTACAGCTTCACCTGGAATTGGCGGGAAGTGTTTGTTGTAGCCATATTTAAATGCGTCACAATAGTAGATTCAACGGATTTCTTCAGAACTAGCAGGCCAAACTTGAATTGGTTGACGAACCATCTTGGATTGTTTTGAGATTGGCGGGTATTGCTCATCATAAAAAGCGGAGTATCCAGCAATGTATTGATATCTGCAGTTCTGAGGTACCATTTTGAATCACAAAGTGAATGCATAAGATATTTAGCTAATATGAAATTAGAAAAAGCATTAGAGTTAGAATTTCTCAAAATTATACAACTAATTTTACAAATATTAAGATTGAGATTACATGCAGAGATTCTTTTCAGACAAAAAAACATTACAAAAATTTCTTAAGCATAGAACCTAAACTAATGTTTTTCTGTTACTTCAATATAAATTTAAACTTACAATTTTATTTAAAAAAATAAAACTTTGGAGGACAAAATTCAGCAAACTTTGTTGGATGTTAACGATATAAATTTATAAATTTGAAATAAACTATTCTCTCCAAACATTTTTTGGCCTAATATTTAACTGGTCAGTTTGTTATTAGTCAAAAAATATTTATATATTTTTTATAAATAGTAAATAAAACTAATCTAAAAGCTACAAATAATTTCTTTAATCTGAAATATAGATCTTGTAACTTGAAATATTGGCTCAAATTCTAATATAATTTTCATTTCCTTACTTATATATAATTAATAAATAATCAGCAGACACTGAAGTTTTTAATCTTTAAAACTTGGATTTCATGAAAGTATAAATGAGTGTGTTTATGAACAATCTATTTTGATGCACACAAGTTTTAATCATATACAATTTGGTCGAAGACAATTTACTCTTAAAATATCGAAGCAAGACGTTAAATACTACTTTTGGAATAGATTTAACTTCATAAAATTTCAGTATTTGATTGTATTAAGTTTTTAGCTAGTTTTATACATAAAAATAAAACTTCATTTGGAATAAATTCAATGAAACAAAATAATGTTACTATCTGAAAAAAGACCAGAGTTTCTAGATTTTGTAAATTTGCATGTATAATCATTCGAAGTTATTTAGACAAAAACATTAAAAATCTTTAAGAACGAAGGTTAGGAGAACTTAATTTATTTGTTTAAAACAAACTTTGTGATATAACAATTAAAAATGTAACATTCAATTTAATTCTAAAAAGCGTAAGATTAAACACATGAAAAAATGTTAGTTATATAAAAATGTGTAAAGTATAAAGTTTTTAAGTTGTTTATATTGGTGATTTCAAAAGTGTCTGCTATATACTTTTGATCATTTTATTTTGTATTTAAAAATCAGTTATTGTAACTAAAAAAAGAAGTAAACTCTTAGACTTAATGTTACAATTAAGTGTTTCATTATGTTTTTTTCACTTTATTAGCTTTATTAATTTAAAACAATATGAATTTTGATAAGCTAGTTATAACCTATTAGTTTACATTTATATTACCTAAGAACAAAAAGTAAATATATTAAAGATTAAAGTTAATAAAATACATAGCTCGAATTTACGATCAACAATGCAAACAGAAAGACATGTAACAATTTATATTTAATGTTATAGATTATAAAGTTGTAAGTTAGTAAGTCACTTAAGTCACTACAAGTTTTTCCCAACCCTAATTTAGAATAAATTTTACTAAGTTATAAAATGGTTCCTAAACTTTCGAAATTTTATTTAATTTGCAAACTAAATATTAAAAACTCCTTAAATGTCAAAACATATTTATTTTAAGAAAAAAATTGTGCTTGAATTGCTTTGATAACACCGTAAACTAAAACTAAAGATATCTCTGTTATCAAGTTATTGAAGTAAGTACAAATATTTTTTATTAATAGTTTATAAACATGAAGTTTTTCTAATATAGTTAAAAATAAAAGCTTTTGTACAGCGGCTTTACAAATAAATGTAAGTTTTAGATATATAAAGCTTACTTTAAACAACTTTTATATTTGATATTGATTTTTTTTATAAGGTTCTTAAGTTTTTTTATAAGGTTTATAAGGTTTAATCGAAAAAAAAATTCAGGTTATAACTTTTATTTTACCAAAAAAAAAATTAGAGAAATTAAACAGTTTAATCATCATTGCACTTATAATATTATTACAAAAATGTAAAAACAAACTCTTGTTTTAAAAAAATTTGTGCATTTTACGTATAAAAGTTTGTAAATATATAAATTTAAGAATTTGGAACAAAAACATGATCAGTATATCTGAAAACAGTAATAAGCCTAGACAATCACTCAAGTAAAAATACTTTAAATTTGAGTGAGGTTTCTCAATTTTTTCATAGATTTGTATGAGAAGTATTATATCTTTATAAGAAAAGCATGTTTTTGTTATAATCTATGGTTACCATTTTCAATGAGCATAAATTTTATAAATGCTTGAACAAAACTTTTAAAAATATTTTTGACTTGTATTAAACAAATAATTATAAATCGTTTGGAATTATAGGAATATTAAAATTAGGTTAGAAATGTAGTTTGTCCATAAAAGAATTTTTTTCGTCTAAAACTCAATATTAAGAACGATATTTTAATAACACACATATGTATGTTGTGTAAGTAAATAAGAAAACCAGAAATATAATTAGTTATATAATGTCTTTTACAACGAAAAAATTTAATAAAATATATGAAAGTTTTAAAATATTCTTAACATTTTTTAGTTAGCGTTTAAAATAGAGCATTTATAATAAATTATACTTTTGATTGAAAGTATGACAACTTACTGGAAATAAAAATAATAATTTCAAAAAGAAACATAAATATTTTAATAAATTGTTGTTTGACTAATAATAAAGTAAATAGATTTATGTAAATTGTATAATTTATTCGCAACCGGTTTCGGTGGCAAGAGATTGCGACCTTTTCAAGCAAAAAATGAAATATTTTGATGAAAACATTACATATAAATGCAGAAAACAATTTTTGCAATATGTTTAAATTTTATTTTTAAATTCAGACGATTTTAAGTTCAAAAAAGAACATTTTGCAATTCAAATTTCAGCTAAAAACTTACTAAGATGGTTATAGACAATTGTGCTTTTGATTAAAGCTAATATAAACCAAAAAGGTTTTTCATTAGTAAATGGTTTATTTTGACTGATCATGAAGTAATTATGAGAAAAAAACACAGATATCAGTTGATTAATTTTTAAGTATATGTATATAAAACAATGAAAATAAAATTGGCATTTGAAATAAATTTTCTAACTATTAAAAACAATAGTTTAGTTTGGTAATTTAATTTTAATGTAAAGTAATTCTTTTATTGACAGTATGATACAAATAACATTTAAAAAGTAGTTTATCTAATGTTTCAAGTTGTCTTCAATTAATATCAGCACCAACTATTTACTTAAAACTGTGTACTCTTAAAAATGGTTATTATTTTATTCCAGACTTCATTAAAATACTTTGATCAATACTAATTTACGTTTCGAACCTACAAAACTTTACTTGATCTTCTGTGGACCGTAAAAATACTATTATTCATAATATTTCTTTAAATTTTCTGTAACTTTAAAAAAGCTTTCATTCTTTTACTTCTTATGTTTTCAGGAGTTATCTAGTTTGTTTATGAATTGAGATGGCAAACGAAGATTATGCTGACATTCTCGATCAGATGCGCAGGCTAACTCGGTCTGTTGATTTCTACCTCGATCTTGAGATGGAGATCCGTGACATCCTAGGACGGGTCCGAAGAGAGATGCGTGTTGCCTTGGAGACCCAGAGAAAGATGCGTGATGTCCTGAGACGGGTCCAGGGAAAGATCCGCCGAATCAATTACTCTGTCGCGCATTCAGTTTTGTACGACGACAACTTCCCGCCAACTCCCAACCAAGCCAACAGAAGACCGCCGAGAGTTCCAGTCTGGCCCGCCAGTCCCGAAGACATCCGTAGAATCAACTTTTGTTACGTATACGAATTTCAGTACGATGAGCATTTCCCGCCAATTCCAGATGGACTCGCTGTAATTTGGCCGCAAGTTCCCGCTTGGCCTGCGGAAGTTCCTGATGCAGATCCCGATGCAGATCCAGTTCCTGATGCAGTTCCTGATGCAGATCCTGATGCAGTTCCTGGAAATAGTACGTCTGCCTGTTGCACGCTTAAATGTTCAGTGAATTTTTTTTTGCAAATTTTGCTTTTTGTTTTGTTTTTCGCTCTTCAATTTCGACTTGTTGAATAATTTCACTCTCAATGTTGGGTTTGATGCTTGAGTGTTCGAAAAATTATGCCAATTTTGAAAAGTTTAGATTACAAAGCTTGTGTTACTGATTTTTTAAACTTCAGATATATAAAATCCAGTTTTGTCTATAAGTTCTTGTTTTCTAAGTATTTTATTTACTATTTCAAAAATGAAGTTTTTTTTTATTTGATGTTGTTTGTGAAAAAGGATGAAAACTTTAATAAAGTCTGTTTTGTATAAGTTATAGACTGATTTATTTCTAACCGTCTTAGAAATTTGTTAAAAATAAGTTAGCAGATGATTCTCAATCTGTAATAACTGCTCTGATAGAAACTAACTGGTATAATATTATAACTGCAACTTTTAATTAGAACTACTATAGGAAGGGTTATGAACGTATATATATATATATCATTTGTTATTTATTAATAATCTATAATTCATTTGTTTACAAACCAACAACTATTTCAACTTTGAATATTATTTATAAACTACAATCCAAATGTTAAATCTGAATGAAATTTTTGATAGCAACAACTAGCACCAAACTTTTCAAAGTTCATTACTTGGCACCAAATCATTCTAGTTTTCATAAAATTTTCATTTGCTTAAAATACTTATTAATTACGATTCCGAAGTATTAACTTCTTGTCTAATCCCTTAAAACAAACAAAGTGGTCCACCTGTTTTATCAACTTTAACTAATACCTTCTACTATTAAATTATGAACTTTTAATTATACTACAACCTATAAAATTACAATTTATTATCTTATTGACATAAAGTAATCACAAATGATTAATGATTTACAGTAAAGAAATTTCTATTGTTTAAACCGGATTTTTTATTATAGCTAAATGATAAGTTTCACGAATACTCTAGTGCAAGTCTGCTAATTTTGCAATTAAGGAATAAAATATGCTATCAGATTGTTTGAATCATATTTTTAAGCTTTGTTTTTAAACATTGCTGTTTTAGATATAATTTTATTTCTCATTTCAAAAAAATAATTTTAAAAAACAGCTTTAACCTATAAAACACCTATAAGAAAACTTCGTTAGAATATGACGACAAGTAAAGAATAAAGTAGGCGCAAAATGCTGCAAAAGCTTTAAGGTTTGAAAAAGTGTATAGTTTTCTAATCTTTTGATATGGACTTATTGTAGTTAAAAGGTTTTGGAAACAGTACTGCTTTTAATTTGTGAACAAGTTCATAGTAATGCTAAAGTATTAGCAGCTAAACTTAATTGAAACCGAATAAATTTACAGGAAAGCTTTTAAAAGTGTTTTTGAATACTAACAACTAAGCTGATTTTTTTAGTGGACTAAATTGACATGGTTAAATTAAAACATAAAATATTTTTATATATCCTAAACTATTTTAGTTTTTAATAATTTATTATCTTTGAAAAAAATAATTACTTAGTTTCACCGCAGAGCGGACTTTCAAATTGTACATTTTATTCAAATAGAATAGTTTCTGCCTTAAAATGTTAAAATTTCTGTACATAAAGTATCTATTCAGCAGAGTTAAATTTCAGGTCAAAGAACTTATAAGCATGTTAAAATGTTAAGTGTGGAACAGGACAAATATGCTCGGAGACACTTATGCACGAAGAGTTAAAAATGCACGAACGGTCACTTTCAACGAAGGGTCATTTTTGCACGAAAGTAAAAAAAAAAAAGTAAAAAATACTGACAGAAGGTTAGGGGTTGCAGTGATAGTAAAAATGACTATTTACACCGTTTTTAGACCATTTTGTGACATTTAAAACTTATAGTTTTAACTCTCTTTTTGCTATGTATCAGATATATGGATCCTGTAGTTCTTAAACTTAAAACTAGGTTAACCTTTTTTAGATTGAATTTTTTTTTATGAACTACTATGCTTGTGTGATGGTTTTACCGAATAAAATAGAACTTAAAACTATATCGCGTTAATATTTGTTTAAAATTTAATTGAACTATATATGTATACTGTAATCAGTTCAGACTTTTATGATTTACTAAGGTAGCAATTTTCAAGCTAAAACAACCTTTGATTTTAACTTTAATAGCCGTCAAAAGCCAATTTAGCCAACTAGTTCAGGTGTTTACAATTTGGTACAGTACTCGCTCAACCATAAAATTTTTATTTAAACCACAAGCTATTATTATTTGTTACATTTTTCCAAGCATATTGCTGAGTTTACATCTGGATAAAAGTTATGAATTGATATGCAGCTATTTTTATTAAAAATTTCACATTTTTCTAGGTTTTAGAAAATGAAAGAAATATTCTTAGATAAACTTGATATAGTGTTATGTAAACCAAATACATAATTATATATCTTAATTTTTTTGGTAAATATGTTGATTACTTGTATGTGATCTTGCAACTTTAAACTCAAAGAGTTTTCATATTCCTCATAAGAAACCCTATGCCTAGACCAAACAGTTTAGTTTTGTTTTAAATGTCTTAAAAGTGGCCTGATGGTTATTGGTCCTAATAACAGCTATAAAAACTTTCTAAGTTAAATTTTGAAAGTTTTATACCCAGTGGCTTACACATATACTAATACAATTATAAAACTAATACTTAAAATATTAATTTTTAAACTGCTACAGAAATAAGTGCATATATTAGTTTGGTAGTTTGTTGTTTAGTTTTTGTCAGTGTGATCGGAATGATGGGTACAAAGAAATCAGAAAATTATTTAGAAGACAAAAAAACATTCTCAATATTTTGTACTTAATTGGTAAAGCGTTATGCGCATTTAATGGTTGCCATACAGTATGGGTAATTAAGAGAACAGGTCAAAATTGCAAAAAGACAAAATTTTATGAGGTTAATAAATTGCACAAGGGAACAAAATTGCACGATGACAATTTTGCACCAAAGGTCATTTTTGAACAAGTTACATATTTGCACAAGAGTAAAAAAAAAAAAATAAATACTAAAAAATAATTATTAAAAAAACAAAAAGAATAAAAAAAAGTTACTGACTGAGGGTTAGGGATAACATTTATAAAAAAAATAATAAAAATAAAAATTAAAGGTAAAAAAATTAATAATAATAAAAAAACACTAAAAAAGCTACCGACCAAGAATAAATGTTGGGGGTAACAAAAATAAAATATTAAATTTATGAAAAATAATAATAAATATTCAACCATGCGTAATGTCTCCCTGCAAAATTGTCTGCTTGTGCAAAAGTGACCCTTCATGCAAAAGTATTTTTGTGCACTTGTGCAATTTTGTCCTATTGTGAAATTTTTTAGGCTTGTGCAAATTTGGCAGCTACCCAAATTAAGCAGTTTACATTTTTTGTTAGAGTATTATTAAAATTAGAAAACAAATTTTAAACTGTAAAATACTTTTAAATTATGAAATTTTAACTGAACCTTTAATTTTTAAGTCTTTATCATGTAGCTATTAATTGTAACAAATTTTCTGTTGATTGCTTATACAGTAGTTTAACTTATTTAGTTTGCAAAATTTAAAATACATTAAATAAACTGTGAAAGCATAGAAAACTTTTAATTTCTTTTTACAACTTTTAAAACATTAAATTTGTATACTGTTGAATGAACCAATTAACTTATTGTCTTACTAATAAAATTATCTTGTTTGTTTTTTTGTAGTAATAAAATTAAATAGCTAATTAGAACATCAGTGAAAGCTATCAACAAATTAGGCTGTTCACTATGTTATTGGTCTAATTAGTGTGGTAAAAATATGTTTTTTTTTATTATTGACATTTTAAAAAAAGTTTTTGTGTATTGGTCAGGATGATGGATATATTAGATTTAGTCTTATTCCCAGGTATTTTTTGAATATATTTTGATTTTATGTTTATTTTATTAAAAGATTGCTCAATTCCACCAGTTAAACTTTTCATAAAGTGTAATTCATACTATTATTTAACATTTAGTTGTAAAATCTTCAAAAAAAAGTTTGTATATTAAGTTGGATTTAAACTGTTTAATATTTAGCTCATTAAATATTGTTTATTTTTATTAATTTTTTATCAAGTTATGGGAGGAGGTGAAAGCACAAAAGTAGAAGATGTTCAAGTTGAGGTAAATTGTTATAAATAGTTTAAACAATGATAAACAATAAAAAATTAAATTAAATAACAATATCAGTACCAATAATTCAAAGTTTTAATTTCAATAAATTTTCAAACAACTAAGCATAGTTTTAAATGTTTTTAAAATGTTTTAATTAAACTCAAAAAAAAGTACATTGAGTTGTTTTTTTTTTGAGTTAGCTGCAAGTTTAAAAATAAAAAGCATAAAGCTGTTAGTTTTAATTTTTTGTTATAAAACAATTTTTAATCTCATTAATTACTGAGTGCAACATTTTTTATAAAAATATTGTAATTTAATAAATTTGTTTTTATCTATTGAATTCAAGTTGAGAAAATTGACTGTTTCTCTTGACATAGGCTAGAAATATATAAACATTATAATTAGTTATAGTGTTGACATCTAAAACTAGTTCAAAGTTGCTTTTTGCAGATAATTCATTTTCAAATTTTATTTTTTCATGTTACTTAAACAAAAAATTGTTGACATTAAGTCAATTAGTCAATTAAGTTAACATTTGACGTTAAATCAAATAAAATACAGTGGGGGCATTAAATTTATGAAATTTGTATCAATATAAAAACACACTGCCACTATAGATTTCATTAAAAGTATAAAAAAAACACGTGTGTTTCAAAAACATAAGTAAAATAAAATAGTATATTAAAAAATTAACTTTTAACTACAGATCAATTCAGAAACAGAAGAAGTAATTTTAAGTGATGATGATGACCAAAATAAAAATGAAGTTAAAAATGCAAACCCAATCTCACTTATCAGTATGTATTTCAAACAGGCTTTTTTTTTATAAAAAAACAGCAAATTGTTTCTTTTCTGTATAAACTTGTTGTATTTTAGAATAAAGCTCACATTTTTATGCGAGTTTAAAGCAGCTTTAGTCTGAACAATTATATTTTAAAGGTTTTTTTTGTACTTAAAGATATTATAAGACTTGTAAGATTTGTACACATTTATTTTTGACACTTTATATGAAACTTATAAAAAGAACAAGTAAAAATGTAATTGAACTGCATAGTCACCACTAAAAACTTTTTAACCTACTAGAAACTGTTTATAATATTTACATTAACCTTACAAATCAAGCATATAGTTTTGTTCTTAGTCTCAAATTTTGCCAACTATTGGCGTTTGAAAAATTAAATGTTGTCTAAGTTTTAGTTTTAATCTTTTAAGAAAAAAACCAATCAAATTATTAAATGACTTGAAATTTTAGGAAATTCTTAACCTTTATAAATTATTAGAATAGTTGCAAAAAAATACATTTTAATTTCAAGAATTTATTAATATCAGACTTCAAACTTGGTTTAGCTTTTTCTTCAAGTTATGTTTTTAAATTTTCAATATATTTATTTTCATTGTTTTGTGACAGACTTCAAATTGGACAACATACAATACTCATCTGCATACAGAACTTATAATCACTAGTTTTTTAATTTATTTTTTTTTTAAACAAAAGTTTCATCTTACAGACTTCAAACTGGACAAGATCCCATACTCTTCTGCATACAGAACTGGAGAGATGGGAATTTCCGCGATCACTGGAGCAGATTCGATCTTCATACCGAGAGCCGATCTCACAATAAAGATTGTTGATGTTCAGAAACAGTCTTCAAGGAGTCTCAATCCTTATTTGTGAGTTGACTTTTTGTTATTGAATATATATTTACCTACTTATTTGTTTTATTATATGAACTCATAATCAAGATAAAAATGCCTCAATCTGTATATGTGTTTTTTTATTGATAAATAAATAAGTATTTTTTTATGGTTAGTACTGTTATATAGTTGTACTTATATCTTAAAGTCTCAATCCTTATTTGTTTGTTATTTTCTTTTTTGTTCTATACCTATTTATTTTTAGTGTTATATGATCTCACAATCAAGATAATTTACAGTCAAAAACAGTCTTCTTATACAGGTTTATATTAGAAATAATCCTTTAGAGTTTATAAACCAGCAAAATAAAGATTTGATAAACACACAGATATACAATAGAAGTAACTCATTAAATTATTTATAAAAACAAATTGTGTAAATGGTTTATAATTTATAAAAATAAAAACAGGTATACAATAGAGGTAAATCATGGTAAATTCAGTTGGAAAATCTACAGAAGATACAAGCATTTCAATGAACTACATGAAAAAATACTTGCCTACAGAATGACATCTAAAATACCAATTCCAACTAAAAAGTAAGTTGTTTTAACAAGTTTGTGTAAGTAAATTAACTTTCACTTGAGAAGAATAGTTTGTACTTAAAATGGCATTATATATTTAATTTCACCGACCTATTTGAAGTAAACAGTTTTTTGTATGAAATTGTATAAATGAAATTTGTTTATGGTAGTTATGAATGCATATTGAATCAGATTTAGAAATTAATTTCACATGTTTAATGATAAGTTCTAAATTAAGAGAACTTTTGTTTTTTAAACTATCTATAAACAAGTTATTGTTTTTAAAACAGTAAATTTTAAATGGTAAATATCTTCTTTTGGTATACAAAATAATTTTTGTGTAGTTTTATTTTAGATGCTAAAAACAGACAAAACTAAGATAAAAATAAAATAATTTTCATTCTAAAATGTCAGGTCACAAATGTTTTTTTTTTTATTGAAAGATTAGATTTTATTTATCTAAAAATCTCTTTAACTTACTTAACAAGGGATGTTATAAATATTTTAAAGTTAAAGAGGTTAGTCAAACATAGCATCAAAATATAAAATCAGTGTACAAAGTTACTTTATTTGAAGCCCCATGTAATAAGTACATAGTCACTTAAAAAAATATTGGTTTTGCAATTTGTTGTTTATTGTAAGAAATTCTACGCATACCAAACTTAAAAGATACAAATTTTTATAAAACAAACAGGCATCGCATAAGAAGGAAAACGTTCAGAGGTGCCAAAGACGTTGTCAAGATACCAAGCTTTCCAATGAGACCTGAATATACGATCACTACTGAGGGTATTGATAAGAGAAAGGTTTAGTTTATTAGAACATAATTTTTTGTTTGCAAACTTTTAGTTTAAAACAAACAAATCTACTCTTGAAAATTTGATAAAGAATAGGCTTTGAGTTTAATTAAATTTAAACAAAAAAAATTACACAAAATTCGTGAAAGTTTACGATCAAAATGTTTAGTTTTTATCATGTTAAAATAATGCACTTTTTAATAAAGTTTTGCTGACTTAAATAATAATAAAAAACATACTAAAGTTACTGAAGTCTACAGGCTGAACAATGTATCTTATAAAACTACAATTAAGTGAAATTAAAAATATACCATTTTTATAATTAAAGATACATATTTTTTAGCACCACACCAAGTTTTAATATAATTTAAGAAGCTGAATAAGGTATGAGACTAAAGTAAAATGATAATTTATGATATATTATTTTATATTTTAGAAATTACAATTTTTTAGGATCTTTTGGAGAAATACATCAATGCAATGGTGAAAAATAAAGCTTACAGAGCCCATATAGCTACTGTTAGTTTTATTTGTATTATAACTTTTCTACATAGCTACCATTAGTTTTAATAATTTCTTTACCAAAAACTGCAGAGCCCACATAGCTACTGTTAGTTTTTTTTAAGAAATATTTTTGAATTAATAGTTCTAGTTTTTCTCAAAATTTTATAGACTAAGACTTAGCTTTATTAAAATTATGCAATTTCTTTATAACTAAACTGTAATTTTTTATAAATAATATTTAGTTTGATGGTAAAAAATATTTATTGTGCACTTGTAAAATTTGTAACAAAATTTGCTTAAAATTAAGTAGTCTTAACTGATTTTTTTCTAAGTTGAAAGTTTTATTCAATTTTTTACAGAAAAAGTTTTTTGGAATCAGTAAAATTTCTTTCATCGATGATTTAGGAGATAAAGCCATGTGAGTTTTCATTGCAGTTTAATCATCTTTTTGAACTTGATTAATTTATCCTTTAATTTTTTCTTCTAAATACAAGTAACTATTGATAGTATTAAATAAGTAAGTAGCTTAACTAATTTAAACATTTTTCCATAGTTGCAAAAGAATAACAAAATTATAGTTTTACTTTAGTATATTAGTTTTTACAGTTGAATGCAGTAAAAACTTTTCTTCATATGTTTGATAAGTTTGTAATATTTCAATATTCTCAGTAGGAGAGTTATTCAGAAGTAGAAATTTACATATTTTATTAACGTTGTAAAATATAAATTGAAAAAAAAAACATAATCATCAAATTGTTTCTCATAATACTGTTGAAAATAGTTATTCAGAAACAAGTATGTACAGTGAACATGTTTAGTTTAAGCGTACAAATGCAAAAAAACACATACAATACTTTTTTTTATTTTTTACAGTGAAGGGGTTATTCAGAAACAGACGGGATCCCACAAAATATCTCTGAGTTTCCTCGGAAGAATGTTCCCATGTAGCGATTGTTGCAATAATATTGGGCAAAGATGGGTTGATAGGTAATTAATTATTAAATAATATTATATTATTTACTACTATTAAAAAAGAATTAGTTGTAATTGTTCGTTGCAATAATATCGGTCAGAGATGGGTTGATAAGTAAATGTTATTATATTAAAACTAAATATTATTTATTATGAATTAAACATATAAAAATATAATTTGTAATTGTAAATGGTTGTTGCAATAACATTGGCCAGAGATGGTTTGATAGGTTACTAATTTTATTAATAATGTATAAAGTATTAATTTCAAATTAAATTGAATATAAATTATGTTCTCTTGTAGTGATTCATGTAATAATATCGGGCAGATATGATTTTATAGGTCTTATATAAATATTAATTAAAATTAAGCTAAGTATATTAAAAAAAATTCTTGTAGTGATTGTTGCAATAATATCGGACAAAGATGAGTTGATAGCTTAAAAATGTTTAAATAAAACGTTAAAAATAAATATACATAAAATATCATATCCTAATGCAATTATTTTTTAATATTATTCTAGTAGTTTTTTTATAATGTAGTACTTGTAGCAATAAGACAAAGATTAGTAAATAGGTATGTTTAGAAAATTTCATCAGATAAAATGGTTTTGAAATAAGGAAATGTTTATATAAACATTTTAGTACCACAATATTTAAAAAAAATGTAGACATATATTTTTTTTAAGTAAAATAGACTAAAAATTTTACTTTGTAATGTAAATCTTTGTTATGAAAAATTGTATGTAACTCATTATCAGTTGAGCAGTGATTTTGATTTTATAACTTTTTAATATACAGAACATACATTATAAACATAATATTAAAGTTTTATAACCTGAAAAGACTTGTAAGGATTTTTAAAAATATATCTTAAAGTTTTCGTAATTCAAATTTTTTAAGTATTACATAAACAGTTTTTAACAATTTTTTTGCTACTTAAATGATATTTTTAATAAAACTCTTAATATCAATAACAAATTATACTATTTAGTATAAAAGTATAAATTTATATATTATAACGCAAAACATACTTTGGTAAGAGTTTTTTGTATTTGTTTACATTTGTTTTTAATTTAGCACTTTTGTTACAAATATGTTTTGTTTACAATTACAAGTTTATCGTAAATTATTTGTAACTAATAAATTATGTTTTTAATTAAAAAAAAAAAAACTTTCGTTTTTCTTAGCTTAAGCAGTAAGCATGTTTTGTTTTCAAAACTATATCTTAAACATAAGGTAGATGTAAGTTACAATTTTCAAATTATTACACTGACCAAAATGTACTCAAACAGTATTTAGTCAATTTATAAACTTTTCTTTTTTTTTATTATAGTTATATTTTACTTACTTAGTTGTAAAGATATAGTTAGTAAAGCTCTTTGAACTAACTAACAAAACTTTATTATTTGGAATTTAAGTTTATCTTTCAACCAATAAAGCTTACGTTTTATCCTTTTATATATTTTCAAAATAAAAATTATAAAAGAATATATAAGGAATACTGTCTACCTATAAATAGGAACAATAAAAATTATATGGTAAAATAAATATTTTGTACTCGGGTTTATTGACATTAGTATTTGAATAGTTCAATAGAAATTTTTGTCTTAAACAATAGAAGTGATGGTTAATATAACAAAGACCAGTTTAAAGGGTTGTGCCATTTGTTTGATTATTATATATTGTTTATTTTGTTACATATAATACCTATTTTTTATACTTAATTTTGATTTTCTCAAAACTAAATCAGCACTTGTATAATAAAAATTAGAAAATTTTAATTGAAAAAAGCTACATTTAACAATTTTTTAATTTGTTTTCAAAACATTTAGATTTTATTGTATTAATTTTATTTTTATGAGATGTTTATCGTTGCTAATGCTATAAGGTAATAAAACATAAAATTAAAGTAAAAAAATATCTAAATATAAAATAAAAAAAGTCATGCATAACTTTTACTTTGAATTTATTTGAAAAATATTGAATTTTAATGTATACATTTAAATTTATGAGGTTTTTATTTGTTGCTATCGCTATAAGGTAATAAAATACAACATTGAAATAAAAGTTAAATGAATTTTGATAAAAAAGTCATGTACAGTTTTTTTATTTATTTAAAAAAATACTAGATTTAAAAGCACACAGTTTTGAATTTATGAGATACTTTTTTGTTGCTATCGCTATAAGGTAATAAAACATAACATTAAAGTAAATTTTAATGTAAATATTTAAACTGGCGTTGTTTTTTAATTGAATTTCCATGTAACAACTTATTTAGTTTGTTTAATGTGTATTTGTTGTTTGTTTATCCTGGTAGTTTTATTGTTTTACGTAATTAATGGAACATTAGCATTAAAAGGAATTTGTTTCAACAATACAAGCTTTACAACACTAAAAATTATACGGTTGATTAATATTTAAAGGCTGTGCTTGGAATGACAATAAATTCAAGAAAGTCAAATTACCTTTAATTATTAGGAATATAATTTTTCGTATATTGGGCTGAATTTTTTTTTCTACTTGAGTTATTTTTTTTTCAAAACTAATCTTTAATATTTTATACAAAGCAAAATTTTACTAATGAAAGTCTAAACAAAATTGTTGTCAATAACCTTTTAACATAACTGATTTGTAGTTGACATTCTTAATAAAAGACTAAGATTTTTAACAACTTAGAACTTTTCAAAAAAGTTCACATATATACACATTTTTTAGGTTATATGTTAATATTTAGTACAAAGTATTTTTTCAAGTTTTCTGAGGTTTCCCAAAACTGAGTACAATTCATTACTGAATATTTTCGACTACTTCTCTAAGTTCATGGTCAATTTATTTGTATTTTCTCCTTTTAAATAGTTCACTGTACGCTGAAAATATCAACATAAAGATTTAAAAATGTAGCTTTAATTTAAATTTCTCCCAAATAGGTAGATGTATTTCCACAAACTGATAAACCAATAAGTTTGAGAAAACTAGTTTTGAACTTTACGTAATATTTATAGGTTACATGTTAAATATAACAAATTTTATTTCAATTTATAATGAAGCCTAAATTTAGACCAGATTTCTATAGGTTGTATATAAATTCAATTAAGTAATTTATACTGTAGCTTACAGTTAAATAACATTTGTATAGGTTATATTCAAATTTAATAAAAAAATTTAAAATGTTTCTTGGTGTTGAAACATATTTATGTATATTATATTTTGTATGAGTCTTTTTTTTTTTGCAAATATAAAATTTAATTATATTTTAGTAGCAATTTCTTAATTTTTGTTAAAAATATGTATTTCTACTTTTTTTATTTGAAAACTTTTCCAATCTTAAAATCAGTGGTATTGAATTGTTAGCAAAACTTTTTTGTATATCAAAAGACAATAAACACCAATTTTTGTGAATTAAACTAATTAAACTTAAAGTTTCTAAAAAAATATAAACTAAATAAATATTTAAGATTTTTATTGTGTTTTGTTTATTGTGTTTTATTTTGTTTTTATTTACTAGAATTGTTTATTGTAATCAATTTATTCAATGTTTAGTAATTTCTTTTTGGCTTTTAAACTTTAATAACTTAATTTCAAGCAATTGAAAATAAGAATCTTACCCTGTCCTTGTTGTACTAATATTGTAATATCTTTAGCACATTTATATAAAAATTCTAGATGGTTTGTAGCATTCATAATCTACCTTAAACTTTAGAAAGTACTTACTGTGACTAAATAATTAAAAGATTAGTTAGTGTAAAATCTAAGATATTTTTTCAATCTTTCGTAGTAAAAGACACACTCATAACTATTGATGCGTTTAAAGATTAAATAAGTAGCAACTATATTAAATACAAATGAACTGAGTCCAAAGATTAAAAATGATTACATTTAGAATTATAGTTTAAGTATATTTGCAAAGTATATTGACTTACTAAATAGTTATATAAAATTTTCAGACGATTTGTTTTATAGGACACCTTCATAGCAAATTAAAGTATTTAATGTGGTATATTGTAACTAAACAATAAAAAAGTTTAAATTTTAGTTTTGTTTATATTTTCAGATGGTTCGTAGTAAAAGACACATTCATAGCATATTTGGACAGCAAAAAACTTGACACTGTGACTGGTGTTTTCATGTTTGATGGTAGAACGACTGTAAAAATTACTGATACCAAAGATAGGAAATACCTACTATTGACCAACCAATCTAGAGAGTTTGTTATTTTTGTTATAATTTATTAATACTTAGTAAATTGAAAATACAGTTACTAAACATAATAAGTACCTACTGTTGACTAACCAATCAAAAGTTTTTTTCTTATTGTTTATATTTTGCAATTAATATTCAGTAACAAAATAGGTTACAAAAAGTTTAAAAAGTTAAAACAAAGTACATCTTTAACAATTTGAAAAGGTATTTATGATTGCTAACCATTTGTTTAATATAAAAATTGACATTGTAAAAAACTTTTCAAGCATTTTTTAGAGTGAAAATTATTTTACAAATATTAAAAATTAGTTTACAATATAAAATGTTGCAGGCTTGTAACAATTTTCAGTTGTTTGTTTTTGTTTTTCTTAGAATTAAGTGTGTAAAATATTTTTTAACTATAAACATTTTCTTTACTGAAAAATAATTATTTTTTTTTGTGTGAAAATTTTTCGTTAAACTATGTTATTCTAACTAAGTGTTTTTACATGAATATTTAAAATTGTATATTCAACAAAAAACTGGTGTGAATTGTTTGAATTTTCAATTACTCTTTTGTTTTTAGATAAGCTGAGCGTACGTAATTTTTTAAAATATTTTTTACAGGATGCTAATTAATTGTTGGACTGAGAGGAAAGCACTGGAATGGCAAGAAGCTATTGAGATGAGGATTAAAAAGTTTAGAGGGGAAATCACCAAAGAGGAAACGAGATTCAACTCTTTCGCTCCTCAGAGAAAAGATACCCATTGTCATTGGTAAGATTAATACTTTCTTATTGGTTAATATTTGAGGTTAAATCACTGTTATTGGTTAGTTAGCTCCTCAGAGAAACGATACCCATTGTCACTGATTAGTTAGATAGTTTTTTTCCTATTAAGTAAAATCAAAATTAACTAACTGACATCAATTTTTAAAGTTAATAGTTCGTTTTTTATTAGCTAATATTTAAAAATAACTTTCTAACATTGTTTATAGTTTAATCTAGGTGTTTTGTATCTATTTCAATAATTTTTCTTAAACATTTACACTATTATTGATTATGTCTAAATTTAACAAAAAGTCAAAAGTTTTTTGTTTTAAATACCATTACTTAATATATTCATCTACTTGCCACAATACTTTCCATAATCTGTTTAGTTTCAAAACTTAAATTAAAAATTTTTTAAATTTAGCAAGCTTACTCGTAATTTTTATTTTAAAGTTTTTGAAGAATATAGAACAATTTGTTATGTATTAGTTTAATTATCAAAAATGTTTAGGTGTGTTTAGATATGATTTGAAAATAACTCTATCAATTGTTTGAAAGTAATGTACAGCTTTATTAATACTGAACCAAAATAAAATTAAATGTTTCCTCAAATAACCAAGGCCTAAATTAACTAAATTTCATAGATATTTTGGTTTTATTGATATATATAAGGACTTTTTAAAAATAAATTTTCTAATGAAATTTATCTACACTTATGTGAGTAGACAATATTAGATTTTATCATTTTAACATATTTTCCAATAAAATCAATACACCTTCTCATTCAAACATAATGTAATAATAGTCAAAATAATTTACTTCATTATAAAATTAAACCAAGTTAAACTATGAAAAACAAATTTTATAAAGAAACTTAAGTCAGCTATAAGAGTTAAAATAGAATATAACTTATGTTTTCATTAATAAATATTAAAACTTTTTGTAAAGAACTTAGATATTATCAGTAAAAATGCGTAATTTCATGTAATAAGATAAATGTTGTTTTTCAAAAAATGTTTGAACACTCTTTTGACAAGAATTTTCAGTACAAATTTTTGTAGTAAATAAAACTTGTTGAGTTTTTAAAATCTTTCTATGCAAAGCTAACGCTTAAAATATTTGATAAAAAAATTAATAAAAACTAAGTGATCAAATAAAAAGAATAAAAATATTCAATGATATGCTTAAAAATAATATTAAATTTTGAACAAGTTTTTGTAAGAAAACGTTTAAAAGTTCTTAAAATAAAATTTTATCAGTAAAAATGCTTAGTTTTGTGTAAAATATGTTTGAAGACAAAATTTTACAACATTTTGTAAATTTATCAAAGTAAGGAAGCTTGTATTGTGAGTTTAATATTTGCATACAAAATATTATGCACAATATTTTCTTATATTCATCATTTTTGTATAACACTAAATTCTCGATTGGTTTAAAGTTGTTAAACTTATAAAGTTGTAAGATATACCTTTAAATAAATTTTTTTTGGCATTTTTGATTAGTTTTTATCTACTTGTTTTTTTGTAACATTTTAATGCTTAAATTTTAATTTAAATGCAACATTTTATTTTTGTTTAATGCAACAAAATTGATAGCTGACAAAAGTAGTTTTTAATTTTATATATTTTGCAATAAAAAATAATGTTGACTTAATACAATTATATTGTATATTTTTATATTTAAAGAAAAAAAGTTTTAAGTTTTTTTTTTGTTGTATATTTTTTTAATTCTTAAACTTTTACAAAAAAAGCTCTGTTTGAAAAACTGTGTATTTTAAATTAATTAAACTTTAAAATTTATGTATAACTTGCCTTGCACTAATACTTTCATCTAGTTTAGGGTAAAATAATAAATAAAATTAAATAAAAACAGTATAAAATTCTTGCATCGTTTCTACAATGTTCACATTTATATAGTAACAAAACTTTTATAGATATTTTATGAACGTTAAAATTTTTTGTAAAGTTGTAAATTTTATTTATAAGTTCTTGTGATACGAATTTAAACATATAAGTTTTTAGATTGAGCTAAATATACAGCTATCATACAGCTAAAAAAATAATTTAAAATTTACTATTTTTATTAATTTCAAATAATACTTTTAATAATATATATTTGTTTATTGTAACACCCACCTGTTATTATAAATGTTTATTTTGAATAAAACTAGCACAGTCTAGAAATTTTTTATATAACTTTACTTAGCATTAAAAAAAGTTGAAATATAAGTGAACTTATTTTGACACCCATTGAAAATTTTGATTATTATATAATAAAAGTTAATTTAAAACGATTTGAAATCGAAGTAACATTGATATATTTATAACATTGATAACATTTAATATAGAAATGATTATAAAGTTTAAGTTGGACTATATAAAGTAACTCAAGTATTTCTACACAAGTTTTTTATTTTAATACTAATCAAAAAATTATTTTTTAACTATACCTTCAAAACGACTTTAGCAAAGCAAAAAAAAATAATTTGAATTTAATTAACTTTAAACAATATATATACATATATAAGTTTTTAGCTGAACTACAAAATTACTAATTTAAGTATGTTTAGTAGTAAGCGGTGAGGAATATGAATATTTAAAATAAGATTAAGGTTGTTTCAGGTTTTTATTATAATTTTTTAGGATTTATATCAACCTTTAAGCGTCCCATATTGTCTATCTTCGAGATTTTCCAAAATTACCACATCAAGTAAAAACTAATGAAAACTTTTAAGTGTCTTTTTCTTATTCCTAATTTTTCTCTTAGGTTTGTCGACGGTCAAGGTTACATGTAAGCAGTAGCAAATAATTAAATATAATTATTAGAATAATAAAATATTACTAAAATGATAACGAAAGTGTTGATCATACCAACTCGATCATATGATCACCAACTCGATTATGTGATCAATCTCACGGCTTCTGCCATGCTGACTACTTAACGATGTTTTTGTTGATTTGAGTGCTATCGTTTATTTATTTAACTTTTCCGTTTTTTAATTAATTTAATTTTTAATCAAAATTTTAATATCGTTTGTTTATTTAACTTTGCTTAGACGTCTTTTTGCTTCAGCTAATAAAATTATTTTTAATAAAAATCTTCTTCGCAGGTTCGTCGACGGACGCGGATACATGTCGACGGACGCGGATAGTTCATAATAAAAATAATAAAATAAATACTATATTGGTAACGTACTTTTATTTTATTTAATGTAGACTTCTTTTTGCTTCAGTTAATTAAATTGTTTTTTTCTCCCAGGTTCGTCGACGGACGAGGTTACATGTCGGCGGTTGCGGACGCCATCGAAGCGTCACGTGAGGAGGTGTTCATCACCGATTGGTTCTTTTCACCGCAGTTGTACCTGAAGCGACCAATAGAAACGTCGGACGAGTGGAGATTGGACAAGCTGCTGCAGAGGAAAGCTGTTAGTTTATATATGTATTTGTTATACTTTGAATACTTTGTTTATAGTCACTTAAAATCTGTATGGTTTCATTAACTAGTTAATTGATTGCAAACTCTCAAATTACTTAACATAAAATAAGATGTAGTCTTTTTTTTATTTACGATTTGCTTTAGAGGTAATGCTTTTAGTGCTTTTAGAAAAAAAAAACATCATGCATTTTTTATGACCCATAAGTATTTATTTTTAATAACCTATCTGATAAAGGCCATACAAATTTAGTAAACATAATACGTTTTTTGCTTAGTATGCAATTGATTAAAAAGTCTGAATATATCTTGCCTATTGAATTTAACAAATAATTTTTTTTTTTTAATAAAAGTATTTTTTTATGTTTGTAATTGCCCAAAATGCTCAGTATAGAATAAATTTTCTAGTTGGCGTACATAAAACCTTTATTTGAAGCTGCGTACTTTTAAAAACTTACACTTAATTTTTAAATAAAACTATTTGAAGGTAAAAAGTAAGGTTATGATTATTTAGTAATCACTTCGGTTTACTAAAAATTAAGTTGAGAGCACATTTCAAAATAACTTACACAAAAAAGATAGCTTTAATTTGTTTAAAAGCTAAAAATATGCTGTTGGGCAGTTTTAATTTTATTTCGAATTTTAAAAACTGTATTCAATTTGTTTTAAAAAAGTTCAAGCATTGACATAATATCTTTTTTTGAATTATTAGTTGTAAAGATTGAAAGTGTTTATTTACTTGTATTGAATATTGGTTAGTTCTTTTTTATTTTACGAGTCACAATTATTTTGTTGATCAAAAAATAAACATTTCACACTAGTAATTTTGTAAACTGAAAATACTGTATAACATTTTTACTTATTTGTTTTTGGAAACACGTTTACGCTTTTTATTAAAAATAATTAAAAGTTCCTTTTAAAAGGAAAAAATATGTACAAGTGTATATAGTATACACACTGTAGGAAAAGTCAATAACTTAAATATAAAAAGATACTCCCAGTCTAGACTTTTTCCGACTTTAAGTTTTGCTTTTTATTTTTGTGGAAACGAACAAGAGTTTTGTCATTTTATTGATTTAAAAGCAGATATTTTGTGTGCTCACAGTCAAAAACAAACAAAAGTTTTTATACTTTTTGTTTACCTTTTGCTGGAAGTTTATTTTAAGTAACAGTTGTTAAATTCAATAAGTTTAACTCTTTGTTTTATTATAATATTTATTGTAAAGTTTTTACATTAAAAGTTATATTTATGAAATTAACAAGAAAGTTTTTGGTTTTCTATACAAGTTTAAAAACTAAAATAATTTCATATTTACTCATATTTGTCATATTATTAGCAACAGGGATTACTTAGTCTCTAAGTTAAAGCATAGTTGTACAAAAAATAATGGATATTTTAAACTTGAACTTAAAAGTTAAATCAAAAGTTTGAAGAAATGAAAAAATTAAATTATGTTGTTGCAACTATTGTTTAATAAAACTTAAGTTGTAAAATTCTTTTTATTACTTGGTGTTACTATAAAACAATCAAATAAAAATATTCTTTAATAAAATCAGTTTTTACTTCAAATAAAATTTAACACCAAGGTTTTATTACACTTTTGTAGTCAGTAAGGTTCATGTTAAAATTAAATTGTAATACTCATTTAATGATAACAACTAACCTTAAAAAATACAAGTTTACTTACTAATTGACATGGAAACCGAATGAAAAATAAGTATTTAAAGCTTACTTTAATCCTGAAACAAAATAAAATTAAAACTACAATAAAAATGAATAAAAAAAAAATAGCTCAACCATATTTAACTACTTAATGTTTTTATAATGATAGAAAAAGTGTATATATAAGAATAAAAAGAAATAGAATAATGAATAATTACCAAATAAATTCAGCAATAAGTTGGAAAGTCATAACTTTTATAACAAAAGTTAATTCAAATACATAGTAATTTGAAAAAGTATAATAGCTCTATAAAAACAATTGTTTATCATATATATAAAACAAGTGGTCGAATTGTAGATACTAGTTTAGAAATAAAACTTAAAATAGTTACAATTTTTAAACAGTGTATATAATGACCTAACAAGAAGTCAATGTGTACATTTTAGCTTTAAAAATATAAATTGAAATTAATTAAGTTAAACAACACCTAATAACCTGTTTATTTACAGAAACAAGGGGTCCAAGTATACATATTAGTATGGAAAGAAATCAAGGGAACAGTAACAACAGCTTCTGGTTACATGAAGCAACACATGCAGTCACTATCACCCAATATCCACGTCATAAGACATCCGGACTTCGCTCCAGGTTAATTGTTTCATTATGACGTAATTATTGAATGTTGTTCACGTCTTTGGACACTCAGATTTTGTACCAGGTTATTTGTATTATTACGTCATTATCACCTGATATACACGTCATAAGACACCCGGATTTTGCACCAGGTTATTTGTATGATTATTTTTTCATTATCACTTAACATACATGTTATTAGACATCCTGACATTGCACCAGGTTGTTTGTTTGATTATGTCATGTAATTATCACATGATATACACAACATAAGACACCCAGATTTAGCCTTAGGTTGTTCGTTTGTTTATGGCGTAACTATTGAATAATATACATGTGACAAGACACCCGGATTTTTGTTTATAGATAGACAATATAAAACTTTATTACAACTTTATATTGAAGTCTGTTTTGAAGTCATATGTTAACTTGATGTTTTACTTTTTTTACATTTAAGTTATACATAGTCCTCTAATACAAAAACTTTTAGCTTTTAGCTTGATTTACATTTAAGGAATTTATTTATTTGTAAATTTACATTTAAGGAATGGGCGAGAAATTAGAAACAGTTGACCAACCAATAACTTTTATTATTTGCTTATATATATATATTCGAAAAACCATATACTATTTGTAATAAAAATGTTATTTGTTTTACATTTTTACTAATCTTCTAATACTTGACAGACACCCAATTATGATCGAATCATAAAAACAAAATTGTTGTAAAACAGTCAACTGATTATTAGTGCTTAGATTATTGATATTTCTAATATTTTTGTTTAAAATTAATTATGTTAGTTCTAAACCTATTTTCTGGCATATTTATCATCTTCATAACATTTCACAGACACACAACTATGGGCGCATCACGAAAAGATAGTAATTGTGGACCAGTCAATAGCTTTCATCGGTGGAATTGACTTGTGTTATGGAAGATGGGACGATCATCGTCACAGATTGGTGGACATTGATCCTAACCACAAGTATGATGATGAAGAGGTAATTGAAAATTTTTCAAAATTATTAATTGTTTGAACATATAAGATTTAAAAATATATAAAATAAATAAAAATCTTAATCATAAATATGATGAGGAAGAGGTATTAATTTAAATAAAATTATGTTAGTTTCAATAAGATCAATAAATAGGTTAAGAAAGCTATTAATAAGTTTTTTTAATTTTCAGAAAATTTTGTTTTTATGAATAACTTAAAATATTTTCAACTCTCAAAAACAAATAAATGTTTTTACAATGTGTTGATAGAGAAATTAAAATTAAACAAAATAGTTTTAGCTTTTCAGTTGTACTCTACTGATTATGAAATATTTTGTTTTAACTTATCGGATTATCAAACACTTAAAGGGGACATCTAAAAAACAAATTATGGTTGTTTTAACTTAAAAAAAACATAACAGTTGGCTCAACAACAAAAACAATCAACACCAAATTCTTTACTGTTTCACCTCTAACCTTTTATTTTTAAGTGTTATTTGTTCAAACAATTTATCTAAACATGTGACAAAATATAAAAAAATATTTTAACAGTTATGTTTAAATATTAAATTTTTTTCTAACAGTATGTATATAGTTTTTAAAATATAATTTCACAGTTGGCACAGCAGCAGAAACAATCAGCGTCAAACGAAAATGCTCCATCTAACGGAAATAATTCTGATAAAGTTAACAAATCAGCGATGCCACTCACTATGATGGGAATGATGGCAGTTGGATTGATCGATCAAACCACTAATATGGGAAGAGAAGAAGTTAAAGTAATTAATTAATTATTTATTAATTTATTTAATTGATCAAACTACTAATATGGGGAAAGAAGAAGTTAAAGTAATTGTATATTTAATTTGAAAATTTTTATTTATTATTTATTTAATTTATAAGATTACTAATATGGAGAGAGAAGAAGTTAAAGTATTTATTTATTTGAATTATTTGTTTATTATTAAATAATTATTTGATTGATCAGGCTACTAATATGGGGAGGGAAGAAGTTGAAGTAATTATTTAATTATATTTGTTATTTATTTAATTAATTAATTGGTCAAACCACTAACATTGGAAGAATAAATATTATTATTTATTTATTAAATAGTTAATTGATTAGACCACTTATTTGGGGAAAAAATAGTGTTTACTTGATTACCATTTAATTTTTTGTTATTGATATATTAATTTATCAGACTACTAATATGCTCAAAGATGAAGTCAAAATTTTTGCTTATATAATGTTATTATTTATTTTCTGATATTTGAGAAATATTTTTGAGTATTATTTGTTGTCAAAGGTTTTTTAATACTTTTTATTGTAACAAAAAAGTAAAGTAAATAGTCAACTCCGTTTCTTATTAGTTCACATTATGATATGTAATTCTATGGTATTAAAGAAAATGAGTCAAAAGTGTCTAAAACAAATATTTCTACAACTACTCTGAAATTGTTATAAGTAAACATTAAAAAAATACTAAAAAGTAAGGAATTTTGTTCTTTAACACTGATTAAACAAGTAAACGTTTGTAACAATTAATTTTTGCTTAAAGACTCAAGATAAAAATAAAAATAATTTTAGGAGGAAATAAACGAAATAAAACCTCCAGAGAAAGAAGCCAAACCAGCTTTAGGTAGTTTGTTTATTAAAATTTATGTTTTAATAATTTTGTAACATGTTTTATTTTTATTTAAACATTTATAACATGTTTTAATCTTTATACAAACATTTCATATACACATGAATTTCCAGAGTTCAATGACTTTTAAACTATGTTGTTTGTTTTTTGAATGTTTGAGTTAGTAAACTTAACTGACTTTCAAATATTGTTTTAAAACTTTGTTTTTTTACATGTTCGAAACATCAAAATTTTATTTTAAAACAATTTATTTGATCATAAAAAGTATTTTAAAGATAAACTGTTGTATTTTATAACTGAATAGGCTATATCTCTTATTATTCACTTATTTTATTTAAATTTTAAACAGGTACGTCTTGGAGATCCAAAACCAAAAGAATGATGCATTTGAAAAAGGTTTAGAAAATTTTATGTTTATATTTTTGACAATGTTTCAATTTTATAACTTATTAGTTATATGCTCTTTTATTTTACAATTTCTTTAGAGTATTTTGTTTAGATTTCTCAAAATTTACTATTTTTTGAACAATTTTTTCTAAATTTTCACCAATATTTTGATTTTAAAGTAAAAAAAAATATTTTAGTTTACTTAAAATAGTATAAAGTATAAACATAAACAAGCGTTTTTTAACAATTCACACTGCAATTTAGAGTTGTTAAGTTTACTTTTACAATTTACACCTTAAAATATTTTTTTTATTAACAGAGAAGCGAAAGTCCGACACCAAAAGAATCAAGTTTTCCGAGACAAAGCTTCAGTAAGTTTTTAAAGTTTGCATGTTTTATATTAAGTTGGATTGTTGCAAAAGTAACACCACTTTGCAGATATTATCTGCATCAGTGATCTAATTATCAGAGCACTGAAGTAGTAAACAGTCTATTTTGCACGTTAATTTAAATACAATTGATAAAGTAATCAACTTTTTAAAGTTTTTACAGCTAATTTACATTCAAACTTTTTAATTTAATTTTAACTGCTTGATTTAGCCAAATATACATATTACTAAATAAGTGTTTTATTTTTGTGGAATTAGCATATAAAATATGTTTGTTGCCCAAATAAGCTACTTGTATTTGAACTTAAAATGTTTTTGGTCGTTAAAAGAAAGATTTGTTTTAAAAGTTTGTATAAGTACACGTTTTAAATGACAATTTAAAAGTTTTTTTAAACATTATAAAAGTCTAAAACATTTATCTACTGCTTGGGAATTTAGCTGTAATAATTAGGGGCTTTTTTGCTCTTATGTTTTCGTTACTATAACAAATTAGACTTTTTGGTTTGTTTTTTGACTACTATGCATGTTTGCACTGTAAGTAAGTTTTGAAAAGTAAAATATGCACATTTATTCGCTATGCATATATTTTTATTACATTTAGACACACTATAGTTCCACGGTTTTCAAATTTTTTAAAACACTCTTTTTTAATTCATAAAGTTTTGTTTTATTCACACATTTTTGTAATTCAAACTTCACTGCTAAAATCAATTAAAAATGAAAACTCAGCTTTCCACATATGCATGCTAATTGAGTATTACAACAAAAATATTGCAATTGAATTTGTGCGATTATGACGTAATTTTAGCCTCTTTATGACGTAATAACTCAGATATTGCGGCAACCGCCACATCAATGCACAATGTGGTGCAAGAACTCCAGAAAAAGGAGAAAAAATCAAAATGGAAAAAGTTCACGAATAAAATTAAAAACAATGACAGTGATGGTGGGTGAATAATAAAATATTAATTTGTTTGTCGTGAAAAAAAAAAATTGCATGAATGCCTGAAAAATTTCAAGTTTTTATTTTGTTGAAAATTTTGCATGGCTGTATGAAACTACTGCATAAAAATGGTATATAAATGAATGCTTTTCTAAAAACTGTTATTTTTTGCACAATAATTTTATTGGTTTGATTGATTATCAAAAATTTAAATAGTTAAATGCATGTTTTGCATGGCAGTATAGATTATGTACACAAAATTTTTGAATTATTTTGTTATACATCTCTTATAATTATATTAGCTGTTATAGATATCTTGTAGTTGTTGTGCTGTTAAGGCTTTAATCAACAATTTGTTTGTAATGTAAATTTTTTCAAATGTATTTAAAATGTTTATTTCATTAATTTTTTTTTTTTTCTTAAAATGTATAGTTGGTTAATTTTTTTAAGGGATTTTTTTAAGTTTTAACACAATTACACTTAAAATTTAAAAACTATAGCTTCATGCTTACTTAAAAATTGAAGTATTTATTTAGGGGTTTTTTCAAGTGTTCAAATCTTATTAAGAACCTCATAAAGTTTTTAAGTTTTCTGGTTCACAAGTTTTGGTTTTTAGTTGTAAAAATTTTAAAGTGAAAAGTTGAAAACTGAATTTAAATTGAAATTAACTTTTTACTCAGCTTAAAATTAAATCAAATGTAAAAAAGGACTATTTTTTAACTGAGTTTAAGTTTTTTGTTCAAATTTAATTTTTTAAATTAAGTATTTTAAATTATCCTGATAAATTTTATTCAAAGTCATAAGTTGTGCTCATATCGTGTATAAATATTGTTTTTAGAAATAAAGTAATACTGTTTGTTTGTATTAAGTGTATTAATTAATAAACATACAAAAACATATTTAGGGTTGCCACTTTACCTGGAATCCTGGAAAAACCTGGAACTTGACAATTTAGGCAAAAAAAACGTGGAAAAACCTGGAAATTTAACAATTTTCACATGTTCAGTAGTATAATTTTGATTTGACTTAAAAAATCTATCATATAAATAGAAAAAAATTGTCAACCTCAAAAAATATTTTTATAAAAAACATATTTAAAGCAGCTTTACAGTATATTTTCAATGTTTTTATACTATTTAACACAGTTTACTGTAATTATGTAATACTGTAATGTAACTTAAATTTAAACTAAAAATAGATCCAAAAATGTGTAATTTTAAAAACCTGGATAAAAATTTGGAAAACCTGGAAAAATTATGAAAAAATGAGTGGCAATCCTGCATATTTATGAATTTATTACTAAGTAGTTGTGATTATTCAGTTTACTTAATAAATTATTAAATATGTCAAATAAACTTAGTAATTATGCCCAAAATAAAACATATGTTTTAAAAGTGCCCAAAACACTAATTTTGATTTAGACCTGATTTTTGAATAAATAAAAGAGTTTGATTTCTTTTATAACTTTTCAGTATGCCATTCTAAGTAAACCTGTATTTACCTTATCTTTTTTCTCAAAAAAATAAACTTCTTAAGACCAAAAGCAGAAAATTACAATTTTCGACTTTTAATTAAAATACAACAAAATATATTTAATAAACTAAATTCTTAAAAAAAAAGTTCTTGAAGAAAATTATAAACACAAAAATTTGAAGTTGATACCACACAAAAAACATTTTACACTACATATAAAGTAATGTAATACCACATTATAAGCAACCCTAACCCAAATACCTATTTATAGCAAAGATTTATTATATTTGACTAAACAACAAATATATATAAATATAAACATATTACGTCACAACAGACGACTCGGTGACGTCATCGATGGCAGACATCTCGGCTTCGAAATCGGGATTCCTGATGAAGTACCAGGAAATGATGACGTCAGTGGGTTCCAAGATGTCACCGGTTCTGTGGCCCGGAAAGGATTACTACAACATGATGATCCGAGATTTTTTCCAACTTGAGGCTCCGTTTGCTGGTAATTTTTTTTATTATTTTATTTATTTTTGATAAAATATGGTGATAAGTGATTTTTTTTAAGTCTGAAGCACATTTCGCACCTTAAATATAGATATACTTTTGTATTATTATTTAGTTTTTATTATAATATGATGATCAGAGGTTTTTTTCAATTGGAAGCTCCATTTAAAGGCACTTCCTACAAAATCATTCAATTAAGTATGTTTTTTAATGAATCTTTCCAGGCTCACTTAAAATATTTGAAGGGTTCTTTGGAATGATATATAAGAAACGTTAAGTACAATACATATTTTACAATACCTTGTTATCTATTTAACTTTTCACAGGCTCATTAAATAGAAACAAAGAATAAAGGGTACCCTGGCACAGTGTTAATCTAGTTCAACATTTATTTATATTAAACAAATTAAATTTGACAGATTCTCTGAATAGAAACAAATAACAGCGGGCATAATATATTAGATACTATATGTATTTATTTACACATAATATTTACTTAATTTATTTCACAAATTCACTTAATAGAAACAGAAAACAAAAAGTACCCTGGCACGATGTATAAGATACATTAGATACTTTATGTATTTACTTATTCATTATATTTATTTTACAGATTCCCTGAATAGAAATAAAGAACAAAGAGTCCCTTGGCATGATATCGCTTCAGTTGTTTACGGAGAAGCAGCCAGAGATGCCGCCAGACATTTCATACAAAGATGGAATTTCGCTAAGGTTGGGTAACTTATTGTTTAAAGTAAAATCAGACCTATATAATGCATATAATGTAAAACTTAGGAAAATAAGTTAGATCGTACATCTTAAAGTTTTTATATGACACTTAAGTATTCAAACAACACTTAGCAGTTAGATTATGTCAAAAACTAGCTTCTTATTTTTTTGCACAATGGATATTAACTACAACCCTGGATGTCATTAAAATAATTTTACGCTTACATTAAAAGCAAAACATAAACTACTAATGATAATTAAAAAAATATTTCTAAAAATGTAATTTTTTGGTACTTATATATAAATTTAAGATAGTACAATGCTGTGTTAAAAAATATTACAGTTCTTTTATTTGTTTAAATAATAAATTTTACGTGCCAAATATATAACTGAAAAGGCATACAAACTTACATTTTTGGTACATACTTTATTATTAAAGTTGAGTATGAAGTCTATTTAATCAGTTTTAGGATATGAACTAAGTTTAAAAAACAGCTGTAAAAATGAAAGTTTTCACCATAATCTAAATAAAAATTAGTTAAATCACTGTGAATGTAAAATAAAAGTTTTAGTAGTATAAATAGTTACATAGATAAAAGAATGTTTGGTTTTTAAATAGGTCGAAAGTTACTTTTTTTTGACTTGTAAAGCTTAGTAAACATTTTGAGTCAAAACTTAAGGCTAATTATCACTAATCTATTTTACACTATAGGACATCGAATACTTTATGACTTATAAAAACTCTTTCTTATAAAAATATTTAAAAGTTCTTTATAAAATCTGTAGTTCCAGTTGTTATTGTGATTTTTTTACTATAGTTGCAATTATAGTCATCCAAAAACTTAGTCAACTACATAGCTGTTTTTATTCCCGATAACCTTTCTATAACTTATAAAGTAGTTTTATTAAACTGATAATAACTTAATATACACAATTTGATATTCTTTAATAACAGTTACAAAAGAAACGACAAAAAGAAGGGTTGCAATTTTTATTACCGAAAACTTACACAGATACTTCATTTCAACTTTATAATTCAAATCCTCATTTGAGGGTTCCACAAGCTACCAAAGCTAACATACAGGTTAGAACTAAAATTGTATACAAAATAATTTCGTTTTTGTTTTTTATCTACAGACTTGTTGTATTTGAACTAATGAATGAATTAAAATTTATTCGTTATTATTTTTTAAATTGTATAAAATCATGCAAATAATTTTTTTCAGGTTACTGGTCAAATCTATTATTTTGTAATAAATACTTCTGACTTTATATCCAAACTACTTACCAGTACAACGTACATACCACTTAAACAGCTTTTACTATGAATGTTAAGTGTTTTTTATTTGAATTAACATTTAACAATTTTTAAGCACTTTCTAGGTTATTTAATTCTATATAAAATGCTTTTATACAATTATTTTTTAAATGTAATTTCATGATAAATATTTTAATAGGTATTAAGGTCCTCTAGTGAGTGGTCTGCTGGAATCTCTGAAAATGACAGATCTATTCAAAATGCATACATATATGCCATTAATAAAGCAGAACACTATATTTATATTGAAGTTAGTTGATAAATAAAATATATGCTATTAAAAAACCGAATGTTACATATATAAAAAAGTAAGTCAATATAATATTTTTCAAAATAAGACAAATGTTATTAGCTGTGTTTTAAATTTATTTAATTTTTTTAGATATTAATTAAATAATAAAGGTGAATTAACATTAAAAAGGTCTTTGCATTTGATAGTTTAGAACAGGGTTTCCCAAAGTGGGCGATATCGGTATGTCCGGGGGCGATAAATAGTAAAGGGGCGAAAGGGTGGGCGAAAACTAGTAAGGGGGCGAAAAGGGGGCGATTTTAAAATTTTTTGCAGACATTTAGTTTTTATTTTTTAGCTTGCTTTTTTACTTATTTTAGCCTGCTATCAAATATTTGACCCTGAAGTAAAACTTTAACAAAATAAGTCCATTTCGTTTAAGTGAAATTTAGAGAAAAATCAAAAAGTTTATGACTCGTATTTTCAAGTAATTTTCATATTTTTATTCATATCTTTTCTCATTTAACAATTACATAGACGAATGGAAATCCTCTCACCATTTCATAAGTTAACATACATGCCATTTGTGATCATAACTGCTTTGTAAAAAACTATATTATTGGTTATAAACTATCACCCTATAATATTACCAATTGTTTCTTAAAAAATCACTTAGTTAGCCAAAAACAAAACTATACTAAAGTCAATTTTTCAATAGAATAAAAAAGTTGTAATAAATTAAGATAAATTTTATAAATTTTGTTTTGGAGCTTGCACTACTAAATTTAAAAAAAGTAACTTTTGATTATCATGTACTCACATATTTCTTATTTATGTTTGATAATTCTAAAAGAAGTGAGGTGGTTATAAATAGGGAAACTGTCTAGAAAGGTTTTTGGCTGTTTTTAATTCAGTTATTGATTATTTTCTTAAAAGGATAAGGTATTGGCAGACAATCTTGTTAAAAGAAAAAAAAACCTATATGTTAGACTTATATGGTAAGTTCTACCATCTGAACAAATATTTCCAAGGTAAAAACTTAAGCCTTGTGAAAGTCATAAGTAAGATAACCAGTTTTAGAAACCAATTTGAACTTTGTGAAAAAACTTCAAATATAATCAGCTTGCAAGTTTGGAAAACTGAAAACTTTAAATAAGTGAAGATGATGTAGAAGTGCCTTCATCTCATCTGAAACAGTTTAAAGTTGACATTGATAAACCGTTTAATTACATTTTTTGATTAAATGTCACGAAGTGGATTATGGATCCCTTCGAAGCAGATCTTTTTTAAGTAAACGTTTACTTATAGGAAACCTTCTCAGATTTACAAACTGACCTTGAACTTAAAGTAAATTTTTCGAAAGAACGATAAAAAAGCTTTTTGACTCAACAAAAACTATAGCAAAAGTTTTCCATCATTTGGGAGGAAGTTAGATTGTTGTTTATAGCTTTTCCTTGTAGGTTGTTGAGAAACTTTACAGTTCAGTTATCAATATCTTTAGCAAAATATCTTATCTAGATATTTGTAATTTGTGATTTTTTGGGATATTTCTTATTTAACCTGATTTGTATTGTATTTAAGTATGCTTTTTATACTAAAAATCTATTACGATATTTATTCTACAACAGGTTTGCTAAATGCCTAATGAATATAAATGATGGTAGACTTCCTCTTGAGTTTGCACTTTTTACCAAAAAAAAGTACTTTCTTAAACTTGACTTAAATATAGTCTATTACTAACTAATTATTAATAAAACAACAATATTTATAATATTTTATAGCTTATACAGATCTATTGTTTTAAATGAATGCTTATTTTATGTTTGAGTTGTTTTAATGCTTATTCATAACATTATTGCATTATAATATATTGTAATCTTCCACTTGTAAAAAAATTATCATGTTTTCTTGAGTTCGCACTTTTTGGTTTTGTTCAAAGTGTGAACTCAAGCGGAAGTGGTTTATGACTTTAAAGTTAGTACTAGTTATGTTTTGACCTGGTTAACTTTGTAGTTTATATTTGTCGTTTTACATCACACAAAAAAATTTAATAAAATAGTGATTTTTACACATTTTTTTTTTAAATATTTATTTGAAAGACTTTTGTTATTACTTGTTGAATCTGCATAAATAAAAAAAAATTGATAACCATTAAAGTTTTTATTTCAAAAAAGATTATTTTGGCTTTAAAGGAGCATAGATTTGAGGTCTCTATTTGAAATGACTTCTATTTTTAACTTAAGAGATTTTAAAGTTAGTTTTACTTTCTAAGCTGAGTTATTATTCTAAAAAATGTATATTTTAAGGAGATTGAAACAATTAGTACAACTGTTTTTTGTTTTATCTTAGTTCATAATATTTTGAAAGTTAAAATTGTTGTTTATTTTTAACGTTTAATCCTAGCTTTAAATTTTTCACTATTTTCCTCTGTTAAATTATTAGAGGCTGATAGCTAGATTAAAAATTCATTTCTGAACTGAATTAAATAAGCCTTCAAAAAGACTGTTACAGTTACAAAACAAATGTTTAACCTAATAAAAAGTTTTTTTAATTGATTATTTTCTATTCACAGAAATAACTGTAAAACCTTTAGTTCGTTTTTTAGTTAGTTTTCTTTAGTTAGAAAATAAAATTATTAGAGTTGAGGTTTAATTTTTTAAAGGTTATTTCAAATAAAACACTATTTTATGGTATTCTACTATAAAACATATAGTTAAAAAAGATTAAAATTAAATTTAAACTTTACAACTAACTTGCTTATAATATTTCTTAGTATTAAAATTAATAATTTTACTGTATTAACAGAAGCTATTAATGAAACCAGTTTTCATGTTAGACAATCGACCAGTCGGTCAATCTTCCTCAAACTAGATCAGCAATGATGTTTAATTTGTTAACCATAATGTGCCAGATAAACTATTTATTCTTTTGTAGTTTTTTTAATCTCTGGTATAGAAATTTTTAAATATGCCTATTTATAAAAGAGTTTAAGTATATTGTGCAGCTTAAATAAGTAACTGAGCTTTAAGTTCTAAATGTCCTAAATTCTTTTTATGAGAGATTATTATAATGTCAGGTTTCAGTTAAGATTTTAGATGGGTGACTTACGGTCCAGATACAGTCAAATTTCGGCCCGCTAAATAACTTGAAAACTACTTGTGCAACACAAAAAAAATCTAGTTTTTTGATAATTAATATTTTGAAAAATGCTTTCATTTTTGTTTTTAGTTTACAGTAGTACTTCTTAGATCACAATAGTACTAATAATTTTATTACTATTTTGCTCGAGTTTTTTAATTTTCTTGTATGTTAGTTTTTTAAATTACGCAGCCCGCAAGTACATTTTTTTAGCAATTCAAAACTAGAAAGGATTTTTTAGTAAATATGAATTGCTGACTACAAAAGTTGTCTACCACTAACCTAAGGATTCATTACTTTCAAAATAATACATATTTAAAGAGAATTGATTACAGAATACATAGGCTTTTTATTAATTAAGTATTTCAATATACTTTACTGGGCTTATTAAAAAAGCAACTGTAACTTATTTTCTCAAGCCCTGAAACTACTTTTACCACAGCCCAAAAAGCAAGCATAAGAAGTACCAGACTAAATTACATTTCGAACACAACTTTTTTGGCTAAAAAGTGCGTAGTCGAGAATAAAATTACTCTATTTTATAAAATATTGGGGGGCGATTTTTTTTCAAATTTCTAAAAAGGGGGCGATTTCTTAAATTAGTTTGGGAAACCCTGGTTTAGAACAATATGTGTTATACTTATGAAAATGTATAAAACAATACTTTAATGCAAAAATTAGTAAACTGAAACGAAATTAATAAAACATGTCAATGAAATACATGATTCACATAAGTGTACAAACTAAGTTCAAAAGGTCATGAACTCAACAGCTGAATATAAGCCAATTTAATCTTCAGTATTATTTTATAAAGTTTATATTTAGTTTACTCCTTTTAGTTTTATATGAGTTGAATATTTTAGTGAAATTTTAAGTTTTTATTATAGTAAAAAATGTTTATCTCTTCTAAAAAATCTGTTACAATATTTTAAAATTAAATCTGTTTAAAACAAACATGTTTAAAACAACATATAAATATTAACTAATGTTTCGAAACACTTTTTATAGTTGTCATTTATAGTAAATATTTACAACAAACTTTAATAAAAATTTTAACACTTTGATGATAGTTGTGCCTATTAGTATACTATGAATAAGTTTAAAAGTTTTTTTTAGTAAATACAATTTTTTTATTACAATGGTACAAACACTAAATTTGTAATTTTTACAAAGTTACCTATATTTTTATTTATCAAAGTTGTAATATTTTCAGAATCAGTTTTTTATTACAATGATGCAATCATCCAGAGTTTTCAATTCAATTTGTGAATGTTTGTACAAAAAAATTGTGGAATGCCATAAAATAAATAAAAAATTCAAGTTGTACGTTGTTATGCCATTGATACCCGGATTTGAAGGAGATTTATCGTTAGTTTGAATTAATAAGAATTCTAAATATTTATAAATGTGAGTATTTTATTTTAGTCATGTTGCATCTCAAAAAGTACTTTTTTTAGTAATGTTTTTATTTTTGATTTATAAAGTAAGATAAAAACTAATTTTTAGCTTTAACTTAACTCAGTCATAGAATCTTATTTTCATAAAGTTATACATAAGTTCACATTTATTTTTCTTTTGAAGTATACTAAAATGTTTATATACATTAAATTTACAATAAAAAAGCTTTTTTTCAAAGTTTTAAAAAATGTTTTAAATGAAGTTTTAAAAAATTGAAAACGTTTGATATAGGTAAGAATGGTATCAAAAATTTATTATAATCATTTATAAGTTTAAAACAGCTGCTAAAATGTTAAATTCAAAATGTCACAGTTTACTTTACTTTTATTCTGATGATTGATAACATATTTAACTTTGAAACTAAGTTAAATAAGCGTTTAAGTTGTATATTAAAAATAAATAGTTTTTATACGTTGTGACAATTAAAAAAATTTTTTAACATGTTTTAATTTCCTTAAAAGACTTGATAGCTGACCTTTTAGAAAAAAAATAACAAAATTGTTTGAAAATATTTCAATGAAGTTTTTAATAAATTAATTAAAAATAGCAGAAAACTACTTAATTGTTAACTACTATTCTTTTTCAAATAATTTTAGAATATAAAACTCTAGTAAGTACAATAATTAGTCAGATATTAAAGAAACAAGTATATTGTAGTAATTTTTCTACCAATTTTAGTACGTATTAATTAGAAAATAATTTTAATGGCAAGCAGGAAAAGATATGTCATTGTAAATAAAAATAATTATTATAGATCAAGGTTTCCAAATCATTTTTTTCATAAAACCCCTTTGAAGAATTTAAAAAAACTATAGCCGCCTCTCTTAAAAAAACAGACTAGTATTAAGTACACCTTAAGACCTTTTTTTTTGCTCTTCATCATCAACTCTAGTATATCTAGTTTTAATTTCAAAGTCTATAGTTCCCCTATGGCCCCTTAAATTTCTGAAATGGCCCCCCAAGGAGGCCATATGGCCCACTTTGGGAAACCCTGTTATAGATCATTAATTTTAGTATAACAAGCGCTGATGTTATTTTGATCTTTTTAGTTTGCTAAATAAAATTTAGAATTTAGCTGCTTAACTACATGATAAATCAGAATACTGTAGTAATTAAACAACTATAAAAACTATTTATTGTTTGTAGAAACCCTGCTGCTAGCAGATCAATAAGAGTGATGCTTCATTATCAATTCAAATCTATTTGCAGAGGACCAACATCTTTGACACATAGATTAGATGAATCAAGTTAGTTTGTATTAACTATATAATTTACAAAACTTCAAATATTTCTATATATCCCTTTTTATTTTTTCTATGTGATTTAAGTTAGTTCTTAATGAAAATAAGTACAGAAATCATAGACAATAGCCATAATAAATATTTTTTTTTTCAATTTTATAAAAACTTGATTTATTATTTACAGTCGGCACCGGTAAATGGATGAAATACATAAGTTTCTGTGGGTTGAGACAAAAAGGAGAACTGAACAACAAACCAATTACTGAAATAATTTATGTCCACAGTAAAATGTTGATTGTTGATGACAGAATTACAATTATAGGTAAGTAAAAATGTTGTTACTGAAATCATCTATGTTCAGTAAAATGTTGATAGCTTATGACAGAATTAAAATTGTTAAGAAGAAAAAATGGCATTTCTGAAACTGTTAATATCAATGGTAAAATATTAATAGTAAATGAAAGTACACTACAATTGTTAGTGCTAAAAAGATTTCAATATTATATTACAGCACGTTTATTGTAGTATAAGCTTTTTTATTAAATATAAAGATTTTTTTAGGGATGTTTTGTTAATTTAAACTGAATTTGTTTAAAGTTTTAGAGAAAGGTTAAAAAGTTAAAACCTTTTTATCTTCTTTTAAGTTTGTTATGTTTAATGAGTTACAACAAACTTTCTTAAACAACGTTTTTTAAACAAAAATCTGCATTAATTTGTGAAAAAATTATTTAATGATAATAAATTATTCTAAATATTTTAGGATCTGCAAATATAAACGATAGAAGTCTAATGGGTAACAGAGATTCAGAGGTTGCCATTATTGTGGAAGATAATCAATTTGTAGATTCTATTATGGATGAAAAGTAAGTTGTTAATTTATTATTAATATTAAATTTATTATTGTGGAAGACAACCAATTTGTTTATTCTATTTTGGATGAAAAGTAAGTTATTTATTTATTATACAGTATAACACTATATGTATATACTCTTAGAGCTTAGTTTGTAACTCGTCTAACCGATAAAAATATTCACATGTATAATTTTATCTACAGTGTATAAAAAGTTTTTTTTTAAACAAAATCTACAAAGTAAGAGTGTTTGTAGAATCAGTTTTGGTAGCTTGGTAATTTTTAATGACTTTAAAACAGGGTTTCCAAAACTTATTTTCACAATCGCCCCCTTTAATAAAATATAAAAAACAATTGATTTGCTTCATTACAAACCCTAATAAACTAGTGTAAGTTTCAAAATTCTAGACCCAAGAAGTCTGGTGTAAATTTCACATTTCCGTCAATTATGGTTCAGACTATTTTTTTGTTCAACTATACATTGCAAACCCCAGAATATCTAGTGTAAGTTAGTTGTTGCCGCTTTACTAGTTATCACCACCTTACTGCTAAAAATATCAAAATTGCCCCTTCCTTTTGCCTTCATACCACATATTGTCTAAAATTGTAAAATCTCCCCTTGTTGAAAACCCTACTCTAAAGTCAACAACTAGGCTTGATTTCAAAATTATTTAAAGAAGTTTTTCCTATCACACTTTATATAAAAACTAATACACTTCGAAAAAATCGACAAAGTTTTTATTTTATACTGATTGTATTGTTTTGAAGTATTTTCAGATTCTTCTTCAGCAAACAACATAATGAGCATAAAATAAAAACGTTGTCGATATTTTTTAAATATAATAGTTTTTATATATAGTTGAAAGATAAAGACAAAAAATCACAAAGAACAATTGATATACTTTAGGAGGTTTGAGAATCTTAAATATCATAATATTGTTACTAGCACACTTTAGAAAAATTTTAACTGGCGTTTTAAAGCAGAGTGTTTGTAAATAAATAGTCCAAAAAAAATTCTATTAAAGACAATAATATTTTTTTTCTAATCACAGGCCGTTTAAAGCGGGAGTTTTTTCGTCATCACTGAGAAGGAGATGCTTCAGCGAGCACCTGGGACTTTTGGACCAATCAGACGACGGCAATTTGGCGGGATACGATCCACTCAACCATGACACGGGAGATATTGACATCCGGGACATTTGCTGTGATGATTTCTTCATGAAAGTTTGGCTGAAGAGAGCTATGACAAACAGCAGTGTTTATGAAGAAGTTAGTTAAAATATTATTCAAATAAAAAATATTAATGAAAGTTTGGCTGAAGAGAGCCCTTACTAATAGCATTGTTTATGAAGAAGTAAGTAAAAATATTGGTAAATAAAAATATTATCAAAGTTTGGCTAAAAAGAGCTATGACAAACAGCAGTGTTTATGAAGAAGTAAGTTAATATATTATTAGAATCTGTTTTTGATAAGATCTAATAACAGCAGCTTTTGTGAAAAAGCAAGATTTTTTTCTCTTTCACGAATGATCTACCGGATCCAGGATCCGCCCTTTTTTACTAAGATCTAGATACTAATTTCTAAAATAGACCCGGTATAACACTAATACTTACTAATTAAAAAAGATTTAATTAACATGGAGACCTTAAGTAATTTATAGGTATTGTAAACATAAATTTGATAATAGCAGTATTTACGAAGAAGGTATTTTAAAATTAGATTATACTGTATAAAGATCGCACGGCAGCATTGTTTATGAGAGATTAAATTGTGAAATATTTATAGATTTTATTTTTATATCTAATTACTTAATTAAAAATAACATTATAACTGTGACAGCTTTTATGTAATTTTTTTAAATTTATTTTTATTTTCCAGGTATTCAGTTTTAACATTGTAACTGTGACAGCTTTTATGTAATTTTTTTAAATTTATTTTTATTTTCCAGGTATTCAGATGTGTGCCTTCCAACCAGATCAGTTACAGCAACGAAATAGAAAAATTTTACCAGGACAGGCTCATTGATAAAGACGTTGAAAAATCAAGAGAAAAATTGAAAGAAGTTTGACTTTTTAATTAAATAAAAACTATATCGTTACAAACTAAATAATCGTTTGTATTAAACACTGAAAAGTAAAAAATACTGAATTTGAAAACTGAAGTTTTTTTTTTCAATTGGTTCTTAATAAAGAAGATATTTTTAAAAGTTAAATAAGTAATGTTGTACTATATTTACAATTTATTAAGTTAAAAAAGGTATCAATTATTTTATTTTTCAGGTTATCGGAACCCTGGTTAATCTTCCTCTAAGGTTTCTCTCGAAAGAAGATCTAACTCCGGAGGCGCTTTCGATTGAGGGAGTTTTATCCATGGGTGACACTTTCTTGTGAAACTCCCCAAATTGCGACGTCATAAATTAAGGGGTTTCTTTCCAGTAAAATGTCCAAAGTCCTAAATGTTCTGTAAATTTTTGACTAAATCAAATAGCTAAAAATTTAAGTTGGGATAAATTATGATATTAGTTGGTAACTATTAATAAAAATAAAGTATCCTAAGTATTTTATTAAGTATATATTGATAGTTAAGTATTGTTTTATAACAGAATATTTTAATGATTGTTATTATCACATAGTGTTATGTTGTCATAGAAATATAGCTACTATAGTTTTAAAAAGTTGAAAAAATTGTATATTAGTTCAAGTTTTTCGGTATTTTGTCAAAACTATGTAAATTCTAGACGTTTATTTTTTTATTGGAAACCCTTTATAAAATGTTATATTGTTTTTAAGTTATAAATAATATTTTCTCATTAGATGTAATTCATTTCCTGTCCAATCTGTTTTCTTTTTTATTTTATTATGCCTAATAACTTCAGATTTTTACCTTTTAGCTTATTTTATACTTTAAAGATTTATTATTATCATGACTCAAATATCAGCTTTTTCTAATATTTGAACAATTTTTATTACAAGATTATGTTATTTTATACAAACTAAATGCTTACAGAAAAAAAAAAAATTTAATGCAAAATGATAAGAAAGCTATAAATTTGTTAAACTTGTTAACTTGTTTTTAAATGAATTAACCAAGGTCTTGCTATATATTTTTTTCTATTACGTTTTTTTATAATGAAAATATTCTGAAATTAAAAAGATAATAACCGTATAGTTAATATATATAACTAATTAAAACATTTTACTAGGTTTTTTGCTGTAAAAAAAGTTTTAAACTTAGTAGAATGTGAATTAGTTTTGCTTGCCTTTTCAATATTTGCTTAGATGCAGTACTAATAATATTTTATTACCTACTTTAATTCATATCATAATTCTTTTGTGCCTTTTATATTAAAGCCAATGATTATTTTAATTTTTTGAAGCAAACTTTTTATGAGCTGCGAAAATTTAATTGTCGATTTTTTATTTACTTTCTTCATTTTTACTTTGATTACTAAACTATTTTTTGTGCTTTTATACTTTGTTTTGCTAATATATCATTTTTTATTTATGTTTGTGATTTTTTGTGCTATTTTAATATAAAAAGCTATCTAACATTCAATTTTATAATTTTGTATTTTCACGACTATTTTGATAAATTTACTTCAATAAATTTTGCCACCAATTGATATATTTAGGACAATAAAATTACATTTTGTTTTATATAGAACTTTGATTACGTTAAAACACAATAGTTTGTTATACAGCTAAAATGTTAAACAGCTAAATGTTAAAAACTTAAACGCTGTATTCCAAAGCTATGTTATTGCAAACTTAAATAAAACTTTCATTTATGTATTTTTGAACTTCATTTAATAGCAAGGTGAAGTTTAAATCTAGTTAGCGTAGCTTAAAAATAATTATTTTTTGTAAATTTTTAAACTCCTGTATTAAAACTATAACTAAAGTTTTTTTCTAAGTAATCTGTATAACGAAGTTCACCCTGGAGTCAATAAGCAAAAAATCATAAGTTGTTACAATAATACAATAAAAAAATGTTTTAAAGTCAACCTTTATGTGTGATACGTCTGAACGAAAAGACTTATTTTTTAAAATATTAGTTATTTATTTAGAATATGTTCTGTTTTATTGGTTAAAAAAATTTAAACTTAGTATTTAAAAAGTTTTATATTGTCAAAAATTTATAACATTATGAAAATGTTTTTTTTGAATTGTATCTTAGACTCTACAAATTTATTTACATAATAAAAGCTAGACACTTAACTGATCTTTAAAGATTTTTTTTTATTAGTAAGCAAAAAGAAAAAAAAATTTTAATTCAAACAAAATTATTCAATCTTAAGTAAATGCATTGAAAGTATAAGCAACAAATTTTGAGGTAATTTTATGCTTATATTGAAAATTATGAAGTCATTTAACAAATTTTTAGAATGCAACTGCTTAAACTTTTCTTTTAATTTTTAATAATATATTTAAGTGTGTATCTTATTTACTAAAACAGAAGTATTTCTTGTCTTAACTTAAGTAATTTTTCACAAGAATGGTTTTCTTATTTTCCTTCGAAAAGTTTAAACATATTTAATAGTAAATTCATTGAAAGCAGATACTTATTTGTACACGACATTACCTGTTAATGTTTTTACATAAGTTTACATACACAATAGTTGAAAATTGCAACCAAGAGTAAGATAGTGTTTAAAATTTACATTCAAATAATTGCTGTAAGTTTGCACCAATAAAATTAATTAAATCAAACTCATAAACCTTTTTTTCAACTTTTCTAATCAGTGCCATATTAAAAGTTCAGTATTTAATGTATTCTTTATATTGATGAAGTTAAAAATTGGTAACAAAATTAGTTATGACAAGTTTTATACATAGAGCATAAAGAATATAGATGCTTGTTGACTGAAACGCCGAAAAACAGTTTTGTATATTTTTACCCAAGTCACCAGGATTAATAGAAATTCAAAACATGTATTTCCAACTAAGCATTAAAAATAACCAAGTTCTAATATTCAGTACAGTAATAAGTTGCAAGCTCTATCACTTTTAATTTTTCATAAAACTAATAAATTCAATTATAAAATTTGCTTAACAAAGACTTTTGTATGTGTAAGCATTGGTAATAATGGAGTTCCTTATTTCATCTGTTCATTTCTTAAAAGTAAATCTACCTTAGAGCTCCACTAAGAGCTATAAAAGTTTTTTTTCATATAACATTGAGCTCAACTTGTTAAGTAAATTGCCAATAATAAAGATATTAATGTAAATTTATTTTATAACACTATTACAAGCTACAAAAAGCTGTATTTAATTTCAATTTAAAATAAATAATAATGTTTCTAACATTAGGTTGTTCAAGAATATAAAACCGATAAGTACTTGACTATGAAGTTACTTAGAAAAAAAAAGATATTAATAACCTTTTAGCTAGAGCTACTTATTTATCAAATATCTAAAAAAGTAATATTATTTTAAATAATTCAAACTGCTGAAATTTTGTTTACAGACAACTAAACTGAGTTTGTAAAAGAACGACTTCAATTAAAAAAATATTTAAACTTTAGATATAAAGTATCTTTAAGGTTTAAAATTATGTAGAATTGTTAATTAAACTTTCGGAGCAAACAATACTTCTAAAGACTAACTATTTATTTATACAAAATAATTATGTCTTGAGTTTAACATCCGAAGTTAAGTATAGTAATATGTATTTTAAGCATAAAGTATTACTTAACAAGTTTTTAATTCACAATTACAAGCTAAGTTACATCATATATTCAAAATCTTAATAAAAACTCCCATTGCAAGTTTTATCCAAGTTTAATTTACACAAGTCCTACGAATTTTCTGACCAAAGTTTTTTATATTAAGTTAGTCTTTTGAAAGATACTTTGGTAAAAAGTTTCGCAAGTTGTATTTACAAAGTAATTTATATACATTTTATTACTACTAAATTACATAATACGCATAGCTCGACAATAACAATGATGTTAACCTTATCTAAAAATATATATAAACTTTTTAAACTTAACATCCATACAACATAATAGCTCAATGGCAAAACACCCAATTATCTAATCCAAAGGTAGCAAGATTGAGTCCAAAGTTAGTTTTTTTTTTTTAGCACATAATACAAGATTTGTTGCAAGCTGAATAAAAGTTCGTTACTTCTAAAAATTCATCTTTATAATATTACTATGCATTAATTGGTAATAAATAATATATATATAATTGTTTGTCTTAAAATTGAATAGTTCACATAGCCTAACGTTAAGTCTTTAAATTAACCGCGTAGCAGTTGAAGCGATTGAGGATGTTGTTTAGAAGCAACTGCGTAGCGGTTGCAAGATCAAATCCAACGTGGTGCACATCAACAAGGTCCACGTCCAAATACAAATAAAATGCACACTTCAGAGTACTTTTTTAGTCTACCAAGTGAAGTATTAAAAAAATTATCTAACTAACGTAGCTAGCTTTATTAATTGAGTTTTATTCAGTCAAATTACCTCTAATGAGATTCGATCTTTGTTCAACTGCTACGCAGTTGATTCTACGGCTTTGAAACCGCTAGGCTACGAGAACTATTTAAAATGATGACAAATACTTGTATATATTTTCTACGTATCATTAAATGCATCACGAATTTTTTAAAGATAGAAAATCTTTGTTCAACTTGGAGCAAATGTTGTTTCTTGTATTAAAAATTAACATAGCTGGGACTCGAACTTACTACCTTCGGTTTAATTGTTTCTGAGTTATTACCACTAAGCTATAATGTTATGTTATTCATTAAGTATTATAGATTTATAAATATACTAGTTATTATAATACTTTTAGTTACAACAAGTAAAATTAATTATAAAATGTAGAAGTATACGTTAATTAATATGTGTGTATTAATATATAATTCAGTTTCAAGTATTAGCTTTAAACATATTAAAACAATAAAAATACTAACTCTAAATTAAACTTTTGCAATAAGTAACAAAAAACAAAGATTATTATTGTTAAATTCTTTCCCTAAATTACTTGTTTCAAAGTTTTGAATACGATTAAATTATTACAAATTAAACGATATATATAGGGAATTTTAAAGAATTTTTTCTTGTATAAAAGTTTACTAGTTGTATAAAACTAAAAACTGTTTGCTTAAAATAGATAATAAACCATGCATTCGAAAAAACTAAACATATGTTAAGTTATAAATGTTTCAAAAAAGTAAATTTATAGATAATATTTCCACCTAATAGTTTTAAAAATCAACGTTGAAAAAAACAATTAGTTCTAAAAAAGTTGTATATATAGTTTGGTATAGTTTAAAAGTTATTTTACTACAGTTTTTCTAGAATAAAATAAATTTTTTAGTTAACAAACACTGGAACAGTTGAACATACTCAAAGTTTTTATCATTTACCAAACAAAATTAAGATTAATATTTATAATTTTACTGGTGCTTGAAAAAGTAGTTGGTTATACTAAGTATTTACTCAAAAATATAAGTTCCGCAAGTTTTTATATTTTTAAAGAAAACATAATAACTCACCAGTAAAACTTTTATTTAAAAAACTTTTTACTTTTACAATAAACACTTCTACTGTAAAAAGACTAACAAGGTTTTTACTTAAAGTTTTGTTTTAATATTTAGTTTTATAATCAAAACAATTAGACAAAATTTTAGTTAATTAATTTAATTGTCAAACAAGACTAATTTAATGAAATCTTTAAAAAACTTAAAACTTCTATCAAACCCAATGACTTATTAGTCTTTTGCAAAATATTTTAAAATAAATCTGAATGAAATGTAAACAAGATATTCAATTTTTCTTGATATTAAATGGTTACAATTTTTTTTTATAATAATCTTTTACTTAATTTTGTAATAAAGGTATGAACTATGAAAGTTGTTTTGAGACCATGTAAGCTTTATTTGTGCCTTGATGGAGTTTTCCATTTTGAGAATAAAATTGAAAACTATGTTTTTATAAGCTCCTTGACAGAAGTTTAAAAAAAAAAACAATACTTTTCATAGTTAGTGGTAGTTCATTATAGTAATAACTTAAGCTCGAAAACTGTTACAAGTTTTTAATTTACAATACTTCAACAAGTAAAAAATAAGGAAAATATAAAAAACTTGTAAATGATGAAGTTAAAAATACTTTTATTTTGAGTCGTTTAAATACTTTGTGCATCAAACATAAAACAATCTTAATAGTTAAAAAAGATACTCATATACAGTATTAGTTTAAGTAAAACCACAAAGAACTAGTTTTTTTCTTACTTATGTACTTTTTAATGTTTTGTATATATAATTATTTATTTTAATATAAAACTGATGCAGTCTTTACTTTATTTAAAAGTTTTGAGTTATGCATGAAACTTTATTTGGGTTTAAAAACTTTTGTTTTTAGTAAAACTTGCTTTTTAACTTGTTGGGTTATATTCATAAAGTTAATTTTATATTGTACATCAGTTTATTAAAGTAGTTTTATTAATACTAATCAACTATATCTTGTAACAAAACAATCCAAAAATTGTATATTGTTATTTTAAAATTTACTCAAGTTATTTGTTGTACAAAACAAAATGTAAAAAAATGTAACAAATTTACTATTCTACTTTATATCAGTGTTTCTAAAACACTGTTCTTTAATCTAGTTATCAAAATACTTATTTTATTATGTATATTGTAGTTGTACTAAGTAAAACTATGAGTAACTAATTAAGTAGTTTTTTTTGTCAGAGTTTAATAAAAACAAAAAGTACCTTAGACACACAAAAATACTGCTTCAGTTTATTGGATAAAACAAAACCAAGAGTAATTATGATAAATTTCTCTACTATTCAGCATAAAAAAGCAAAATAAGTAAGAAACAGAAAAACATTTTAAAAAGTATTTTGTTGTAAACTAAGAAAAAAGATGATTTTAAGAAGAAAACAGAAATAAAACATTTTGTAACTAATTTTGACATAAAAATAGATGCATATTTTCATTACAATGACAATTTTATTGAGGTTTACAATAAAATTGCTAATTGAGATTTCATCTATTTAATAGAGAAATATTTAATCACAATTTTGTAGAATTGCTGAATTTAAAAGAGCAAAAAATCCAGCTTTTAATATTAACTAAAAGATTTGACAGAATTTTCTTAAATTTTATAAACAACTTATAGGCTAAAATTATTTGTTAAGAAAGTCCAACAATCAAATTTAGAATAAAATAAAATTTGCTGCCTTTATAATAAAAGTTGATTTTGTTAAAAGTTAAAACAATGTATCAAGTAATTTTTTTCAAACAAGAAACTTTAAGATACGTATGAAAAGTATACTTATAAGACAATCAAAATAAATGCTTCGTATACATGGATAATGATAAAAACTAAAATTTTGTTTCTGCTCCGAATGATACAGCAATCATAATAAAATATTTTCAACCAAAACTCTTTTACTAAAGAGCGACAAATGGTTTCGTTTCTAAAATAGAGCAACTTTTTAATGATCAGAGAAAATGTATTAAATAGACAAACATAGAAATAAACAAACATAAAAACAGCACCGTCAGAAACACATTGCTATAGAAAGGAAGAAAATAATAAAATTAAAATTATTGGACACACCAGAAAGTTTGGAAATAATGAAACATAGTTTGATGTAAAATATTTGTTTAAACTAAATCTTTTATTCTAATTGATTTATATTTGATATAAAACCTAATTTATATTTTAATGCAAACATTTCTGATTAAATTTCTTTAAATAAAAATAAAAACATTTTAAAACTAATAAAAATGGCCCCAACACAGAAGTGTCATTTTTTGAAAACTTCACCGATAAATTCTGCAACCACCATACATTTACTTTTGTACGTCATTATTTATCGTATATTGTGACGTCATTGTTTACTTCCAGTTTTAACGTATGACGTCACTGCGTGCAATCGGAAGTGAATCCTGGATTCCATCGAGTAATGGGAATAGTTTTTCCTGTGAAAAAAATTAATCAAAATAAATAAACAAAATACTTTGATAAACTTTTGACAAATAGTTTAATGGCTTCCATCGAGAATTTAAAAATTAACAATTTAAATTTGTTTTGAAAAAGTTCCATTAAATGCTATTATACTCTAATTAATTTTATCCGGTCAAAAATTTTATTATAAAACAACATTAGTAATAACTAATTGTAATCATTTACAATTTCTAGTAGTTTTACAACATTGATAAATATAATAAAACTATCAAGTATATAATTTTCCAGACAAGATTGTAGACATGTGTTATCAAATTGTTAGAGCTTTTAATCAAAATTTTTCTCAAATATATGTGGTACTTTAAGCTTTGATTAAAAAGATAAAATTAAGTGTATTAATCTTGTGGAAATTAAAACTGTAATATTTTTACTCATTAAACAGTACTACTATGAAAAAAATGAAATGTTATATTGTTAAAGTAAGTTTTTTAAGTTGTTCTGTGTAATAGTTAAATTAACTCTTACTACATTAACTAAATATTTATTTAGCTGTGTAAATAAGTAATACACCTTAAGAAGTTTAAAATAATTTGTGAGTTTATTTGTATACTTTAGAACGTTTTTGTTAAACAGATATATTTTAACAATGGATAGTTTTAACATATTTTTATGAATCATATGTTTTATAATGTAACTAATACAAATTTATTACTTTTTTGAAAACTTTTTATATTTTACTATTTCTTTATTACATCATTAAGTTCAAAATAATCAGTGAAAAATCAGAGAATCAAATCAAAAAAAATGAAAACAGGTCATTATATTATTCAGCTAAAACCAAGGCAATAGGTTATATATTTTTTTTATTGAGAAAAATCAAAAAACTGTTTTTAAAAGCTAAAAATATACTTTTCAATTGAGTTATTCAGTATGAGTAGTAAGAAAGTCTATTGAATTTCAACAAACTTACTTCCAGGAATATTCTCTTATAAACCTTGTTTACTGCAAATATTATACAAAGTACATGTTTTTAATTAAAACAAAAAAAAGGAGAATTATATATAAAATTTATTTCCTTCGTCATTTATAGATATTTAAACCAGAGAAAAATTTGTACTCACATTCGAAAATTCACAAATCTAAAATTTTAAAAACCTAAACAAAACGAAAACAATTATCTGTTAAACAATTAATTTAATTTCAAACCAAATGAAAGATTTACTTCTTTATAAGTTCATACCTATAAATCATTGTTTCACACATCATAAATTGTAATTTATTAAATATAAAACATGTTTATGGTAATTAATAAACGTAAACTATTTAACTCTGTATTTTATTTAGGTAATTGGTAACAAACTATTTCTAACATTTTATTGAGAATTTGTGATAAAAGGGTTTCTTGGCAACACTTTAGAATTTATTTTAAATCAATATATTTTTTACTATTAAACTTGATTTGAACTATAGTTATTGGCTAAATTACAATTAATTTTTAATACGAACAAATACAAACAAAATACATAAAAACATGAAAAATACGATTAAATAACTACCATTAAAAAACACTACTAAATTTTACAACAATATAATAGACTTTCTTTTTACTAATTTAAAGATGTTATACTTAGACCTTCATGGTAATAAGTGGTTTTTATAAAATAAAATTACGATGAAAAGCTTTGATTTTAGTAAATAACTTAAAGCGCAAAAAATACTTTTTATTACACCTCAAGTATTTTTTCAACCATTAAATATTTGTATTTTTAAAGACAGAATAATAACTTATAAAAATATGTTACAATTTTAGTAATATACTTATTTTAAGAAAAAAAGCAAATTAATGTCATACATTTTGACAAAATACGGATTACAAAATGTTCCTACTTTTAATATTTTTCTTTCAAGAAGATTAAAATCTATTAAACTAAACTGTAGATTAACAACATATTTAGTAAAACAAATTATTCACTTCAATAGATTTTTAAGTTAAGTAATTTGAGTTTGTTCTACATGTATAATTTAAAAGGAAAGTGCTTTATAAACAATAACATAGTTTATAGCAGTGTTTAATCAAGAATAATTCAATTGTTCGACAATAAGAGAAAATTTAAAACAATAGTCTTATTAATTTTTTCAATGTTTAGTTAAACTTTAACTAAAAAAAATGTTAATTAATTTTTCTGACAACATTTAAACTATAACTACTTAAATTTTTGTAAACATTTATAAAAATATATATAATTCAGAAATAATTTAGATAAAAAGGATTTTAATGACAAGATTGATTTATTGAAACTGTAATAAAATGTTAAAAATTTGACTAAAATTATTAAAATACTGTTAGCAAACGTATAGTTAGACTTTAAATTATTTTTATCAAATAAGCTAATTTTTAAATGAAAAGATATGAGATATCAATATAAATTAGAGACATTTTAACGCAAATTCATAAAATCAATAAAAAAATATCGGTTTATGATGTAAATAAGCAAAATATATATTTATTAACACGATCATTATAATAATAGTAACTTTTTTAAAGGTTAGTACAGATATCTCATGTGTAATACTAATAAATAATAACAAAAAAAATAACACTAAAAGCATTAATACGAAATTATACCTTTAAATAAACCATTTTATAAAGGTATTTAAATAAATGCTAATTCAATCGTGATTAAAAGTTTTACACCAATTCTCTGCAGAACTTTTAAACACTTATTTTATGAAACTTTAGTGAGAGAATTTAAACAAGTTATTCTGAACATTTTTTCATAAGAGCTTTAATACAAAGTTATATCTTTAAATCAACTTTAATATAAAAGTTTTTACTAAAAATCTTAAGTTAAAAGAGATTTTTATCACGCAACTATGCAGAACTTTTCAATACAACGACTAATTTTTTATGAAAAACTTGGATGAAGGAACTTAAAACAAGTTTTTCTTAATATTTTTTAGAACAAGTTTTTCATGTTTAATAACTTGTAAAAAGTTTATGGAATGTTAATCCATATTTTTAACTAAAAATTATGTATAAAAAATGTAATATCACAGATGCAGTTATTAAAAAATTTCGTTTTTCTAAATACAAAAAAAAAGTCATGGTAGACCTCTAAATAGCTAAAAACAAATTAAAGTTTATTAATAAGTATTACTTTAGAAGGATTAAAATTTACAACCTCAAGTCCTGCTACAAACCATATTTTTCACTGAATAAAACAGTACTTTTAAATCTACAGTATAAAATAACTAGTTTCATACCTTTAGTTTTATTATAGCCCCATACAAACTAATTAAAATAAACTAATTAACTTTATATAAAAGATAAACAAACTTTGCGTATTTGGCTATTTGTTGGGCTTCTTCAAATTTTTCTTGTTTCACCAACAACATTGACAAATCGGCCATCGCAGAAGCGGCTACGTAGTGATCTTTCACTATGTACTTGTAACTAGAAAATAATTAATTTATTACAAAGTTTTACATAATGATCTTTCACTATGTACTTGTAGCTAGAAAATAATTAATTTATTGCTAAGTTTTTACATAATGATCTTTCACAATGTACTTGTAACTAGAAAATAATTAATTTATTATAATTTAATTGCTACATAGTGATCTTTTACAATGTACTTGTAACTAAAAATAATTAATTTATTACAAAGTTTTTACATAACGATTTTTCACAATGTACTTGTAACTATATAATAATTAATTTATTATTATTTAATTGCTACGTAGTGATCTTTCACTATGTATTTGTAACTATAAAATAATTAATTATTATTCTTTAATTGCTACATAGTGATCTTTTACTATGTACTTGTAACTAGAAAAGTATTTAATTTATTATTATTATTCGGTACATAACGATCTTTCACAATGTACTTGTAAGTAAAAATAATTAATTTATTATTAGTATTTAGTAGCTACATAGTGATTTTTCACAATGTACTTGTAACTGGAAAATAATTTATTAATTGTTATTATTATTTATTTGTTACATATTGGTCTTTTACTATGTATTTGTAGCTGAAAATGTTTATTTATTTATCATTTTTAACTTAAAACTTTGACATACTTAATAATTGTAGCTGAAATTATCAAAACTATATAGTTGTAGAACAATATAACACAGAGATTATCTAATTTTGGTTTAATTTAAAAAACTTAAAAACTATAAAACAGATTTTGTTGATAAAAAATACATTTACTGCATTGAATTTAAACTAAAATTCAAAAATTTATAGAACTTTAAAAACATTTTTTCTTCAGATATTGGCCGTACTATAACAAAAGTTAAGTGTTATACGTATGTCTCCTTAAATTAAGCAATTTAGCAGAACTATTGTATATAAATTTTTTACATAACTTTCAAATAATTGATGTGTGATAAATTTGATAGTGTGAGTAGAAAAACTAAAAGACAAACTTAAACTATTGTAGTCGTTTTATAAATAGATTTTTTGTTTTGATAACTACTTCTACAAATATTTTTGTTTCTTATAAAATACCTAAGTCGAAAATTAAAACATTATTTTTTAAATCATATAAACATTTACTTAAAACTATACTAAAAAATATTTAATATACAATAAATTTAAACTACAAACGTTTAGTTTAAAATATATGAGTTAAGCTACTTAGTGTTAAAAATTTTAAACATTTAAAACAGATAAATATAATTTTATACTTAATATTTAAATATTTTACAAAATGAAACTTTCTTTACAATCGTGATTTCCTGTTACTATGAACTATGTTCTACAGAAAAGCTTGTATAGAAAGGGAAGCTTGTATAAGTTACAATGAGAAGTAAAAAATACCTAACTAAATCAAAACAATATATGATGATTTTTAGTTTTTAAAAAGTAAATATGTGAGTTAAATTTGTTACATATACTTTTATATTTGAATATTTCTAGGTTTTAAAAATAAATGGGTGATACCATATCTCTAAAACTTTTAAAAGTAGTTTAATCTTACACACAGTAGTTTTAATATCAGATCATATTTAAATATTAGAAGGCATCAGACTTTTTATTAGATAAGACTTTATTAGGAGTGATATGTACAAAGCATGATATGTACTAATTTAATTTAAAATTAAAAACAAATTAAACTAAACTCAGTAGTAAAATCAAAGTAAGCATTTTTTTTCTAATAACTATTATATTTCAAAACCATATTCTTTAAAACTAATTTGAAATACTGTTTTTTATTTTAAACTAACTAATCAAAACACTTTAAATATTTTTTACATTGATGTGAATAAAAGAAGCCATTCAAAATAACAAATTGCCTTTCATTGTAGAAGAAAAGATTTTAAAAAATTCAGCGCCAAAAATATTGATTGAACAGATTGAATTATTCATTTAAATAAAAACGCATTAAACTGACTTGCTCTTTTAATTATAAGCTTTTTGCAGTTTGAACTTTATTCATTTAAATGAAAAAATTGAAAACATTTAATACACTATAGCAAAATTCTAATTGTGTTTTACTAAACTGAAGACTGGTTAAATTAAATAAGTCTGTAAATTAAAATGATTCATATTACTTTTATTATAAATTGTTCAAATATTAGTGATTATAAAACAAAAACTTTATAATAAGTGAATGTTGAAATTAAACCTATCATAATAAAATAATTTTTATCAGCTTTTTAAGCAATTCCCAAACATTTAAAAAAAGTATATACGTTTATTACAATTACATTATTTTTTATTTTGTTTTATTCTAGCAATGAACTTTATAAAATTACCTAGCTTATAACTTATATAAAACTTTACAAAATAAACTGTGTTTTAGTTTCTTTTTTCAATACCCTTTCAAATTAAAGCTTATCAATTCTGATTAATCAAACTTTTTAGTTTGTCTAAAAACAGACAGCTAAAGTTTTGGAAGGTAATTATATTTTTAAATCAATAAAAAGTTTTACGCGGAAAAACAAACTAAATAATACATCAGTTGTTTTTAAAGGTCAAATGTTTTGTTCTACAATAAACAGATTAGTTTGTTCAAAAACAAATATTTAGTACAGTATGTTTTACAATTTTACGACTAAAAAGGTCACGTTATTTTAATTCATAAATTTATTTACTTTATTTTAACAGAGTAGATATATCTATTGATAAAGTTGTAATTTCATATTTTTCAAGCTGAAGTATTTAAATTCATCTAAATAGAGTTTTTATTATAACTTTATAAAACAGCCATTAATTTGAATAAAACCTTAGTATTAATTTTAATCTTAATTTTATAAGTGTATCTGTATATTTTATTCAAAATAAATTTAAATTTGGCAGCATTATACTTTATTTTTATGGATTTTTGATCCAGTATCACATATATTTAGGTATTTGTTTGTATTATATATTTTTAACAATAAGTAATATTCACCTAGTTTGAATAAAAATTTATTAAATATTTTACCAGTTTGTACTGTAATATACTTTTCAGCAGTAAAATTTGTTTATGATAATTATTAACAATACCTTTAAAAAAAAAGAAATGATAAATTCTTTATTTACATCATTCTAACAAATTTAAACTTTTTTTTCATTTTTAATAATAGTTAATGTATAGCTAATTGAAAAAAAATTTCAAACTTTTCTTTAACTCCATTATAACAAATTTCAGCAACTGAATATATTTATAATTAGTAATAAAATAAATTAACAAACTTTTCTTTAACACCATTATAGCAAATTTCAGCGACCGAATATTTTTCTCCGGCCTCCATTAAATTTCCTTTTAATTTTTCCAATAAACAGAAATCGTCGTAGTAGTAAAAACATTTTCCTGTGTCGTGTCTTGCTAAATCTGTAAAAAAATATAAATTAAAAATAATTAAATACGTTTTTCTGTAAATCTGTCTGTAAAAATTAATATAAATTAAAAATAATAAAAAAACCTTTAAATCTCATGCCTTGCCAAGACTATGTGGGAAAATTGTATATTTGTAACAAATTATAGTTTTGTCATTTAGTAGACTGGAAACTCATAGTAAAAATATGACTATAAGACAATATGCTAGTTTTTTAATTAAAACAACAGAAAACAGTAATTCTGTTTATAGATTTATCATAATTTTTTTTACAACTTTAAAACTATAGTAATATTGGAACTTAATTTTATCCTTTTTACAAACTAAAAACAGTATTTGTGCACTTGGAAAATTATATTTTTAAACTTGCTATTGTCCAAATGCTTATTTGGTTCGAAATAAAAAAAAAATCTACATTATTATTTTGAAACTTACTGTTGTCCAAATGCTTGTTTTGTTCTTTTTTTATTCCATTTAACTCATCTAGTTCGTTGCAAATTTTTGTCAAGTGTTGGAATCTCAATTCAGGGTTATTTTTCAGCATTGAGACTTGATTCCATACAGCTATGAATTCCTAAAAAAAAAATTATGAAAATCTTATTTTAATTAACTTTCAGCATTGAGACTTGGTTCCATACAGCTATGAATTCTTGAAAAAAATAACAAATAAATATATATCTTTTTATAATTAAGGTTATTTTCCAGCATTGATACTTGATTGCACACTGCTATAAAAAAAAAGTTAACATTTTTTTAAACATTTTGATTATTCTTCAACATTGATACCTGGCTCCATACAGCTATGAATTCCTAAAAAAATATGTAAAAATGCTATTTTAAAAATTTTAGTCATTTCTCAGGATTGATACCTGATTTAAAAGGTTATAAATACTTGTTTTAAAAAGTAAATTTATACAATGTTTTAAAATACTTCAAGCTATAGAAATTCCCGGCAATAATAATTTATTCTATTGAATTTGTAGGAATTTTTCAATTTATTTGAAAATATATTTTGACTCCAAACTAAAAAAGACAACTTTTCATTGCTTTTTATCAAACTCTTTAATTTTTTTTTAAGGTTTTCACCCATCTAAGTTTTCTTTTAATTTTTGTAGAATTAAATTTAATTTGATAAATACTTATTAAACTCAATTTAATTACTCACACACTTATTTTGTAGTAATCAAACTATTTTTAACTTTATAACAATTAATCATCAGACAGCAATTACATGATTTTAAACAAACAGTGTTTCTTAATACTTTAAGTTTCTATGAAAAATAAAACAGCGTTTTCAATCTTTTTGTTTTAACTTTGATTTATATATCTTATAACTTGGAGTAGTATTATATTAGTTTTTTTTAATTTAATAAAAATTTCAGCTTTATTGAAAAAAAATGTTTAAGTACTTTTTAAATGACTGAAAAAAAATATTATTTTTAAGAACACAATAAAAGTTTAGTTGGAAAATATTTTTCTTAATTTCAAGATATGCACAAAAGGAAAAACTTAAACATTAAGCAGACTTTTATAAAAAGTTATAAATTCTGCTCTTCAAAACTAAATCAAATAAAGCACAACTAAATAAGTATGAAATCAATTTAAAGCATTGTGTAAAAACTCGCACTTCTTATGAAGATAATATTAATAAAAAGCTTAATTTTTTTAATTATTTTGAAACAATAAGTTTACATAGCTTACATTTGCTAAAATTTGATTAACTTCGTTTACTAACTAAAAAGAATAAAATTTTAATTTTTAAGCAATAGGTCAAATTTTTACAGATACATTATATCAATAACATAAGTTTTCTTTATATTTTGGATTAAAAAACTTAAACTTCTAAATTAGTATTTAATAAGGTTGGTTTCAGAAACATGTTTCAAAATATCCATCATACTTAAAAAGTATTAAAAATTAAATTTTGAAACGCTAAGTAATAATACAGAAAAAAATAAGTCGTTATTTTTACTACTAAAGTTCAAAGATCGAATGTTAATTAAAAGTTAACGTGTACTACTTTAAACAACAAAGTACAATTAAAAGAAAATAGCCAGCTTTAAAGAAATACTGACAAAATTGTTGAACTTTAGATTAAACCTTTATAATAACAAAGATTAAATATCAAGTGTTAATCTTTATTACAAAAGTCAAAGATCAACAGTTGATCACAAAGGTTATTAAACTTTGTAGCGACATTGTTGTTATAAGTAGCATAAAATAAACATGCATTTGTTTGTTTTGATATCTCTGCCCAAAACTTAAGACTTGTTAAGTCTGCAGACTTGTGGCTAATATTTTACCAAAAGAAAAAAGATTTTTTTTAAGTTTTAATTAACATACAGAAAGTGATATCTTTTATCAACTTTTTGTACAAAAAAGTAGGTATATACTTTTAATTTTTGAGTAAATTAGAGACAAAGTATTTTTTAAAACTATCAATAATAAAAAAAAAATTTTCAAAATAACTAAGACTTAAATATGGTTTATCTCAACTTTTTTTTGTTTGATTTCATTTATATTTTTTTATAATGTTTTTTTTATGTCGAAGTATGTAGAAGAACTTAAAACGTACTTTTAAACTCAGAAGATTTTTTTCAAGTTATCTTTAATTATTCTAAGAAGAAAATCAAATTTCAATTTAGCTATATTAGGTAAGTCATTCCTTAAAAGGAGCAATGCTTTTTAAGTGATATACAAAGTAAAGAAGATAAGAAAATTTAGGTCAAAAGTTAATAAACTTATTAAGTTAAAACAACCATAAGGTTAATACTTAAAGCTTAAATTTCAAATGCACATTATAAAACTGTTTTTCTGTTATTAAAGTTGTATATATAATTAAACCTTTAAATTCACTGTGTACTAATTTAATAATTAAAGTTATGCAAAAACCGTTCACAATAATTTTAAAAAAAGTTGCAATAGTAACAATATATATAAACAATAAAGTAAGTTTAATTAGCATTTAATTGTTATAAAAATATACAGTAAAGAAACAAAGTAATAAAAACACAGCACCAATTAAATACTTAATTCACAAAAGAAAATCCATAAAAAACAAACTAAAAAATAAAAAATAAAAACAAAAAATTAAAATACAACTTAAATTTCAAATTATATATATTTGAAAATTTTAATTTTATGAAGTTTTATAAACAACTCAATGTTAAAGAATACTTAAAGTTCATAAAATAGATAAAAAAATTGGAAAAATTTAACTTTATTTCAAAATTAAATTTATGAAAATACAAATTTAATTCCAATTATGTCGAACAGTTAAAACTGCGTACATAAACATAACAGATATTCGTGGGAAACCATAGATGCAATAGCTAGCAAACGAACAATATGCGTATCTTGTAACTTACATAATCTACTTGTAATTTACAAGACTTATATATTATGCAAGCATAAACAACTTTTAATAATTCATTTTGTCTACTTTTGCCTGTTTATTTATCACATTCAAGTTCAAATTTCGCGAAACATCTTTTGGTAGGTGAGAAAAAATATTTTTTTTTACACTGCCCTTTTGAAATTATATATTTGAACTTATATTTTAAAGTATAAAACGTTTAATGTGTTTTACAGTAGTCATCTGACTTTATGAAAAATTAATGTATTCAATTCGTGACGTTAATAAGCTTTTATTTAATTTGAAACTTATTTCTTACCCTTTAATTTTTACCCAATAAAATTTCAATTTACCTTTTAGTAACTTAAATATAGATGTTAACTCTAATGTTAGTAGAAAATTTATAAGCTTTATAAAATAATTTTGATTCTCATGACATTTACTACAGATTTATTGCCAGACGTAAGTCTTTAACTACTTTTAATGGGCCATAATTAACTATTCTTATTTTAACATTTCAATAGAAATTTTATAAAAATGTTTTTAGTTTACGGAAATAGACTAAACATGTAATTAATAACAGCCACTTACTTCAGAAAAATTAATCATTTTTTTTTAATACCACAACTTTTTAAAAAAACATAAACGTTGATTATTGTAAGTATAATTAGATACTTTTAGTTTGATTACTGTAAATTTACAAAGGAAATGAACAAAATCAAGTTTTAAACTTTTTTTTCTTCTTTATTAGTTTATTCAAAAATATAAACTTGTATAACTATTAACTATATATTCTTGACTTAAACTAAACAAATTTATACATATTACTTGACTTTATGAACTTTTGTACAAGTTTGTTTATAGAAAAGTCTACAAACAACAATGAATTGTATGACTAATCATGTTAAAGACTTTACATTAAATTGAATAAAAAACAACAAACCATGGAGCAACAAGTTATCGCTTTGCTCTATAAACTTTATTATTATTAATACACTTATAATATTATACTATTATATTATACATGTTTAGTTTAAACGAACCATAGTTGGGGCAACTAATCTCCCGCCTTGCTCGATAAACTTCATTATTAGTATAACATTTTTTTATTTTATCATTATACTTTATATATTTAATTAAACGAACCATAGTTGGGGCAACTAATCTCCCGCCTTGCTCGATAAACTTCATTATTAGTATAATATTTTTTTATTTTATCATTATATTTTACATATTTAATTAAACGAACCATAGTTGGGGCAACCAATCTCCCGCCTTGCTCGATAAACTTCCTCGCTTTTCTGCAGACAAACTTCTCAATCGGAAGTGATTTTCCAGATACTTTCTTCTTTTTACCTTGAACCGATCTGAAAATATTTGAAGTTATAACGTTAATTATTGATTTAAAATTATCTATTGATTTATTTTGTACTAAAAGTATATATTTTCTATACTAAGTTAAAAATTTAAAAAAAACAAACTGACAATTTCTTCTATTTGTCTTGAACCGATCTTAATGATAATTGTTTAGTTTTAATTATTGAGCAAATAGTTTTAAGTTTTTTTTATGTAAAATAATTTTTTAATGTAAAGATACCTTCATTTTTATATAAGTATTAGTATTTAAGTATGTTATAAACAAAAACTATTTTATTTACATAAAGGGTATAACACATAAAAAAAACTAAAAATTTTGTATTAAAAACTGTGTGAATTGGTTAAAATGTCATACAATTAAATTAATCTAATAATAATTGAAGTTTTTGTACTAACTGTTTATTTAGTTAGTTTTTTGTATTAAATTAAGATTAATTTTAAAAAATAATTTACACAAAATAAACCATTAAACATTTTATTTTTAAAAACAAAGAAAAGATAGTTAAGTGCTTTTTATAGAAATAATAGTGTTTTATTTATATTCGATAAAACTAAGTAACACATTAACATAATTTTAAACTTATTTCTAACAGCTTGTTTTATCAAAATAATTAAGCTGTTACTGTTACTTAACAAAGTTACCTAATTCAGTTACATCATATTTTCTAGCAAACTTGCTAAAACTTCATAAAATTTGTTGGTTTAAACTATATTTTAATCAGTTTTTAGTAATATAAAATAAAACTTACAACATTAGCTCCATGACTCTAGGATCTGTTCTGTCATTTTCGTATAAGAAGCAAGCATGAAGATAAGTGTAAAGACATTTACTCCAATTAGATTGTTCTCTGTTATTATACATTTTGTTATTTATTACATTAATTTTTATTTATTTAAGATAAGTATATAGACATTTACTCCAATTAGATTGTTCTCTGTTATTATACATTTTGTTATATATTATTTTATCATTTAATTTTTATTTAATATAAGTATATAGACATTTACTCTAACTAGATTGTTCACTGTTATTATTTATTTTATTAACTACTATCTATTTAATTTTTTATTATTTATTGAAGATAAATGTATTAACATTTTTTACTGTTAAACTTACTCTGTTAACTATTATTTATTGAAGTTATGTGTAGAAGTATTTGCTCCATACTTTATTATTTAATTTAAAACTTATTATAATAATTTGTAAACATTTTACCAATTAATATTAAAAAATCACATTAATAATTTAGCATATTCTGAAGCCTATTATATTGTAATATGTATATACCTTGTTATTTGATAAAACCTAATAATTATTTTTTTATTACTTAATACAATATCTCAAACTAATAATTCAGCACACTCTGCTGCTTTTTTGTATTGTAACTTGTAAATATTTTGTTATTTAATAAAAAACTAACAACATTTTTTTTTCGTATTAAAGATAAAAAACTCACACTTGTAATTCTGCATATTCAGCTGCTTTTTTATATTGTAATTTGAAAATATTTTATTATTAAATATTATAAACTCACACTAACAATTTGTAATTTTTATTATTCAAGATAAAAAACTCACACTAGTAATTCTGCATATTCAGCTGCTTTTTTGTATTGTAATTTGTAAATATTTTGTTATTTAATAAAAAACTAACAACATTTTTTTTTCGTATTTAAGATAAAAAACTCACACTTGTAATTCTGCATATTCAGCTGCTTTTTTATATTGTAATTTGAAAATATTTTATTATTAAATATTATAAACTCACACTAACAATTTGTAATTTTTATTATTCAAGATAAAAAACTCACACTAGTAATTCTGCATATTCAGCTGCTTTTTTGTATTGTAATTTGTAAATGTTTTATTATTAAATATTATAAACTCACACTGACAATTTGTAATTTTCATTATTTAATATTAAAACTCACACTAGTAATTCAGCGTATTCCGCAGCTTTTTTGTATTGTAATTTGTAAATATTTTATTATTAAATATTATAAACTCACACTGACAATTTGTAATTTTCATTATTTAATATTAAAACTCACACTAGTAATTCAGCGTATTCCGCAGCTTTTTTGTATTGTAATTTGTAAATATTTTATTATTAAATATTATAAACTCACACTGACAATTTGTAATTTTCATTATTTAATATTAAAACTCACACTAGTAATTCAGCGTATTCCGCAGCTTTTTTGTATTGTAATTTGTAAATATTTTATTATTAAATATTAAAAACTCACACTAACAATTTGTAATTTTTATTATTTAATATTAAAACTCACACTAGTAATTCTGCATATTCAGCTGCTTTTTTATATTGTAATTTGTAAATGTTTTATTATTAAATATTATAAACTCACACTGACAATTTGTAATTTTCATTATTTAATATTAAAACTCACACTAGTAATTCAGCGTATTCCGCAGCTTTTTTGTATTGTAATTTGTAAATGTTTTATTATTAAATATTATAAACTCACACTAACAATTTGTAATTTTCATTATTTAATATTAAAACTCACACTAGTAATTCAGCGTATTCCGCAGCTTTTTTGTATTGTAATTTGTAAATATTTTATTATTAAATATTATAAACTCACACTGACAATTTGTAATTTTTATTATTCAAGATAAAAAACTCACACTAGTAATTCAGCGTATTCCGCAGCTTTTTTGTATTGTAATTTGAAAATATTTTATTATTAAATATTATAAACTCACACTAACAATTTGTAATTTTTATTATTCAAGATAAAAAACTCACACTAGTAATTCTGCATATTCAGCTGCTTTTTTGTATTGTAATTTGTAAATGTTTTATTATTAAATATTATAAACTCACACTGACAATTTGTAACTTTCATTATTTAATATTAAAACTCACACTAGTAATTCAGCATATTCAGCTGCTTTTTTTTATTGTAATTTGTAAATATTTTATTATTAAATATTATAAACTCACACTAACAATTTGTAATTTTTATTACTTCAGATAAAAAACTCACACTAGTAATTCTGCGTATTCCGCAGCTTTTTTGTATTGTAATTTGAAAATATATTATTATTAAATATTATAAACTCACACTAACAATTTGTAATTATTTTTATTATTTAAGATAAAAAACTGACACTAGTAATTCAGCATATTCAGCTGCTTTTTTGTATTGTAATTTGTAAATATTTCATTATTTAATATTACAAACTCACACTAACAATTTGTAATTATTTTTATTATTTAATATTAAAAACTCACACTAGTAATTCAGCATATTCCGCAGCTTTTTTGTATTGTAATTTGAAAATATATTATTATTAAATATTATAAACTCACACTAACAATTTGTAATTATTTTTATTATTTAAGATAAAAAACTGACACTAGTAATTCAGCATATTCAGCTGCTTTTTTGTATTGTAATTTGTAAATATTTCATTATTTAATATTACAAACTCACACTAACAATTTGTAATTATTTTTATTATTTAATATTAAAAACTCACACTAGTAATTCAGCATATTCCGCAGCTTTTTTGTATTGTAATTTGAAAATATATTATTATTAAATATTATAAACTCACACTAACAATTTGTAATTATTTTTATTATTTAAGATAAAAAACTCACACTAGTAATTCAGCGTATTCCGCAGCTTTTTTGTATTGTAATTTGTAAATGTGGCAGCACATAAGTTCCCAGTAGCAAAAATGTGAAAACTGTTGCCACTCATTTTGAAGGGAGGAAGCTTTTTCAAGATGTTCTATTGCCTAAAAATAGAAATAAGTTTATTTCTTATTTTTTAACTTTTTCTAAATGTTCTATTGCCTTTTTTAAAATGTATTTTGCGACTCATTTTGTAATAATGAAGCTTTTTTAAGATGTTCAAATGCCTGAAAATATGCATAAAACTTGTTAAATAACATTGTATTTATTAAATTGTTTAACTTTATAGACTTTTTTATTGCTTTTGATAATATTATTAATCATATGGATGATCTTAAAAAAAGTCTATGAAATTATAACAACTGTTATCTGTCATAAGACAAAAATAACATCTATTTAATACTATTTTAAACATTGTTCAACAAGTTAAAATAAAAACACAGTTATAACTTGTTTGAAGAAATAATATTGTGATATAACTAGTATTTTTTATTTTATAATACTAGACAAGTCTAGACAACATCATATATTAATTTTCAAACTCATACGATGGCTCTATTAAAAGTCTGAACTTCTTATTATTTTAAATTGTTATTTTTCAATCAAATAAAATAAATATTTTTGAACTGATTTTCATAAACATTTTACTAAAAGGCAAACATCCAATTTCTTTTAGATTTTAAGTTGATTAAGTTTAAATTATAAACAATTCAAACAATATGCACACTATTTGTTGAAAACTTTAATACGTAAAATTATATTTCTTGATTAAAATGTTTTATTACATTTTAACAAAAAAAAAATCATTTTAGCTTCAAAGTACTTTAAAGGGTCTTAAAACTTTTCAGTACATATTTTTTAACTTTAAGCTGTTTGCGTTTTAAACTGTGGCTAAAAGAAATTAATTATAATTAACTTATTTTTGATGTTGGAATATTTTTATTTCTTATACTCAATCACTTTCTACCTTAATAATTTGTGAATTACATTATTTTTGTAACTTAAAAAGTATGTACTAGATAGATGTTTTTTCATTAGTATTTTTAAAATTATGAAAAACCCTAAAATAAAAACTTAAAATTAGTTTAATTAGTCTTACAGAAAATGAACCATTTTTAAAAAAAACTGTTTATGCTTTCAAAATAAACTCAATTACCTTATAAAATTATACAGTTGTTAAAAATAAAAACAGACACTATTTATTATAAAAGTTCAGAAAACAATAAGAATAAATAAATTGTTTGTACATTACCTACAGTTAAATAGAGGTCAAAGTTTAAAAAATTCATAAAAGATAAATATAATTATTAGTTAAAAAAAATTGCTAAATTTAAATTTAGATTCTTAACTTAAACAACGTCTTAGCTGTATTTTTACTACTCTTTAAAATAAAAAATAATATCCATAAAACTCTATTTTAAAATCTTCTTAAGCTCAAAATAAAAGAGTTAATTAAAGATTTTAAAAGTAGCAAAGTTAATCAATAATGTGCAACTTTTTTTTCATACTTTACTTAACACCTCGTGACATAAGTCATACTTAAAATAGATTAATCATTTGAACGAACGTGTTAAACATTTTAATTTTACTAACTGAACTTTGCTGTGAGTAAAAGTAAGTTCAAATTTTCTTTATCAAATGTAAAGAACTGGTGATTAAAAGTTGTGCATTTTTATTACTTTTATTATATCATTACATATCAAAAAAACAATTAATATTTTGTTAATGATAAGATGATCAATTATATAAATCGCCAACCAAATGACTGTATAAGGTGTTTTTTATTTTTCTAATTAACTCTCTAGCCTTGTCAAAATCTATAACAAATTGCTGAATACAAGTTTTAATGTTTTATTTTAGATTTCACCACTCAATTCTTACCTTGTCGAAATCACCAACAAATTGTTGAATTCTGCCGGCAAAGAAATGAAAATAAATTCCGTTCGGGTATTTGTTCAGCATTTTGTCAACTATCGACGTGCAAAGTTCAACGTCGCATTCTAGTTCCGCTGTTCCTGGAAAATTATATTATTTTTTCAGTCTTTGAGTCCACAACTGGGTAGGTGTCTATTTTACACGAGCATCACTTTGGCAAGAGGGGACATTTTTGCACACAAGGTCACTTGTGCACGGCGTCACTTTTGTAGAAAGCACTTTAAGAGGTACGCACCTCCCTCAAGTACGTATCCGCGTCAAGTACTTCATAAAACTTTCTATTTTGTTTATTTCGAGATTTAGTGCGTACTTTACGCGTAACTAACGTTGGAGCGTACCTTTTTAAGTCCATTCTTTATGCAAAAGTGACCCTGCGTGAAAAAGGTTGCCGTGAAAAGTGTCCCCTCGTGCAAAAGTGTCCCCTCGTGCAATAGTGACCCTTCGTGCAAAAGTGACCCTGCGTGAAAAAGGTTGCCGTGAAAAGTGTCCCCTCGTGCAAAAGTGTCCCCTCGTGCAAAAGTGTCCCCTCGTGCAAAAGTGACCCTTCGTGCAAAAGTGACCCTTCGTGCAAAAGTGTCCCCTCGTGCAATAGTGACCCGTTCCCATGAAAAGGTGACACCCAAGTACGAACAACGAAGACAATAAAATAAAAGTATACAAATATCAACATCAACTAACCGACAAACGAACATATGAACAGGTGATAGCCAAGTACGAACAGTGAAGAAAGCGAACTCCTCACGTTTGAGTTCAGGTAACAATCGCTTAATTGTTGTAATCCTATTTTCTTGTCGCTATCGAAGCCTATCCACTTCAGTATTGCCACTACTCTGGCTGGTAGTAATGACATTCCCTAAAAGATAAATTACTTATTATCTTTATTATAAGTTTAATATAAATTTTATTATTGATATGACTTTTTAACAGGATTTCCCTAAGATTATTTTTTAAAGCCTCCTTTTAAAGAAATAAAAATAGCAATGGCCCCCTCCAACAATATCTCTCAAAAAAATTCCCCTAAATTCACTTAATTTTTTCCCCTTAACCGTCAACTTCAGAATATCTGGTGTAAGTTTAAAATTATGGCCTTATGACTCCCTCTTTTACACCTTATGACTTCCCACAATATTTAGTGTCCCCTAAATATACCTAGGACCTTATTTTTTATCTGCTCTTCACCATCAACTCCAGAATATCTAGTATGAGTTTCAAATTATGGCCTCATAGCCCCCATGGGGCCCCTTTACTGCTCATGCCCCCCTCTTTAGCCCCTTTGCTGCTTATGGCCCCCTAAAATTCTATAATTGCCCCCAAGGTGGCAAAATGGTTCACTTTAGGGAACCTTGCTTTATAATGTAAAAATTACATGCCCTATAGAACAAATATTCATGTACTTGTTTATAGCAATTTTTATTCAAATATAAAGAAAAAATATTAACCAAGAATGTATAACTGAAAATAACTGGGTGCAGACAATTAGATTAAAATAAATTTCACCAAATCTTTTTTTTAAACATTAGGTTTGTCTTATCAGAAAACATTTACATAGTTAGCATACAAAAAGAAAATATACATTTTTTTACTTCTTTTTAAGAAATACTCTGACAATTTTTTTTTTATTCACACTAAAAAAAGTAAACTTTAAAAAACCATTTAAAAGTTTTATTGGCTAGATACTTGTAAGTTATTTTCCAGGTAATTATTAAAACAAAGTCTTAATAAACGTTTCAGTTTTGGTTTTTTGTTATTTTTTTCTAATTATGATTATTAAAACAAGTAACAATGTTTAAACAGCCCTAGCCAATAGGTAACAATATTTGAAAATGTTTGTAGGTTCTTTTAAAGACAATTGTTAAAGTTTTGGTTTAACAAATGTCTTTAATTAATCAACTTTGTGTTCAACTAACAAAACAACTAACAATGTTAAAACAACCACAGCCGAGGTTTATGGCTCCTTGGAAGTGCTTGTTATTACACATGTTTGTCATGTCTTGGTCCAAACATTCGCATTTCTTGTAGCTGTTGTAACCTTGTTTCATCTTCAACGCTCCTTTTACAAGATTCATCACGCTTTCGTCCTATAAAAAAAATATAAATTATTTTTTAAAAAATTAACCTATCATTATGTAGACTTTGTACCTTTTTTTGTTAAGCTTTTTATTTAATTTTTTACATTTATAAAATTATTTTAAATACATCTTATAATAGCAGTTTTAAATTATAGATGCATTAAAGTGGTAAATTTCTATTTGATTGAATTGTTTTTACAATCAGTAGCACTAAATTACTGTTTTTTAAACTAGTAATGTAAAATATTAAAAAACAGTGTACAATATAATTTTGAAACAAAATTACGAAGGCGTAACATACTTAATTGACTTCTGCTTTAAAATAACAACTGTAACTTAAACAATTTTATAAAATTATTATTTTTACAAACTTTTTAATTATAATCTAAACAACCTGTATAAAAGTGAGCATTGCGTAGAATAAATTCAGTTCGGCATAAATTACTTCTGCATGTAATTCATCTAAAAAATATAAAACTTAATTAAAAAATACTTAATAACTGTATCATAGAGTTACAAGACAGTTTAACTTACAACAGTTCAAACTCTTATTAGATTTTCGTAAGGCAATATTTCAATAACTTATTTGAATTTTTTTCAATCAAAAAACTTAGCAGATCTTTAATAAACAAAAGTTAAGGTCAGAAAAATATTTTTAAAAAATTATTAAAATATATATTTAACAAACTATTTTTAATGTTGGAGTTTAAATTTTGTGAACTTTAACTCAGAGAATGTAAACTATTATGCATTAATTAAATAAATTTGAACTTGTTTTGTTCATTAGATTTAGATAAAGAAGAACAGATTATACAATTGTAATAATTTTAAATCAACTTTTTTACGTTCAAATGAGCCTCACTGTGGCATTATCAACATGTTTATTTTCAAAACTTCTAAAAACACATCTAAAAGGTACCATTATCTCCACTTTTCTTGGACATTAAATAAGTACCATTATAATTACATTTTAATACTAACTTGAAGCTTATTTTTTTTGGTAATGCTTAAATAATATATTTCAAATTAAAAGTAAAAATTACCTTCAGTGTAAGTGTTTGTAGAGGTTCCCACCAATCTTCCCACTAAGTTCTGCTTTTTTCTCATGCTGTATTTTTTTTTGTTTAACTAAGTTTTATGTTAGTAATTAGAGTATAAGTTAATATCTAAAAATGTTTTACACCAAGCTTTGTTTAAACAAAAGGATCTAAGTATTTTCAACTATAACTAAAAATTTATTTTAAATTTTAAATTTAATTTAAATAAAAACATTAAATGTAATTAATTATGCTTTCCAACATTCGTTTTTACATTTATACTATCAGTTTAAGAAACTAGAAAACTAAAAATCAGCAGTCAAAGTTTAAGTTTTAGTGGTAAACCCTCAACTTTGTTACTAAAACACAAAAACTGTCAATAGAAGAATTAGGGCTGTTTTGCATAAAAGTAAAAATTGATTTTTAAGAAATATCAGACAAAAAATGTAGTCATTGTATCATCACAAACAAATCACAACAAATCATTAGTTCGTTTAAGTTTATAAATAACATTCACAAAAAAAAAATGTTTGAGCTTATTTATCGAAGCTCATAAATTTTAAATGCAACTAATATTTTAATCAGTTTTATAGAAGACTATTTCTTTAACTTTATTACTTTATTACAAATAAAACTAACTTTTTACTTAGTGAATTATTTTAAATTTTTTTACTACATTACAAATAAAACTAACTTTTTCATATAGTGGAAATTATTAATACTTTCAATTTAATAAAAAATAAAACTAACTTTTCACATAGTGAGAGTCCTTGTTTAATACTTGTAATAGCAACTTCGATGTCTTTCTAGTAAAAAAAAGTTTCAAATTAAAAAAACAAATAAAGTTTAAATAAATAACAACTTATTTTTAATATTGCTCTTTGTTTTTAGTTATAATAAGATATGGTGAAAATATTAAAATGTTTTTACTTAACCTGTTTATATTAAATCAATTACTTTGAAAAAGTATAAAAAACTATAGGCTATAATTAATTTGTTATACTTGGATAACTATAATAAATATTTTGTATTATTTTATAGAACGAGTAAGGTAAAAACTTTCTTTATTGTAACTTGTTTTATCATTAAGTTTTAACAACATTAAACTGGTGAAAAAATTTTTATATACATGGCAAATGACAGTTTTATTTCAAAATCAAAAAAATTCAAAAATATGTAAAAATATCAAAACTTACAGCGTCAAAGGTCATAACAGCTTCTAAATAAAGTAAAGTCGATTTTCCAATAGAGTGATAAATACTTGTTGATGATCTGTGGTTAATTATAATAAATGTTTATTTATAATTATTTAAAATGATGCAGTAAATAATCAAAATTGCATTAGTTGTATTATTTGGTTTAGACAGAATTCTTTTTTATTGCAAAAATCTTACTTTTTTTACCATAAATTTTCAAACTACTATTTTTTTCACAATTTTTTTCTTATATTGTTAATTATTCTGGACTTATTAATGTTCTAAAAGTGTTTCTTCTAAAATTCATCATACAAAGTGATTTTACAACTTTTGAAGAATTTATAGTGCAGCAATCTGTGGCCTAGGGGGAACATTCAAATATCAAAAGTTAATTTATTACTGTATTTCTTCTTTTTTTTTGTTTTTTAGAGCAATACTTATAAACTAATATGTCGCCAAAAATATATTTCTAGAAAAATGTAGCCAAAAGTAAGCTGTTTTAATCATTTAAAAATATTTATTTTAAAAAGCTGCCAACCCCTGATCTCATAATATGTAATCAACTTGTTATATTACAAATGTTTATGAGCAGGGAACAAATATATAGCATTTGTTCAATGGTCAAGGCTGCCAATTTTTAAACTAATACTTATATATTACACTTAACATATCAAAAACTTTTCAGTGCAGAGAACAAATATGTAGAAGTTGATTAATTTTAAAAATAAATCTAAACAAACTTTTCAGCGCAGAGTTTCTTGGCCTCACCAAACTGATTGTTGAAGAACAGGTTGATCGCGTTGTCAACATCTTTGATTGCGGATGACAAGCTCATTGAATTTCCTGCTGAAGGTGTTAATCCTGTGGCGTCTTCCCACTAGAATATTTATAAGATGAATTATAATAAATGTTACTTAAAACTGCTGAGTACACAAAGTTTTGAAATATGATTGTGTTGTGGATAACATGGTGATTGTAAATTATTTTTTCTAATAAACTTTTCAGACTTTTTACCATCAATATGTTTAATAATTGAATTATTATTAAAATATTTATAACAGTTGTTTATAATCTTCGAATACATGAAGGTGTCAGTCCTGAAGGTCTTCCCGCTACAAACATATACATTTAATATTAACAAACTCAACAAACAATCTCAGAATATTATTTTTAAAGATATTTAAAACAGTTTAATCTTTAATCTACTTAATACGTTCTCACTCAACTAAATTAATTTCTAAAGTAGTTTATTATTTTGGTATTTTAAAATTTATAATCATATAATTGCATAAAAATTACAAAAAATTTTTGTCTACATAAAAATTTAAAAAATTTAACAACAAATATATAAATTATGTAAAATAAAACGCAAGCTGTAATGCATTTATAAAATATTAAACAAAATTTATAGCCTTTTATACTAAGAAAATTATTTTTTTAATAAAAACAACCTCCTCTGCTGAAGAGTCATCATCCAAGTTGTTGGCCATTCTATATTTCTTTAAATTAGATAAAAACTCTATTAAAATCATATTGTTTTTATGTTGCTTTTTTAAATCATTGCATTTCATACTTAAAATAAACTATAACTTACAGGTATAACTTTATTTGTATTTAACTATTATAATGACAGATAATTATAATTATTTAAAATTAATACTTATTTTTCTGTCTGTAGTGTTTTATTTGTAACAATACAACTGCAACTTAATTCCTAATTTACCTACAACAAATTATTTTTTTTTAACCAACTTTATAAATAAAAGATGAAGGCAATAGAGAAATAATGTCTTTTTTTTACTATTTAATCTTATTTTGTAGTTTTATGGTAAAACTTTCAAATAGGCAATCAAAAATTTTCAAGATCAAGGGATCAAAGTCCAATGATTATTCAAACTATTTTTTTTTTGGCCCTTATTTTTTAAACAAGATTTTTTATATGTTTACAATTAGTTTATTACCAATACTTAACTTATTGTTCTAGATTAAAAGTTAATTAATTAAAATAAAGTATCAGTATTTTGAAAGTCCACATTTTCAACTTTTTGTTGAAAACTAAATTTCTTAGGTTTTTTAAGTTTGATCAATCAAATTATTTTTAACTCTTAAGGAACATTTAATGTGAATTTAAGATGGTTAGCTGATACCAAAATGAGAAATATATTTTAAATGAACTTTAAACTTCCAATAGATTGACAATGAAAAAACTGCATTTCATTCAGCACCTTTGAATTGAAAGCTTTTTGGAACTTTTAGGACTTTTCATCAAAAGCTATTTGAATATTTCAAATTTTGTTGTAGCTTTAATTTAAGCTTTCATGTCAATACTATTATTTGTGATCTTTCCCTCTAGCTTCCTATTTATAAGTTTAAAAACATTATATGTCATTAAAAACTTTTTTCTAGTTTATAAAACTTTTTTAACATCCTTCATTGAAACAAACTCTAAGCTTAGAAGTTTCTGTCTTTTATATAATTTGTTCTAATTTACTTTTTATTAAGGTCAAAAAAATTATTAAAATAATTTGATCTAGAGATCTTACTTTATAACCTATAAGTAACTTACCTTTAATCTAAAATAAAAACCATTAAAACTGGGTTAAAAATTAAGGATTGTTCAATTCTTAAATGATTAGTTCTAATTTGATATTCTTCCTGTCTACTAATCACAAGTTTTTTCTTAGCTCAAAGTATTATGACAATGTTTTTTTTTTCTTTAATCAAAATATTTATTGTTTTGTAGCAGAGGCTGGCACTGACTAAATTTGGTCAAACAATAATTTTTAGAACCAGACATGCCTTTTAGCTAAACAGTAACTAATGCCAAAGAAGCAAGTTCAAACTGTTATAAAACTTTCTATTTTTTGTTTTCACAAGTAAGTTGCTGACTTATACAACCTACTGTGCACTTTAAAGGTAAATTTATCTTTCAATAAAAACTATCTTTAGTAGTTCTAGCATGTTTGTCATAAAAACAAATTTGAATAACTTTATGGTTTGCATTGAACCAAACAAGACGTAGTCAAAGGTTTTATAAATAAAATAACCATGTATACATTTAAACAATAAAAAGAAAGTTATGAGAGTACTCTTTTAAACAAACTTGGTTTTGTTAAAATTTTAAATTTTTTAATCCCACGTATTACAATTCTTTTTAGAGGTCAGTAGAGTGCAGCTCTGAATAAAAACCTTATTGTTGTACTGCACAGAGAGTTAAGAAACTGATAAATAATGAATAATTTTTTAAAACTGTGTCTTAATTCCACGTTGATCCATTAATAAAGTATTATTTCAGAAATCTTTTAAAAACAAACCTTATTTTTAAAACATTTACAGCACTATTACTTAAAAAAAATATATATGTACTATTAAATATCTTTATAAATTATTATTTCTAACCTGATTGATAATTTTTCATTTGTGATGTACGTTTGATGGAAGTAGAGTTCAGATCAAATAAAAATTAACAAAATTACTGCACTTAAAGTTAAGAAAAATTATATAGGTACTTAAAAAACTTTTGTTTCTCATCAGTAAAGTTTCATTTTTAGCTAAGTACCTTACTATTTCCAAAGTTACTGCACATATAGCAATGAAAAATTCTATATGTGCAGTATTATCAATATGTTCTATATTGATAACCTTTATTTTACAGCATCTTTAGTTCAAGTCAATCTCTTCAGTTTTTATGACGCAACAATATTTTAATTACACTCTTACTGCAGTCAAATAGGGAGTCTATTAATTTGTGGGTATCTTTGGTGTAAAATTGTACTTAATACTAACTAAATTGGTTTATAACTTATGAATAGATTGACTTTAATCAGACAATTAACTTGCAAAAGTTATTTAATAACATGTATATAAATCTCATAACTGTAAATGTAGGAAATTTTTCAAAAATAAGGTTCTGCTTTTATAACTACAAGTGACCTCTGAAATAAGGTGTATAGTAAATTCAAACTTAGTGTAGAACACTTCTTTTTTTCTAAGTTTAAAGCTGCTTTAAATTACAAAATAATTTCTACGTTTTGTCTACATTTCACTAACACTTTTACTAAAATGAGATTTGAATGAACATCTTCATATTCAAATGTACAAGAAATATCTAGTATTTTCGAACACCATAGTGTAAAAATTTCATAAAAAAATAAACTTTTCATTAAAAAGAAACCTTGACATTGAATAATCAATTTACTTAATGTTTTTCATGCTTTATTTTATTCCCAGGATAATTTGGACAACTTCCAAAGCATGGTAATGAATTAGCTTCTTATATTACTACAATGGAATCATAACAAAGTGTGCAACTAAATTGGATTATTTAAAATTTGTCCCAAACTTTTAAAGTAAAATTGTATTTTCGAAACTACAGTTTCTAATTGCTAAATTATCAACCACAATTATTCAAACACTTTTTTTTAATTTAAAGGAGAAATATATTTTAAATTTTTTCAAAAGTTTACTCAGCAAACTAAACTTAGCTCAGAGATCTCGTAGGTGCATTAAAACTAACTTTACTTATTAAAATAGTATTGAAGGTAAAAAAAGACGCAAAAAATACTTGGTCCTAGGAAATGGTGCACAAAAAACCTGTAGACTATCGATTATGCTCACCACGGATATGTAAAACAATATTTACGGCTTTACTCAGGCTAACGAGCTGTATTTGTCAAACATTGATAAAAAATAAAATTAAATAACTACAACAAACGAAAAAATTCTTGTCAAAATTTTTTTCATCTAACTTGTTTTTTTTCCTTGACAAAGAGTCAATTCAAAACTGTAACAACACTAAAAAATAAACTTTTTTTATATAGAATGCATTAAAAAATATTTTAAAAATGTTTTTTTTTTTTGTATTCTATAATTCCTATACTAAATCAGTAAAAGTGAAACTACATTAAATTTTTTACATGAAGTTCTAAATGTTGTATATAAATGCTTATGTACTAGACACTTAAGTATTTTTTTTAATGAAACCTAAAAATTCCCAAACTATCTGCAAAAAAATGTGCCATCGTTGTCTATATAGTATGACTGTCATCAATTTTGTTAACACTTTTTTACTTCAGCAATCTAAATGTTTTTAGACTTTTCTTTCTTTTAAAATAAAATGTAATCAAAGCTATTAAAATCAAAACTTTTCTCATGGTTTAAAAGAAAAAGGTTTTTTAAATATAAAGACACAATAAAGTTTATATACTGTATTTCTCAACAAAAAATAGTCTGTCGAAATCTTTCTTATTCAATTTACATGGCTTTAAAAGACAATTCTATAGTAATAAATAATTGAATGTAGCAATGTTCTTTTAAATAGTACTTTTTTTACGAAGCTAACTTTTGGTTTTAAAATTTAGAAGTAAAAACTTTGATATTCAAAGTACCAACCAACATAAATACTTTGTTTCAACTCATTTGTTGGTAATCCAAGATTCTAATCGGCCAGCGGTGTTATGTTATTAAGAATATTATTTGAAATTTTTTAATTGCAGTAGTCAATTATTTATATCTTATTAAACTAACTTTTAATCGTTTTGTTTAGTTTTAGAGTTACATGATTAACAATTAACAACAAATTAAATTCTTATAAAAAATTTTGAAGGGACCACATCTCTGAAAGTAGTTTAAAAATAAAGAAATATATAAAATACTCAGGGACGAGTCTGTTTTGCACAAAGAAATTTTTGCACGGCGTCTATTTTAGAACAATTCGTCAGTTACCGACCAAGGGTAAGGGTTAGGTGTAGCAGTGGTAGTAAAACTCCGTTACAATCGTTTCCGGCCGCTCTCCAAGCCGGCAGGAGAAAATGCTTACCAATTAACTTTAATTAAATTTAAGTTGGTGGTAAACTGACCCTGTGCAAAAGTGATGCATCGTGCAAAATTGACCAAGTACAAAAATGACAACTCGTGTTAAAGTGTTTTTTTGCAAAATTCTTTGTGCAAAAGTGACACCAATCCAAAATGCTTGTGTAGGTTTACTTTATAAGATGGTTTTCAGTATGGAAGTATCTTTACAGACATTTTTATTTACAGAATTGTACGGTATCTAAGATCTCGTCAAAATGTTTTTTTTTTTCTAAGTAAGCATCTATTTTCTTTCTGGACTGTTGTCCTGGAAAAACTTTAAACTGTATCCGTAGTGTATGACTATTGGGTTTTTTTGTAAACCAGGTCGTTGGAACTTTTTTGTCATTCAACTGATTATATATTTTTGTTTCGCGATTTGCACCACCGATAGTTTCTGACTGTTTTGTTTTATCTTCATACGTTTTATTAATACTGGCATTGTTACTTATACTAGTTCATGTGAAGTTCTTATAAATATCAAATCAGTTAAGCTGTTTATTGAACGACAAAAAAGTAATCCCGGTATCTAAGGATCTATTGAAAGAAAAGAATATTTCGGTCATCGAGTCATACACCACGGAAATAGATAACGTCTTGTCCGAGATATCAATGTTCATAAGTATCAATCTTTTAATTTAAGATCTCAACAGTCAGAATATTTTTATATAAAAAGAAAACTTTACAGTAAATATAGTGTAAACAACAATCAAGCTTGTTTGTTATTACTTCAAATAACTTTTAAAAGTTTTTGAAAGTAGTTATTTTATCGGTCTATAACGGTTTTAAAAACAGTTTTGTTACTTCTGCTTTAAAAAGTAGTGTCAGTTTAACCAGATTGATTTTTTTTATTTTTGTGAAATATTTGCTACGGTTTCTCTTATAGTCCTGGAAAGGACGTTAAAAGGTATTCGTGATGTAGGACTCGATAACCGAAAAGTTTTTTCGTGCACCAGGTCTTAGGACCAAATATTTTGAGCGTTTTTTTTGTTGTTCAATAAACTTATATTTTAAATCTACTTTCTGTTAAATCTATACATTTTTAACACTTTTAACATTTATAACAATTCTAATTGGTTAAAGTTAAAGTGCGTTTACAGAAATAAAAATTATTATTTAATATGTATTAGTTACAATTACTAAGTAGTTTAAGAACATTTTATTTTTCAACCGTTTTCGTCATAGACGCCCCGCGTGACTGTACGCAATCTATAGGAAAACCTTTATGACGTCATAGGGTTGCGGGACAGTATATTAACAATAATATAAAATTTATGCAGTTTACGTGACAATATTTAAAATGAGATAGTACTAAAAACTAGAGACAACTAAGTTCGATGAATTCAAGTTCTTTTAAACTATTTATGACGTAACAACATACTGACGTAATCACTTGTTACAAACCACTAACATAAGAAAAAGTCGCTTTTTGGATCGAAATATATAGCTGAACCCAACGGTAAATCTGGCGGTTCAAAATTAAAATTCTAATTTCTCAAGTTCACGTATAGCAAATTTTTTTATTGAAATGTTTTTGTTATGATTCTAGAGTACTTAGAATTTCGTTTGTAAATCTTTGGGTTTAAAAAAGGGAGGGGACACTCGGATTTGAACCAAGGACCTATCGATCTGCAGACGATTGCTCTACCACTGAGCTATATCCCCGCACATGAGAAATGAGTTTGAGCAGTTTATAAATATAAATGATCATACGTTACAGACGCCTGCGGCAAAATAATGTTTGTTTAACACACTGTGTTGTTACAAAAACTTTATTTACTTTTACTCTCAATTCAAGACTATTGTTTCATATTAGCTAACATTCAAGTTTTCCGTTAAATTAGCCATCAACTTAATACTTCTAAAACAATATTTTGCACATTTCAGAATATAAAATTTACATAAATACACATATAAAAACACTTTTTTTTTGTAAAAAGTAAATCTTTCATCGTAAAATTAAAATTTGGTAAACGTACTAAATACGTTAAAACTGTTAAATTTTTACATATAAATGTGATAAAAATATTAAAACATTGTAAATTTTAAGTATAAATTGAATTTAATTATTAATAACTATATTTTAAATAATCATTGTATAATTCACTTTTGGTTTAAAAACAAGTTTCAGAATAGAATTTGACTTATGAAAAAAATAAAACTATTTCTATATATATCAATAACATATAAGAAAAAACTTGAATAAAAATAAATCTTAAAATGCTATTTAGTTATTATACTCTAAGATAGTAAACACTTTTATTCAAGCCCACTGCCTATGTTTTTACATTTAATAAAAGTTTTAAACCGTGAGCTTAATATTAGTATGATTGTCTAGTAGCTTTAACTTTAACTAGGTTCTTCTTGATTTGATGTCGTTCATCAGATGTCGGCAAACTGCGATCTAACTGCGTCATCTATAGATTAGTATCGGTTAATATTTAAAGTACTTATTGTTTCAGTTTTTATCTGCTACAATTTAAAAACTTATTAAAATATTTTTTTATATTAAAACCTTTTTTTGACCTATCAAACCCTAATCTAATTTAAAACTTAATCTTGGATTAAAGATAACTTAGTAACTATCAATTTAAGTTTATGTTATTTTTGGTTTAATCGCATAACTACTTTAAACGCTTTTTTAATTAAAAAAAAAAATTTCTAAGTATATCGTGATCTGCATGATAGCATTTACAATTAAAAATATGCATTTTTTTTTTCAACTTTAAATAGAGTTTGTAAAAAATTGTTTTTTTTTTGTAAGTTTTTGTTAAACAACTTTTTCATAAAAATATTTAAAAAACTCGTTTAAAGTAGTCGTTTGTATATATTTTTTATATAAATATCTCTGCATTTTGTGTGACTGATGAAAAATTATAAATGTAAAAAGTCATTTTTGTTATATGTACTAAGTTTTTAGCAACAATCAAACTAAAATGTTTATTGTAAAAAACTTTAAATTTTTGTATTTTATATAGATGTATTCTTATTGCATATAATTAAGTGAAAAGTATACATATTAGTTTAAGTTTGTAAATAAGTTTTTCAGAACTGTATGATATCACTTTCGTTGTTAGTTTTTCAACATTTTTTAGAGATTAAAAGTATGTGTTGTTTACTTTATTAAGTTTTTTTTATCACAAAAAAATACTGTAATAATTATTTATTGCTATCAAATTTTACAAAAATTATCCTTATTTAGGCTCTTATATTCAGCTATGAATTTCTTTGTTTAGTTTGAAAAATTTTAAATACTCTAAGCTTTAGTTACAGTGGCAACTCTAAATAGTATCAGCACAACAAAAGTTATGATATAATTATTGTTTAGTGTTAAAAAAATAACCATCAAAACATTATAAGAAATAGTGATTGAAGTTCAACTTTTATACATAAGTATATAAAAAGGTTGATGTTTAAAGTACTTTTATGTTATTTTAGGCATCGTTAATAACAATTTTTTTGCTTTATTTAAAAATTATTTAAGAACTTTATATAAGTATATTATTTAAGTATTTTTGCATACACTTGAGTTGATTATTTAAGATTTGAAGTGAGCAAAAGTAATTCAAAAACTTTAAAGTTTGATGTATAACAGATTAAACAAAGTATTCTAAAAAGACTAAAGTATTGCTGATTTTAGTTAGCAAAGAAACACACTTTATCAAATTAAACAAAAGTTAAGATACTGCAATATTTAAAAAAAAATATTGACTTTAAAATTGCTGCCGACCTCTGATCTAACCAAACAAGTGTGTTTAGTAATTAAAAACAAAATACATGTTTGTGGTTCAGTTTTTATTAAATTTTTTGTTTAAATCGAGAGCAATTTAATTAAATATCGCAATATAAACTATTTGAAATTTTTTTTTTCCTGAAATATATACATAAAATTTCAATTTAGTTTAAAATCAAATCATTTTAAACGAAGTGCATTATACACTAGTGTTTACTTTCATAAGCAAAACGATTTAAGAAGCATTATTTTAAAGATAAATCGCATTTACGTATTCAAAAGTTTAAAACGACTTTTTATAACTTCTCTAACAGTTTTAACGGAAGAATATTGTTAAAAGTGCTTAAAATATTTGCTAAGTTTTTTTAGTTCGAAGTAGGTAAACTTTATAACCTGCTGTGCTAAATTTATAAGAATAATGTAACGTAATAAGAACCAATGTGTAGTAGATATCAAATTAATAGCAAGTTTATTACATGAATCTAAATTTTGTTTTAGTTGCACAATTCATTTAATAAGTAAAATATACATACATCACAGGAAATTATGTTGGTTTAGACCTGTAAAACGTAATCTGCCCATCTTTAAGTCAAACAATGATTTTTTAATATAAAAAAACATAGCGTTTTTCTTTAGAAAAAAACGGTTTAAGTCAGTTAAAGTTCTTAAAAATAAGAATAATGTTTGATCGTGGTATAACTTTAAAACAAATTAAACCGTAAAACATTAAGATTGTAAAAAAAAAATTGTAGTTCTAGGAAATTTGAACACAAATAGCTGATAATGTTAAATTAGTTTACTACTTTTTGTTTATATGAACTGACAAATGCACTGAATTAAACTTTTTTTAATAGTTTGCAGATAATAAAAAACACAGCTTGAGTGTTAATGCGTACATAGTTTAAAAAATTTCATAATTTTTTATTAATTTTTTACAATTTTTTTAATTTCTAGGGATTAAAGTAGGTCAAACAAGTTTATAGAAAACTGATTATATAATACCTTTTCGATTAACTCTAGCACTAAAGTTAAAAACTTTGAAAAACCTGAAATACTAAGCAATTTTATTGTTTTACCGACTTGAATTGCTTATTAACAAAATTAAAATAGATTTTATATTCAAAATACTTTTTGATTATCTTTAAATAGAAAATTTAAATTAGTTTACGACTTAAAAAAACATTTTTTTAGTTTAAACTACAGTAAGCAACATAATATTTGTTGCAAAATATTTATGTACCATTTCGGTATTTTATCTAATTTTAAAACAAATTCTTCAAGCTTGTTAATGTTGAGAAAAATTTCACCCATAAATAATTATGAGAAAATGCATTTATTTTTGTTCTTAAAAATTTCAAATTTTCTTTTCAGTTTTTGTTTCAATATGAAAATAATGTAGTTATGTAAAAATACGTTATTTTTTCTAGATACAAAAAAAAAATTAGTACGCTTTTTAATAACAGTCTGAACGTGATAATAATGGTACAATATTATTTCTAGAAAATATTTAGTTATAAGATAACAAATGTGACTATTTTTTTTAAGTATATTGTAATAATGTGCGGCTTTTTCTTTAATTTTAAATTATAAGTTTAATAAACTTTAAAAGCTTCTTTGAAATTATTTTTAGCGTAAAGTTAAACTTAAATTAAATCATCTATTTAATAAGCGTATTATAGGTTTAGAAATATGTTCAGTGGCTTAGTTTTTTTAAAAATGATCAAAAACTTAAATTTAATATGATAGTAGTTAAATTATTAAAAGGATCATTGTCACAGAGCTTTTAAAAAGTTAATGACTATTAGTAATAAATTATTTGTGCGAAATCGTTTATAAGTGAAACTTTCGGAAAATTCTTTTTGTAATGATAATTTTTCTTTAAACAATCTTTTTAATAAGCTTTGAACGTTTTTTTTTAAGACGATTAGTTTTGTGTTTTACAAGTAAACCATAAGACTTGAACGTAAAATTTGAAGGTGGTCTTAAAATTATCGTAATTATTTATTTTAAAGATAATTCTTAAACAATTATAAATATCAGGTTATAGAAAATTAAAACAAAAATAACTAATAAAAAAGGATGCACACGAATAAAAGAGGTAAGCAAAAGTTTGACTTGCATAATAAACAACGAAAAACTATAAATTGTGTAGTTTTTTAATGTAAACAAAACTGCGTAACATTCTATTTTACAATTTAATATTTAAGTAGCTTACTAATTACCTATTAAGTATAAACTAGTAAAAAAACTTTCTTAATAAACATAAATGACCTTATTAAATGGTCTATGACCTAATTAAAATTCAATTTCTTGTATAATGCTTGCCTAGTAGATTTGAAGTATAAAAAAATTTAAATTACAAAAAAATACTCATCACTATCCTTATCAAGCTAAAAAGCATTAAAAAAGTTGTTTTGTACTTTGAAAATGACTACTTAAATGTTAGAAAACACAATTTAAAATAGAATTAAAATGGACTATTTTACTCGTTGATTGTAAAAAATAGTACTTTCTATTATAAAAACAGGAGGGGATACTGGAGTCTTCAAATATGTACCAATTTAAAGAGACACACATTCTAAGTTTAAGTTTATTCGCAGACGACGTTTCGACTTTACATCAGTCATTATCAACAAAATACTGTGCAAAATAACTAAAAATTAGTGTTAAATAACTAAGTATATAAAAATATAAATAATACAATCTATAAACAATTATAAATTGAAATTATAAACTACAATGAAATAACATGTTAAATAAATATTTACACATTGTTAAACAAATATATATCTAACTAGTCAAAAATTCTTAGTGTATGGGTAATACCCAGCTTAGTTAATTGTTTGTTTAAAATTGGATTATAACGTTTAATTAGCAAAGCTTCACTGATCAGGGTCTCAAATTTATTTCTACACTCTTTCAAAATTCCAAAATTGTTAACAGTTATTTTTTCAATTTTTACTAACATTACAATTGCTAATGATGTCAGGTACAGCTGTTTTGCCTTTTAAATGTTCTTTAACTCTTTCTACTAATGGTCTTGAAGTTAATTTAATATACTGGATACTCTTATCATAAGAGCATTTATACTCATAGACCACGTTGGATTTTAATTCATTGGGTGTCTAATCTTTATTGTTATTTTGCACAGTATTTTGTTGATAATGACTGATGTAAAGTCGAAACGTCGCTGCGAATAAATTTTAAACTTAGAATGTGTGTCTCTTAAATTGGTACTTTCTATTATACTTGAGTTTTTTAAAACAACAATTTGACATTGCGACTAATTTTTAATAACTTATTTTAGCTATTGTTATAATTTCTTTTTAATTGTAGTCTTTTCAAAGCTTTCTTACATAATTAATTTTGTGAAAATGTATTTAAGTACAAACGTTTTAACTTTTTATAGTAAAAAATTTGTTTATCAGTAGTCTAATTTTTTCATCACAACTACTTACAAAGTTTTAATTTGTTTTCAATATATAAATTATGAAATAATTACTTTGTAGTTAATCTAAAACATGGCACTGAAAAATATCAAAAACAATTATTAAACAGTGCTTTAAAAAATCAATATATAATACCTTTTATTGTAGTTTTATTTCCCAATAGCGTAACTATTACAATTTATACAACTTTACTGAAACTAAAACATTTATAATTCCGAAAATTGAATTTCCAACAAAGTATAAAGCTGTTAAACCTAAAGCAAAAACCAAGTATAAAAATACAAGCTACTATAATTTGTTTACTAATATTTCATGATGTATAATATAAATTACGACATTATTGTTTTAATTGATGACAATTAAAACTATCAAAAAACTTGTTCCGAAAAGTTACTACTTCAATGTGATAAATAACAGTTTTAGCATAATTTGACACTAAATGTTGCAACAACTAATATTTAAACGAAATATTTAAAATCATATCAAAGTTAGTTGGTCAGAAAAAAAGGACGTTTTGATTGAAATTTAAATGTTCAAATAGTTTGTAAAACGTGTTGTTCCGCAATAACGTTAAAAAGGGAATAGTTTTAAAGTAAGAATTTAACAAAATGTTTGTTTTCGGTAGAGTTGCCATTGTTTCAATTTTTTTAATCAGAAGATTAAAATGCTTAGTTTACTTTAATTAAATCTTTCAGAGTTAATTGATGTGGACAAGACGTTAAAAGGTATCCAAATGGTGTATAAATCCTGGCCTACAAAAGGTTTTTTCGTACACCAAGTCCCTGATAAAATATTTTAAGCGTTGGTTTATACATTATTAGTGTTATATCAAATTAAAAAATAAGTAAAGTTTAGTACTGCTAGATATTAAAAATTATGTTGATACACGGCTTTCTTTCAAAAACTATTTCATTTGGGGATATAATTTTGGCTGAAATGACAACTGTGGTTCTCAGTGGGAGAAACCGTTTCGGTTAATGACGTGAACATTTTATTCCGGCAGTTCCGAGGAACCGATCCCTAATATTTTGTGACAAACGAGAGTCATATAGCGAGGTCTAGAAACCAATGATTTCTGACATTTTTATGGTTGTTTGCAGATAACACATTTTTGAGTTAGGAGGTTTGCGTTGATTCAGCGTACCCTCTATTACACAAACTATCTCAAAATACAAAAAGCAAATGAATATCTGTTTTATTACTTAAGTTTCACTTGCATAAATTTAATCACCAACTACTTAAAAATTCATTTTTAAAAATTAACACTATTAACAACAAAAATCTAGACTGAAACTTTAACCAAATAGGCTATATTTTTTTGCTAGTTTATGTTTATGTCTTAACTACGTGGTCTCCAGTAACTTATAAACCGACTGCTTTACTTACGAGTAGCTTAAAAAGTTACGAAACTTATTTCTAAGTTATGAATAAAACACACTTTGAATAAATGCAATTTACTTTATTTTAAATAATAATTCTTAGTTCTGAAGAAAGAAACTATTAAATCACGACAAAAATAAAATCTATAAAAAGTATTAACAATTGTAAAGTTATATAAAATACTAACATCAACTCCGCGATGTAGACATTTTCTTGATTCTCGAAACTAATTAATGAAGCATCTTTAAGTAAGTAAAACAACTAACGCGTATTTAAAAGACAAAAGCCGATATATATTCGGAATGAAATTAATTCCCTTGAATATTAATGTTGTTTTGGAAAAACTTATCGAATGTTTTATTTTTACGAAACATTCTGTATTTATTCACACGCTTTTAAAATTTTAAAATGAAATGTATATTTCATTACAAAACTACAAACCGTAAGAATCATAAAAAATATACCACAAAAGAACGAAAACTAGTTAAAACATAGATTTTTTCTCAATTTAAAACTACTTATACTTTTATGTTTTATTAAGTTTAAACGACTTACATAGAGACCTAAACTGGCACAAATAACAACTCACCACAAATATTGTAACTTTTTCGAAAGCTTGTCTGTTGTAAAATAGCGTATTTATCTTGTTTTATGTTATAATTTAGTATTATAATAAAATCTTTATTCGTTTACAAGCTTAGAATAGTTATATTTTTGCATTTCCTTGTAAGGCTTTATAAAATAAAAATATCATTTTAAAAATCTATTGTATTAACAATGTTTTGTTATTTTAAATGGCATTTTTTTTAGAATAGCGTAATAAAATTCACTAAAAGCACTTTTAAACTCATATATACACTCATTCATCATTGTCAAAATGAAATATATTTTACTTTTAAATCTAAACCTAGCATTAAAAATTACTGTGATGAATTATGAGCCTGTATTTTCAAAGATAAACAATTATTATCTCGTATATTTAGTTTTATCTACTAAATAAATGTGTGAAACTATTCTAATTTAAACCAGTTAAACTGTCGCTGTGTAAAACTAAATAATTGAAAATGCGACATTTCTAGCTTCTCCAGCTTAATTAAAAAAAGTACAAAAATTTCTAATCTTAAGCAAAAATCAATTACAACAACACAAAAAAATTTAATTCATTTACTGATATTTTTTCTGCAAAATAAAAAATGTCATAATTATTTTTTATTTAACGACAATTAACTATCATAAAACTAATTCCGATATATTAAAACTTGAATTATATAAACACCTAACATTGTAACAAATAAATTACAAACTATTTAAAAAGACATTTAAAATCATAAACAGGACATTAGGTAAATTGAAAATATTTTTCTTGCTTTTAGGGAAAGTTCATTCATTAGACAAAAAACGCTTTAAAGCTTTAAATAGCAGAGGCCGGTGCCGACCTTCAGTAACGTTAGCAAGGATTTTAAGCCAAGTCATAGTAAAACTGAATATTTACATTGAAAATGCTCAGTCGAGCAATGGGTTTAAACGTTCTCGGATAGTTATCTGGTTGATCCTGCCAGTAGTCATATGCTTGTCTCAAAGATTAAGCCATGCAAGTGTAACTACGAGCTCACATACAGTGAAACTGCGAATGACTTACTAAATCAGTTATGGTTCATTTGATTTTACAGTTTTACTTGGTAAATGTGGCAATTCTAGAGTTAATACATGCGTAAAGCGCCGAACTGACATGAGGCGCGCATTTATCAGACCAAAACTAAAAGGGTCGTTACAATGGAGAATCTGGATAAGCTTGTGGATCGCACAGCCTAGTACTGGCGACATGTCATTAAAGTAACTGCTGTATAAACTATTTTCAGTACCTACAGAGATTGTAACGGTTGATAAAGAATTAGAGTTCGATCCCTGAGAGGGAGCCTTAGAAACGGCTACCATGTCTAAGGAAGGTATCAGGCCCGTAAGTTACCCATTTCCGGCTCGGGAGGTAATGACGATAAATAAAAGTTGCTCTCGTGCGAAGTTCTACAATTGGTATGTCTAAATTTAAACTTTTTAAAAAGTATCCGTTGAAGACTAAGTCTGGTGTTAAAAGCCGCACTAACTCCAAAACTGTTTATTCAAGCTGTAGTGCTTGAAAATCACGCAATTGGGTGGGATGGCAAGGGTGGTCGTTAAAAAAGGGCGCAGACTAAAAGTACGCATATCATTAAAAAATGAAATCTTAAGCTTGTAGAGAAGCGTTTTATTTTGCATTTAGGCTAAAACGGAAGGTCCTAAACTTAAGAGGCACAGTAGTTCTCGAAAGGGTCTTATTTGATTCTCGACTAGAAGATCGTATTCCAACAGTGCCGGGGAACCGACCCACTACAATTTTTTTAAATGTTAGCCATATCTAGTTCTAAAAATCATGGAAATTCTGATATAGCTTTGTAGCTTTCATGGTGTCGCTTTTTTGTAATTCACAAATTTTTTAGTTAGGATTAGGAGGTATGCGTTTAGTCCGTGCACCATTTGTTGAATGAATCATCATAAGCGAACAAATGTACTTCTTTGTAAACACCCACTAACATAAATTCAAATTAAAAAAATTAAAACTACTAACAAACACAATCTGGACTAAACCTACAAGACATAAAAATCATAAAGAATTAAAAACAAAAGAAAGAAGATAAATAAAAGCGTAATTGTTTCCTACATTTGTTAGTAAAATAGAACTTAAAACAGCTTATACATTTACATTAAATTTGTTTAAACGATTAATATAAATAAATAAACTGCCACACAAATAATAACTCACAACAATTGCTGCAGTTCAGTCAAAACGTTGTCTGATTTATAAAAACTTTTTATATATCTTGTTTTGCGTAAAAAATTATTTATTAGTTTAATGATAACTTTTATTGAAAAACAAACTTGAAAACTGTATATTTTTAAAACAATTATTTTAATACAGTTTCAAATAAAATGCGCTCTTTTACGTCATATATCCCGCTATTGATTATTTTTATTTTATAAAGCGAAAGACTAAAATTAAAAACAAATCTTTGTTTGCACAAAGAAATTTCAAAGAAACTTAAAAAATCAAAATCCAAGAACTTAAACTGCGACTTTAATTTTATAAATTATAACGAATCAACTAAAACTACTAAATATAAAATTAGTTTTGTTTTAATGTTTCAAAAAACCTTTATTTAACATTACAACTATTATAACAAAAAATAATTAAGTTTTCAAAAACTTTAGAAAAATATAAGATTTTAAATTTTTACAGTCCATCATTTGAAATTAAATTTCTCCTAAATTAGGTACAATAATTTACAAAAAAAAAGTTAAGTTTTTATACGACTAACCAAAAAATAATAGATTTAATACTTAATTTTTGTAGGAATAGTTTAATTTCAAATCAAACAACTACTTAATGACAAGATAGAATTTACTGGTTTTTTGACTTTATAAACAAGATATTATTCTCAACAAAAATTTAAGTTACATTACATATTATTAGATTATGACATTCCTACTAGATTGGGTAAATTATCGAGTATTTAAGGAATAAATACCGTAAACAAACTTGGAAAAAGTAGTTATAATTAATACAATGCATAACCTTATTTTATAAATTTTGCATAAATAAAAATGAAACTAGTTCAAATGTAACTGTTAGCAATACAAACGCTATAATTTTTATTTCGCCTACTAGGAATCAAAGTTCTTAATCTAACATTTTATAACTTTGAAATTATACAAAAAACTAAGAGTTAAAATGTTATCAAAGCAAAGTCGAAACAGAGTTATTTACGAACATTATCTATAAAAAAAATTGAGTTACACAAAGTTTTAAAATAACGTATTAAAAAGTTTTGGTTAAAACTTAAACTCGAAAAAACAACTATTTGCATCATCAAATTAAACAGTATTCTTTTTATATTACACTATCACATTTTTCTGTGTTTTAACGGGTTAACACACTTCAACGGAGCTCTTTAAAAAATAATACTGTAAGCAGAATATAATCTAAAGTAGGTATATATATTTGCTATTCTTATCTTACAGTATATATTTTTTACAGAGCTCCATTAAATTGTGTTAACCCGTTAACACACAGAAATATGTGTTAGTTTCAAAAAAAGTACTGTTTAATTTGTTATAACTATTTATTTCAGTGAACTTGTTTCGCTCGGATTTTCGTTAACAAACTCTTTTATTTATATTTTTGAATAGATTTGCATTATATTAATTTGGACTTTCACTATTTAGTTATTCATTTTGATTTTTATCCTTAACATAAATTAGATTGTTGTATTTAAAAAATTACAATCTCGTTTTGTCTCTACCTAAGCGTCTTTAATTGAACAATCTTTATTGCAATCGTTTATACTAAGATAGTAGTATTTTTAACCGATGATTTTGAATTTTTGTTTTAAAAGTTGTTTCATTAATTTTCAAAATTTGAGCTCTCATAATAATAATTTTGATAATTAAATAGCTTAGTTATAAGTCTTTTTATCGTAAATACAACAACCGCATTTGAACTGTTGTAGCTTAAATTGTTAGGTGAATTCGAAATAACTTTGATACTTAGCTTTCATTCTTTATAAAGGTATTATATAACTTCAACCGATTTTCTATGTGCTTAGTACAACTAAAGATTACAGGATGAGTAAACTTTGTTAAAGCATTATCTATATTTATTTTCAGTTACTTTTAAGTCTAAGAAAATAATGAAAAACTAAACAAATAAATAAAACTTATACAAATACATTCCAATAAACAAAATTCGCATATTGGAAGCAAATTAGTTAATTAACAAGCAGTCTTGGTTTAATATTTAAATTTATCACTTATCAGTACTTGAAATTTATTATGTTTAATTTTTACGAGTTTTCATAGTTTAATTTATCGTAAAAACAAGTTATAGAACTAAGCAATTTTATTATTTATGTTTAGTCTTGGTCAAAGCTTTTAGATTTTTAGGACTGACAATAGAGTCTTAAGTAATGTAGGCTTTTAAAACACAACATTTAAAAGTATTTTCTTACTTTTTTGTTGCATATGTAGTTTTTCGTAAAATAATTCACTTACTATAAAACTTTGCTACCTTACAAACTTAATTATATATATATATAGATACTTTAGTATTAGTTTATTCTTAAAGTACAGAATAAAAATTTCATATAAAATATTTTAAAAACTTAAGCTTATCTCAATCAAAGTTATTTTTGTTTTATTATTTAAAAGAAAAACTAAGGTGTTCTATACTTTTTTCTCTATTTTGATTACTAAGTTGAATAATGATAAAAAACTTATCCTTTAAGAAATTGATAGTTGCTGATTTATTTGTTAAATTATTTTAAGATTTCCTCAAGATTTATTATTCCTTTCTCCTAAGTATTATTAAGCCTTTTTCTTAAAGTCAAACGTTCGTAATAGGTGCTGAATTTTGCTAAAATTAAACTATTTCAATAGCTTCTGTATAAGAAATAAAATAGAAATTAATGAAACAAAATGTTTTAACGTCTTCTCCTGAACAAGATATTAAGATATCCATATGGTGTGCTACTGGATAACTAAAAATGTTTTTTGTACACCAGGTGTTATGACCAAACTATTTAAAGCATTATTTTTTTCTTTCAGTAAACTATATACAATATATGTAGTTTCCAAAAAAAACTTATGAAACAAACTGTACTGAAATAAATACTTGATATACAACATTAGTCTGTAAGTTTATGTTTTGATAGTTCTTGGTACTAAATTTTTAAATAAAAGCTCTAATTCAACTTATTTTAGTATAAATATCTGCTAGATATACAAATAGTTTAAAAGTTGCTTCGCTTCTAATCGTAGTTTAACATAATTGCGTTTTTTTGTAGTTAAAAATTGGAGTGTGATATAAGAGTGTTATGAATTCTTTATTTTAAATATATAATGTTTCCTTTTTTTCTGTTGTAAAATTAATTCACAGTCTAAAGTTTTACATTTTAGAGCACAAAAAAGTTTAAGCATTGGAGTCGAAGAAAAATAAAATTATGTCGGTACACGAAGATTTAAAGAAATACGAAAAAATATATTAGTTTTTATATTTTGAAAATTCATTTACTACAAAGTTATCTATTACTTTTTATAAAAATGTTTTGTTTTTGTTTTTTAAAAAATTTAGAGCAGTTTTGATTTTTGTTTAAAAATCCAATTTTGTTGAACCGTAGTTACTGGACCGTAAAATTGAGTTGGCAGTTACTCTGGCTCATTTGGTAGCCATGAATATAAAGGAACCCAAAAATCAAGTTATAATAATAGAAATAGACTCAAAAAGTTTAGGATAAAGTATAACTAGTACAAGTCAATAGAGAACTTAATATAGTTTTTTATTAGTGATTGATACACTTAATAAAGTACTAAACTTAGGGCAATAAACATTCTTAAGTAGCTTTCCTTTGATGAACATATAGGTTTATTATTAGCTCAGAAAAGTATAAAATCATTATAAGTAAAAAAGTTTAAAAATATTGTTTACTGGTGATCTTAAATTCAAGTTATTTATTTATTTTTAAACTTTGTTGTGACTTTTCCATTTGGTATCTATACCTACAAACAGATATTAAGGTTTTTATACATACTTCTTTATATGATTAACTTTTAAAAGTAGGTTTATGTGTTTGACTTGTGTTAATACAAGTAGAAGTCTGTAAATAATTAAATGAATAAATTTTATTTTGCAGTTTACTGTTGAGTTATTATTGTTGGGAAGTTACTCTCTTAATGAATGTTTATGTTCAAACTTTTACTCAGCTTAAAAGTATATATGAGTTATATATTGAAGGTATTTTAAGTAACAACGTTGTCTTTCTTTATATCTCTATACTTAACTCTATACTGAACTAGTTATTAAATAAAATTTATTTTTCAATTGTTATGCATTCAAAGCTGTCTAGAATGTAATCTAAATTGTTAAGATTGATAGTTTTTATAAAGCTAAATAAATTGATAAATCTTTTAAAATACTTCTACATAAAATTGATCAATAATTTAATTCTAATTCAATGATTATGTTCAGAGAATATAGAACAATTCTAAAATGATTATATTCTTTTTGTCTCACCAGTATAAAAAGTGAAGGAAATTAGAATTTGGAGGCTGATAGCAATGGAGCTTGTGTTTATTCCAAACTACATTAAAGAAAACATATCTATCCATACTTACACAGGTAATTATTTTCTTTACAATTAAAGCTTAATACATGTAGGAACAAATCTAATAGCTATAGCTTGATAGGTTATTATTTCCCCAGGAAAAAGCTCTACTAAAAAGGAGCAAGAACAAACATTAGTGAGACAATTTTAAACTCAGGGTTTATTACTTAACTTTGTGTTTCATGCGCTTATGAAATGATTAGAATTAAAAAAACTCTGAGAACAAATCTATCCATTTAGATTTATAAAATGTGTAATTATAATTGTACTTTTATAAAATGTTGACAACTTTTCAAAATAAAACTCAAAGCTTTTAAAGATAAGCTTAAAGTTAATATCATAAGTTTAATACTAAGGTAGCTTACTCAAAAATAAACCAGTAATTATAAAATACCTATTATTTAAGTAGTTATTTAATAATTATATATAAAATAATAGTTATGAGCATTTTAAGTTCTTTAAAACTTGATATTCAAAAAAATTCAAGTTAACTGTAGTATTGATAATAAAAATAATAATTTCTTTGTAACTACATAATAAAATGAGAAATATCTATACATTGAATATAAAATATTGTTTAGTTTAATTTAATTTATTGGATTAACTGCTGCAGTTCACATCTTCATTAAACTGATGATTTTTTTTTTAATATGTAAAGTTAACAATACAAATCATTTTTGCAAACAAATTACACACACTTAATCTTTAGATGTAACTATTAAATATAAACATTTACTAGTTTTTTTATAAACAACATTATTATTTTTACTGTCAATCATACAATTAGTTTTTGAATCTATAGCAACCAGGTTCGACTATTTTTGTTTTTTCAAAAACCTGGAATTTTGAACAAAATCACTAAAACAGCTTAAATTTTAAACTAGATTTACATGTAAAGAAATTCTGATAAACACAAAAAACATGTCATAAAGATAAAATTTTATTTGTATCATTTTAAAAACATGTTTTTAAACACATTTAAAGTAGCTTTAAGCATCTTTCCAATGTATTTTTACTATTTAAATCAGCTTCTTTACTAAAAATAGATCAGAATACTTATTCTTTAAAAACATATAAGAAATTCAAAAAACCTTGAAATTTTGTTAAAAAACCTTTGGCAACCCTGTTGTTTATTTAACAATAGACTTTTTGCATATGCTATTAAAGGTTTACTTATCAACTAAATAATTACAAAAAGTAAAGCTCTTTAAATAAATTCAATTGTTCAAATTGTAGTTTCTTTAGAATAGAAACTATAACTTATTCACAAAAGATACAACAACTTTCTAAAGCATATTTCAATTTAATATTAGTTTAATATAAGTACTGTTAACTTTAAAAACTTTTCAGAGCTTTATGTTATTATAAATTTTATTGTATTTTTTACAAAATTTATTGGTAATTATTATTTTAAGCTTTATAAGAATATTTGAAACATAACTAAAAACAGATAAAAGTATAAATTTTAAAGTTTATAAAAGAGTAAACAACATACTGTTTAAAAAGGCAAAGTTTTATTTGATTGGAAAATTGTTCTTTTTATATTTACAAAAAAGTGTTTACTGTAAAGTTAATAAAATTTGCTGTCAATCTAAAAAAGGAAACATGTTTCCATTCATGTTTTTTAATTTCTTTAGTTAACTTTAATTTTTTTGTATTGTACAAAACTTAAAAATTGTTTATACTTTAAAGTTGTGTGCTATGATAACTTAATTGAAAGATAAAAGTGTTAAGTCATAGTTTTTACATAACTAAAGTTTGTAAAGTAACAACTTTCAACTCTTATTAATTCTTTAATAACTTACGAACTAGTTTTCAGTATAATTTATTATAATTAAAAGAAAAACTTTGCACAGAAGTTTTTTTAACTTCTAACATATTTTATACTAAAGGATTAAGCAGTATTTGAAATTGCTTTCAAGATGGTCATTAGGTTATTTCAAATAATTCAGTATAGTGCTTATAAACTGGCACTAAATTTTATTGAATACTTACATTTCAGATCTATGACAGTATCAAAATGACTTTGTTTTGGACCAACAAATAACCAACACAAACTGATGTTGATTTTAAACCAAGGGTAGACTGTGGTCCTCAAAGTCAAAGTCTGTGGCCCGCGAGGTACTTATTAGCTAAAAACTATCTTTTTTTTTAACTTTAAAAATAAAAGACTTTGTAATAAAAACTTACAATTAGGCTCTAGTAAATAATTTTTACTACTGCTTATTAACTATATTTTTGTTTTAGAATAGTATTTTTCTATAGGTCAATTATTTTTAAACATCTGAGGCCCTCGAGAATTTTTTATATATTGCAGCTTTGAGCAATTTTAATAAAAAATTTGGCCTATAAGTAAAAAAAGGCTGCCAACCCCTGGTTTAGACCAAACATAAAGTCAAAAAAATTTTAATACAGTTTGGTAATTTATTTTTAATTCATTAAGTTTAAAATTTAATGGATACTAAGTGTCTTTTTAATTGAGTTCTTATAAATAAAAAACAAACACTGTTTGAAATGTATGTATTAGGCTTCTTGGGTACATCTTTTGGAAAGTAACTAGAGTGTTATAAGTTTTAGAATTCATTAATAAGAATATTAAATAAAATAACTTATGTTACTTAAAATATAAAGTTTTTCCTTGATTTGATCAACTGACAAAATTTTAGAAAATAGCTTAGAAAGTTTATCCATATATTAGCTGTAATATTAAGCCATAATTTTACTAAAGTTATATAGTTTATCAAGCTTTTAGGTTCTCATGGCAAAGGAAACACTAATTACTAAAGTTATTTACATAACAAATGTCTTAATAGAATATAAAAACTTTTCACAAAACTCTTCAATGTATATTTGCTTTTTTTGAGTTTTCACCATCACTCATGTTGCTAAGCAGGCTAGTTGCGTCATACCGTCATATCAGTCCATTATTACGTCACTCCGTTTTGTGGTTTCACATGTTGAATTGCTTTATCAAATTTTGTTTTTCGAACCCTAAACTGATTAATTAATTTAAGTTTGTCTGTTTGTGTTAGGAATACTGAATGAAAATTTTAAATAGCATCAAAATAACGTTTATAGTTATAATGACTTAAATCTTAATTATATTTTTCTTAGGCTTTTGTTTAAAATGACAGAAATTTATTTATATTTCTGATGTTTGATAAACTCTAAATGTTTTATTTCTTGAATTATCTGTGATAGACAAACGTTTAATTACTAAAAATTTGCGCTTTCAACAAACCAATTACCAGTCATAATTACAATAAGTTATTTATTTTCTAATGCCATGCTTTAACTTTGTAAACTAACTTAATAGTCTTTAATTGTTTAGCTAAACTTAAGCTAATTAAAGAAATTAAAGTCCTAAACAGTTTTGAATTGCAACAAGTAAAAATAAGTTTTAGCTTTAAAAGGCAGTATCAGAAATCAAAACTTTTAAAAATAATAATAAAAGACTCCTACCAAAGTTATGTTTTGCAATGACTTATTGTAACAAGTTATGTATAAATTAAAAGCTAATTAGCAATTAAATTTTAATCATAATTATGTTTATTTTGAAAAACAATGCAGTTTGAAAAACGTCACAAAAGCTTTTAAATGATGAACACAATTTACTCAAGTCATTTAGAAAATTTGTAGGTTAAATAATTTTTACTGTTTATCGTTTCAAGAGTTATTATTGTTTTTTTAACAACTTAATATTTAAGTTGTCCTAAAACTTGTTACAAAGACCTTCTTAAAAAGACCAGTCTTTTAAACGAATTACCTTCATGCAATTTTAAACTCACATATCTTCAGATGCTGAATTATGACGTCACAATAGCTCGCAAATCGTTTGTTTCATCTTCCACGTTTTGGTTTTTTAAAAAGCTTAACACGTTATAATTACTTGTTTATTTTAAATATGACCTACGTGATAATTTTTTTTTTGTTTACGAAATGATTAAAGTTTTTAATTAAATAAAATCTTATAGTAATTATTATTTGTGGTTTATGGTTATAAGATATAACTTTTCTTCTCTTGTACATCAAGTATTTAAAAAAAACAAATGAAATCAAAACCCAGTAAAGGTGGGAAAAAAGTCATAAGAATAACTTTTTTTTTGTTTAATTTTTGTTGTTTTGTATTTACTGTATTGTTTTTCATTCATTTGTTAAAAAAAATAAGAAATTTTATTTAAAAAAGAGAAGTAAAAGTTAATTCTTATAACAACCACTATTCCCATTTTGTAGCTTACAAAAAAACAAAAAAAAACTTTTTTGTTAAAAACAAAAGCCACGGTTGTTTTTAAATAATAATTTTAAAGTTTTTATTTAATGTTTAGTATTTTAATGGGTGGTCTTTAAAAGGACCTTGAAAAATTATTCTATTTACAATTAAATTTACCTGAAAATTCTACCCATCAACCATAGATTGACAAGGAAAAAAAAATATTGCATATTTTACTATAAATAGCTGCTGTAAATAACTAAAGTTGTTAATATGAGTAAGATAAAGTTCTATATACTGACTGTTTATAGCTATATACAAATAAAGCAAAAAATAAGTATATGTTATAAAAAAAGATATTGTTAGTATTAAAGTTTAAAAAGTTACTCAAGTTTAAAATTATATACAGCTTTAAAAAAAACACTTTTTATACAGTTAGTAAACAAAACGTGTTCACAATAAACATAGTTATTGTTCTACTATAAACTGTTCTTCTTCTACAGGTGCATCTGCAACAAATTCCTCACTGGCCTCGGTATGTAACCAGACAATCAAACTCCTCACAATGACCCACACTGTTGCATACGCGAAAAGTAGAAGCACGTAGAAGCTAGAAAAGGAGGCTACGCGCTGATTCCGATCTTCTACTTCGTTTTCCCAAGTGTTGTAAACTCTCTCGAGTCTCTCCGCGTCCTTTTGGTTGCAGCTCATTAGGAAAACCAATGCTAATAGAAAACAGAGGTTCTTAAAAATCATTGTAATATTTTTATAGTAAGTCCTAAAATGATTTAAGTATTAATTTTTGTTAGCATATACCAAGTACTTGATTTAAATTAATTTTCAAAACATGTATGTAAAATAACAAAAGTTGTTAGTCTTACGAGTAAAATAAAGTTTTATAAACTGTCTGTTTAAGTTATATACAAATTAAATAATACATAATGACATGTGTGTTTAAAGATATGTTATTGTCAGTACTCTAATGTTGATTATAAATTATAAAATAACTTAAAACTTTATAAAAAGCAACTTTACAACTCAATAAACAAAACGTCTCAATAAAAATATTTTAACGTTATACTAAACAACTTAAAAGTCAAATACAAAGTACTAAAGTTCTATGCATTGTTTATTCAACAGGCACGATGAGGCCTACCCGAACTCCGTTGCGAAAAAGCGTGATCATCGCTTTGACCAGCTTGTAGGAAAGCCAGATGGGAAAAGCAACTAAACAGAAGTGGAAGACTGCTTTTCCGGCCGGGCTTTCAATTTCATCTCCGTATTTTCTCAGAATCTCCTGAAACTTCTCCCCGTCAATTTGGTTGACCCGAAGGAACATGCCTATTGCCAAAATCAAAGCTGATCTCATGTCAAAAGCCATTGTAGTGATTATAGTAAGTCCTAAAAAGTTGAGTAAATATATTGTTAGTATTTACATTTTATCTAGTATAAAAAGTTCTAATACATTAATAAAAGTTACACTGTAAAAATAATAAAACTAAAAAAGCTTTATTACAAACAAATTATTTAATAATTTGCAATCCTAACACATTTTAATAAAAATAATAATTTTAATGTCCGTTAACGTAATATTGCAGGATGAGCAGTTCACAAATGGTGTGCAGTACTGCGATCAACTTCAGTTCTACATACATGCGCGTCCAATACTGGCTGTGGAACTCCAATAAGCACTTCGCCAGCCACTTAGCAGACAGCACCGCAACGATCACCAGCCCGTATAGGTAGGCTAGTCTTAAGTTCGGGTGCTCTACGTAGTCAGCAACGCCAATCACCAACTCTCCAAACTTATCCGCGTCCGCTTGGGTGATCTTCATGATGGCCACCGCCGTGATCATCAAAGCAAGGCGCAGCTGCAAAGCTTTCAGAAGTTTGTTTAGATCCATTGTTATACTTATAAAAAGTTCTGAAAAAATCAATTCAATTGGTGTGCTAACAATTTCTACTTTGTTAATAATTTATTTACTTTTATATTGTCATAAACACACTTTATTTTAGAAGCAAATACAACTTACATTAAATTCTTAAGCAAAGTGATTTATTACGTCATCAAAGTAAAGTTAGCGCTTGACTAATTATAATCAATTTAAATTTTAAATAGTAGAAACAAAAGTAATTATAATTAAAATAAATAATTTCAATACGTTTACTAATAAAATACAACTTGTAAGCTGTAAAAATATTTAAACTATTTATAAAATTAAATTGTTTTTTATTTATTGTCATTTATTTTTCAATGTAATTGTTCAAACAATATTCGAAGGAATGAAAAGCAACGTAGAATGTAGCGGGAAACGTCATGACTGCTGTGAACTTCAGACGATCCCCTTTTTTCTCCCAGAAAGTAAACAGGAATCTAATCACTCCTCGGAATAAGATTTCGAACGACTTAAGAATTAAAAGGAAGATAAACACTTGTAAACAGATACACTGGTATTTTTCTATCCTGCTCTCAGTTTCGGCGTGTTGTTTTATAACTCCGATGCAATATTCGAACAAAACTTGATGCGCGTTACTCAAATAAGACAAAGTTAACAATGCAATCAGATTTGTAAATATTAGAATTCCTTGTTGTGACGTGATAGCTTGACTGAGTGGCATTATATATTCTCAAAATAAAATTCTGAAACAATAAAATTGAATTATTAACATGGTTTTTTCAATGCTTTTTTTTTAAATGTACGTTTTAAGCATTTGTGTAAATTTGGTTATTTAGTGTATTTTTATGTAATTGCATAACATAGCAATTAATATTACGATATATAAGTTTGTACTTAATCTTCAAAAAACAATACACTCGTTTTCATTAACTTTAGATTTTACACACTGACGCAAAATTAACGCTTGAGTAGTTCCGATAAACATGAAAATAAATTGATATCTTTTTTGATAATCTGTCTTATATTTTATTACTTGCTATTTTGTATGAAATTTAAAAGCTCTTGTTTATATAATGTAAAGCAATTTTATGAGTACACTAAGTAAAGGTTTTATTTATTTTAATGTTTATTGTTTTCGTATGATTTTAAAATTATATAATTTGTATACACTAGCATAAGAATTTTCAATTATCTAGTCTAAGTTTACTTTATGCATGCAAAAATGTATCAATATTTACATTTTCTTATATATTTAACAGTATTTTAATGTTTTGCATATATTTTCAATGGTTATAGTTATTAAATTTTGAACTATTGAATTTAAACTTAAGCTGTTTTTAAAATTTTAATAATGTTTATTGTCAATATTGTACTTTACTGTATAATCTTTACAATAATTAGATATATATTACATGATTTTGTTTTTCACTCTTAAAGTTTAGCCAAGTATATTAAATAAGTTAAATATTATTAATCCTAAATATATGTCTTACTACTTACTTAAAACATTTTTGCATTTGAAAGTTTTGCTAAATTTGAGCTGTTTAATTCAGCTAAGTTGGCTTAAACTTATTAGTTTACTTGATGAGCTATGTCTAAACTAGCTAATACTAAAATTTTCAAACTAAAAACGTCAAATATTTATAATAAGAAATATCTGCCTGACTTCTTTCATAAACTATCTGTGCAACTAAAATTTTTTCTATCATGTTGAATATAAAATTTGCTGTAATTTGACCAAATTGAAACTAATTTTCTTATCATAATTATGTTGCATTATAACCAGGCGTAATTAGAATTTTAACTGTAATAAAAATTATCTAAAGTAGGATTTTAATTAGTAACAATTTACTAATAATATTAAACTTTAAATTTATATCTCATTAAATAAACTATGTTTAAATTTAGATTGTGTTTTGATGTATTGTAAATATATATAATTAAAATAGGTTATTAAAGTTTTTATTTCAAAGTGAATTAACAGTTAATATAAATAATTTAATTCCGTTAATATCCTAATCAACAAAATTTTATAAGTTTATTATTTTAGAAATAAATTACTCAACTAAACTTTCTTTGTATATAAGAAAATAATTTTAAGATGTTCATATAAAAAGTTGCTACTGTTTGAAACTTTGTGTAAAAATAAATGAATTTGTTTAAACAATGAATTTATAATCTATTTAATCTCTTTTACACAAATGTATATTAACATTATGAAAACAATAGAATTTTAATTGTCTTTGTTTATTCATTTTTTTATTCAAGAAGCAAAATTTTTATTATGTATTTATTATACAAGAGTATAAAGTATTGAGCAATATTTTATTTTACTAAAATTTAGACTAAACATATTAGTTAAATTAATCGGATTAAATTTTGCTTTAATTAAACAAAAAAGTTTAGATATACACATAAAATTAGCTGAATAAATAATATACTCAAATTTCAAAAAAAGCTTCAAACCTACTTTTCTAAATTAAAACTGCTGAGTTCTAAACCTTTAGTTTTGAAAATAAAATTCAATGTCGAGGTACGATTTTATAAAGCTTTCTTTTTTCGTTTTTTTTTTAATACACATTTTTTGAACTTCATGCGAAAATTTTTACGAATAACTTCGAACAAGAAAAAGATAAACCAAAACAAAAGCTTTTTCATTAATCATACTTAAAAATTTTGTACGAACACATGTAAAATGTGATGCGATTTTTTTAATGAACTTATTTTGCGGTTTTATCTCATAAAATATAAATGCATTCTTTTGTGACAGCTACTTAAAAAATAAAATTTTAACTTAGCATCGAAGGTTCTAATTTAAGTGTGAAATATGTATTCAAAACATGATGTTTATGTTATGTCTGTAAAGATAGTTGAAAATTTCTCGAGTAACTAAGAATTAATGATTTAAAAAAATGTTTTTGTTCTATTTTGAAATGTTTTTTTTTAATAATGCTTAACAAAGGTTCGATATTTTACGATTTTTTTAATTAAAAGTTTTCATATGTATGAGAAAACACATTAAAAATTTTATTTGAAATAATAAACTAAAAATAATGTTTTTTGTTGAATGATAAGTACTTTATCTTGGTATATATATTAATCTACATACGTTTTTGGTAAGAAATGAGTTTTAATAAAATTTTAATTAGTTTTTAAACGCGTTGATTTTATTGACCAGTGATTCCCAAACTTTTTAAAAGCTGTCAATAGTAGAAATCTTATTAAAATATTTTGTACACACTAGATTTTCAATACAAATATTACAGTTTATCAGTTTTTTATAATATATATAGTGAAACTTGTTCAACGCTAGTATATAAGAAATTAGTTATTTTACAAAAAAATTTGTCTAGAATATTTTGACTATTATTTGCAAAGTAATAGAATTTTAGGAAACAAAAGTTAGATACCTGAAAACATAAGACAAAGTAAAAGTTATGTATATATTTGTTAAGATCAACTTATAATAATTCGCGTATTAAAATTCTTTTAATATTTTTTTTTTGTTGCTTAATCTTGCGAACAAATACTTTCTGCCTTGATTCTTTTATAAGGTATATGGCTACCCGTTCCATAAAAAAAAGTAAAACTAAAAGCTGAAATTAATTGTGATATTTGTATTGATAGTTTAAAAAAATTAAAATTGAAGTTTCGTATAAATTTGGTTTGTTTTTTTTTAAGTCTTCAGCGAAAAAAAATTATAAGTTTTAACACTACTTTATTATTTTGCATGACAATGTCTACTTAAAATTTTGCCAAGTTATTTTTAAAGTTATTTATATTAAGCATTAGTATTTTCTTTAGTTTGGTCGATCTAGGTACAAAGTTTTCAAAATAGATGTTTAGACTTGTTAAGTTTTTAGTAATTGGTGTGGACAAAAAAAAAACTACTACACGCTACCCTGAACGATTTTTAAAGCAAATTAAATATATTAGACCAAGGGGTTGGCAAACTGCGGCCCGCAATAGAAAAATCAGCGACCCGCGAGGCATTTTTTAGCGAGAAACTTAATTTTTAAAACAATAAAAAGTAAAGATTTTTGTGGTAAAAAATTGAGCTTTTTATCAAAAAAATTACTTTTTACTAGTGCTCTAGTTTTGGCAATTTTTGGTTTAAAAAATTAAATACTGACTACTGTTTAAAAGAGTATTTAAATACTGATTACTCCAACAAGTTCAAGATAACTGCGGTCAGCTAAAGACTTTATTTATACAAAGCAGCCAGTGATTTATAAAAGGCCGCCGACACCTCAACTAGAATAAAACATAACCATAAAAAGTATCAAAATTTTAAAATCTTTTTGAAACAACATTTTGGTTAGTATAATTGAACGACAAAAAAAGCGCTAAAAATATTTTGTCCTAGGACCTGGTGCACGGAAAAACCTTTCGGTTATCGAGTCGTACACCACTTGGATACAGTTTAATGACTGGTCCAAGACAAGTTTTAAATTACTTATAAAAAATCACAATACTAAGCTTAAACAGTACAGCCTTTAAGTTTAAGATAACTAATCTTTTTCAACTAGCTTTATGCGTAATGTATTTATCTAAAATTACGCTTAAAGTTTTAAACATAGACTAATAACAATATATAAAATAACTACACTTCAAAATAGAAAAGTTACACTTAAATTCGTCTGTATACAAAAAAGCTTTGAAATATAAAGCATAAACATTTTTTTATACTATTTTTATTTACTTTTCTACAAACGAAACGTGAAGCTTAATATATTACAACTTTATATATTATAGGGCATAAAATTTGTTTTGTCCATAGCAGTTTTCAAAAAAAAACATTTGAAACTAAACTTATTTTTGTTGTTTGAAATAATTTAGAAGCTTACAAGCCCTAACGCATTGGATAAATTTTTACTTTCCAACGAAGGTGAAGTTGATTTGTATTTTTTCTGACTTATTTCAAACTTTTAATATACAAATTTTAAGTAATGTAATTCTATTTAAACTTCGACAATTAGTTTAACCAGGAAAACAAAATTTCCATATATCAACATTATCACTAGTTAAGTTCGTCATTAAAGAAGTATTATTAATATTTAACTGTTTTATGACGTGCGTGTTCCGATTATTATGAAAGTAAACTTTGTTAGAAACCTTAAACGCTAACATTTTAGAAAAACAAATAGAAAATAATCGAAGTTAGCTTTTTATGCTAGATTTTATATTGTTTACTAGTAAATTATCAACAAATTAGTTAGTTCTGACCTAGTGTACAAAAAAAAAACAACTTTTAGTTATCGATTCAAACACATGTATACTTTACGTTTTTATTATATTTTAACACCATAGCATGACTATTAAAATATGGAGATATAAGAAATCATTAATAGTAAATAAGGTTATACTGTATAGGAAACAGGTATTTGATATTTTCCATCTAGATTTTATAGCACGAATGTTATCTTCTCGTTACTACACTTTGTTAGTTTATAACTTGGTAAATTTGGTAAATTTAAAGTTGCCAGAGAACTTTTTCAAAGTATAACCTGGGATAAAATTCATCATTTTTATAAGAATATGTTTTTACTATGTGAGACTTTAGCATTCAAGCCTTATTGAAAATGGAATATTATAATTTATATGGTATAATTATTAAATAATTGCAGTTAGGTTTACAGGGCAGCTGTGATAACATAAATAACAGCAATTATATATTTATTATGTAGTTTTGTTGCACGAATTAGCAACATTTTTAGATCAAAATAGACTGCAGACTTGTGGTTTGTACAAATAATATACCTTTTAAAGATGACACCTTTTTAAGACAAACTTGTCTCATAACATATTCAAACTAGTTTGTTTATAATTTAGTTTAAGTTCAAATAACTCGCAGTTTGAATTAGCTAAACGTTGCATTAAAGGTAGAAAACGGGAAGATTTAAAGAAAATAATTATAGCTCGTATTATAAGTTAATTCATTTCTATCTGTTTGTAGTTAGCCATTATAAATTAATTGTTAATTTGTCTCAACAAATTTTAAACACGTCCAAAATTTCACAGAACATAGCTTATTTATACAAAATAGACTTAGTTTTTTATGGAGTTTTATTGCCTATTTTTTTAAATAACTCTGCTCAATTCACAATAAATATAAACAATTAAAGCATTCGATAACAATTTGGAAAGTACTAATGTAAACTTTTAATTATAGTTTCAGAAATTATAATTACTGGAAGTTATCTTTATAGTTTTAAAAACAATTAACTGGCATCAAAATAAAGTATGAAAAAAAATTAACTTTCTGCACAAGTTAAAGTTAAAGCACAATAATCACAACTATTCAAGTTAAATTTAAAACAAAAAATTAAAACAAAACACGTGAGATCGATAGCATTGGACTTTCAAATATTTCAGCTAACTTATTCTTCCTATATCATCATGAATCAAAAACTGCTACATGGAGCTGGTAAAGTTTCTCTTTTCTTCTTTTTGATGTTTCTTTTTCTCGTCGCTGCTTCCTGTCTGCATATTCTCTCTGACGGGCGTCCTTTTTACGGGGGTATCTCTGACGGATGTATTTCTTTTGTGTGAATCTCTTTCTCCAGTTAACCTCATCAAATCCAACAGGATTATTTAGTGTGATTGTCATCTTGAATGATTATTGGACGAAGTGGTAAGTCGCAGTAAAATTTAAGCAGTTGTACTATATTTTGTAGCTATGGAATAAAATATTGAGTTTTTTATAAAAATACATAGAAAATTTGTGTTTACAACAATCAAAAAACTTAAATAAGTGATAATAGAAATGTTCAAGATTAAGTTTTAATTAACTGGTTAAAGCAAAGTTTTTAGAGTTTTATACTTGAAATTAAAAAAAATTACAACTTTTTTAGTTGCTTTTTAATAAACCAAGCTTTTTCTCAACAACTTAAAGGGTAAGTTATAAAAAATACTAGACTAAATAATACATTAATCTTTTAACTGTCAACTTTAGTTATAAAAATGTTATCAGATACAACAGTTTTAGTTTTAAGATAACTAATCTTATAGACTTCAATTAAGACAAATTAAAATTCAACATCTTAGTTTACAAGTCAAAATAGATATTTTTGTCTTGTTAAATTCATCAGGTGATAGTTAAACTTCTAAATCATAAAATATATTTTTAAACTGATACATGTTCTTCTAATGTTTTTGTTAAATTAAAAGAATAACAACACTTTTATTAGCATAAGTTTCTTTAATAATTTCTATCCTTTTGTTTTAAGTAAGCAAAACATTTTCTATTATTATTTTTTGTTTTTACCTAATACATGTTAAATTAAAGTTTTAACTGCTAAAGTTTTCAACAACTAGCTTTAAAAGTTTTGTAGTATAAGAATTTTTTTTGAAAAAAGTCTGTGATGTAAAATTATGTTAAATACCATACTAGTCTACTTCTTAAAAAGTTGTCAAGCTTTTAATTTAAAAAATGACACAAAAACTAGTTTAAAATAGTTAATAATCAATTATTTCACAGACAGCAACAATAAATTAAGTACTAATCAACAGTTTGGTGAATTATTAATTAAAGTTTCTTTACAGTCAAAATGACTTTTATTCAATTACTACATATAGTTAGTACATATTGTTTTTGTAAAGTTAAAAAAAGGCAGCCTTTTTATTAACTCAAGATTTTCTAAATAAAATATATTTTCTTCTAGTCTACTTAAGCAAGAATTTTTGATTTTTAACTTAATTGTTTGTACATTTTCTAAACTTAATTGTCAGAGTTAATCGAAAATTGTCATTAGCAAAACTTTTAAATAACGACGCTGAACAGAGTTTTTTAGTTTACACATTGAAATATAATGAAAAACATTTATATGTAGTTGTTTGAGAAAGTCTATATAAAAATTATAAGTCCTTAAATAAACACCTAGAGATCTAAAAAAAAAAAAGGAAAAGGTTTTCCTACTTAACTTATTATGTGATAACTATGTTTTAACTATACTAAATTTTTTGATAATGTCAAAAGAATGTTTTGTTTCGGAAAAAATAATGCATAAAAATAAAATATTTTAATCCATATAAGCTGAAGTTAAGTATTAGTTTAGAAATACTGTTTGGTGTTTAATTTAGTTTTTATTTTAAGGTACCTGATTTATTAAATATTTTTGTTCGTGCTGACTTTTGTTTTTTGATTGCTTATTAACTAAAAGTCAAGTTTAAATTTGCCATTTAGTACAACTGATACTTTTGAAAGTTTATAAAAACAATTATAGTGTAGTACTTTTCTACCTTAAAAAAAAAACTTTGAAAGCAAACTTTATTTCATGATTAACAAGTTTATTAAAAACAAAAACTTTAGTATGTACAAAACAAAATATTCCAAAACAAAAATTTTCTTATATACAAAAAAGTTTTAATTAATCTTTTAGGATATTTATTAATTAAACTTGCTGCTTGTTTTTTTTTTGTTTAAGTTCCAATATATAATCAGTTATATATACTTTAAAAAACATTACTTTTAGCATTAGTATTAGGTGTCCTGGACAAGACGTTAAACTGTATCCAAGTGGTGTACTACTCGATAACCGAAAGTTTTTTTCGGTTTGTTCTTTGAAAAAAAGAAGGATCATCATTTTAGTATAACTAAAGTCATGAGCTAGTTTGGATATTTTTAGGAAGTTATGAATAATGTTGCAGAAATCAGTTGAAATATTGAACGTAGAGTTGAATTAAAGACTTTAGTAGGCTTTTTAGCGAAGTTTATAGCTAATTGAACGACAAAAAATGACGCTCCAAATATTTGGTCCTAAGACCTGGTGCACGAAAAACCTTTCGGTTATCGATTCGCAGCTACTGATACCTTTTAAGGTCATGTCCAGGACTATTTCATTATTTGTTTATCTAAATAAGAATTATGTAATAGGTTAAATCAAATATAAAGTTTTTTGTTAAGTAATATTTTGGTTTTAATTTCGTAATATAAAATTATGATTTCTGTGACAACAATAAAGTTCGTTTCCCTTTAAAGAGCTAATGAAAAACTTAAATGTTCAAACCTTTTTATAAATTTATTTTAGCCTAGTTTATTTTGACTAGTCTAAATTTGATTATACAGTGTTTAAATTGGGTTTATTTCTTGAACTGTTTACAACTTTTTATATTATCCATAGCAGATTTGCCGAATAAAAATATTATATTTGATTATATTTTTATATGATTTTCATCGATCTTTATATAATCTGTAAAGGTTTCCAAGTTTTTTTGCAGCGAAACTTTTTAATTTAGTAAAGTACAATAACATATTTTTGGTTATATACTTTTATTTGTTCGATTCTAAAATTTAAATTTAATTACGTTATATCTAACATATAACAATTATATTTCAATACAGCGTTAATTTTGTGATTGTAACGTTATTCTTAATTGTTTTGATTTTACATGCTATTGAAATTTAAAACTTACTTATTTTTTATTTCTTATAAATTACAGCCCTGGCTATAAATAATAAAAAACAAGTTTTGTATTAGAAAACTTCCAATTTTTTTTAAAGGTTTGGAAGGCTTTTTAATTATGTTTATGAAAATACTAACTAAAAATAAAAACTAAATAAAATATAAGTTTATACTTATTTAAATTAACCTAATTTTAAAGACCTTATTAAGTATTTTATGTATGCAAATTGGTAATTGCAAATATTTATTTTAAACTTTATTAATATGGAATAAAAAACTACTAAAATAATAACTTAGTTTAAAATTTACTTTAGTAAAAATAGTTAGAAACAATTTATAAACTTTTAGTTATAAAAAACAAAATATTAAATTAAAGACACAAACAAAAAGTTTTTTTTATATTATAAACAATTAAGAAGTTGAACTTTAATAAAGTGTTATGGCTTTATTATATTATGAATGCATTACTTATGGCTATGAGTAATAAAAACATTACATTCAAACAATTAAGTTTGTTTGTTTACATTAGTACATAGCAATATAAAAATAATAAAGTTCTTAAATATCAAAACGTTTTACAAAAAAAAAACTTAAATATGATTATTCAAAATGTTAAATCTTACATATTAAAATTTAATTTATATTTCAACTTTATTATTTGATTAATATTACAACTTATATTCTCCTGAGTATTAAAAACTCATATTAGAATACAAGCTTGTATAGACAATGAAATATTCCATGTAGTTTGAATACAAGTTTCTTAATCTGCATTTCTTCAAACCTTTAAACATAACTATAAATGTTATTAATATAAACATAACCTATACAAAAAGTTAAAAACAACTTATTCAACTTTTATTATTAAATAAACATTTAACTGAAAAATTCAATAAACGTAAACGAAAAATATATTTATGAATTGCACTAAAAATTGTATAAGAAAAATTAGTACTTTTAATTGATAATCAAAAACAACGTTTAACAAAAAGTAACTTAAAGTTTTAATAAACCATTTGTTGTAAGCATATGATATACTTCTTAAAAATATGATAAAAATATTTTTTAAGAATAAACATGTTATAAATACTTATTGAATAATTGTTTGAGCTTTTTAAATTTTCTATAAAAATATTTTTAGTATTTACACCAAAAAACAAAGCAAAATACAGTTTGAAACCTAGTGAAGAAATGAATAGAAAATGAAAAAATAAATAATAAAAAATGATCTTTATAAAAAACTGCTTAAAACAAACTGCGAAATTATTTAAGCTCCTGCTAAATAAAAAGCACTGCAAAAGTTTAGAAAATTACAACTCATTTATATTATATTATAAAAGAGCTTTTAGAAAATAGATAGTTTTAAATTTCTATATTACTTTTTACACATACACCAAAATATTGAAGCTATTAATAAACGAAAGACGGTCTTACTGAGAAAAAAGTTATAAACAAAAGAAAGTATTTAATAGGAAAATGAGTTATATTAGACAAGCTATTACTAAACAGAAATAACTAAATATTATAAGTATTGGATATCCCAAAATTACAATAACTAGTATTATTTTATTAACTTTAATCCACACTTTTCGGTAATTTTCAACTTAAATATATTTAAAAAGAAATTTTAAAAATTTTTGTTAAGTTTGGTCATTATAATTTATTTTTCAAATTGATATTTATCATATAAAATATTACAAGTATAACATAAATTTATAACCATTACAAACTGTATTATTTCCCTATTACAAATTAAAAATAAAATATAAATAATTTCAAATCATAAGTATTAACAGGTTGATATTTTCCAATTTAAAATATAAATATTTTTAATCATAAGTGTTAACTGGTTGATATTTTCCTCTTTTGTTCCATCTGGACCCGGTGTGTCTCCTTGATGGAGATCCCATCATAAATAGAGCTTTGATCTAAAAAACAATACTCATATATAATATTTTACAGTAAAAATTACAAATAAAATTCCCATAATCAGGAGGGCTTTGATCCGCGAAATAATAACTATTTTTTATATATGATAATGTACAGTGATAATTATAAATAAAATAAAATTCATTAGAAGGGCTTTGATCTGAATAAAAAAAAATTTAAGAAATTTGTATAATATGTTGGTATTAGGTGATGTATAATGTAATGAGCTTAAAATACTAATTGATTTTCTTAATAAATTAAACACTTATTTAATTTTTATTTTCTTATTTACAGCAATGAAATTATCAAAAATAAATATATTTAAATAATAAAATTTAATTTTAAGCAAGTAACTAAAAACAAAGTTGAAAGTTTTTGTATAACTAAAATGTTTTTTTTTTTCAACATTTCTTTAAATTTGGACAAAAGTCAAAGGTATTACACACATTTGAACTTATTGCCTTTACCATAGCAAATATTAATAAATATAACTTTTTTGACTTCTTTTTAATTCAAAAAAACTCAAAGTGTTTTGTATGATTAATAAAAAAAATATTTGAACATTTTTATACTAAAACCTTAGGTATAAAGATTGCTTCAGAAATTAGGTATGTTAGTTCAAACAAGTATTTCATCAATTATAAAAACAAACTAAAACTCCTTAACCATTAAACAACATTATTCAATTGATAATTTAACTTAGCTTCAAATATTTTTGATGTTATGTAAAAAATAGGTTAAAGGCAAGAATTTGTAAGTATAAAGTGTTTTTTTTAATAAATATCATACATATTAAAAAAATTAATTCAAAAAAGGAGAAAATTACTCATTATTTACAAAACATTTATAAAAAGCTCCGTTAAAGTTCAACATTTTTTTATGTAACAAAAAAAATGTTAAGACTTATTTTTCGTTTTAATTTAAAATGTTTATGTTAAATTTAAAAACACAAAAAAATATAATAATAACTATAATAATAAGGCTCAAATAAAAATATCAAAGTAAAATATTAACTAAACAATGAATAAACCATTTCGTAATTAGTTTAACTATTCAAAATAATACTCTTTTAATTTATAAGAGATCTTATCCAAATTAAACTTAATAATTGCTAAACTGGTTACATCTCAAAGGTTAACAGAAATTTCTCAAATCTATAAAAATCATCTTATAGTATATACGGTAAACTTTTAAATAAGAGCCAATGTTAGTTATTGTAAAAAAATTCAAACTCCTTTATAGCCTTGAAATGTTTTTTTTATACTCTCCATGATTTAATGCTATAATCTTATTTCTTACGTTTAAATAGTACAGGACACTCAATATCTAAAACATCTAAAAACTTTCATACATTTAAACTTTATACATTTTATAATTATTTAAACTTAGTTTTCCCATATGATCATATACATCACAACTTGTACAATAAATTTCCAAACAAAGAAGTGTTTATGATTAGTTTTAATTATATCAAGTATACCTGTTAAAACTTGTATAAAAATGCAACTTAACTTGAAATAGTCGAAAATGCTTTAAAAGTTTTCATTTAAAACTATTGAACTTTAAAGTTTTTGATTGAGTAAAGAATATTGCAATCATTAAAAGGTGAAAAATTTAGTCGTGATGCGAACATTTCTATTAATTTCATGATTTTTTATAAATAACTCTTTATTACATGATTAGTAGATAGATATTACATGTCGTAATTTAATTTTTCATCAACCAGTTATAAATATTTGTTAAAAAATAATTTAGAAACGCTATTTAAAAAATGTTTTTTTAGATATATAACATGCTTTTAAATATCTAATCAGTATTATAAAAATACTATTTTAGTGCTAATATTATTCCTTTTTTACGAATGTAGTTATAGTGTATAACTTATTGTAAACAAATGTCAAAAAGTGAACATATAATCTAAATTATGTGTAAAAATGTTACTATATATCTTTAGTAGAAAATGGATAAAAAAATTGCATTAAAAAAAATTAATTAGATTATTATAAAATTTTAGGTTCAAAAAAAGGTATACAAACTTTAATTTTATTTAACAGTACTTTATTTTTTTTATCTATAGCATTTGAAAGAAAATAAATTTTTTCTCTTTTAATCATTGTTTTATTTGATTAGCTTATTTCAATTGGTAATTTAACAACTTAATTAGGCCATGAGAGCATTTTATTACTATGTAAAAATCATAAAAAGTTTGAAAATATTAAATTATATTCATTTTTTAATTATGTTTTGAATGCGCTTAATTTTTAGTTTAATAAAAAAACTATATTAAGTTTGTAAACAAGTGTTTTATACTACCTTATACTATAAAACATTAATTTAAAAAAAAACAGAAATCTTTAAGAAAATTTCTTTTGAAAAAAGTGTTTCACATACATTAAACTGCTTTGAAAATTTAAAAATCTACTATATAATTAAAATTATTACAAAGAATCAAATAAAATATTATTGTGCATGTAGGTAAAAACCACACAGCATTAAGCAAGTTATATTTTTAAACATTTCATTATAATTTTAATTAAATATAAAGTAACCTTTACTATACTTAGCTTAAGTTCGTTATTTAAAAACAAAACTGTTTTAATTTTCTGACAAGCTTTGCTTAAGAACTTATTTGTTTTTCTTTTATTTTATGTAACAAACATTTATTAATATCACCAAACTTAGCGAATCACAACATTACTTCATTAACTTTAAAGTGATGGTTTATGAAAATATTTTCAAGAAAAAATCACACTATTCATAAATAATAAAACCAATTATATGCACACCAAACTTTTTAAAGGCCACACTGAAACATATACTGCAATTTAAATACATTGTTAGCATTTATTTTAGCTGTTTTGACAGGGCTGCCACTTTTTACGCAAAAAAAAGCCACCCTGAGTTACATTAAACTTTCTTAGTCTGCCTGAGTTTATTCAAATACTAAAAAAGTAGTAAGGCCCAAAAACTAAAAACTTCAATATTATTCTAACCTTCTAAAAACCATAATAAAAAAACAAAAAATATCTTATCGAGAAACATAAGTCTTAAGAATTAAATGTTTAAAGTCAAAAAAAAATAGTCTGAGATATCTTAAACTTGCCTGATTTTGAATACTAATCAAGCTTTGGTACTTTTAAAAATCATAAACAAAAGGAAAAGTGTTAACAAAAACATGAAATTTAAGAGACATGGTTATTTTAAAATAACTAATCTGCAATTTAAAAAATATATACAAACAAGCCCGATTTTTACCTCAAACAATTTTCAAACTAATCTGACCTGAGTGAGTGGCAACCCTGAATAAAAATATCTTCAACCCTTATTTTAACAAATATACTTGCTAACTGACTGCGAAGTTTTGGACAATTTTTCTTTTTAATAAACTTTTGGCTTACTGAATGTCGGCAATAAAGGGCTTCTTCTATTCGAAGGAATCTAAGAATATAAGGCTATGTAAAGTAAAAAAAAAACTTTCTAATATATTTTAAAACAACAGCTGCTTAGAGCTTAGTATTTTCGGCCACAAATTTTCTTAAAATTAATTGTTAGAAGTATTTAAAAGTTAAGAGCTAAATTTCAGAGTTTTTCAAATTTGATAAAAATAGCATGGACACAATTGAAAAAAACATGTTGTTAAAATATTACATATTATAACTATTGCTAATTTAACCAAGTAAATTCACCAGAAAGTATTTTACATACGGCTGACTGTACTGTGTTATTTTTAAAATTTCCCAATGACGGCTTTAAAAACTCTATGATTAGAAAGTTGCAAGACGGAAACCCAGTGGTCGAAACATATAGAAAAATTAATTTTAAAATATTAATAAGCTTTTTAAAACACGTTACTTGGCACTATCAATTTTCTCAAAATCTAAAACATTCTTGCGAACCTTTTTTTGATTTTAGAACTTAATACACTATACTGTCTGTTAAGTAAAATACAAGCTGCTTTTAATTTATTTTTACCATACTCATATTGATACACCCCCAACATAGATATATATTAAACTTTATGAAACATGTAAATGCGTATGTTAAAAGATCTACAAAACTTTCAGTTTAGCTCATAGTACAACACCAAGACAAAAAAAAAGCTACAAAAAACTGTTGGCATACTAGGAGAAACTAAAATATCAAAAATATTATGGTAAGGTGTTTATCAAAACAAACTTTTCGCTTGTTGTGAAACATGATGTAGGCCCCAAACGCCATGACAACCAGAAGCATGATGTAAAAGAAGGAACCGAATCCAGTGGGTACGTCTTGGCCACCCTGTGTGTAAATGTGTTAAATTTTATAGATAAAAATATATTGTATATAAATTATACAATATATTATGTATAAACATTACTCATATATAACTTAAATAAAGTATGCCGTCTTCAACAATTATTTTTTGTGAGCTTCAAATACATTTTTGGAAAATATTGGGGTGCATATGACAATATGTATTCTGCAATAGCAGCGCCAAACAACGACAACTTCAAATCACAATGGATTTCAACGCATAAATTTCAGACTCACCATCATTCTCAATAAAGCTAAAGTACTAACAAAAAATATCACATCGCCCAACACTATTATCAATAGTTACCATTTTGAAGTGGTTTGAAAGTTTGCATACTCAGGACCTGGACTGAGCAGAAATACGACGTTTTTTGGTTGTGCATTAGAACATGAGTCACTATTAAAACCGAATAATTTTGTACAGTGCTTGTGTTCATAGTACGCTTCTGTGGGAAATCGAATTCTGGACTGCTAAAGAAAAAACATCAAATTTCTTCCAAATGCGATCAACGAAGAAGCTGCCTGGTGTGGGTCTTGGATGACACCAACTGCGTTTGCAATGATTGGTCAACCTACTTGGAGATTAAAATGAAAGAAGAATACCAAACACTTCTTGTTTTGAAAGCTCTTTACTGGTAAAGACAATCGAAAAACATTAATGGCAAGATGTTACGAAAAATTTGAAAATCAAGCAAAGGAAATGATAAACTAAAATGATATGGACCGCTTAAGGTAGAGAAACTATTTATTTTAAAAGTTGAAAACAAAAACAACAACTAATACAACAACAACAACTCAAGAAAGAAAAACAAAAACTGTCAACCAACAAATTTTTAAATCATAACCACACTTTCAAAAATAGTTTCATTTATAATTATTCGTGACTGTAAGAGGCTTACATGCTACTCCTAGTAGTTAACTTATGTAGATTATGTGGACATTAAAATTTTTTAAAACCTCAAAAAGACAAGAGTAAGTTATATACAGAACAAAAATGCATAATTATATTCAACATTACAAATTGAAAGTATCTTATAAAAACATTCAACAATTAAATAGATACCCTAACATTGTAGGGCTCTGTAAATATATAAAGGTACATTAACATGTTGATGTCATCCATAGCCATTCAAAATTAAAAGAAAAATACTACTACTAATTATTAAACTTAAATAGATTAGCAATACAAAAAAAATTATGACTAATTCATAGTTGACAAAAGATCAAGTCATGTATATAGATTTAGTTGAATTAAGGTTTCTTATAAAAACACTCAACAATCAAACACACTAACGTGATATGGCTCGTCTGGAAGGCTGCCTTGTTTGACTTCGTCTTTGTTAACATCATATGACTCAACATCATTTACATTTGCATCATCATCGTCAAACTGAACTACATCTGGGTGATCCACAACCACTTTATAGTTATCATCGTCTTCTCCAGGTTGCACATTATTATAATCTTGTGTCTTTGCAACAGCTTCTTCGTCCGGGATATTTTCTAAATCTTCAGGTTTCTTATTTATTTCATCAGTCTGATTATCAGTTTCTTGTACATTTGGTTCATCTTCACCACCTTTACTTGCTTCTGTTTCTTCAGGTTTTGTTTTTGAAACTACATCTTCTTGTTCATTAGGATTTACTTTTTCTGGTTCAGTACCATCTACATCTTCTTGTTCATTAGGATTCACTTTTTCTGGTTCAGTACCATCTACATCTTCTTGTTCATTAGAATTCACTTTTTCTGGTTCACTACCATCTACATCTTCTTGTTCATTAGAATTCACTTTTTCTGGTTCAGTACCATCTACATCTTCTTGTTCATTAGGATTCACTTTTTCTGGTTCAGTACCATCTACACCTTCATGTACATTAGGACCCACTTTTTCTGGTTCACTGCCATCTACATCTTCTGGTTCACTATCATCTACATTTTCTGGTTCTTTTGGATTTACTTTTTGTGGTTCTTGTGGATTTACTTTTTCTGGTTCACTACCATTTACTTTTTCTGGTTCTTTTTGATCCACTTTTTTTGGTTCACTACCATCTACTTTTTGTGGTTCTTTTGGATTTACTTCTTGTGGTTCATTTGGGTTAACTTTTTCTGGCTCACTAGCATTTACTTTTTCTGGTTCTTTTGGATTTACTTCTTGTAGTTCACTACTACTTACTTTTTCTGATTCATTTTGATTTACTTTTTCTGGTTCTTTTGGATTTACTTTTTCTGGTTCACTACCATCTGCTTTTTTTGGTTCTTTTGATTCTACTATTTCCGGTTCATTAGGATCTACATTTTCTGGTTCATTAGAATCTTTTTTTTCTGGTTCACTAGGCTCTTCTGAGTTTTTTTCAGATTGTTGTTCAGAATTTTCATCAGAAATTTCTTCAGAATTTTTATCAGTTTCTACTTCAGAATTTTGTTCAGTTACTTCTTCAGGATTTTTTACAGGTGCATTTTTTGCTTCAACATTCGTAGGTTTACCTTTATCATTTATAGTTTCATCCTCAACTTTTTCAGAAGCACCACCTTGATTTTTGTTCAAACTTTCATCATCAGTTTGGTCGGAGTTTCCGCCAATTACTTGCACATCTGTAATTAAATTAAACTTGTTAAACTAGGTAATTTGCCATTAAAAAGTATAAACACATCGTTTCAGATGTTTTACAGAATAAAAAAATTAACCAAAAAAAATGAAAATCTTATCAAAAGAATAACAGTTGGTGGGCACAAATATTTATGAAAACAATCATCATTTTTGTATAATATGTAGTTGTTTTTTGTAAAGCTTAAACAAAGGTTTAAATTATTTTTTATAAACTACCCCTACTTGTGGAAAGTTTTTTAAAAAGTAAACTAAGAAGGCCTTCAAAAGGATTATTTGCAAAAAACACTACAAATAATTTATACATTACTGAAAACAAAATTAAGGAAACTAAGAGTAAATCTAGCTAGAATCATTATTATGTAATATCCTTTTTTTCCTATTACAAGTAATCTGGTACCCTCTATAAAAAACCAAGAGAGACACACTGCATTTCCTAGACTATTTTAGTCCATTCTCATAGAAGGGAAATCTTAGAGAATCAATACTTGTACAAACGACAAATTTGCTTTCAATATACAGTCTGCACCAAAAAAAAACAACTGATTCAAAAACAGGCAACATAGGAGGCCGCAAATTTTTCCTTTTAAATCTACAAAAATCACACTTGTTAAATTTCAAATAAAACTTCGTTTTCTAAGGTTTTGGAGTAAGAAGATATGGGCGCCTTTATCACAGGACTTAAACCCAAATGGATTTTTGGTGTGGTCAATGTTGTGATTGAAGGTCTCATCTGTTGCTCATCCAAGTATTAATGCTTGAAAAAGTTCTCTTCTTATAGAAAAGAAAAACCTCAAAAATAATGTGTGCTTCTGTTAGTTATTTGAGAAAAAGAATGAAACTTCTAACATATAAGAAAGGACATCAAATAATTTAAACATGTAATTCTTTTTTTCTAGAACCCTTGTTTATAATTTTCTGTAATGTTTAAATTTTGTTTCATATTTTTGGCAAGTAATCACTAGTCTTGGCCCACCTTGTATATACTTAATTTAAATACATTTTTTTGAAACTTTTTTTTTTCTTTTTATCACCACCTTTTATTTAATTGGAATATTTGGCCTATTTTTCAATAAACTGACTGCTACTCTCATAGCTTCTAAACTGTGAGTTTATTTTTTATTAATAATTTAAACTTTTCTGTTTTTATATATTGTTTTAATTAAAGCTTGAATTATTGTTAATGCTACTTCTGTATGTACTTTATATAGTTTACGTAGCTGGCTTAGAAGGAAAGAAAGCTTTTAACACTTTAGAAATAGTTTAATACAACAAAGTCAAATAGATAAAAGTGTATTTATGATTATAATTAATCACTCTTTATTTGTTTTACTCGATCAGTTTTACACCCAACCCTTAATTCATGATAAGCAAAACCATAAATTATAAAAAATAATGGCTTATTTTTCAAACGCTTGCAATTGTTGTGGATAAAAATATGCACTGCCAAAATATAATGAGAAAAATCTCACAATTTTTGTTTTAACATCATGGCGAATATTAATTGTGAGAATTTTACAATTAAACAAACAATGATAAATTAGAAAAATATGCTCAATGAACCATAAATTTTCAACTACTCAGTCAGTAACACCAACATTTTTGATTGATTGGTTTTTACACGTTGATGTAAATTCAAACAATCATAACTGCAAGTGTTGGGGTCAAGCAAACCTTATTTTGTTGTAAAAATTTTGTTTAGTATTAAAATTTGTACTGCAAAATTTTGTATTGAAAAGGATAATCCAAGTGTTAATTTAAGTGATGGCTGTTACTAATAAATGGCTGTTGCTTGAATTTGTTAGAAAACTTGTGAATTAAAACAGTTTAGTATGTAAATAAAAAATTAATTATAAAAAGCTTTTGAAAACTTAGTTACTTACAACACAGTAAGATCTACAGCACAGTAAAGAACTTTTAAAACAGTATATAACTTATGCTTCTTAAATACTTACTTTAACATTTTCTGAGTGGTAAAAAATCAAACTTGAAATTTTACTGAGCAAGGTTTAACTTTATGTTGTACTTTAATTACCAATTCGTTAAAAGAAAATGAATTTTATATGCAAGCTATTTTTTTTGTAAATATTTTTCCGGGTTCATAGAATTTTTTAGCTGGTTTTTAAAAGTACAAGCTTTTTTGTCTATTGTTAGTATAAAATTGTATCAAGGTAACTGCATTAAATAGAATAAACATTTTTTTAATTACTTTAATGCTACTTTAAAATTATAAAAGAAAAATTTAAACTAACTTGGACTCGGGTCAGTCTGATTGGGATCATTTTGCTTGTCAACTGTTGAAATAAAAAGTTTATTTATTGACAACATTTTGTATAAATTCAACATAACTTAGTTTAATAATTACTATTGCTTTAGCTTCAAAATTAAATTTTTGTAGTAAACATAGAAAGATTTAAAGCTGTTTTTTTTATTCAATAAATTTTGAAAATTAATTCAAGTCATATCATACAAATGTCTGACAAAGTAACATAATATATTCATAAAAATAACATAAAATATTTATCAGAAATAAAAACACATATATGTTAAATGTTAATAATAACACTTTAAAACGTATTTTGCAATACAATAGTACAAGTACTATTTGTTTAAATTTTGAGAAAAAAAAACAATGTGCATACTTGAGCAAACAAACGATTATTGTGGCAAAAAATTTTGATAAAACAAAATTTAAATTGCAAAAAAATATTTCAAGTAAGAAACGAGGTAATTTTGTGGGAAAAAAATAAAATTAATCCCAAACACAACACTTGAATGAGCCAGCTCAATGGTACTATAAATTAAAGAAATACAAACAACGTATTGTGTTTTTTTGTAAATTGATTCAATTCTATTAATTAGCAAACAATTGTTACAGAATTGAGTATTTACATAAACTTATAAATATTGGTTCTTTTTTTTTACTTCTTTTAATTACCTCCAGCCAGATCTTATTTTTTAAAATATATATATTTTTAAAACAAGAGTTTCTCAAGGGGATAAGAAAAATTTGTTAGAGTTTAGTTCTGTTAATTCATCAAAACTTTAAAAAAATGTTATATTTAGTTTCGATACAAGCATACAGCCAACTTTATCAAACTAAAATCTAGTAACAGTTGAAAATAAAATACAAAAGTAAAAAGTTAAAACTAAACGGTGTAGGATTTAAAATTTCCATATAAAATACTTTAACTTTTAAAATTTTGTTGTCAAACCAATGTTTCACTTGTCTGAAACAATGTTTCAGTTAAACCTTCAGTTGATAGAATTTGATAATTCAAACGAGACCTTCAGTTGAATAATAAAACCTTAATCAAACAGAACAATATTTTATTATTCAAGTGAGGATCTCGTTTGAAACATTGTTTTGACAATAAAATCTAAAAGTTTAAAGTAACTATTCTCTTTTTTATTTTATTTTAAACTGTTACTAGATTTTAGTTCGATATAGTTGGCTATGCTTGTATCGTAACTAGATATAACATTTTGCTAGTTTTGATAAATTAACAAAGTTTAAAGTAACCATTCTCCTTAACATTAAGTCAAGAACTTCCATTGCAATCTCTAAAGTAGAAAGCACACAAAATATATTATATATTTTTGTTTGCTATGCAACAGTATCTTTTACATACCAGAGCTTTTTTTATAATTTAGTTTCAGAAATATACTTGTTGGAGCATTTACTATTACAACTATATTTGTAAATATTTCACTAATTTGTATGTTTAAAAAACAAAGAAAAAGAAAAAAACAAACACATCATAAAAGTGGTGAGTAGAAGCATTACAATAGTTGAAAATTAAAAAAGAAACAATAAATAAGATTTGTAATAAGTTTCTACAAATATGAATGTGTTCCTTCTAATTTTTGCATACATAGTTGGAATATCAAGTTAAATGAACTTTAAAAATATCAACACATTATTGATGCAATAAACAATATACTGTTTTTATACTGTGAAATACTCATTTTACTTTATAAATTTTTATATAAAATCAATTACCAAGCCTTAAAAGTTTAAGTCGAAAAATTTGTTTCTATTTATTTTTATCATAAAGGGCATGAACTTTAAAGCTTTAATAATGATAAAATCGAAGAGCTGTGGAAAGATGAAAACAATTTTTTGTTGTAAAATTTAATTTTTGCATTTAACTGTAAATTTACAAACAAGAAGTTATATTTTTCTACTTCCTTCCTTTTGTATTGTTCACTATAGCGTTTGAATTTTGAAAATAAAAAGTGACTGGCTAGTGTCTTCCGTATTAATGCATAAAAAAATGGATTTAATTTTTAAAAAGTTACAACTTCATTCAAAAGTTTACTGTTATAAGAATATTTTCATACAAAAAAAGTTAGGTCTTTGTTTGTACCATACTGAGAATGCAAGTATTGCAATACTACAAAGTTTTAAGAAACAAAATGAAAAACCCAAAGAAAACAATTTAAATTGGTCATAAAAATTATAAATACACCTAAATTTACTGCATAACCCCTATTAAATTAATGCAAGCTTTTAGTATAAAAGCAAAAAAATTACACAAAAAACTTAAAATTATATATATTATACACTTTGTTTTGTGAACTTTGCAAAATTATTTACTTTTATTTAAAAGTTTAGAACTTGTTGTACAATAAAACACTTTTCAAAAAACTATACTATTAGTGTTTACTTTTAGTCACTTATTTAAATCCTTTGTCTTGAAGCCAAAAAAATCATCTGATTTTAATTAACTACTATTATTTTGTAAAATAAAATGTGTTATTTTTTAGTATAATACAAAACAAGTTTAATGATTTATAAGTTTATAATAAAGTGTTTTTCTGTGGGGGTATTTTCAGTTATAATTCTTCATATTCAAATAAATTATAACTGAAAATCTCACTAGGGAAATTTACTGCAATAAAATAAACTTTTGGATCATTGAATGTTGTCTTTTTTTTTCCTCAGAAAATTTAATTTGAGAATTAAACTGTTTTATCTTTCATTATAAGTGTACAACTATTAATTAAAAATAATGAGTGTAAATAAATTTATATTTAAGAAATATGTTTTTATTAGGTAATACAAACACATTAAAGACCATTTTTAGTAATCGGTATTTTGAATACTACTACTTTACAAACATCAATCAATTACAAAAGTACTCAAAATAAAAAATGTTCTTTAATAATTTTAAACTGTTTAAGTAACCAATTACTGAATTGAGAAAACCAACAAACTGTTGTTTGTAAGTATTATTACTAATAACATCTACTTTAAATTTAAAATATTTTAAATGTTCACAATAATGTTTAACATTTTTATTTTAAGTATAAACTAACAAGGTTTTGAGTTTTCTTGCATACATAAGCAAATTGTAGTAAATATTTTAACAATTGACTTAAAATCTTAATTAATCAAAATGTTCACAGTAATTTTTAGCTATATATTCAAACTGACTGGGTAAAGAATTGACTTGCAGACATAAGCAGATTGTGGTAATCAGCACTAGTAAAATGTGGAACTTCATATTCTGGAAAAAAAATCATAAGTTTATATAAATGGATTATCATAAAAGTATATTGTAAATAAAACACAACTATTTTGTGTTACAGTAATTTCTAAAAAATATATATAAATATTATATTAATAACAAATTATACAGTGTCCTTCTTTTATTACACTAACACATGTTTCTGTGTGTTAACGGATTAACACACTTCAACGGAACTATGAAAATGACGGGAGTACTCTATAATTTGTTATTTTTATATATATTCCAGTGAACTTGTTTTGCTAAGATCTTTTGTTAACAAACAATTAAGTTCATATTTTGAATAGTTACAACTATTATATATTTTTTAAGTACCTTTTGTTTATATTAGTCAGAGCATAATATATCAAAGCATGACTCTTCATATTATGATGAACTTTATGATTAAATAGACATTATAAAAATGCATATTTTGTTTGAAAAACTTTGTAGTTTTCTTAAATATAATAATTATATGTCAATGTGAGAGAAAAGTGTTTTGTAAAACAATCAATTTACTTTATAAACTATTGTTTAAATTCTAAAAAACAAAAGCAAGCACTTTAAGTATAATAAATATTTATTTATAATGAGCTAACTTCATCAAAAAAGACTTACTTTTTTTAAATCAATTACACTTTGTATTATGTGAAATAAATGTAAAAAAGTATTTGTTTAGTTTCTATGTAATTATTCAAAATCGAATATTTTAAATTTTATTCTAAAAAACTGTAAGCCAACCTGATTTTAAAAGTTACAATTGTATATTGTACTTTTTTAAATTAAGTAAAATGCACAAAAAGCAATTTCCTTTTATAAAATGTGTCAACTATTTATTTAGTCTCTTTGTGGTTTTATAAGTAAATATTTTTGTTGGAAAATTTAAATGATTATGAATAGGTTTTTTAAACATCTACAACAACAAAACAATTTGTAAATGCACGTTAAAACTTGAACAGACAGTTGTAATACATCATGAATAAAATATTTTCTCCAACCAAACAATGACAAGGTATTTTATTTTAGATTAGATTAAGCTTGATATTTTTATAAAACACTACAAACTGTTTTTAAAGATTAATAAATATCAAGAACTTTTTTAAGGCAAAAATGAATTAATTCTATACAATACTTTATTTTTAAGAAATATACCCCCAAACATGAAAATTAAATACAAAATTTTATTTTAAATTTATATACATTTACTTATCTTAAAACTTGAATCAAAATCTAAAATTATTTTAAAACTTGAAATTAAATAACAGTACACAAATTTCAAAAAGATAGTGATAATTTAAACCTAACAAAACATTGAGCTTTAAACTTAATAATTTTACATGGTTGCAAAAGTTTTAAGCAAAAAAACTAGCCGAATGACCAAAGTCGAGTTTATGAGAAAATTTTTTTAAAAATAAGTCTAAAGCTTTTTAATCTACTGGTAATTAAGATTTAAAACTTGAAAAAATAAAATAATAAGTCAAGGAGTTAATATTTAGAAGAAAAAACACTACTTAAAAAATCTAAATGGCCTGAGACTAAAAAAAAGAAATTAGCAGAAGTTTTTTCAAAAAACTTTAAACAAGCCAAATCTTTTTAATAATAAGCTGGAAAAATTTCAAACTACTTAGCACAAGTTTTTCTAAAACTTAAACCTTTCCTGAGTGTGTAGCAATCATTATCTTAAAGACTTAAAAGGGTTTAAAAATAACCATTGTTAACAAAATTATAGCATTTTTGTAAATACAAACCAAAAATAATAATAGCTTTTTTTAAAGATACCTAAATGATATATTCAACAAAATACTTTTACAACAAAATCCTTCAAAAAACCATATTATTTAATATGATATGAAAATTAAATCTTAGTATTTTTTTAATCAATTTTTTTTTGAATAATATTTGAATCAAAAGCAAACCAAGAACTACTATGAAAAAAGACCTAAAGCACCTTCTTAAACTGAATCGTTTGTTTTTAAACTTTTACTCATTTTATTGTTTTTAAAAAACAACTACTTCAAGTTAATTCTACAAACTTTTTTTTTCAAAACTGTAACTAACAATGTTATTTATTGTATAAGAAATAATTTTCTCATAAATTTTCAATAACAAAATATAAACAGTTTGTCAAGAACAAAAACACAACTTACAAACTTGTTTGAGTGTGAACCACTGTTATAGACAAAACCAATTTGTAAGCAACTAATTATAATTAGATATCTGTGAAAAGTTTATTGGAAAATTGATAATAAAATTTAATTATAAATAAAGTTTACTAATAAGTATTTAAATATACCAAAATTACCGAACTAATTTTACAAATAAGAGAAAACATTTTATAACACAAAACTAGTTTACTGCAATATTTATTAAGATTGACCAGCTGGACTTAATATTTCATATTTGGTTTTTAAGCCCTTTTGACAACTAATTTATTTAGAATAAGATAAGAAACAGTATCTAGTAAACTTGTAATGTTACTTTAAAACTATCAAGTTAAATTCCAGAGTTATAATTAGAAGATACAAAAAAAATAACATACCAAATAAAAACAGTAGTTGAAAGTAAATATATATATACATTACAAAGTGTTAACAGGATGTGTTTTTTAAGGGCATAGGGGGGTTAAACACTGTTTTCACAATTTGATCTTATTTTATAGTTTTTACTAAGCTACAAAATGCTTTTTACAGATTTAAAAAATTCAAAATATTTTTTGAGATATAGCTGGTCAAAGTCAGAGGCAACAATAGGTTCCTTATGGGAGGCGCAAACAAAAGCGGCAAAAATAGACTATTTCACTAAAAATCTATCTTCTCCTACTTTTTTTGAGATAACTACCAATAACTTTTAGGAAATGTTCATTGATATATATAGAAAATTAATTCAGAAGGAATTTTAATAACATTTTAAAATGAAAATTCTATATAATAAATAAACAAAAAAAGTCTTTTTTATTTTTGTTATAAAAACTTTATTTTTAATTTTTTTAAACTTTGTTCTGACAGAATTTTCTAAATATTGCAAGGAACATTTCCTTAAAATTTGAGGTAGTTCTTTCAAAAAACGTAGGAGAAGATAGATATCTAGAGAAGTAGTCTATTTTTACCATTTTAGTTTGCGCCTCCTATAAGAACCCTATTGTTGCCTCCAACTTTGACCAACTATATCTCAAAAATCATTTTGAATTTTTTTAATCTGTACAAAGCATCTTGTAGCTTAGTAAAAACTTATAAAATAAGACCAAATTGTGAATGAAGTGTTTAACCCCCCTATGCCCTTAATATTATTTAAATAAATTTTTTTCAGTATATAACTTAAGGGCATAGGCCATAGAAGAATTAAAAGTTTTGAAGAGTTTTATCTGAGCTATCAGGCATTTTTAACCACTTAAAATTTTTTTGAAATATAAGCAATCCAATTTGGTATGCCCAATAGGTTCTTAATGGAAGGCTCAAACCTAAAACGCAAAAAAAAGACTATTTTACTAAAAATATATCTTCTCCTTCATTTTTTAACCAATTTTCTTCAAAATTTTACAAAAGTCCATTACTAATATCTAAATTGATTGAATGTGGGAATTATTTCAATTTAAAAAATGAAAACTTAATAAAAAAAAATGTATATTTTTTTATTAAAATTTTGGTAATTTCCTAGGATGATGTCACACCAATATCAAAAAGAAAATACATTATACTTTCAACTTTACACTTTGATAAGTATAGAGATAAAAAGCTTTAAATCTAAACAAAACCTTAATAATAGAGAACTAAGGTACACACCCTCTTAAATGTTACAATTTTACAACTGCAACATTTACAACTGCAAAGTCTTTAAAGGAACGCTTCCTGCAAGTTTCAGGTCTTTAGCTTAAAAATGAAAGGGAGATAGATTTATAGTGATCTATTAAACTTCTGAGAAAATTGACCCAGAAAAAATTGTGGTCTATATGTTTGTATAGTATAAGTGGAAATTCAAAGAAACCTAAAAAATCAGAGCTACCTTGGAGCTTTTTAATCTGGACTAAAAAGTTTTTTAATTAAAAATCAATCAGAAGTAGTCAAACTTAATTTTCTCAATATTTTTTAACAACTAAGATAAATTTTGGGTATAAGCATATTTGTATTTTTGGGCTAATTGATGGTGGTTTGACTGGGTGTGGGCAGCGATGGCTTGGTTTTGATTTTTTAAATTTGGGATTTACTGATATTGTTTTGTCTCCATTGACAATATTGGCAGAGATAGGTATAAAAAAGAGTGCACAACAATTTTTCTTTTAAAAATAATTTTGCTTTGAGTTAATATAACTAATAATATTAAAATAAAAATATTAATTAATAATAACATAGATTTTTCAATGTTCTAAAGTTTTGTTTTCATTGTTTTAATTACAACTGCTCAAAAAATGTTATAAAATGTATGGTGTGAAGATCGATGATCAAAAAGTCTTTCTCTACACAAATGCATTGACCATAGTTGTGAGCGTTCACATTTTTCTTTCTTACTTTATTTGAAATTAGAAACTTTTTAGAAAAACTACAATATCTTATAAGTTAAATAAGATTTTTTTGTTCTTTAAAAATTTACTTTTAGTCTCTACTTCTATATCTATTTCAACAAAAAAGGATTTAATCTTTTATCTCTTTTTTATGATAAAAAACATCAATATGAAACTCTACCCCATTGCAATAATAAATGTTTTGTGGAGAAAAATGTTACATCATGTGTAACAATTTGTTAAAATATTATCAAGATTATAATATTATTCAACAGATTATCAAAACAAACAAAACATTGTTTTACTCTAGAAAGAAAGAAAGAAAAATGTGAACGCTCACAACTAAGGTCGATGGATTGGTGTGGAGAAAGACCTTTCGGTCATCGAGCTGCACACCATTTACTTGTAACTATTCTTTGAGCTAACTTTAAAAAAATAATGAAAGAATTAAAACAAAAACTTAATAAGTAACTGTATATACAAAAATTTTTTCTTTTTTTTTATGTTTAAAAATGGTAAGCACCCTTTTTTAACCCATTACTGCCAATATTGACCATGGAAACCATAGTCTACCATGGGCTCCACACCATCTCCTCCCCTAGATTTCTATTTTTATGATCATGTACATTCACATTTTTCTTGTTGCCCTTTCTACAAGAGCAACCACAAAAAATGCAACAGATATCTCAAAATTGAATAAATGGGGAGAGTTAGTAATGTCAGTATATATAAAATATTCAATAATGTCATAAAACTGAAAGAGCGCCATGTATTTTAAAAAAGTGTCGTAAAATTTCTAGTATATGTGTTTGTAGGTAAATAAATTTAGAGCAAAACAAAAAAAACAGGCTGTCTAGGCTGTCTAAAGATCATCATCAACTGTATTTTGTACTAATAATCTTTATAATTTGTTTCATTTATGTACAAATTATAAAAACTTTTGTTCAAATTTGAAACCAATTACTTATTAAAATTTAAAATATTATGATGCATTATACTAAGTTTTATTCAGTAAATTTTGAACTATTCATCCTTGATAATTTCAAAAAATTTGCCTGTTAAGAACAAAACTAAAAACAATAAATGTACTTCAAAAACTTTGAACTATACAACTTTTTTAATTTATTCAAAATTCGCCTGATAACAAATAACAAGCCTACTACTTGATTTAAATATGAATTCAGTTTTATTTGAAACTTATATTCAAAAGTTCTCTTTTGTTTATTGTCAACAAACTTTGTTCAGCATTCAACTAAGCTGTTGTTCAAAACTTTCATGCGGAAATTTAACGGAATATGACTTGTAAACCAGCAATCAGCACAATAAAGTTAAAATATAACATATGAAAACTCTATTAGTGTAGTAAAATTGTTGCTTCCAGTTAAGTCGTTTATTAGTCTTATTTACTTGTTCCTTAAAAGTTAATTTTTTTAATACCTTTGTTTTGCCTAGCACTTCTCTATCAGTTTATAATAACATAGAGTCTGATAAAAACAGGATGTATAAAATATTAAATTGATGATATTCATGTCTCTCGGTAAAATTTTTGCATAGTAAGATCTTGAATCGTAAAAGTTTCTAATTGCGTCTTTTATTTATATGAAGTTTTACAAAGACTCTATCTACATAAATATTAAAAACCTTGTATAAATTAGGTGAAAGGTTGTTTACTTTGGTTACCTAGTGTTCGCATCTTTTAGTTACCAAGTACTACAGAATAGTGTGTTTTTTTTTAAACTGACATTGAAATTTATTACACTTCGTTCTGCGACAATTATAATTGTACCCAAACAACTCTTTTTTTTTTCATTTAAACCAGTAATAATAAATCCATAGAAAAACTTGTTTTACCAATTGTCAAATGATAAATTTGATAGGATAATAAAATAATAATTATTTTGTTAAAACTTAACTGTTTTACTAGAACAGTCACAGACTTGGTAGAAATCAGTGTGAAAAGTTTTAAAAATCTCTAGCAGTATGATTAAAATTATATTTTAATTTATTTTAATTTTACCGCCCAGGATTTTTTAACACTATTCACTTTGCTTTTTACCATATCTGGGCAGTTATTTACCAGTGGCGCGGTTTACATTTACAAAAGTAATTTTGTTAGCCGAAAATTAAAGTTTTATTTATTTTAAGTGACATAAAAATCGGTTTTTTTATCTTTAGAGCAGTTTATGTACTGCCTTTTGTAAAAAAACTGTGTCTTTGAAAGTAGCTGTTATAGAGTCACTGGGGGTTGAAAAGGGGGTTGAGTGTTTTTTTTTATTCTGACTAGTAAATCAAAATAAGTGGTATAGTTGCGTAGAAGTTACTATTCTCATTTTAAAAGTATTTATTGTTAAACTAAACTGGTTTTGTTTCCTTTATGGTTTTTGTATCTCAAATTTTGCTATTTGTTTTTTAAATCAGAAATTTTTAGAAAGTTCTTGATATTTTTGTCAAAAGTTAATTTTAAAAGCTACTCAAAACGACATAACATTTGTTTGTTGTTTATTTTACTGTTTTTTAAGTATGGTATATTGTTTATTAAAAGTGTATAAAGTATATAGTTCTGATTTAAATGCTATTTTCATCATAGACGAATCATAACTAGGCTTACAAAGATATAATTAACATGTATCTCCATCCGCAAAAGTTTCAACAATTTTTTTATAGCTACTACATGCATTCTGACCTTGCAAAAATCTTAGATAGAGTTTCTGTTGGGTTATTTTAGGTATATGACTGTTAATATTTTCTAAAACTAGCCTAAATATACTCTTGAGTTTTTCAACGAAATCGAACAAAGTGACATAAAATGAAAATTTCTTAATTTTTTTACAACTTATCTTACTTTATTGTATTGTTTGCCATATCAAAAAAAATTGTATAAAGTAAACGCAAACTTTTTAAGTAGTTTAATTAATTATTAATTTTGATGTGGAACAATTTAAAGAATTTTGTGTTGCTTTTAAAAGCAAAGTAAGCCACAATTCAACTTTTACCTAGCTTCTAAAACACTAAAAAATACAGAAAAAAAGTTTTAAATAAAAATTTCAATTCTCTCTGACCATGTGTAACATTTTATTTGTTTTGTGGTCGACAAAAAAGTCGATTGCCAGCCCACTGTGCAGTTGGTAGTGAAGTTGCAGTCATTGAAGTAATAAAAAAAAACTGCACATTTATTTTTCTCTTTACTTAACTAATATATGTTTCTCGGTGGTAAACTAGTTAACACAGTCTCACGGAGTTCTGTAAATAGTAAGTACTGCAAGAAAAGACTTGCTGATGAACCTGTGTAGTCTTATATCTGTTAAATCTTTATATTCAATACTTTTCTTGCAGTTACTTTTTACAAAACTCTGGGGAACTGTGTTAACTTTTAACACAGAGAAACATGTGTTAGTTGAACAATGAAACATACTGTGATTTTTTTTTTCTAGCGAACTTGCTTCGTTAGGATCTGTACTTCCAAACAACTAGTTTGTAGTTTTGAATATACATTGCCAGTACAAGTATTAGCAGCTGTAATATATCTTTAGTTGTTTTTAATAATATTCATGACTGCTTGATTTTGTTTAATTGATGATTGTTGTAGAAATAAGTTTGTTTTGCAGCAATATTTAAAATAAAATACACTAGAGTTGTCCTGGTTAAATAGTTTAGATAAGAACTGCTGTTGATTTGCTACTTTATGCTAAATTTCACACCATAAAGTCTATGGCTGTTTAGAACAGTAAACTTTTTTAGTCTCAAATTTTATAGTTTTTATTTTTAATAAAAAGTATCTTTTCTCGGATGTCGTTGTTTATCGTCGTGTGATGAAGTAAATACAAAAAAAAAAGAAAAATTTTTGCGTTTGAGTTGCATTTACCCTCTTAATTTAGTAACTACTCATTAATAGTGCTCTTTTATTGCTTATTTTATCACACTTTTGGTTTATAGTAGTATTTAGATATTTATTTTTACAATTACGTTAGAAAACGTTCGGCCCCCCAAGACATTTTATCTATATAAAGTGGTCTAGGAGCAATAATTTCTAAAAAGTTGTCTCGCGACTTATAAAACTACATAACTTAGTCCCTGGGTTATAAAGATTGTCAAATGATGGTTGTGAAACATTTCGTTTATTATACCTTCACAATTAACCTATCGTAAAATGTTAAATCAACCTACGGTACAATATATTCAGACTATGCTTTTTTATTTATTGAATTTTTTAAATTAGTTTTAGAACGTTTAGAACGCTTTGCTTTTGTTTAGTACTTGTGTTTATAAGAGATTAATTTACATATTTGAAGAATATAATAAAATACTATATAGTTTTAATTCATTTACGTATTTGTAAGAACATACAAATAAGATCTATATATATTTTTAGAAAATATGTTATTCTGTACAGTTTGTGTTTATTTTTATATATTTAAAGTAAAAGAAATGTGTTAAATATAGTAACTTAAACACTTCTCCCCTTTTTTCTTGCTATTGCATTTTCATGGTTGCTCTTGTAGAAAGGGCAACAAGTAAAATGGGAACGTACATGATCGTAAAAATCAAAATCTTTCGGAGGAGACGGTGTGGTGCCCATGGTAGACTGTAGTTTTTATCATTAGTATTGGCAGAAATGAGTTTAAAAAAGAGTACATACCATTTTTTCTCTCTTTTAGAATTAATTTTTTATTAAAACTAAATAGAAATAATTTTAATTCTTAAAAGCTTCTTTTTTATTGTTTCAATAAAAATTCCTCAGAAATTGTTTATAAAATATATTGTGTGAGGCTCGACGACCAAAAAGTCTTTCTCCACACCAATCTGTTGATCATAGTTGTAAGCGTTCTCAAAGTTTCCTTTCTATTTTTCTATACAATGCGGCCTAAGACATAACGTTGAAAGGTATCCATGGTGTACGACTTGATAAGCGAAAGGTTCTTCGTGCAACAGGTCCTAATACCAAAAGTTTTGAACGTGTTTTTGTCGTTCAATAAACTGATAATAAGGGCAAATTTTTATAAAAAATTGTCCCTCGAATTTAAACTTTTTTTAACCTGTCATAATTAGTTAAAGCAGCCTAAAGCAAAACATATCTATAAATGTAATAACATTTAATTTTCAAGTTTTTTAAAAGTTTTAGAACGCTTAGAACATTGTGCTTTTGTTTAAAATTCTAAGAAAAAAAAATGGAGGGGACACTCGGATTTGAACCAAGGACCTATCGATCTGCAGTCGATTGCTCTACCACTGAGCTATATCCCCGCTCATTGGAAAAGAGTTTTAGTAGTTTATAAAGTTAGTTGAACAAACGTAACAGACGCCTGCGGCGAAAAGTTGTTTGTTTAATGATTAAGTGTTTTACATACTGTGTTGTTATAAGAACACAATTTATTCTTTTGCTGATAATTCAAAACCTGTGTTTCATTTACTATTTAACGTGTTCAGTATTTCCCAACTATCTACTTATTGGATATTTTCATAGACATTAAACTTAAACTTACCATTTAAGCACTTGTAAACTTTAAAGAAGTTTATGTAAATAATTTGTTATATTCTATTTAGATGCTGTATTTCATATTAGCCATAATTATATAAAATAAATGTTTTATTTAAACCTTGTAATCTATATTACAATGTCAGTTTTATTAATAACATATAATTAAAACTTAGCCAACATGAATAAGTTAAACTTTTAAAACTATTTATAAAAAATATAATGTTTCTATTTATTGAAATAATCTAAATTGCATTGTTTCTTAGTACAACAATTTTTTCAAACTAGCTTACATTAAACACAGCTTGAAAATAAAAACTTGTATTTATTTTTTAAATGTAGAGGTTGAATGATATATCCAAAAATATATTGCAAAAATTTTTAACTTGAATATTTTATGAGTAAAGTTATTAAAATATCATTTTTTAAACAATGTACGCACGAAGAGCTAATAAAAAACGAAAGTCAGTTTTCGACTTTAAATTAAAACCTTTTTAGGCCAGAACTTAAAGATAATTCAAACAAGTAAAGTATATAAACAGAATTTTTAAAATTATTAAAAAAATAACCTTGGTATGAAATGTTTTTCATAACACAACTTAGACAAATAATTTTTTAAAGTTTGGTTTTTAGATATGAAGGTATAATTGTTTGTGTATATAAACAATCAAAGTTTAATCAGTTTTTTTAAGTTTTACCATATGTATGATTCAAACAACTGTTACTTCAAGTCTGCATAAAAGGTTAAAAGTTGCAACATTATTTTTAAAAGCTTATAACCGAAGCTAGGATAATTTTATAAAGAGTTAATCTTGATATACAAGGAAAATACAATATTCTATTTATTCATTAAGTATTTATTTATGAAGTAGCACTTGTGTTAATAAAAAATGTTTTTTTTATTAGTTTGCTTCGTTTATCAACAATATGAGTATTTAAAATCTGTTAAGTCTTTAGTACTCTTATAGAAAATATTGTGACATATACTTATTGTAAGCCAGTATTTATTTGATTTTATTCTTTTTTTTTTAACTTTCCTTGCTTATCAAATAATCATAGTTTTATTAACTTTTTTAGTTTTTAACTTTTTATTTAATAGTCTCACAACCAAAAAAATAACTTAAAATTTTAATAAAAAATCTAAAGAACAGTTTGTTTAATAATGATAAACCTTTTAGTTTTTATGTAACAAATTGTATTTAATTTTTAAAATGTTTAATTTTGTTAACCTAATCTTTCGTAACGGAAAAATTTTATTTAATTTTGAACTGTGTAAAATGAAAACAAAGTAGAAAATAGTATTTAAAGTCTGTTTTTTGTCAGAACAAGACTAATCTTATCTGTACTACAATCCAACGTGGTTAAAATCAATACAAAAGCACAAGTTTTATTTTTTTAGATTTACACAATGTACTACCAGAACAAATTAGAACGTTTGTTTAACATAGTAACAATTAAAGGGTTTGTAAGAGTTTTCAAGATAGAACTATTTATAAGGTAAAGCAAAATATATAAAAAGTATTAATAAATTTAAATATTTTAAATTTTGTCACCTGAAAAAATGTATAAAATTTTTGTTTTGAAACAAAACATATACGTAATGTTATTTTTAAACTGTGTGGAAAAGCAAAGTCATATTTATGTTACGTTTAATAAAAAATCAATACTTGAATTTTATTATAAAAATAAAACCCAGTTTCCAGGTATACTAAATGTTTCAATATAGGTTTTTTCATTTAAAAATGAACTTCTGGGTGAAAGGTTTAGTATCAAATCTAATATTTATAATAGTACATATTTTTATGCACAAATATTTATGTATGCTATGTTTTGTAGTAAAATCAATAATCAAATTTTAAAACAAAACAACAATTGCTTCTATATGAGAAGTACATTTTCAAAGATTAAAAGTTTTAAAAGTAGGTTAAGAATTTAATACAATGTATAGCTTTAGCTGTTTTCAAATTTTAACACTTTATAAATGCACTAATGTTTTAACATTTGAATAATAATTAATAAAAAATTAAACATCAATATGCTTTAGTTTCAGTATATCAAAAAGCGAAGAATCAGTTAATAAATAATACCTTTGAGTTTTAACCTAACTATTTTATGTATTGAGTACGTTTACGGTATAAACAACTAAATTTTTGTACTTTATAAATACTAGCTAATCAATAATTTAACGTTAAGTAATTTATTATTGATTGAAGTTTTAATTTAATTAGTACAATAGCGTAAATTTTATAAACAGAGTTGAAAAGATTGTACTTTTCTGTTTTAACAATAAGTGTTGTTGTATTTTGTTTACTTTACCGGCACTGTAAAAATAACTTTATGATAAAGTATAATATTACAAATTATTTTAACTTTTTACTTTTGCAGACACAACTGTGCTTTTTAAAATACAAAATTTAATATTTTTTTGTACATAGATCTAAATTATATATTATAAAACTCGATTATTAATATCGTCAAAGAACATACTATTTTTTTTTATAATAAACACAAAGTCATTATTACACAATATAGTTAAGTAGTTGAAAAAAGAAGAATAACTTATGATCATTTAAGCATAAAACACTTGACAATAAAAAAAAAATTAATCAGATGATTTTTGAGATATATTTTAGATTTTTAACCTATAACAATTCAATAAATAAAATCTCTTTGAGTTTTTCAAGACTGTCAACCTAAGTAAAACTAAATTTATTTTTAGCTCTATTCAAAGCCTTTCTATTTTAAATAAAAGGCTATAAAGATAGACTTGTTTAAGCACTAGTTCTTAAAGTACTTGTATATTGACAAAAGCTTCTATGACATATTCAAACTTAATAAAATCCTGATAAATTTTTCTCTTATATTATTTATTACAGTTGTTATTCAATATGTTTAGCTTTATTTAAGTATTATAAATCCTAATAGAAATATAAATTGGCCTATTTTTGTATTCAATGACAAAACTAGACTCTTTAGGTTATTGAACTCAAATTAAACTTATTGATTATCAAACTTGTCATAAACCATCAAAATGTTCCCAACAAATCAGTTTTAAAACTTCTTAGAAAAATTTGTGGCGTCAGTTAGTCTACAGGAAATAAACTGTTGCATGCTCTATTTGTTCAGTTCAAAAAAAATTTGATTTGATGTTTTTAATCTTATTTCATCTTTTTCGATCGAAATAATTTCGGCAAATACTTTCTTTGCTGTTAATCTTAAAACTTAAATATTGCTGAGTTTTGTTTTAAACAATTTATTTTTTAGTTTGTGCTTTTTTATGAATTATAGTAAAACTTCAGAATTAAGAAATTTGCGTTTTTTACCAAAAAGTTGATCTTTTTAAACTTTTTTTTTGCTTCTTGGATAAATATAACAATTTTTGAGAAATTGCCGCTTTTTTGTCAGTATATTTTTTCAGTTTTATTTTTGTAAAACGCACAAAGGAAAAAGTTGACAAAAGTTTTGAATAATTTATATTTTTCTTGCCACCGAGATAATGCCATCTAAAAGGCAATTTTCATGGATTATAGAATATTTATTACAAAAACCACTAGAATTTATTTTTAACTTAATGTTTAAAACCTTTATAAACAATACTACTGGGCAAATTAAAAAAAATAATAGTTATATTCGATAAAACAAACATTATTTTTTTGTTTCAAAATTTATGTGGTCAAGTAATTTTTATTCTTCTCACGAAAAAGTAAAACTCCCTTAAATTATATTAACGTCAATAAATAATTTCCTTATCAGCTCATCAGTAAATCGGAATTTAAAACAAAATTTTGAGAACTTGGAAACTTAAAAACGCTATTAATAAAGTTATCGCATCAACATTTAACTTTTTAATATTAATATAAGCCTTTGCACGTTGATTTTAGGTTAAAAACCAATGTTTTTTTTTTCATTTCTTGACAAAAAAAGATTAATACCTCAGTTTTTTTGTTGAATTTGTAAATTAAAAAAAAATTGTTTGTAGTGTACTTTTGTTATATTATTTTTTAGTTTTATATATACACAAAGTTTAAACTTAAAAATGTTTCATCAACATACATTCTCATTTTTTAATATTTTTTAGTTTTAAAAAACGTTTATATGGAAAAAGTCGAAAAACTTTTGAATAATTTATATTTTACTTCAAACGGAGCTAATGCCATCTAAACGGCAATTTTCATGGATTTTTGAGTATTTTGTTACATAAACCACATCTTTTTTCTTGTAATACAACGTACTTTTTAAAATTAAAATTTTCGAAGTGTTCGATTAAGATGTTACAAATTAAACTTGCAGAAACAATTCGTCTATAGATTTTAAATTGTAAAGATTATTTCTGTTTAAGAATAAACCTATGACTAACATATAGAACAAACTAATATTGTTTTTTTAATAAAAAACTATAGACTGTTAAAAAAATTAATTGTTATATTTTTTTTCCTTTTGTTAAATTTAAAAACAAAACTGCACAAACTTTCTACGGACTGTATTTTCTCGGAATAATTTTTAATAAAAATTCATTTACGTCAACAAAAACAAAGCATGTAATCTTATTTGAAGCGAAAAAAAAAGGAAAGAAAAATGCGCCAATATTGTTTTGTTACAATGATCGAATTTGCAAAAATATTTGCTTGAATTTATTTTTTCTTTGAATTTGGAACTCGAAAACTTTGATTTTTGAGAAAAAAACTTTATATTCAAGTCAAAGTTTAGGTACAATTTTTGTTATTGACTAAATAAAAAAGATTGAAACATAACATAAATTTAAAAGTCTAACATATTCATTATTATGTAAATATTATTTATATAGTAAAAAGATATTTTAATTTTTGTTAAAGTTTAGTTTATTAATTTTTGTAGATAGACCATGGAAAATTAAAGCAATAAATTAAGTAATTCAAAACAATTTGCTAGTATATAAACTGTTTTTTCTTTCTTTTAACGAATAACATATTAATTAGTGATTTTTTAAAGTACTTGTCGACATTTTATATTACTTTTTTTTTCCTAAAAAGTATAAATAACAAAACATTTATGGGGTTTTCTCACATTAACTACAGTTTAATCTTATATAATCTTTTTACTTATAAACATTTATTTAACCGTTTTGAACATGCATAACATGCATTGAAAACTTTCATGAGATTTAATAAGATAACTAAAAAACTAATTAGCTCCCAATATACTTTAACTTTCTTTTATTAGCTAAAATTTACAAACTTTATGGTTGTTTGATACAACATAGATATAAATATGACAAAAAACAGTTCGAAGAAAGTTATATGTGACGTTTTAAAATACCTAAGTCAACAAATTTTCATCGCACTAATAACAACTTGTAGTAAACTAATCAACTACGTTTTAACCGCTAGTTGGCGCTGAGTGTCGAAGAAGAGAAAGGTAAAAGTTGAGATTTACTACAAAGAACTATTTCACGCTAAGTAATTTCACACCGATGCATTTCGAACTTTGTCTGATTTGATTTTCGCAGGTTTTATTTTTATTTATTTTTTTATGATATTTCAGTTAGAACTGTAGTAAGATTTTTTGAAAAGCTTTTGTTTTTATATTGTTCTACATAAAAGAACTTTGTGTGGTTTTTTTTGTAAGTTTTTATCTAGTTTTATTATGATATTACTTTAATAAAACACTTTTGTTTAACTTATTGTTTTTAAAGTTTTTTCTTTACAGTGACTTACATAAATAAATTTTGTGTTATTTAGTTTTTTTAAGTTTGAAATTTTTTATCTAGTTTTATTATTTATGGTACAATTGTAGTGAAATTTTGTAAAGCTTTATATGTGAACTGTGTCGTTTTTTTATGTTTTTTTTCTACTTTATCTATTTTTGAGGTAAGAAACAGTTGTTTAAGAATGAAAGAGTTTTTGTACTTTTCAAAAAGTATATATTATCACTTTTTTGTTACTGTTTATTTATTTTTTTTACATCAAAATTTTAGTGATTTTAATTGTAAAACTTACTAGTTAAAATCCTAAGTATTTGGCTTAAATGTTTTAATTGAAATTTTATGTTTAATATCTTTTGAACTTGAAAATAATTTGTTATAAAACTCTAAATTATAAAAGTGTTTTTGTTTTCTCGGATGTTTTATGTGAATATTTGTATTTTGCGAGGTCATAATTTCGCATCATAGAGAACAAAACTTTTTGTTGCAAAGGTTTTTTATTATTTAGATTAAGGTAAATTTTTGCTTTTGTTACAGAAAGATGCGTCAATATAAGTTATAACTTAATATAATTTTTCAAGAGCTTTCAAAGCAAATTAATAAACTAAGAATTTCTTGATTCAGTAACATATTTGCGTTTTTATAAAAATTGTATGTTAATTTGTACCATAAAACTGTAGAAAAGATTCAATATAAATCTTTTCTAATTTGAAAGTTTTTCAAGTTAGAAAATAAAACTGTACTTGTCTTTTAGGTGTTTTTAGAGATTTTTTTAGTCCTAAAATTTTGTAGTTTAAGGAGTTTTTAAATTAGCTTAACAGTAATGTTTTCAAAACTAAAATTTGGTTTAGATATAAAAATATGTTTTAATAATAAAAGTTTAATCATACTTCAACTAGAAAATCATATCAGTTATAATAATAGTACGAATTAGTTTGTTTATAAATATTTATAAGTTTTAAATGCGTTTTTTAAATGTTAAACAGTTTCAAAAAAAAAAACAATTATGTGTTTTTGTATAAATTTCTTCAATAGTTTAAGTAAGGTTAATAAAGTTGTATAACAAAGCACTGTTGTTTATTATGATAAATATTGGTTAACAGTTTTTTTTATAGTTTTTTTTAGTACCAATAAAGTTTATATGAATCATTTTGCTATGAGTAAAAGCTTGTTTACTTAAGGGATTACTTAAAGCTTATCATAAATTGACATAAGAAAATTTAAATGACGATGTTTTACCAATCATACAGTTTTAAACTCATACCACCTTTTACTCTACCATTTTACTTAGTTTGGATACTTTTGAATGTATATTTTAAAGAAAAAATTAATTTAAAAAAATCTTCAAAAATTTAAAAAAATACTTTAAAATAAAACTAGGGATTGCTTACGTAGTTTACTATAAAAACCTTTTTTTTAACTATGTTTCGTCATAATACAATTATTTTTTTTCGATTTTTATAAAACTATTTTTGTTTATTACAACAAGGTTTAAACATAAGTTTATTTTTTTCTCAGCAGTTAAGAAGTTATAAAAACTGTGTAATATCCTATATGAAATATTATGTACAAATATGAAGTATTATTTAAAACTTCTTTTTTGTAGTATTAAAACATTAATTTTTAGTAAATTTTTTTTAAGCACATATGCTAATTTACTTCAATCGTTTATAAAATGTCTAATATAAAATGTCTTATATATTTTAAATAAATTTTTCTTAGCATAAAAACTGTTCAGATATAAATATTATTAAAATGGGTAGTTACAAAGGTCACGTCTTGCCAGGGGTATATTTTGTTTTATTTGGAACATTTTTAACATGCACATGGCTATATCGGTTAGTTTAGTATTCTATATATGCAATATTATTTTCTTGAGTTTTAAATATTTCATAGATAATACTGAAATAAATGAATAAAATTGTTTATGCTGAAATAGAGTTTAGTATTTTGTAATTATGATATACTTCCTACACTTAAAGAAGCATGAGGTACTTTTTAAAAAGTATGTTTAATTTAGCTTTCTTTAATTTTTTTAATCTACCAAAAAAAAATAGCTTTAGTAAAGATTAAGCAAATAAGTGTTGATAGTTTTAATAAAACAATTTCGCAACTTTACAAAGTTAGTGTTTATTACTAAGCTCTAAAAAACCTCAATTCTTTTTAAAACTTATTATACTTTTAAAACACTTTACCTCTTAAAAAATAACACTTCCTTTAAACTAGGAAGCAAAATTCAATAGCATAGGACTAAAATCACGTTTTAAACTCGTTATCTAATTCATAAAACGAAATAAAGTTTCTCAAAACTTACATTTTAACAAAAAATATTTTACATACAATGTACTGGACTACAAACTTAAAGTTTCTAACTTTCTTAAAGATTTATCGATAATTTTTGAAAAGTATAACAAATAACAACTTTAACAACTGTTAAACGATATGGTTTTTCTTAAAACCTTTGTTAAAGTTTATTTATCTCTAAATCTATATTTTAAGTATTTTTTTTAATATAATTTTATCATTGCTATTTTGTTTACGAAAAAAAAACCTTTTCATCTATGATCACATATTTAATTATAAACTTATCTAAATTTACGACCATACTGTATTCAAAGTAATCGAAAAATAACAGATATTCCAGTCGAAAATCAACCAATCAAAGTAAAAAAAGAAGTTCATTTGAAAAGTACAATGGTTTGGTTCTCGGTGGAATGGTTACTCTATCTACATTCGTGGGTAAGTATATTTTGAAAAAAAAAGTTATTAAGTTTAATAAAACTATTCAAAAAGTTTGTTTTTCACAAATTTATGGAATCATGAGTTTTTTTATAAAAGAAAGTTTTACTGAATTAATAATAACTATATGTAGATTCGTTGGTATGTTTATACGAAACCAAAAATATTTTTAATTTAATTTAAACTCTTTAAAAAATTTGAAAATTGAAATCAAAACTACGCTTTTTTTATTGCTTTTAATTAAAAATATGTTGTATTTCTTTTTTTAAACTTTTATAAAGTAATCCATTACCAAGTAATCGTTAGGATAGCCTGTTGTTTATTATTTTAAGCTTTGTTTTGTTTTGTAGAGATAAAATGTTTATGTTAGTATGAAATTAACGTTTAAAAACAACAACAACTGAAACTAATCATAGATATTATTTTAAACAAGCCGTTTTTTCAACTTCAAAGTTTTAAAAGGCTAATAAGTTTCGTTTGAAGTGATCGTCAAATTAAATCTTTCAATTTCTAAACAATAGATAGCAGCTTAAAAGATTGACCTCATAGTTCATTAGCATATTAAGTTTGGTAAATGCTTAGTTGGTTTAGTTGTATGATTAGATATGATATGATATGCTTAGAAATTTAGTTGTATGATTTTATATGAAGTTTTAACATTATACTTTTGAAAGATATTCAAAATTAAACAAGCACTAATTATATTATAAAAACACTTTTATAAAATAAGAAACTAAGTAAACACAGACTCAAAAATAAATTGTTATAAAACTCGAAGTTTGAAAAAAAAGGAATAAAATGTAAACCTTTAAACAAAACAAGTTTCTAAAAAACAAACACATATAGTAAAAAGTTATAAACTAATTGTTTTATTTTTCAAGCAAATGCTAAGTTTTTTTTTTACTTTACTAAAACTTTAATAACTACACTTAAAAATTAATTTTCCTCAAACAAACAAGTTATTCTTTGTTCGTAAAGAAGATATGCATTTTAACAATTAATATTTTTATTTAAAGCTATTAAGCTATTTAAACTATGCTCAAAACGTAGTTAAAAAGTATATTAACTTTGTACAAAGTTCAGATAGCAAACGACAACTTATTTTAAGTATACAGTGTATCGCCTGTAGCAATTAGTACGTCATAATGTTAAACAGTTTCATGAACTTATTTATTAACCACATTATTGTTGTGTAACGTAGTTTTGGTATTACCGTAGAATAACTATTTTTTAGTTATCAAATTAAGACATTTTATAACTAAAGCATACCCAAAGCAAAAGCTTTTTGTTAATTTAATACAGTTTTCTTTTTTAAACTATAAAGTTTATGAATTTTCTTCAACATTTTTTATTCTAAGTGTTTGGTTAATAAAATGATAACTCCAGGTGTAATGTTTTGGGTCAAATAGCTTGTGTTCATAAAGTTATGAATGTTTCAAAAAAAGCTTCAATTTTACATAAATAGTTTAGTTAAAAAATATAGGTGATCATTTTTTATGATTTATCACAATTGTTTTGCAAATTAATGTATGATTTAAGTATAGATCTACGCCTTAGGTTATTCTTGAATATATTACAAAAACTCTTGTAAAACAATTTGTTTTTGATGGTTTTCTAACATACTACAAAAAAAAATTAAGTATTTTTTATCATTTTTACTACTCGTCGAAAGCTGTACACTTTGGTTACCTGAAAACTTTTGAACTCTTTACAAGAATAAAAGTCAACAAGTTTTTATTTAATATATGTAGTGCATAAATCTTTATAACTAAAAACCATCACTCCCTAAAAAAAATAAAAACTATTTTAATAAAGTGAACTATGTAGTTAACATCAAAAACTTATAGTACTTTAACATTATTAACAATAAAGTTAAATAATTTATTTTTCACAACAGTCTCAGTATAAGTTTGTTTTAAGATTTTTTTACAACTACATCGGTATGCTAAGTACTAAATAATTTGAACCAACATTTTACACAACAATCATACGACGTATTAACGTTTGTTCTTTAAATAATAACATTTTAGTTAGTTTTCTGACGAAACAGATTTATATCAAATATCATAACAAGTATTGTACTTGGTTTAACTTGTTGAACAAAATATGACAGTTTGTGTTGCTAAAAGTTTGTTAAATATCACTAATTTTTATTTATACAACTTTAAATATCTCCCAACAGGAATAGTATTAGAGCAAGTCGTAGACGAGGGTCCGAACTTCAGCCTGACCAAGGACGGAAAATTCGACCAAATAAACAACTGGTCTCATTCAGTGATGTACGCATTCTTCACGGTATACGGTCTAGTACTGATTGAAAACAGTCTACACCCTACGTCACTCAAAAATGGTTGGTTGTTTAATATAATTTTTTTTGTAATTTAAATTTTTAGTAGTGTATGGGGTTTTGTATTAATTGTAAATAGTTGGCATCTTAGAACAATTAAATATAATAAGTTTTTTAATAAAAGCTATTTCAATAAAACTTTATATTAATAGTTTATGTGTGTTTATTGAAATTAATTTGCACCTTTAACCACTTAAAAATGGTCAGTTTGATCAAATTTACTAATTGTAAACAAACTAGTACTTTATATACTATGTTAGGTTTTTATTTACTAGTTTCAACGTAATTAATTTTTTTTACGCTTTAAAATTATTTTTTATGTAGAACTCTTCTACTTTCTTGAGTATCTTTTACGATACTTTAAAAATCGGTCCACCAAACAGTCAAAAATAATAAATTTTTAATGAGAATATTAATTTGTCGAATTTTATGTATTAATATTCTTCCGAAATTTATGTACTTTGTTCAATGAATAATTTATTTTCTACGTGGCAGTATTTAAACTTATTGAACGTATTACAATAAAACAAGCATAAATTACTTTTATAAGTACAACTGTATTTACTCTACACCATAATGACGTACATTTAAAGACATGTTATTCTTTATTTTAAGTACTTATATTTTTATAATATTTATGTATTTTATAAGTTAATATTGTGTAAGTTAAGTTACACAAACGTATACTTATTATCAAGAAAAAATAAATAAAATATCAGTCATCATTTTTTAAAACTTTTTCAACTAAACAAGGTTTCCTTTTCATACAATGTTTACCACAACACTTTTTGAACTGTTTGACTTTTTACGCTTTTTAACTGCTTACAATTTAAATTATTTCTTTTCATCATACTAGCCAATAGTTATTTATTTAAAATTGATGCAAAGCCCTAAATTGTACGTTCCAAAAGTTTTAGAAAATTTCAAGCTTATAAGCTGTGTAGAAAAAAATATTTACTTTTTCTTACTAAAATCCATACTTTTATAAATCTCCGAATTTTATCTTGTTAAACCTTTTTTACCATAAACTACTTTTTACTATAAAATAAACCTAACTTTTTTTGCTAGCAAATAAATAAAACTTTACGAATAAAAATGGGTTTGAGTTACTTTCTGAAAAGTAAAAAACTAAAACTAAAACTCAATTTATTATCAACATTAAAATTACACATTTTCAAAAACTTATTTTGCTTTAAAATTATTGCAAAGCCTTTTCTTAGTATACTTTTTGATTATTTACACTTAGTATTATAATTTGCATACATGACTCAAATTACTACACAGTTTTTTCTGTTGGATAATGTATTTTTCAACTAACTGAAAGTTGTGAAATTAAATAGTTTTCAGTTTTTTAAGCAATGAACTTTAAACTATTTACTTTTATATGTCAGTATGTTTGAAATTTATAGCCGACTATGAGTTGAGTTACATTACCATGGCCTGAAAATTTTTATAAACTATTATGTTTTTATTTTCTAACAAAAGTTAGTGCTACTTTACTGAAAGTATTTCAAACCTTTAAACAATTTTCAAAATTATGAATACTTAGTATAGGATAAACCAATTTAAATTATTTCTGCGCGGAAAGTTTTCTACTGTTCTAAAATTATGACATCATAATGACAAATGACACGGCTTGTTGTTAAAATTTCATCTAAAATTGAAAACAAGGAAAAATTAAATGAAGTGCGATCTGTAAGTGTTGAAATTTTGACGCGTTATAAACTGCGTTTAAGTTTTTATATTGTTTAAAAAATATTTTTTGTGGTTTGAAGTAAAAAAATCTAGTTTTACTAAAACTTGTTTGGCACACATTTAATTTTTCCTCTTAGAACTCTTAATTTATACCTTACAAATAATATTATTGTAACTTTACATATTTTATAACTGAATATTTTCTATTTTTTACTACACAAGAGTCAATTTTTATTCCAAACTATTTCTAAACAGTAATACAAAATTTGTTTAATTAGATGTTTCGGAAATGTTATTGAAAAAGAAAAATTTAAATGGTAATTAAATTAGAGGCAAATATATACCTACCTACCTATATCAGTTTTTCAATTATCAGGTAACACACAGTTGTTGTTACGTCGCAACGTTGCGATTATTACACAAGATTCTTCTCTACTTAAAACTTATCGCGAATATAGCTTTTTAAAAATTACACACTACTCTAGTTATCGTTCAATAAAACTAAAAGAAAATAGTAAACCAATCTAGTACTTTGTATCAGATAATAATTTACAAAAATCTAGTGTTAACGCCATCAATACCTACTTATTACGTCACAGTGCTCTGCAACTCACTCCTCTCGCTCTCCCTGTTCGTGGAGGGATTCCTCTTCTACTACCACCTCCATGCCAAGGACCTCCTGGAAATCAGGATCCACGTTCTCCTCATATTCGCGGTTTGGAGCGGATCCCTGCTGGCGTTCCTGAATGTGTTCACTGATAATAGAGGTTCGTTTTAATTTAATTCTTTTTGCTTTAGAAACTTTTTTTCGTTTTAATGGTTTGGTTAGATATGGTTTTGTTTATTTTATTTTTTGTTTTTATATTTACTGGTTATTCTTGCTGGCATTTCTGAATGCGTTGACTGATAAAAGAGGTTTGTTTTAATATGTTTTTTTTGCTTTAGAAACTTTTACTTTCATAGTTTTTTGCTATAGTAATTTATTTTTTTAACTTTTTTTATTTACTCGATTTTCTCAGTACTATTACTGATAAAATAGGTTGGTTGACAAATTTTAAATACATTTAAATCTACTACGACTTGATTAACGTTATTTGGAACAAGTTTATGGTTTGTTTTTGTGTAACCATTTTGTCTTTTAATTTCCATAGTTAAAGTTGTTACTGACCATTTTTAAAAATTAACTTGTATATACAGATGTGTTAAACCTTTGTCATAACTTTTGCATAATTTCATATATTTTCACATGTTGTTATTGTAGTTTATTGATATTCTTATTAGGAATAACTACTCTGTAAAAAATTAGTAAAAAATAAACTTATCACAGTTGTAACAACACCAATTTTTTTACTTCATACCATAGTTCACTGATTTTTGATTTGTAGCCAAATAATGCTTAAACATGTTACAAATAAAGAATTGCTTTGTTCTTTGTTAGAATTTAAAAATTAAGTAGCTTTTGTTTAAAAGAAAATGTTTCAAAGTTCAGAAAGACTGTTCAATGTTAAAACTTTTAACCAATTGTTTAGATTTGACAATATTTGATTCGTAATAACAGTGGGTCTATGTAGCGGTTTTAAAATATTTTAAACTAACAAGTATACTACACTACGCACAAATTTAAACCAAACAAGAATTCTTTGTAATTAAATTGTTTATTTTCGTTCTTAGAATTATGTAGTAAAGATTGTTGTTGTTTTCGTCAGCTACAAATATAATAAAATAAAAGATAAGCTTTTTAATAAATTCTTTTGTTTAATTATGCAAAAATTTGTGAAAATGTTACTAAACGTTGTATAAACAAACGATATTTTACTAAAGTCTTATAATCTAAACAGTAACATTTTAGTAAGCTATTTGTTAAAAGCCGTTAAAACTTTATTTTTCTTTCAACTTTTATTTTATGACTTTAGAATTTGTATTCTCATACTTTTCTTTGTTGTATAATACCTTAGAACTTAGTAATAATGTTTAAGTTGCCAACTGTGTGAAATATTGTTTAAATTTTGTGGTATGAAAAGTAAATACTACGTACATTTTGGTTTACTCTAAAATATACTTCAAAAAGCTTTTATACTGTTTATTTTAAAGGATTAAGTTAAAGTAAACAAATTTAAGTAATGTTATGAGGTCAAAAAACAAAATTTCAAACTATTCACACGTAAAATCGAAACTATATAAATATCATATATCAAACTTTAAGGTTTTCAATCTTTTTTTAATGGAAAATACTATAAAACGATAATATTGAGTTTAAAAAATGTTGTTTTTTCATTTAAACAGTATATACTAATCCAGCTAATATAAGGTTACTGTCTTTTTTAATTCATAACTTACGCAAATAAAAGTTTTAAAGACTTAAACATGTTTTTTAACAAAAGTAGTAAAACAAATATTTTACTCGTCAATTTTCATAAAGCTGAAAGGAAAAAAAAAATCAAAAAAAAATTGTTAAACAAGTATGAAAAATCAGTTCTACAAAAAATACTAGTTAGTCAAAATAACTTAAGTTTGTATACTTTTATTCTTTTTTTAATTAATACTCTTACATACAAAATTACAACAAATTAAAAATTGAGCTTCAAATTTATAACATTCTTTTGTGGTTTTTGTGATAAAATAGTGAAAAATCTACGAAAATTGGCTTTTAGATGGCATTAGCTCAGTTGCAAGAAAAGTATAAATTATTCAAAAGTTTTGTCGACTTTTTCCTTTGTATGTTTTTTACAAAAATAAAACTGAAAATATATTCTTGACAAAAAAGGCGGCATTTTCTCGAAAACTTTCATGTTGTATCGACAAGCATCAAAAAGAAAAAAATTTTAATTTTAAACCTAAAAAGTTTGAATGCATCAAACAAATAGTTTCTTTAGACTCAAGGACGCCAGAGCATTATTTTAGATTTCCTGCTTAACTTTAAAACACAAAGTAGTTATTTATTGACATTGATGTATAACAGGAGTTTGTTTTTTATTTGTTGATGCTCGAAATATTTTTATAAATGACAAACTCAGCTTAAATATTTAAATAATGCACTATTTCTGCCAATTTATTTTTTTATAGCTTTGTAATTTCCAGCTACTATTTTTCTAACTTATTTAGCACATAAATGATTTTTTTTTGTAATCACAAAATTATAAAAATCTATTAAGCGTTATATTGTAACACTATACTTTAAAATTCAAGTAATTTATTTATTGTTTTCAACGTTATAAATTTAAACTTATAGTAATTTTAACTTTTGAATCATACTACAATTGAACTAACTGCAAAATAAGCATTGTACATAACAAGTAAAATACCGAGAAATTATTTTTTTTTTAATTTTAAGTATGTAAAAACTAATATTTTAATTAAGAAATAAATTAATTACCAATATAATATTTTCCCAGGAAGTGGAAACGATTTAAACCAATCAGCTTCCGAATACATTCCCCTGACGACGAGCAGCAATGACGTCAACAACTCCATGGCAACGGATGACGTTGCCAGTCGTCACGTGACGTCATCGCCGAACAGTGACGTCACAATAATCGTTCAGGTGGGAATCGGAACTTCGATCATTTTGCAAGGAACCTGGTTCATACAAGTTTGTTTAAGTTTTTTGATAACTTTTAGTTAATTAATTTAATTTTTGTTTTTATTGCTTACTTCTTTTTTAAATATTTTTATACTTTTATTCTAATGAATTGGTTTAAGTTGGTTGTTTTTGCTGTAGATTAAGTGGTAAATATTAAAATTTAAACTTTGGCTTATAAACTGAACTGTTTTAAAAGATTTAATTGGCAAAACTTAAAAAGAAAGTTACAACAAATCCGCAAAAGTTTTATAAATTCAAATTAGGTTTCCCTGACCCATTTTTGTAGTCGCCCACTTGGTTTAAATTTGAAAAATAATCGTCCCTTTCTTAAGTATTGTTCCTAATACTTATTTTTCTTTGATCGGCAGTACTGCCCACTTTGGAAAACCTAGTTTTAACAGTTTAACCCAAGCTGTATCTACTATGGCTTCTACTATGATGTCATAACTGCTACTTTAGGAACCGAAAAACAAGTATGTATTTTGATTGGCACTTTTAGTATTTAACAAAAGACTTAATTTTGTTTGACAAACAGACCATAAAATACTTGCACTAATAAAAGACTGTAATTTAGTTTGACTAAATAACATGAAATTGTCCACCCGTTTAAATACTTATAATTCTTCATAATGTTATATAAGTTAGCTGCAGTTATTTAGTAGTTTTTTAATTTATATACTGATATTAGTTTACAACCTTTCTTTACCTATTAATATCAGCAGGTGTTTAATTTTTTTTTTGTAGATACTTTTATAATAGTTAAACGGTTAAAGACAGCAAATAAACTTATTTTAGTTCATCAATAATTTCCAAACTTGTATTTTCAAAAATAAAACTGTAAAGGTTTGAAAAACTATATATTTAATGTTTAGTAAATACAGTGTAAAAATATAACTAGTTTTAAGGCAAATAATGGAAAGATATTATCAAAAAATTTTGACCTAGTTTTAAACTTATAACCTTTGATCTGAGAAGAAAAACCAAAACTCGAACAAACGCCATTCTTACTGACCTAATATTATTTTGTTATAAGATTTTCGTATTGATTTTAACATCTGTAACATAATTAGGTTTCGTTCTGCCTTAGGTATTTTTAAAACGAGGTTATGTACTTTTTGTTAAGGGATAAAAATGCCTCTGTTTTTATAAAACGACAAAACATTTCAAAACAAAACAGCTTGTTTTGTATTTAGTTTATTGCTTTCGTAGTAAAATTTTAAGTCATTTTGACCTAAATATAAGATGTTTAGCTTTTCTTCGCTTAATACACAAACTGTTTATATTTGTTAATTAAACTCATAATTACAATTTTTACAACTAGTTTATTAATTTAAATATGTTTAGAATGGTAAAAAAAAATTTAAATCTAGGATATGCAAGTCGAAACTGTGTGAAACCTTTATTTTTATTTTTCAAAACATAGAAATTGTTGTTTTGTTAGTAGGTTATAAAAAATTAAAGAAACAAACCAAATTTCGACATAAGTATTGATTATATTTTACTTTCCAGCACAAATAAGTATTTTGTTCAACAAAAAAGAACTTTAATATTTAACGAGGATGTTGTGAAACAAGTTCGAATTCAAAAAAGTAAAAAATATTTACAAAATGAGTTCTAAAGTACTTCTTTTTTCATCTTTATCAACTAACAATAGCAAACAAATCAAAAAAAAAAGTTTATTTATTGATTTATTCTCACTTTTTAGTTGAGATAAAATTGTTATACTCTTGTTTGACAAAACAACATCTTTAATATTTAAAGAAGTTGGTTTAAAAGTAATTCAGTTTTGTTTGAAAACACTTGTGTAATTTAACAAGTGCTTGGTTTTTCATCGACCTTTTAGACCTTTTAAACCATTTTTGCAAGAAAATAAATGATTCATAACTTTATGAAAATCTTTGAAAAAGTTTATACACATTGAAAACTATATACATTTCAAAAGCGATTGAATAATTAAAAGTTCTTTTAAGTTTATAAATGGATAAAAACTAAAACGTACGATTTAAAGTAATAAGTCATTGAATAGTTTTTCAAGAAAATATTTTTTAAATATATTTTTCAAGCAGTCTCTTAAACTACAAACACTACAATTTTCTATTTTATATAAGAACATTTTTACAAAATAAATTTTATTTTGTTCATTATTGTATTAGGCAATTTACTATAATGTAATTGGTTAAGTTTAAAATTAATTTTTATTTTTAGTTTTTATTAACTAAACATATTTACAGACCAAAGTCTGTACTGTTTTTTTAAATAAGTACTAAATTAAATCAAATATTTTCTATAAACTCATAGGATTATCTTAAAAATAGGTTGATTTTCAATAATCAATCACGTTTTGAAATATTAAGTTGTGCATTTATAGAATAAGTAAAATGTATTCCTTTAGATAAAATTTTTAGTATATACATTATAATATTTCATTTTATTTTAGCCTCTTTAGATTACTTACAGTTTAAGCCTTATAAACTAAAAATCATTTGTAAAAAAAAAATTTGTTTCAATTAATTGATTATTGTTTTAGTTTTACTAAAAAATATGTTTAAACATACAAATATAAAACTTGATGATATACAACACTTGTTACTATCGTACAAAAATATGTTTATAGAAAATTGTTTGTGAAATATTTTAGTTGCAAACATTATACTAAGATAATGATATTTTTGGCTGCGAAAGCTTTTGAGATAATGTAAATGTGTCTTTGTCTCAAAATTAAAACAACTATCGTTTATACTGGTCTACTAAACTTTTTATAAGAAATAATTTTGTAACTTTATTGATTACATTGTTTTTTGTTTTTATTGAAAGTTTGTTTAGACCTAGATAATGTTTTGTAAGCAAAGGTTTCGTGAACTTTTTTTTTGTTACTAGACTTATCTGTTTGTTAAGTCACAAGAACATTAGAAACAAATCAACTTTCAAATTAAGTATTGATTATACTTTACTTTCTAGCACAGATAACATCTTGTTGGACAAACCAAGATCTTTAATATTTTAAGACGCTAGTTTAAAATGAATTTATTTTTGTTATGTAGAGGTTTATATTATAATATGACTTCTACTTTGACTTTTTAAAACATTTATACAAACAACAAATTACGTTTTAAACTTTTATAAAAATTTCATAACTTAAAGTAAATCGAAACAGAAATATAATTAATTTATACTGGCAAGTTATAACCTCGTACAATGAATAGGAGGTTAGAATAAAAATGTTTCTTAAAAGTAGGTAACATATTTACTTTTAAAAATCATACTTTTTGCATAAATAAAAGCCTTATTTGATATTTTTTAGATAAATTTATAGTGTGAAATAAAAATCAGTTGTTTTTAAGCACATCGAATCATTGTTTTAGACTAAATCTATTTAGTATACATTATGACTTGGTTGTATTGTTATTTCATAAAAATAAATTCAAGTTTGTCGTTCTTTTTACAACTATTAATACTATATTAATTTAATTTAAGTTTTTTGTTTCTATAAATGCTTCTGATAATTTAAACTCTACAGACTGAAATGTATTAGGGTAGATTTAACAACATTTTCACAAAGCTCTTTTTGTTACTCGAAAAACACGTTTTTTCAGGTAGCAAGAATCTTGTACGGTTCTGAACCTTGGGTCCTCGGTGAACATACAAACTTAATGTTTTCAGCTGTTTGCTTCTCAATGCATCTCCTAGCGGTTGTTTTGTATCAGTTCGCGTGCGCATTTGTCATCAACAAAATTGTTAAAATTTTCAAGTAAGATTCGGTACAGCTGTATGGAGCGGAATCTAAACTGATTCAAATTGAGTTTTTGAAATTTATCGATTGAAAACGTTTTTTATAAACATTACACAAAATCTTATTTAAATATCAAAAGTAATCTAGGATCAGCTCAGGGGTTCCTTTGTTTAAGAATGTTAGCAATTGTCTTAAAATTTAATTTAAAAAATTAAAAAAAAATTCTATAAAAGATACTTTTTGAACCAAGACTTCGGTACTTTAAAAAAAAAAGATAGATGTTTTACGAAACAAAGAAATTAATAAACAGTTCTTGTACTGTTCTAAATCACTTTAGTAGGTTCTTAGACAGCTGTTATACTTTTAATAAAAGTATAAAAAGTTTTCAACAAGTTTAAACAGTGTATTTATAAATTTTAAAGCATGTAAGCTTATAATTTTTGTTTAAGTAAGGAAACGTATTAATCTCATAAATGTTTAAGCAGTCCCCTTTCTTAACTTGTAACTTTTATGAGTGTTATTTCACCCACACAGAGAGATTCTTGACCCTTGTTTTATAGATGCAAGCTTTTTAATCATAGTATTTTTTTTACTTTACTTCTCTTATGCGCTGAAATGAAAATTTAATATAAAGTAGAACTTTGTTGATAATTTTCAGAAAAATTTCAAATTTATATCAAGTAAAATAACGTTTGGAAAAAAGCTTAACTCTGTTACTTTTTAAGGATGATTAGCTATGATTAACACATGGAATGCACTAAAAGTTTGATTTTTTTTCCTTTTTAAACAGTACGACCAAAGTTTTATATTTCCTATCGAATCTAAATTCTTACAATTCTTCAACTAGTACATTTTATTTTTCTGACAATTTGCTTATTATACTTAACTGAAAATCTTACTTATGCAAAATGATTAAATATTATTTGTACGTATATCTTTAACTTTTATCTAACTTTTCTAAACTTTTAATGATTGCTTGTCTTTATGCTTCAAGTTTAATGTTAAAATAATTTAAAATTTATACCATTTCCATTAATAAAATATTATAAAATGTCTAAAATACAAAAAATCTTTATTTTTTTTTTATGATTAAATCAGAACAGTTTTATAAATAAACATTTCTTAACTATCTCAAAAGTTTTTGAGATTCTATAAAAATTGAGATTTTTCTATGTTCGCTGTATTTAAGTTTTTTTATACTAATTTGCTAGCTATAAAGAAGAAGTTTTTATCTTATCTAACTTCTTTCATTAATCGAACTTGTTTTTTTCTTTAAATCATTTTTTAATAATAAACCTTCTAATGTTTTACAAAAAAAAAAATTAAACAACTAACAATTTCGTTATTTTTTGTAAAATTTGTTTAATACAAGTTATCATCTACTACTCCTAATTTATCTTAAAAGCCAAGAAATAAAAACTATTTAAAAGATACAGTTTAGAAAAAATATTATTTTTTCACTTAAACTTTTTGAATTATACCATTTTTAAATGACTATAAAGCCATTTTCAATAATAAACGTATTTGTTCTAATAAAAAACAAAGTAACGGATTATTTAATTTTATTTTAGAGCTATTTATGACTTAATGAATATATAAAAACTCTTTTAAACGAAAGTATTAAATTGAGATAATTATTATTGTCTATTTGATATTAAAACGTCTTAAATAAACTAAAACGTTAAATTTAACCTTTTTGAAGTGTTCCCGGTTAAGCTTATTTTTTAAAAAAACAATGCAAATTTATTACTCATAAATGAAAAAAAAATTAAACCAAAAATCTATAGAGAAATATTGAAAATGAACCCATCAAATATGATTACGATATCGTTGTTGTAAAAAATAGTTCTACTTTACCCTTACCTTACCGTGGTATAGCAAAACCAATTCTTCTACTAAAAATATAAAGCATTATCTACGTTTTGATGTTTTAAAGTTTATATTGGAAAAAGAAATAGTTGGAACAATTAGAGTTAAACTTCAATTTTAATACTTTGGTTGTAACATTAATTGTCGGTTTATATTACTATAAAAACATCTTAAAAACACAAACAATTGTTACAATCATTCTAAAAATTTTGCTTAAATAAACATGTTATTGATACTACACAAACTAAAACTATGCTATAAGATATTATTTAATTGGTAATAAATTAATCACTAAAAAAAAACAATTATAGTTCAGCAACAACTATCTATCAAAATAAGTACTTTTAATAATTTTTTTAAACTCTGGTTTAATTTTACTATAGTATGGTGCTAAATCAAAGATATACTTTAGTTTTAGATATTCTTAGTTGAAATTAATTTAGATAATTACGTACGATGTTCAAGTATAAAATTTTGCTCGCCGGTTTTTGATAAACTAAGTAAACTTATCTTTTATTTTTCTTGTTGGTAAAAAAACATCATTCACTCTTTGTATTGGTAAACGTTTTCTTGGTCAAAAGCGAGTATGTTAGATTGCGTATAATTTTACCTGCCCCATAAAATAAAAAACTAAAACAAACAAGAAAAAATCTGGTGATACGACATTTTTAGAACACTCAGATGATTAATATCTCAACAAAAAAATCCCAAAGTGTAAAAAATCATGAAGCTCAAATCCTCAAGCAAGTGTTCACCGGGGCTATAACAAAAAAACATCAACAAAGATGCAAACCTGCGATCATTTCCAACAGAGTAAACCTACAAACAGTAGTTGACAAAGCACAACAATTTAATACTAGGATAATTGCATTAAATTTTAAAGACTCTCTTAACTAAGAAACTATAAATACACTTTACTGTAATAACATTAATAAAAGCTAAAAAAAAAGTATAAAATTGAAGCTTTTAAATATTATATAGTTAAATTAAAGTAAAATAATAAAAAAACCAAAACAAAAAGCTTTTAAACTAGTTTCTGCAATAAAGTAAGTTGAAATAAGTTTTAACAAATAAGAAAACAATAAATCTACAATACACGTATGTTTACTAACAAATCTACACATGTTAGTTTTTCTTATCAACAAACCAAAACTAGCAAACATATATCATTATACACAAAACTAACCATAAGTATACTAAGATAAACACACAACAAGTAATAACTTCAACGATTAAGAAACAATTTGTTTAAGCATTTTAATGTTCTAATAAAAATCAAAAACACTATTTAAAATTTCTATTTATATGCAACAATGCAACATGTAGGTAAAATTTGAAAATATTTAAATGTGCTTTTCAGTTTTTTCTAGTTATTTTAGTAGTTATTTAAGTAAACTTAAATTTAAATAGATTTGAAATATTAAAAAATGTTTTAATTTGCATTTTTTAGTACGTTTTTCAAACAAAACCTATACTAATATTATGCTTTCATGGTTTGTGTTAGTTTTTTATTAGTAAAAAATAGTAAAATAATATTAAACTTTAGTTTTAAAATGTTTTAAAAGTTTTCAAATCATACTAATAATACACTTTTGCTATACATTTGAATTAACTCAATTTTATTATCTAATTTATCGCATAAAAATGTCACAAAATAATTTATTACAAATTTATACTTAACATAATTAGACCAGTTTTCAACATTTAGTTCTATAAAACTTGTACATACTACATAGCATATACAGATAAAATTTAGCCAAAACAAACAAGATATAAAAGTAAGAATTTTACAAGTAAATTTATATAATTATTAAAGTAAATTTTATAAAAGAAACTAGTAGTAAGCAATATTTTTTTTTTGTTTTCATTTCAAAATAACCAAAATATTAAAAATTTGAAGATCATTCAGAAAGTTTTGTTTTCTCAATATAGAATGCGCTATTTTATTCTTTATTAAAAACTTTGAAGTAATTTTTTAATATAAAAACAAAGTAGGATAGGTCGATTAGCCAAATGTTAACTTTTTAAACTCTAATTCTATTGTAGCTAAAGTAAACGAGTCATTTTCTCAAAGTTTTAAGTTCAAAAAGGAACTAGAAATAATTTTTTTGTACAAAAACAATTTTCAAGTATATGACTAGAACCAATCACTTAAAAACCTAACAATTTTTAACTGTTGTTTATCTTTACTTTTCATAACATTTAAAACCAAAATTGACTGAGTTTTTGGAACCTAATAAAAAATCATAAATTTCAAGTAAAATGATAGGTTGAACAACAAAATATCTAAAAGGTATTGCTTTTTGTAGATTACAATAAGAATCTCCGTACAATATAAATAAATTGGAATAAATAGCTAAAAAAAAAGCTTTGCAGAAAAATTGCTTGATTTCTATAAAAAATTTGCAAAAAATTACTTGATAATTAAGTTTTTAGTAAAACAAGATGTACATTTATTCAGTATTCTAAATTCTTTCTTTCCAGAATTTTGGCAACTACGCTTTATAGCATTACTAAGAACGGTAAAGGCTATTTATCTATATTAGACAATCTAGTTTAATATAAGTTGTATACATTATAAGTACTTTGATTTGCATAAAAAAATGTTTGTTGCAGCTATAGTTTAAAAATTTAGCGTTTTGATCATTTTGTTAAGTACATGCATTTTAAAGACAAGATATATTCTATTTTACTCGATAACCGAAAGGTTCTTCGTACACTAGGTCCTAGTGTAGGACACTTATGCAAAATCTTATTTTGCCTTGTGTCCAAATTTTAATAACTTGATATTATATTTTTCCTTTAAAAAAAACAACAAATAAATATAGTAAAACTAATTCCCTAAAAAACTATTTTTCACAAACAAAATAAGTGCTAGTTAAAATGATTTTTGTCTTTGATTTCTTGATTGAACTAGAAATAGCTTGTTTATGGGTGTGGCTAAGGGAAAATGAGAGAATCAAATGATAGATCAAGTGATCTACAGTCCAAAGTCCAGGAAAATGAGAGAATCAAATGAGAGATCGCGTGATTATTGGTAATTCTAGAAAAAGAATCGAAAAACTATAAACACGCCCAATCAGAGCGTGAAGCAGGTCATTTACCTCGAAACAAGCACGAAGCGACACTCTGCTGCTCGCAAATTTGAGCGTTAGCCGCCATCTTGGAAAATCTAGCTAAACTTTGGAAAAACTTTCTCTTGGCGCTCTGAACATTAGTCGCCATCTTGGAATAGCTAGATGACACCCGAGAAAACCTTCTTATTCAACAACGTCGACGGGGCGAACAACTCGATTTGAGTTGTTAACGTGCCATACTCATAAGCCTACGCATACTGTAGCAGACAACTTCTTTGGATCAATTTGAACACTGAATTCCACGATTGAGTCCTCAGCGTTCAAGGAAACAAACTTGAACATTTATCTTATCGAGCAAGCCCACACAGACTGTGGCGTCAACCTTAGCTACACTTCTACGAACAAGTTGTTTTCGTACTTTTAAATAATTCTGTCGTAATATTTATACATATTTATACTATCGTATCTACTTACTATTGTACTTGTATTGTAATATTTATACATATTTATATCATCGTGCCTATTTATATTGTATTTTATCGCCACGCTCCGTTCACGGAAAGGAAACGAAAGAAGATCAAGCCACGTTCATCAAGATTCTGTAAACGAGACGGACCAACGTCGAGTGCCAGAAACTGAGCGACCGGAGACCAGTGACACGTCAAGGAGGGAATACAGAGCACGTTTTCCTTCTAATTGTTAACTTTAAGTGTTTAGACTTATTGTGAGCTGTCATTGCGTTTATTTGTACATAATAAAACAATATTACTTAGTTTTATTATATTTAGTTATATAAATTATATAGTTATGTCCTTAAAACCCCTAAAAAAGGCATTAGTCTTGAAAGTGCCACGCACACCTTCGTGCACCGAAATGAGTTGTTCCGAGACTACTGCTAACCTGGAATCTGATGAGATTGTCGAGCCTGAGACAGAGGCAATTTCGAAGGAAATCAGTGAGGCTCCTAGTCCGGGTAACAATACTAGGACCAAATATTTTGAGCTTTTTTTTCATTTGACTAATGTTTTTTTATAAATCACATCTTAATCGGATTTTATCAAAAATATATAAACGTAGCTTAAAAAGAAAATAATTGGTATTTATTATTATTGTAAGGTTTTTTGTCGTAAGTAAATACCATTTGCAGTTTAAAAGTAAAATAGTCTTGTTCATTGTTAATTCGAAGCTTTTCGTCTTACTTCTATAAAACTTTATCAAGAATGAAAGATGAATTAGTAACTAATTTTGCAATAAGTTTGTAACTTGTAATATCTTGTAAGATTTGATGAAATATTGTCATAATATTACAAGTTAAAAACTCATTGCAAAACTAATTACTAATTCATCTTTCATTCTTGAAAAAGTTTTTATGGAAGTAAGATGAAAAGCTTCGAATTTACAATGAATAAAACTATTTTAACTTTAGTTCCAAATGGTATTTAATTACAAACTATTCGTTGTTTTGAAACTTTACCAAAATAAAAGCTAAACATTTTAATGAAAACTTTCTAAAAAACATTTTGCCGATATAATTTATTAATAAATTATTCAATTTATGTTTAATTTTTTTATCGACCTTTGTTTTTTGAAAGTGAACTAAAACAGTAAAAAAAGTTATAATTATACTAGTTTAGTTAATAATATTTTGATAAAATAATGTTTTCAAATTAGCTGGTTTCATCACTTAAAACGTTAAATAAAATTTTTTAATGTCTAATTATTTTCTATTCTTAAAACCAGCCAATTTTGTATATAAATTTTGAACAACTGATCTGAAACTAGACTTAAGTCTAAACTTTAAAAGCTTAAAGTTATCAAATATGAACACGTACATAGAGCAAACTGTATAATCAATAAAAAAACTACTGATTTTAAATTTTTTATGTATACTGCAAACAGAAATCTTAAAAAGTAATTTTAAACTTATATTTTTTATCTAAAAATTCTTTAAAAGTAATTAATTAGCAATTCCTAGTTTTTTTAGTCCCTGCTATTTCTTCAAATGAATTTTGATCAAAATAGTCCTTGCTTAGTTTTAAATATGTAATTAACCAAAATGGTCATATAGTAGTGAATGTTGAACAATTTTCAGAATGGTAAAATCAGCCCAACAAGCATTTTTGGAAAATCTTACATTAAACCAAGAAATACTTAACTTTTTAAAATTCCAAGCATTAGCCTCTGTTGACTGCATAAGTTAGTTTGTTTAATAATTATTATTCAAGCATATATCTTATAGGCACTTATTTTCTTGATAAAATTTGTGGTAATTCACATTAAAAAATTATGAAATATCTTTTATATTGAAGCTGAAATAGTTCTAAAGGACATGTTATTATTAGTTAAACCTTTTAAAGTTGATCAAAAAATATTGTTTCAAAGTACATTATTGATTTTACTAAAGCTTTTGTAGTTGTACAAATTTTGTTATTGTAATAGAAATTAAATGTTAATACCTTTTGAATTTTTGAGATAATTTTTATAAGTGTATGGTTGTATTAATAAGGCAGATTTCAATTTATTAATCAGTATGTTACCAAATTTATCTGTATTTCTTAAGCAGCCCTAAAAGTTCTATTTACTGGTTGGTAATATTTTTATTTACCTTATAATTTTTAAAATTCCTTAAGCTTGTACTTTTTAACTTTACTCAAATGTCATTTCAACTTTTCTGTTTTATATATCTAGTTTCATTTATAAAATTAAAGAATTACAATGATTAAACAATATAATTTTAAAATAATTTGCAATTTGAGTGTGACAAAAGCAATCTTATGTTTAATATATGTCAAAGTTACAATTTTGGTGAAGACTCTTGATAATTTTAAAAGTGAGAATCTGATTTAATTTTGTATAAAGTTTTACATAGAATTTTTCATAGTTATTTTTTACTTGAAATAGTTTATTAAATGTCCCCCCTACCCACTTGAAAATTTGGATATATATCAAAATATTAAACTATTTGAAATATAAAAAGTTTTGTAAACTAAAAAAGGTTATTAGTTATTTTGTGGGTAAATGAGGTAAATCAGTTATTTTAATGTAATTAATCAAAGGTAAAAAAACTTGTTTACCAAATGTTTAATTTTTGTATTATTAGCAAATTTTGGCTCTGGTATTGTCTAAAATCTAAAACAATAAATTAACCATTTTAAGACAACTTAATTAATTTTTACTGAGTATTTATTTATCCAGTCTTAACATATTTTTTTGTTAAGTAAACAATTGCCAAGACTTTGTTTACTTGAATATAAACCTTAAGACTCAAATATTTTCAACTTGTCTATTTGAGTTCTAAATCTTTTATACTATCTTAAAATAAATTAATAAATTTATTTTTAAAATTTATTAATAAATAAGACTGATAAATAACTAATTATTTTAATTTGTAAAAAATATACTAAACATTTAAATACCAGTAGATTTATTTATATTTATGAATTTTTTTTACAGTAGTAATTAGTTTTTAGATAAAGGTTATATTAAAATTAGTAACTAAAATTTTGCGTAATTTTAAATATTTTATTGGCTAATAAAATTTAATCAAATATTTTATTTTATTTATTCAACTAGGGTTGCCACCCATTCAGAACATCCAGGATATTTTGAATTTTATTTTTTATAAACATTGTTATAAATAATAACTAATTTTATCAGAATAGTTTTGATTTCATGAAAAACTTGAATAGTCTTAAATTTTTAGTAAACATTTTTTCAGATATTAAATGAAATTTAGATGACTTTAATCTCAATATTTTGTTATTTTGTAACTTAAATTGATAAATAATTTTTTTTATATTAAATTTAGAAAGTTAAAACAAGCAGGGTTGCCACAAAACCTAGAATCTTGGAATTTCACAAGTTACACAGAAGAAAAATCTAGTAAAACCTTGAATTTGAGAAACTTTGAAAAAAAAATCCTGGAAAAATCAGGAATTTTGAACAAAAATAACTAATAAACTTGAAAACACCTAGTATTTTAATTGATTTTTACATGTTAAGTTAATAGTAAATTTCAATTTGTCAAAAAGAATCTATCATATAGCTTTTTTGTCAACATTAAAAGGTTTTTTTAATTTAAAGTAGCTTTACAGTATCGTTTTAATGCTGTTTAACTATTTAAGACAGTTTTTTACCTTAAATTTGATTTAAAAATAGACCCAAAAATGTCTTGGAGAAAATTTGTCAAAAACCAGTGGCAACCCTGAGCAAACTTGACAAAAAAATCAGGATGACTTTAGACAGTTTAAGGTCACTCATAACAGTTTGTTAAAAGTACCGTTTAGAATAAGATTTATATGTTTTTAAATCTTTTAAACTAGCTGTTCATGGTAATTACTGAAAAACTTTAGATATAATAAATAAAAATCCACTGATAACAATATTTTTTACTTTTTATTTAAAAATAAGTGGCCTAATGTATTTAAACCCAAAGGTGTCCTTGAATATTCTGAGTACAAAATTAGAATAAATGACCTAGTTCTTAATAAAAATTCACAAATTTTCATACAAATCTTTGAAAATTCCAGAACTTTATTACAGTATCTTAACAATTTTTTTATCCCATTAAATACATTATTTTACTTAAAACTTAATTTTAAACTAAAAATAGACCATAAATTTGTACTTGCAAAAACCTGGAAGAAATTCAAAAAGCCTTGAAGAAAATTCTCAAAAATCAGTGGCCACCCTGTTTATAATTTTACAAATAACTCAAAGAAGTTTTTACTTATTTTTGAGTTTTATTCCAAAGTTTAAAGATAAAAGTTTTTGAGAATTAAATTTTGATTTGTATATCTATTTTTAAATTGAATTTGAAATAAGTGTTTTGGTCAAGTTATACTTTTAATTAGTATCTTAAGGGTTGTAATAAAACCTGGAATCCTGGAATTTCACAATTTATGCAAAAGAAAAATCTGAAAAAACCTGCAGTTTGAAAAATTTCAAAAAATCTGGAAAAACCTAGAATTTCCAACAAAAATTGTTGAAAAACCTGTTATTTCCAACTATTTTAACATGTTAGTAACAAAATTGTATTAGATAAATTTTCATTATTCAAATACTTAAATAAATCATTAATTTTTTTTCATTAAAACCACATTTAAATAAGTAAGCTTTACAGTATCTTATCAATGTCTTCAACTGTCAAAGACAGATTTTTAAACTTAGTTGTTTTTATACTAAAAATTACCAAAAAACTTTTATTTTAAGAAATGGAATGAACCTGTAAGAAATTGATAAAAATCCTTTACCAACTCTACATAAAAGTGAATAAAATATTTTAGAAAGACCAATTTTTGTTTATAATTGGTGTTGTTAAAAAAGTTATTGTAAACACCACTTGAAATAATGGAACAAAAAATAAATATACCTTTTTCAAAATGAATTCCGAATAATAAGTTAGTCAAATTAGTTCTAGCCAAATTTCAAACAAATTTTGCTTGAATATTAAATAATAAATAAATAAGAAAATTGCCACACTGTTACTTCAGCATAATATTTTAAGTTTAAATGAAGAGAGTTTATTAAATTTATTTAAATTTAAAAGGAAAAAAATTATTCATTTTAGGAACTTTTTATTTCTGGAATTATGACAACCCTGCATTAGTTTCTGTAAAACATTAAGTTTTACTAGTGCATTAAAGCATTTCAGTCAAATTTATGTGATACTTTGTACTGGAATGTTTCTTACAATACATATATCTTATCAGGGTTGCCACTCAACAACTATAAGTAGCTCAGGTCATTTTGATCATTTTTATAAAACTGAGATAGACACAGGCTTATATAAAGTTATTGTTCCAAAACTCAGGCTGGTATGTAAATTTATAATATGTCTAAGGCTAGTATTTTTGACTATAATTTTTTTTTCTAAAAATAAATTTCATTTTTTAGCTATGTCATTTTGTTATTATCTTTGTATTTCTAGGAGTTGAAGTTTGATGAACAATAATTTAGTTTTTGGGTTAAATAAATATTATTTTGCAAATTTTCTTTGTAAGCTGACTAAGGATGATTTTTTGTCTCAAAGAGTGATCACTATTTGTTAGTTATTTAAGAACTATCTTTTAGTTTTTATGCTTATAGAAATAACTGGCATGTGAAAACATCTTATGTCTTTTATTTTTAAATATAGTTAAGACAAGAGTTTTCATAAGACATTTAAAATATATAATACTTTTTATTTTTTTATTTTTTAGTAAAAAGTAAACTAAAGATTTGAAAATATCTTTTTTACATGGATGTATTAATGCATTTAAATTGAACAAAAAAAGTTTCTTTAAAAATTTTAATTACAAAGATTTTAAAATTAACATAATATTTTTTTCTTAAATATACAGCTGTTTTGTATAATTTTTTTCTGTCCCTGGTATAACTTTTACCAAAATGGCTCTTAATTAAATATTTAGCCTTTTTGTATGAATTAAAAAACTCATGCTCACACTACTTTTTGTATTGCATCCTTGAAAAGTTATAGTACATAAAAGTCTTTTATTCTTATCATAGTAAGTATTCAGGTTAGCTATATTGAGTTTTTGATAATTAAATATGTCTTTAATTTAATAAAATATAAGTATCAAAATTTCAAGGTGGCAGTTACTAGCTATTTTCATATGTATTTAAACATAACCTAAGCAAAAGGTTGATATAAATTTTTTAAAACAGTTTTAGTTATTGTTAGTTAAACTTTCATTTGACCATAAACTACTTTATTTTGCTTTTCATTCTGTAACATGTTTTTACATTAAATGTCAACTACTAAGTCTTAATATTTGTAAAAAAAAGTTAAATCAATAGTCATGGAAATTTGGTAAACATACAATTCTAAAATTTTTTAGATAAGACTAAACTGAAGTACCAAGGTTTTATAAAGATTTTCAACTTTCAAGACTGCCAAACTTAAATAAGCCTGTAATTTTTGGTATTCTGTTTTTGACTAATTTACTGCTTGAAAAATTTGAACTTAAACTGTAATATATACAGTAACAGCTATGTTGTACATATGTGTTTTAGCTATCATAGCTGTAGAAGCTGTCTGGATATGATGTGAAAATAATATTTTAATAGTTATTATGCAAAGTTAATTTTCAACCATAAAATTCTAACTTTAATCTATGGTGAAAACTTTTACTGCATATAATTTAAAAAGTATTAAGTTTGATAGTTATATGAAGTTATTCATACTGAAGCAAAAAAATTTATAACATAGAACTTAAAATCTTAAATTTTTATGAAATGTCATGTTTTTTAAATTTAAAATTTCCCACGTACTCAGGATAACTCAAGCTAGTTTAAAAATTATGAAAAACTCTTGCTGACTTTTAGTCAGTTTGTTATTTTTAAACTCTCAAACTAGTTTTCATAACTTAAGGTCTTCTTTTCTCCTAAAAAATATACTTCTTTTTAACTTCTTTAGTTAATATTTTACTTTGGTATTTGAGCTTGATTAATGGTACTTTTCAAATCTAGGCTCATATTTTTTAATGTAAATTTACTTGTATAAACTCATGCTGGCTTGATGTTGCTCTGTAAACTAGCTTTTTGTTTGAAGAGGTGCAACACTTCAATAATATAATCATAAAGATTATTTACCATTTGAAAAGTATTTTAAAAAAACTAGTCAAGTGTTAAACAAATAAAAAAAAAAGGATTTAATTTTATAATTAAATTTCTTGAAACCTAAAATTTTATTATACTTGATACATTTTTTTCCAACAGATTTAAGTAAATTTTTAAGTACTTCACTCTACTCTGCATTTACTCTCATCAACAAAACCCAACCATGCCATTGAAGATCGACCTCTTGAACCCGTCCTTCGAGGAGGAGCAGCGCAAACACAAGAAGAAGAGGCTGGTTCAGTCGCCAAACTCCTACTTCATGGATGTCAAGTGCCCCGGATGCTACAAGATCACCACCGTCTTCAGCCACGCTCAGACCGTTGTTGTGTGCTCTGGGTGCTCTGCCGTTCTCTGCCAGCCCACCGGAGGAAAGGCGAGGTTGACTGAAGGATGCTCTTTTAGGAAGAAGTAGAACTGTTTAGTTCTATTTGAAAAAGTCAGCTTGGCCCCACACCAAAAAAGTATTAGCTTCATTTCAACTTGATAGACAATTGGTCAGGCTGACTTTAAAACTCGAGTTTCACACAATGAATTAACACCTAACTATCCTACTTTCCACTGGAATAATCTTGGAAAAACTGATTTACTTGGATAATATCACTTGATGCCTTCTTGGGTGATCTATACAACTTAATGAACATTTAATAGTAACATTTTAATGTTTAGATTAATTTTTTGTGTAAATAGTGTATAATTAGTTGTGTTATTTATCGTGTGTTAACCATCTTAGTATGAATTTAGCAAAGTTTTTGGTGTGCTTTTACAACTGGTAAATAAATTTTAAGGTTTTAGTTTAAGTAAAGGAAGAAGAAAGAAGATGTTAATATTGTCAGAAAGTGCAGCTGGTTACGCAGTATTTAAGGTAAAAATATATTTAAATAAATATTAAAAATTTTTTTTTGTGTTTATTATCATAAAATCATGGAGCCAACTGTTAAATTTTAACTAAAATTGGTTAATTACAGAAAAATGATTTATTTGAGGTAAAGTTTAAGTCCTATCAAGAACTAAGTTGTTAATTTTTTTAAATTGAATGTTAAGTTGTACCAAAAATATTAAAACTTGAATTGTTTTTAGATACAATTTCATTTCTAGTTAAGCAAGGCTACCAACTGTATGTTTATTTATTTCAGGTAAAAGATGGTTTCAAGTTCAAAACAGTGGAAAATGTAGAAGAATATTTCAACAACCCATCCAATGACACTGCATCTCCGTATGTTTAATTTTATATTAATTAAAAAAGATTAAGATAACAAAAAAAGATTAAATTAAATGTTAGCCAGTAACAACTAAAATATTTTTAAATTTTTAAAAAATTAAAACTCTAGTTTTTTATATATTAACTGAAAAAACAACAAATTTGGAGTATCATAATTAATTCCAATTTAAACCTCTTTATGAAAACAGATTCTGAGTATTATATTTTTTTAACTTGTGATTTTTGACACAGATTTGAGTTGTTGGTTCACAAGCGTTTCGAAAATTTGGAATCCGCAGTCAGAGGTAACTTAAATCAAAATATTTCAAAATTTTAGGTCTTATTTAGTAATTATGATTTTTTTTAACCTCCTAAATCATATGTAATTTTATCTATAGTACCATGTAGCATCCAAATCAGTTAAATATCCATCTTATCAGTAGTATTTATCTTTTTAAGTTAATGTCATTCTTTGTAGCATCTGCTGAGACTGCCAACAACAAATCAAACGACATTCTCGTTTCAACAATAAATGAGGCAATTCAGGACAACATGAAAAAACAAACCCTTGTAGTATCCAACACAAACATTGGTAACCTTATCAAAGTAAGATTTTATTTAATTGTTAATTTAAACTGTTTAATTTAAGTTTGTTTTGATAACAATAATTAATTTTGGAAAATATTTATCATACGGTAATGTCAATAGTACCACTAGATTATTGCATTAGCTTGATAATAGTTTTTCAGATTCACCATATGTTCGAACATTTTTTCCATGTTACAACAAAATAATTTAATTTGATAGTTCAGCATGGCAAAACATACTATATTATTGCCTGATAAACATAAATTTTTCATATATGTTATAACAGGAAGCACTAGGTGAAGAAAAACTTAGCCAAATAAAATTCAAGTCTGGAGATTTCGCTTTGGAGCTTTTGAGAGGAATCAACTCTAATGCTGCTAAATTGCTCGGAGGTAGTTTGTTTATTTTAATTTGAATTATAAACAAAAAGCTAATTATATGATATTTAATGTACAACTTGAAATTTATTTTTTACTAAACCAGATTCATAAGAAGATAGTAAACTAAATAATTAATTTCTTGAAAGTTTTTCATAAATTGTCAGTACAAACTAAATCAGAAAAGTTTTATTCATGTAAAGTTAACAAAGCGCTTTACTTTACAACATGATTTTATTTAGGAAATTCGCAGCAGTTTGGTTTTTAAATCAAACGTCCCCAGATAAATCTTAAACTTTCAATTTTGATAAAGCTAAATTTTAATTAATTTTGATTTTGGTACCATGATAAAAGTAAACTAGTATTATGCTACAGCTACAATTATATTTGAAAAGTCTTTTTGAGATAACGCGAGACTGTGTTAGCTTTAATTAATAGCTAATGCAGTAAGGTTGTCACATAAATTAAGCAAGGTTTTAATGTACTTCTGGCTATTCGTACAACTAAACCAGCACTAACACGGTAACAGGGTATTATTAAATTAATATATTTAATAATCATATACATTACTAAATGCTGGTGAGAGTTACATTGCTTCATAATATTTATTTTATTTTTTTGTTGCTGCTTGATAAAAAAAACCTTTTTAACCTTGTAATTTTTTTAAATGCTTCTATATGTTTTTAAGAACATAGTATTATGGATATGAATATAATTATATCTTTTTAGTCATAGTTTCAACACATGTCACACTTAAGCTAAAAATTTTAATTCACATTTTATGTTTTGAAATGTCATTAAGAGACTTGGTATTTTAATACAACCAAGTTTTATATTATAACCTTAAACACAGCTTCAGGAAGTTATAATAATATATTTATAACCAAATAACAATTTATTTGATACATAGATCCTAATAAACTTAAGGGTTATATTATGAAATTTCTAAAAGTTTCCTAAAGCAGTCAAATGCATCATTATAACACTTAAGACTCGATTTATAAAATAAACAGATAAATAAATATTTATGTGTTACCAATGATGATTTCAAAGCATTGAGGTGCTAATTGATACTGAACAATTATATAAATTATTCTCGCATGTTTCTGAAAATTTTAAAGTACTCAGAGGAATGTATTATAACAATTAAAACTTGTATTACTAATAACTTATATATTATCAGATGTTTCTGAGGAAGATTTGAAAGCACTGAGGTGCGGTCTTGCCCACAACGTTTCTCGTTACAAGATCAAGTTCTCTCCCGACAAGGTCGATACCATGATTGTGCACGCCGTCTGTTAGTTTTTAGTTTGTATTATATATCCGTTTGTATTTATGTTTTGTTTAGTGTATCTGTAAAAGAATCTCAGAATTAAGTATTTAGGAGCCGAGCAGTATAATCGTTATATTAATAGTAATCTGAAAAACAATACTATTTCTACTTCTGTTAATAATATTTATAAAAATTTGATCTCTATTAATTTAACAAGGCTGATCAAAAAAATACAGACACATCTTATAATCACATTCCTGATTTATTTATATAATTAAATTTTTTATCACATTTCCTATAAATATTACACTGATTGGCTCAGACAACATATTGTTTAATCAGCATAAATTTTAAAATACCAATTAATTTAAACATACTGTTGATCAACATGAATTTTATAAATATTGTCTTCTTCACAGCCCTCCTCGACGAAGTAGACAAGGAGCTGAACAACTACGTCATGAGACTGCGTGAGTGGTACGGGTGGCATTTCCCCGAGATGACCAAGATCGTCACCGACCCCGTTGCCTACTGCAACGTCATAATGAAGTGCTCGATGAGGCAGAACATCAAGAAGGAGAACTTGGAGGAAATTCTCCCCGCCGACGTTGAGGAGAAGGTAATTTTGTTTGATTTTAATTATTGTTGATATTAAGTTATGTAGTGTATATTAGGTTTCCTTTTTCTGTATGTTAGAAGTTGTTTTTTTAATTTTAAGAAAAGCTCAAAATATAATTTTTTGTTTACACTCTTAGATTAAAAAAGAGCTCTTGTGTCTATTGAGACAAAAAAAACATTTTTTTGCTTTACATTAAATTCAAATAATTTCAAATATGTTATAACAATATATATATTAATTATTTTTTAGTTGAAACAAGCCGCCGAGATCTCCATGGGAACCGAAATTTCCGAGGAAGATGTCATCAACATCAAATCCCTCGCCTACCAGGTTTGTACATAAGAATATTAGGTATATAAATTAAAATAATTTTAATTTATTTTAATCAACATAAAACCACTTGATAGCCAGTTTGTGCTTTAAGGAAATGTCTTGTATAAACATATTAGGTATATAAGTTCAATTAAATTTTTTCCAAACATAAGGTTTTCAACAAATTCACTTACCAGATTTGTACAGCCAGTAAAATTACAAAAATTGGTGTATGATAAGGTATTTTCTTAACAAAAAAATCTAATGACACTTTAATATTCTTGGAAATAAATAATTTGGCATAAGCCTGCTCTTAAGATTGTTTAGCTCAAATTAAATAATGAGTTGTTGAGATGCTAATGGGCTGGTCTAGCTTGCATGTAGCTAGACTAAATTGTGTCTCATAAATCAAACAGGTTTAGACCACGTATAACCACCGCTAACACAGTAACAGGGTATTATTAAATTAATATATATTTAGTATTCATATACCCTACTAGTTACTGGTGAGCGTTACATTCTGTTGTTTTAAAGTCTGCATCTTACAACGGTACAGCTGTTGTGGCTGTTAAAAAATCTTGTTTTTGCCTTGAAAGTTTGTGTATAAAAAACCAAAGAAGTTAAACAAGTTTCAATAACACATTATCTGTCTGTTTACTGAGCATCTTATTTAAACTGTATGAAATTTATTTGACCTAATATTAAAAAAAAAAACATGTTTTAATAACTAATGTAATGTATACTGTTTTTTTGTTTAAAATTGTCAACATCACTGCTTCATTCAACAGGTAATTATGCTCTTTCTTTATAATAAATTTTATATAATGCGTTTCTCTTCAACAGGTAATTGAGTTCACAGACTGATCAATTCATCCCTATATATTACTGAAAGCTCTGTTGCATCATTTTTTTTAAACTGTGTTTCTATTCAACAGGTAATTGAGTTCACAGACTACAGAGCCCACCTCCAATCCTACTTGAGCCAGAGGATGACCGCAATCGCACCAGCCACCACCATGTTGCTTGGAGATCTTGTTGGAGCTAGACTCATCGCTCACAGTGGTAAGTTAAATATTTTAACGGGTGCTAAAGCTTGTTGCTCATACTAATTATTTTATATGAGGAAAAAGGTCATTTGCGTTATAGGACATGAGATCTCTTGTAATTAATTTAAACTTTTCAAGTATAATAATTTGTATCTAAATATATTTGTTGTTTTAAACCTTTCACAAAAACATATATATATATATAATAAGCAAAATTTTCTTGTGATAGAAAAACAAAAATTAAGTTTTGTTGTAGGTTAATAAGGTATTAAACAAAGTATTTATACTAAATTTTTCCCCAGGTTCCCTTGTAAGCCTCGCCAAGGCCCCGGCATCCACCATCCAGATTTTGGGGGCGGAAAAGGCGCTTTTCAGGGCGCTGAAGACCAAAAAGAACACCCCGAAGTACGGGCTGGTGTACCACGCCGCTTTTGTCAGTCAGGCTTCAGCCAAGAACAAGGTTTGTATAAAATAAAGTTTGAAAATAATTAATATACTAGTATCAGTATATTTAAATTAATCTAAAATAAAATTAAGTATTATTCAGCTAAGAACAAAGTATGAAGAAAATAATTAAATAAGTATTGAATACACGAAACTGTCGGTATGATTAAATTGTTCCAATAACTTCAAAGTTTTATTCACGTGAAAAGTTAACTAAAGTAAAAGTCATAAAACAAAATATGTATCCTATTAAATATTGTATAGCGATTAAAAATTTATCCAGTACATTAACTTCGAATAAAAAAAGTTTTACTCCTTGTTTTTGTTTGTCCCCCAGAAATAGGTTTTTCATCGCTTTTCTAGTTAAGGATTATTTTTTTATTTTTCACATTCACACCAAAAAACAGGGCAAGGTGTCGCGCAAGCTGGCGAACAAGGCGGCCATCGCCATCAGGACTGACGCGCTGGCGGAAGACGAGCAGGCTCACGTGGGAGTGGAGCTGATGGAGAAGATGCAGAAGCAGTTCAACGCGCTGGAGGGGAAGTCGGCGGTGACGAACGCGGTGAAGCAGGCCGCCAAGACGGAGAAGTACGAGAACGAGAGCAAGGTGCGTGATTGGTTAATATAAAAATAAATATTAAAGAGTAAATATTTATTAAATTAAATTTATTAAAATTGATTATTGCCTGGTTCACTGAAGTTTTTAAAACTAAATAAAATATTGAGTACTGATGGTAAATAGTATGATAATGAGAGCAAGGTTTGAATAGAGTAAAAATTATCATTTTGAATTAAATTGATTGTTTGCTTTATGGTAATTATATGTTTGTTGAAATAAATTAAATTATATATTGCATCGATTAGATGGCTTGATGGTTTTTAATAATTAAATCTAGTTTTAAAATATTTAAATTACCAAAACCACATGTTTTTTTTCTCTGCTCACTAACAGTTTGGTTAAAAATAATTGGTTATATTAAGTTAAGTAGAATAATTGTTAATTTTTTTTATTAAAAAGTGATGATTTTAAAATATTTTTCTTTAAGGTTGTCAAATACGAAGCCAAGGACTCTACTATGCCTGCCGCTGAAAACGTAAAAGTTGAAGTTAAAGAAGGTAATAAAAATACATTTAAAATTTGCAAATCATAAGGTCATGAATTTAACTTAATAATTATTAATCTTGAGTGTTTTAATGTTTGATTATGTTTAATAAACTATATTGTAGACAAAAAATATTTTAACTGTTTTAACCACTTTTAACACTCTACTTTTTATTTTATTACTTTTTTATATATTATAAACACATTTCTTTTATTTCAGAGCCAAACGCCGACGATGTCCAAACACCAAGCGTAAGTTTTTATTTTATTCTATTAAAAACTTTTTATTAAACATACTTAAGGTTTAGAATTAGGGTTTTTGCTCCTTAATTTGGTACAAGATTTTCAATATTGTCCGAGATGAGCTGTTTAGCTTGAATATAACTAACATAAATAAATATTGTTGATATTAATAGAAAGTGGTTTAATTTTTTGTGCAAAAAAAGATTATAGCAACATAATGCTACGTAAAGGTTTTTTTTAATGTTAGCTATTTGAGATAAACATACAACTATGTTAGCTTTTATATATAACTAATGTAGTGACCACATGTCTCAAAAATCAAACAAGGTTTGTTGTGCAGGGAGGGTGCAATTAAACCACCGCTAACATGGTAACAGGGTATTATTAAATTTATATATATTTAGTATTCATATACCCTACTAGTTACTGGTGAGCGTTACATTCTGTCATTAAAATTTTGATTTAGATACCACTGATTGTTGTTTGTATCAGTAAAAGATTATTAGAAGTTTTGACTATGAACAACTTTTTTTTTAATTTCTTTTAGAGTTATAACCAAAAATTGTTAACTATTTTAACAGAAAAAAGAAAAGAAAAAGAAAAAAAAGAGGAAGAGCGAACTCGATGTTACCGTAAGTTAAATAAAATTAATTATGTTTAACAATTCATCATATGTTCAATGAGATGGTTCAGTATTTCTTAAATAAAAACAATAAGTTTTAATAGTTTATGATAAAATTTGATATTATTTATCAACTCATCATCAATGAGATGGTTCAGTATATCTTTGATAATGATAAGTTTGAATAATTTTTAATAAAACTAATAATATATATCAATGCATCAACTGGTAAAGGTTTCAGTACTTTTTAAACATAAAAACTTACAGCCAAAGTTTTACTATTATTTTAAAATTGTATATTTCAGGTCAAATCCGAAGCCGAGGAAGCGACTGAGACACCCAAGAGCGAGGTTTGTATTCTTAAATATTACCAAATTTTTTTATTAATCAAAGTTGTTAATGTTTCTTTATCCATCTTGAAGTTACTATTATATATTTTATGTTATGTTGTTTTCAAGTAAAATGGCTGTGTGATTTTTTTTTGTTATATGATACTTTTTTATTTGTAAAATATTAAATAAAATAAAGAGTATAAATGTATATATTTATTTATAGAAAAAGAAGAAGAAAAAGAAGAAGCTGATTGAAGAAATTGAAGAGGCTGAAGTCAAAGTTGAGGTTTATATTTATTTTTATTAATAAATAGCATATAATACTCAGGGATATGCTGAAACTTGACTAATTTTAGTTTCAAGTAAACATTTTTTAGAAAAAGTTAATTTTAATAAGTATTTTAAGCTGAATTTTAAAAACAGTTACAAAAAATTATTAATATTTGAAGAGAAATGATTTAATTAATATTGATTATTTTTTTAGACTGAAACACCAAAAAAGAAGAAGAAGAGGAAAGTTGAAGAATCTGCTGAAAATGGAGATGCCGCCGCTGAGGTAAAAATATAAATTAAATATTAAATAAAGTATTAGTAATTTATAAAGTAATAAATAAACGCTGGTAGTCTCAATCAGTTTGCTGAGATTAAAAATTATTACACTGTTCCATATTCTTATTTAGTTTTATCAATATTATATATTAAAGCTCAAATGTGTCACTAAAAATTATTGATTTTTGTACCAAAGTTTTTGATGTCTAAATGTTGTAATTTTAAAAATATTCTGTTTAATAGTATAATTAACATAACATTATGGTTTCTTTTTTCTTCACTAAACAGATGAAAATTGGCATCAAAGTCATTTTGAGGTAAAAATGTTAAAAAAAAAATGTTTTTAAATTTAATCAGCAATAAGTAAAAACATATATATACAATTCAATTTAAACAAGTTTTTATTTGTATATGTGACCTTAATACAAAACTTTAAAAATAGTTGGTCGTAGTCTGAAAATATTTTGTAAAGTATACTACTAAATAATAATAAATTTATTAATTATTTTACTAATTTTTTTACTAATTTTTCAGCCCGAAAAGAAGAAAAAGAAGAAGAAGAAGAAGTCCATCGCAGCTGCTGAAGAATAAATACTTGCACCCCGAGAGCTTTAGATGAAATTATAAATTAGGATTATTGTATAGAAATTTTAGTCTAATGTTTAGCATTGTTAGGTGCTTGTTTGTTTAAATGAATAAATTTAGATTATAAGTTGTTGACAATGGTGTTTCTTTTTTTTCGTTGTAAATAAACATGCTCATATTAGATATTTATTTGTATTTGTTTTTGTCCTGATTTAAACTGAAAACTTGAAAATGAATCAAATAAGGATGTATGACTCTTATCATAAAGTTCTGTCACAATAAGCACATTGGGAATTCAAGGGGGATTAAGATTCTCATAGGTCAGAGATCATTTAGATTGAAAAACTACTTTATAAACTATCAGTATTCAATTGATAAATATAGTTCATTATTCCAAAAAACCTAAATAAAGTGCGCAATTTTACCACCCTGCATAGAGTCTTCAGCGCCTGAAATTAATTTTTTTGTCCAATTTAATTAATTTTATTTCCATCAATTTCGCAACGAACGGACAATGATGACCTTAGTTCTGAGACTGTTTAGATGCAAAAGTTGGTGGAAAATATAATGAATAGACCAAGTGTTCAATAAAAAGTATGAAGAATAAATAATTATTCCATGAAAATATATAACAAAGGAAACGTATGAACGAAAACATAAAGGTCAATTGATTCTTCTAAGTAAGGTTTGGTTAACTTGTTGAGTAAATGCGGGCATATATAAATAGACATCTATTAGCTAGGTTTGTATAGAAAAAGTAATTAAATTGTATAGAAAAACGTTAATTTCCAAGTATGTAACTAAATCATAAATTATCTAAATGTTTTAAGATCTTTAATATTTTTTCTTAATAATTAATTGTGGAAAGATCAGATTAATAGATTTTTTGTATTTCTATACTAATGTAAATCGAACTAGATGTAAGACGTAACATTTAATTTAACTCTTGTGTAACAAAGCTTAAAATTTCTTAAAAGTTAATACAACATTATTACTAATTCAGTAGATCTCCGCAAGTTTTTTATTGGATGCCTCAGGGGTCGGCAAGCTGCGGCACTCCAAAACTAAATCTGTGGCCCACGAGCTCCTTTTTGGCCAAAAATAAACATTATTATAACACTATTAATGTAATAAAGACTTACATTTGACTTTTAATTCAACAAATACTCCTTACTAGTGCTCTACTATTGCTTAATTTATCACATTTTTGATGTAATATAATACTAGAACTTAAATTCAATAAATGCGGCTCTCGAAGCTTTTTTCTAAATAGTGCGGCTCGCGAGCTAAAAAAGGCTGCCAGCTCCTGGGATACCTCCTTGAAAACTAAATATTGGAATAAATAAAATGTATTTAGAAGTATAATGTTAATAATCCTATACACTAAATAAATAATTTTGTATTTCTTATTGCTATTATAAATGTAATCCAAAAGTTGAGTATTTCTTGCGTTCGAAGCTTTTAAGCAGTAGTAATCTTATTAAGTTCTATTATTTTTAAAAGAGTTAGGCATAATTTTATTACTAAAAAGGTGGCTATATTTATCTTTTATTGGAGATTACATGCTATCCCTGAAGCCTAACATGCTTAATTTTTTAAAATATTCAGCTTGTATGCGTTCTAAAATGACTAAAGCTATCTTTTGGCAGTAATTTCCATTAGTTTTCGTTTCCATATTTTACGTTTAAGAGTTAGTAGGTTGAAATTTTGAATAATGCAATCTTTTGTTTCTAACGTTTGATAAATAAGGGTATAGTTGGTTTTTATTTCTTTAGTATGTAGCAGTTCTATTTAAAAGATCTACCGGATCATTACCCTTTTTTAGATTTGATTCTTAATTAAAAATAAATCATGCTTCACTTGATGTTTCAAAGTATGAATTTATACAAAAGATTAGTTTCCAACATTTTAAATTTATATTATCATATATTTTGAGCAAAAGCTTTTCGCTCCACTACAATATTAGTCAATGTATGGCATCTAGCTTAATTTTAAAAATATAAGGATCTAGCTTGATTATGAACTCTTGGTCTTAATTAGAGCAATTTAAAGACTTAATTATATGTTGTACATTTAGTAACTACTAGCTAAAGTGTATTTTCTAAAATACTAACTAACACTGTTAAAAGATTTTTTTTTACAAATATAATTAGTTTGCCCCTAACAAACGGAAAATACTTGTTTTTGTTCAACTATTCGCGTAACATACTCAAGTAAATTATAATTCCCAATAAAACTTGGCAGCTAACAACAAACCAACTTAGTTAAGCTTGAAGTTTTATTTCGTTTTCAGGCTTTTTTTTTAAAGAATTTTGTGCTTCTGAATTATTTTTACAACGACTTGATATAACTGATGGAGTGAAACTGACTAAGTTTGTTAATGTTTTGCTGTACATTTAACTCTTAAACACTTAAAATATAATCCCACTTTGATAGTTTTTAAGAAACAAAACTTTCAGTTCAACAAAAATTTAATGTTATTAAATCGTATGCCTTAAGTTTATTTTAAAACGTTTAATTAAACATTTTAAATTAGTTAACCTAGTTACTTACTTCACTGAGTGAAAAAAAAAAGATGCTTAAAAGATTAACTCAATTTTTTTAGTAATTTAATGTGCTCCTCTTTTAACTAGAAGATTATTTATTATATTTTATTAACAAATAATAATACTAGTAAGTAGCTCAGTATGTGTTATCAGTTTAATTTGATATAAATCCTATAAAATTATGTCCTTGATACTTTAACTTGAGACAGTAATTATCTTGTCTTTAATTAGTTACAAACGTTTATTGTTATTTACATGTTTTCATTATATTCTGTGAGTAAATGAAGTTTAGCAAGGAATGTTTTCAAGTGGAAACTGAAAAAAAACTTAGTATTAAAAAACCTTTTTAGTATTCTACTGTACTTAAATAAAAACTATCATTAAATACTTACTATGTTTTTTAAATAACGAACGGTTTTATAAATTTTAACGTCGTGTTTGAAGTTTTATTTAAAATAATTCTATATGAGACACTCTTGGTATTCCATATATATTACAATGTTTAGTACAAGATACTTAAAGTAGACTTACTTTGTGATGACTTATAAATCATTTAACTCTGAAAACTAGCTTAACTTACTATTAAAATAATGATTACTTTTTCAAAGTTTTATTTAAACATTATTTGAAAATCAAAATAATTGTTGAAATCAAACGCATAATAATAATTTGTATGCTAGTTCTACATTTACATTTAAAACTTTTAATTAATATCTCATTAATATTTACAAATTTACGAAACTACTGTGATAAATGAACTATAAAATATTTTTTTAGAGCAAACTAAATTTACAGTTATATGTATTACACTTATGTGAATTTTTAACTAATATTGAAAATAAAGCTTTCGCTAAAAACTACTTCTTCGTCCTTTATAACTTGTTTCTTATTATTAGATCTTTAATTATTTTTCTTAATAACTATTTTATGCCAAAAAATAACTTAAACTAATTTTTCTCATATTTTTTCATAAATATTGAGTTGAGTTTTAACCTTATCCTTAATTTTGTTTATACGCTTAACGTTAATAAATTTATGAGATCCTCTTAAGGAGTAATCAATTTATCTCTCAAAAATGAATTAATCAGTTATGTTGTGGTTTATTTAAATGTTTCAAATTATCAAATTTTACAGACTATATTTAATAAATAAAAATGGCATCAACACCACATCTTACCTTGGAAAGCTCAAAACTGTTGCAGTTTTCAAGCGCGTCTATCTCCACCAAGAGCGAAAATTGCGATGAAGTTTTGTGATGTTTATCAATAGTCGGATAGACCTCGAGTTCACGGAACACAATTCCTGTACTTGAATCCGTTTCTTGTTCTGTAACCAGGAATGCAAAGATTCAATCATTGGAATTCTTGATGCATACTTTGCAAGATTTTTTGTCAAAATATGATAGGAGATGCACCTTTCGATTTGTTCAAAGCATTACGGCTTCAGTGTATTTCGAAAACTACTTTCAAAATATGAAGTGAGTTGACTTATGGCCAGAGTAAAAGGCTCTTTTTTTGGTCAAATTTAAGAATAAAAGCGTCCAAGTTAAGTTCTGTTTAGTTAACTTTTTTTTTACTTCAAATCATATTAGTCTAAAAGTTATACAACAGACTTCATATTTCTTATCATGATTTTAATAAATTATTTACATACGTACCACAAAACTCACAATCTTCTAAATATTTATTTGTTAGCTTAACAATTATTTTTAATAAAAACTTTCATTTTGATAATGTATAAGTACTATATCAGTATATATGACTAAATGAATAATCTTGATGTATTTATTATAAGAATTACAGCTATAAGTTGACTAAGATTATACTTTTTGCTTGTTTGTAAACTAAATCTACTGAAGTTTTTTTAAATAATTTTCATAGAGAAATACTTAAAATAATTATTTATACGAAATGTTTTAACAAAAAACGTTTTTTTTTTACCTTAATTTCAAAAGTCTTAAAGCTATTTTTACTTATAAAGTTTGTCGAATCATAGGTTGAAGTATTGTTACTTTTTACATGAAAAATCTATATATGTTGTTTTTTTTATATTAATTATCTTTTGTCATATTTTATTACTGAACATTAAACTTGCGTTTTAAAATTATCTAATTCATCTTGAAGCTATTTTAATATTTATACTTAGTGTACTAACTGAATTTTTTTAAATTATTGTTAAAGTTTATGTAAACTTTTTAGAGTTATCTACAATATTCACAATAACAGATTTACATCAATTAATGTAGAAAAACTAATATATATTTTTTGTTGTTGTCAAATGATTTTTTTGACACATTTTTAATTCTCTAGCGCTTTAGTGGTCATAATAGACCACTAAATTTGTTTTTGTCGGATTTGCTGGCTTACCACAAATACAAAATAGTTAAAATATGATGTTTTCTATTTGCGCTTTAATAGTTATATTGTAAATCTATAAATTTGATAGTCATAGTTACTTTTTAGTATTAGTAATGATTTAGGAAATAATAAGTTTGCTGAACTAAGATTACTTTTTAAATGTCTTTTAGTTTTAAACTAATTTAAATTTATTGAAAAAAAAAATTATCTCTAAAGTTCATATTTTAAACTTTTAATTTGCCTAAACAAGTTTTAAAAAATAGTAATCTGTTGACTGTTTATTTTTATTTTTCTAAAGCTTATCTTTAAACTAGTTTATATGATGTTTTTAGATCACAATATATGAACTTATATTTTATTTTTTGAATAAACGTTTGTTTATAAAATCTTTATAAAATAAATTTAAACATTTATTTAATAGTAATACTATAATGAGATTAAAAATTTAGTGTTTTATGTTCTAAACAACCTTTGTTATAGAACAATCATTATTGATTTAATTTGTTAAGTAAACAGAAAAAAAAACTAATAACTTTATCTTTTAAAAACATTTTGTTAATATATTTATAAATTTTAGACAAGAACAAATGATGATTGTGAAGTTGAAATAAGAGGAAAACTTCAGTTGAAAACTGCAGAAAGTAAAAGTTTTTTAGTCTATACTACTAAGTATATTATATATTTTGAAGTTTCAATTAAATGAATTTTCAAAACTATTTGATCTGTATTTTGTACAATAAAAATAGAAATTATTTTATTATTTTCATTAAGTAATTGTAAGTTTAATTGTTTTTTTATTAATATAAAATTAAACAAAGCGTATCTTGTAAATTGTTGACTCTCTGTATGTAATGTATTAAAAATAATCCTGTGTAAAGATAAAATATCTTAAACTTATCTGATTAGATTTTGTAATAAGTGTTAGCAACAATTAAAATCAAAAATTAAAAGCTTCCTATTTTTGTATAATAATTTATTCATTTTTAATGAACATTTTATAAAAGTTTTCAACATACTTATGATATTGAAAAACGTTATTTAGTTTTAGTAACAATACTTCACAAACTATTGAACAAAAAAAAATGTTTTTTTTTTAAATTTCTCAACATCTGTAGAATTTTAAAAATTTATTAACTAATACTTGTTTTAATTATTTAGAACAACTCTCTTGTGTAAAAACAAATTTTAGTATATTCAAGAACATTGGTGTTTTTATATATTTTCAATGAACATGTTTTGAAAAATAATATAATAAAATGTGCACTATAGTGACCATGTTTTAAAACTTTTATCAGAGACAAGAGTTAAAAACAGTTTTTAACTTTTTTGTGTTTTTGAAGTCATACATAAAGAAATATATTAACCTAAAAACGTTTCTGCTTACTTAATTTATAGATTTTTTTTGTGATATTTTTAATGTTGATGCTGTATCATTTATTTTTTTAGAGTGATTATTGATTTTTATGTGATTATGCATGTTTTCTGATTCAATGTTTTTATTTATTTGTTAATAGTTACCACCTGAAACACGTTATCTGCTACTTAAAATAGCTGTAAAATTAATCTTAAAAACTTATCAATTATAAAAGAACTATAATGATAAAAATGTACTCAGTTAAAAACTGTAATTTTTAGTTCCAATGAAATAAAATTATTAGCTAAATTACTTTGGAAAATGTTGCATAATTCAAGATGTACAAATTAAAATGCTAAATAATATCGAAAATTTTGGTTTTAAATATTGCCTTATTTTAATTCAAAATTTAAACTAAACATTAATTAAGGTTGTTGCATTTATCTTTTTAATCCTTTATAAAATTCAAATCAGTTTTAATTATTTTAACCAATTTTTCAAGTTGTTGGTTGTCTCTAGCTAGTTTAAGATTTTTTACAAAAATAGACTATTTTTTATTTCAATTTAAATGAGTTATGACCATTTTTATTTTAAGAAATTTTTATGTTTTTAAGTAATTTATTTTAATTTGTATATATTTTTTGGTTAATTCTAGATAAACATTTAGAGCAGGGCTTCCCATTTTTTTTCACAAGACCCCCTTTAAAGAAATAAAACGTCTATAGCCCCTCTAATAACATTACTCAGAAAACTACCATTAATACGTCTAAGAATTTTTTTTCTCTTCACCATCAAATCCAGAATATCTAGGGTAAGTTTCAAATTATGGCTTTATAGTCCCCTGTGGCCCCTTTACTACTCATGGACCCCTAAATTTATGTAATGACCCCAAGAGGGCCGTATAGCTCGTTTTGGGAAACCCTGGTTTAAAGTATAAAGTTTTAAATATGTTTTAAAAAACTTTACATGACTTAAAACTCAATCAATCATCCCTAGCTTAAGGTTTCAGTACAGTTAACAAATAGTTTGAAAACAGTTTTATTAAAAGCACGCTAAGTATAAGATTAAACAAATATTTTTGTCATAAATTTTAATTAAATTAAACACGTAAGTAAACATTGTCAAACATTTTTTTACTCACATTTTTAAGCTAGAAATTCTTATATAATTTAAAGTTTACCTCTTGTGTAGATGATACGAAGCTGTTGACAATTTCAAAAGTTGATCATTTTAATCTTTAGTTGAAATTGTATATTACATTTATTAAGTTTTATACATAATTGTTAGCGAAAGTTAAAATCAGTCGTAAATACTAACAATACATACTAAACATCTTTAAATAAAGCTGTTTTTTTACTGTTACATTTTTGTGCACTTATATGACAGTAATATATAAAAACCGATATATTTACAAGCATTAAATTTATGATAAGTATGCAGAGAGTTATTTCATTATCAGTTATTTTATCTTATCGCCTTTTGCTGAACACGTAGTCATTAACGATCTTCAGCGTCTGTTTTTATTGTAAAGATTTAGCCCGAACCAAAATAATCGAATCCTAGCTTAGATATGATTGACTAAAAAGAGTAATAGTCTTTATTTATAAAAACAAAACGTCAATGATTTATAAAAAAAAAAAACAACTTCATTAAACTTGTAACATAAAACACAAGAAAAGACACAAGAAAACAACTTAGCATAAACAAATAAACTACATTATTACTTTTAAATTGTAGTTAGTGCATATTTTAGGGTTAAAAAAGTTTGTTAATTTTATACCCTAGCTAAAATATTTTATGAAAACCCCAAATGTAAGTTCTTGTTATACATATTTTCGGCTATGTTCTTAAGCATGTTTGTTGATTAATTTTCCAAATACTTACTACATCCATTTCATGACACACAACTACTTGTTTTTATGTATTGTTAAAAATTTGAATTAAATTTTCATTTCTAAACAGTTCTGCTTTTAAACATTTTTTTAATTTTTTTTTTAATGGTAAAGAAACTTCTGTATTTGGTGTGCCAGATAAGGTGATAAATAATGGACCGGACTTTTTCAAAATAGACTTTTGTAGGACGATTTTTGTAAAACTCATATCACTAAACCTTTATAAATTCAGTTGTGTCTTCAGAAAGAGCTTATCCGTTTTAAGCAAATAAACTTAAGGTAAAAGTTTAAACTTTAAATTTACCAAGCGATTCCGTGTTTCAAGCAAGTATTTTTATCTTATATAACCAAATACTATCGACAACACTACTCATACTAAAAGAATTAGTAATTAAAATAAAATTTAACCAATTTTTACTTAATAGATATATTTTCTGGTAATGTTGAACTATGCATTTTTAAGTTTACAAGTTTTTTGTAAAGATATAAATACAAAAATAGTGTTTGATATGAAGAAGTTATACAATTTTACATTATCTTTAATTTCATTCACATCAAAATTTTCATTATAAATAAAATAACTTAGTAGTGCTCTTCCTTTTGTATATTTATTGCTTAAACTACGTTGATTAAACCTACTTTTGTAAATAATTCTTGTTGAACTAACATATTGCAGATTTTTTACCAGATATAAATCGAAGTTTATTTTGTTAATAATTATTATTTAAATAACTTTATTTTCTTATAATGAAAACGCTTAACTGTAAAATTTCAGACTTAAAGTTAGGCAAGCATGCGTACCTCATTTTGATGTTTTCTTAATAATTTTCTGAAGAGAAACTAGTTTTGGTGGAATGTAATATGAAGTTTTGCCAATATTGGTTCTTACTTAGATCAGAAAACTTTTTATTTTATGTAATATGAAAAGATTGTGTATCAATTGTTTCTTCACTTTGTTTTAGAGCAGAACTAAACAGTAGTAGCAGACATTTATTTAAACCAGAACCCATAGTTTCTTATCGTTGTTTAATAAGTTATTTTTTATTTATGACAAAAAAAAACGCTCAAAAAGTTTTGTCCAAAAACCTGATGTACGAGAAAACCTTTCGGTTATCGAGTCATGCACCAAAGATACAGTTTAATGTCTATATCTTTTTATATAATTTTTAATTTATATGCAATCTGTATATACTTTTTTAACCTTTATATTGTATTTTATTTTGTAAAATAACTTTTGATAAAATTTAAGGATTTCTTATGCTTAACATTAATATACATTAAGTGAATTGTAGTAATTGTTAAGAATAGTTTTGGGTTTTAGAAGTTGTTGCACTAAAAATTTATTTAGATAAAAAAAAATGTAATTTAAAAAAAATAGTGTTTTAGATAAGTCTTTTGTAGACTTAGTGACTAATAAAGTAACTAAGAACTTACATAAGGGTATACTATCAAAATCCACCCGCATTCAAAATCCACCCAATTTTTTAATATATTTTCTTTATTGATTCATTTATATTACATATTTTTTAAATTCATATTTCATTTATTTTTCACTATCACTGTTACCCCAGCAATTACAAGTTAACAACTACTAAGTTTAAACTTAAACCGTTTTAAGTGCTTTAAAATAAATTTGAATTAGTTCTTCTAATAAGAACTAAACTTAAACTAAAAGAAAACTTTAGCATTCGTTTTTAAAAACAAGATATTCTAAATAATTTTTTTTTTACCTCTACAGTAAATATTTCAAAACAACCTTGAGATTTATTATTACTCTAAATTGTATTTAAAATTTAAATGAAAAAAATTTTACTTGTATCAGAATTAATTTTGACCAAAACTAAAAAAATACATACTTTTTTTGTGGGAAAACTAATGTAAAAATAGAACTTTTGTTGAGAACTTATTAGAGAAACTCTTTGTACATTACTCTTAAAAACTTTGTAGGAAAATAAAAGTGTTGAACAAAAAACTTTAGGAAAATAGAAAAGTTAAACGAATACCATTATAATATATAATTGTGATTGTAGCAACATTTTTAGAAACTACTTTGATAAATAAATAGAAGCACCATTAAATACTTATAAAGAAGTCTTTGTTGACTTATTATTTACTAGCTGATCGTTAGAAATCATACTATTACAAAAGCTTAACACTATTTTAATTTAAATCTTTCATAAGAAATCAACAAAAATTATAAACGTACAATTAAAAACAGACTAGTTTTCAAAATATTTTAACTTACCAAAACTTTCTGTGTAAACTAATGAGCTTATAAAAACGTTTTGGTACAAGTGTTTATAATTTTTGTCTATAAAAGAACCACACCCTACAAAATGTGTTTACATTCTAGCTTGATAATAAAAGTAAACTTGTATCTTCTTTTGCATGAAGATGTAAGAATAAGATACTTTGTACTCAAGCCCGCTTGATAAGATCACAACAGCGGTTTATCGCGTCTATGCCTTCCTGATGAGTCCTAATTAGGACGAAACCTGTCGTAGGTTGCCTCGGATGCTGTTGTTGTTGATCGTGTGTTGTTCATTATTTATTATATTTTGTAATAGTTAGTAACCTACTACCTAGTCCACACATAGCATACCAAACTACCTTTAAACTATTACAAACGTGTTTCAGAACTATTAACATAAGGTTTTGTAAAAATGTTTAGTTAGGTTTACATAAATATATTGAAAACACATTTACGCCTACTAGGAAACTTGAATAACAAGAACTTTAAGAAAAAAGTTGTGTTAATATCTAAAAACTAACGTGAGTGACATAAGTTAGGTTTTGTTACTTATTTAAAGCAAAAACTATAAAGTTGAAAGCTTGTAAATTTACAAGATAGTGTAACCGCGATACCAAATAACTACACTGAAAGTACTAATAAAAGTTTTAAAAAATGTTAAGTTTTTCTAAGACAGTACAATAAGTTTACTATACCTATGTATTTTGTACACAAGTATAGATAGTTGTCTTTAACAATTATCAGAATTCAATCATACAGTAAAATTCAGAAAAATATCAAAAGTAGTAAGTTATACTAAAAAAAACTAAGCAAGATTAAAGCGTTATTCAGCCTAAATTAAATAGTATTCTGTAATGAAAATGCATATTAAATACATTTGAAGGAAACAGTTAGTAAAACAAGACTTAATTACTGTCACAAGAAAACCAGTATGTAGTCTATCATAGCAAGTTCAACAAAATCTTTCATTGATCTCTATAAAATCTCATTGATCTGACGTAAAAGACAATATTAGCATTCTTTGCTTGGATATAATTCAACAGAAGTCAGAGTTAATGTATTGTGGTTTTAATTTGTTAAATAACACAACTATCATCAATCTAATGTAGGTATAAAACTTTGAATGAATACCTTTTAATGAGCCAAATGTTTAATATAATTATCTCTTATCTTATACTGTATACTGTTCTAAACAAGATGTTAAAAAGTATCCGTGGTGTACTCGATAACCGAAAGATTTTTTGTGCATCAGGTCCTAGGACCAAATATTTTGAGCGTACTTTTGTCGTTCAAAAGACTATATGTATATATATACTACAATTAGAGTTTGTTTAACTAACACTAGTTGTATTAAAAGAATTCAAATAAAATCATTTTTTTTTAGAATCGTTAAAACTAATGCATATATATTAAGTTTTTACACAGTTCTACGACTTTGTACTTTATTTATCAAGATGCTTTGCTTTATTTTATGTCAGTCGCTCGCTTACAAAGAGTTTAATAAATTCAACTAAGCTTAAAACAGTCGTTGTTATGAATTAATTCATTAGACTTAAGTTAAAAGCGCTACTAAACTGAAGACTTCTAAAATTTATCAAAGATCCACATCATTTAATAAATCATAACTTATTTTAAATAAGTTATAGTTTTTTAACTAATGTTGCCAAACGTGCTATTAATAAACTATGAGAAATATTTTTGTTTTATTTTTTATAGTATAACCATACAAAGAAATCGAGTCGACTATCAATAGAAACAATAGTTAATATAATGTTAAAATGGAAATAGCTGAAATGGTAAAACTATTTATAATTAAAACGAACAAACTCTTAAAAACAAAAAAGTAATAAACTTTTTAAAGTTCCTGATTTTTGTTTTACCAAGATATTTTATCTATATTTAAAGAAAGTTGATAACTTCAAGCTGGGGTCAAATATAATAGATACGAGACAAAACAAGATACAAAATAGAAATCAATATATAAAAATATTAACTATATGATAAAATCAATCGAGTTAACTAGGTAGTAGTAAAAAGGTTTTAAGATTAAATAACTTTAAACAAAAATCAACTTGTATTTTTTCATATACTCTATTTTTACTATAGATAACTTAAGAGCCTCCTATAGATCTTAAAACAATGATTACTAACCACGTTTACAGTTATAAAATATATAGTTTAATAACAACAAAATGCGGTGATATATTTTAATGATATCTAATACGGTCTTGTAAATAAAAAAAATTTAAAACAAAAACTTCTTGAACTATAAGTATTTAAACTACTACCAAAAAAATGTTTTTTTGATAACCGTTTTACAATAAGTCAGTTTAGTTATGTTTTGTTAATCGAGCTAAAGGTATTTATACACCTGCATACAAGTATACTTGCATTACAAAAACTTTAAAAAATATTTCACTAAAATCTAAAAACTTAACGTCAACGACAAACATTAGGTTGCATAGCTTAGGTAAGAATAAAACAAAAACTACAAAGTTTTAAGATGTAATACTACTTAGGTTGACAAAATAGTACAACCAAAATACATTAATAACTACGTTGCAAGTATTACTATATATAATTAAGCAATAATATTTACTTTTTACAAATCAAAATAATTACTAACTATATCTATATACTTTGTGTTCTAGTATATAAATTTAGAATATTTGTACTGATTGTTTTCATAGAGGTTAATTATTTAGTCAGATTTTGTCAGAAATTAAAAATTAAAAAAAAGGAACAAAAATAAAAACGCTAAACAGCCTAAAATTATTTTCTTGCTGTAATTAAAAAGTAAAACTATTATGAACAAGTCAGTAAAACAGGATACATATTTAGTAAGTTTTATAAAAAAAAAGGTTTTACTGTTGCACAGTAAACGAAGTTTTTTCATTGATCACCAGAAAACAGACATAAAACACAAACATTAGCTTTCATCACTTGCATATACTTTAGCAGTAGTTGAGAACTAAACACTGTAGATGTGTTATAATTTCATCATAACACATCTACGATGGCAATGTAGGTAACATCTTCAACTTCAGGTATCTACTATTTCTAAGATAACTGTTTTAAATAGCCTTATTTAAAAATGTATGAACAGTTATAAGAATCATGAATAGCTGTATGAATCTTGATCTTTGTTTGGGTTGTCATTCTGGTGTTCTTGCTTGCGGTCATGACTGTCTATCCCACCCACACCACCCTAAATCCCTCAATTTAAATTATTCTTTTTAATAAAACTACCGTTTGTTTGTTACGTCACAGTGTAAGCTAAAGAGTGTCTGAAGTTTTATTGCCTAGCTGAAATGGTTAATAGAAAAAAACTAGCTGATTTATATGGTTCGTTTACCAAGTGTTCACAAAGATATATTTTATTTGGTAACACCCGCTCGAAAGTTGAAAACTTATTTAATCTTATCCTTATAAGAAGAATTAATCGTTCCCTGTGGAAAGCTTGTTACGTATGATAATTAATAAATCTAAATTCTGCTGGACATGTATAGAATAGAAACTATAGTTTCAATAAAATTTTTAAAAGTATTTAGAACTGACTCATCAGCTGCTTAAATTAAACTCGTTACATTCATGAAGGCGTGTAGACAAAATATTATACACTGGCAGATGAAACTTTTAAAAGTAGTACATTCATTTTTATTGAGTTTTCTTAAAACAACTAAACGAAACACAATCTTATTATTTGAATTAATCTTATTCATACTCTATACATTTGTAAAAGTAAATAAAGCTAACATTTGCTTGTTTGTCTTCTATTAAAAATATAAAACAAATGATTTTTGTTGTACAATTTAGTTAAAAAAAAGTTGAAAATAAACTAAAGAAATATTTTTTCAAAATAGCAGTTAAATAATTAAAAAAATAAGTTTGTAAATGTAGCTGCAGAATTTTAGAGTTCTCAAGTTTCCTAAGAAATAATTGCATTAAGTAGATTAGATAAATGATCATTGTTAATAAATTGAATTTTACTTTTATCATTTAATAAGAAACTGTTCTAAAATAATTCTTTACTTATCTATTAGACTTAGAGTAACATTAATTAGCAAGAATTTGTGACTAAAATAAAGTAACTTAAGCAATCTATTAAAACAGTTTATCAAAACTAGGATGATTAAAGGCAATTAAAGGTTCGATTTTAGAGTCAATGTTTAATGAAAAATTAAAAAAAAACTTTTATTTTTCTAAATGGAAAAAATTCTTTAAGATTTCTACCGTAAACTATATATGCAAAATGTTGTAGATAAAAGTTTAATTTAAAAACTGTTTTATTGCAACTCAAAACCATAAAAATTAAGTAAACTTAAGTGTATTTGTTGTTTATAGCGAATTTTTTTTAACAAACTTCAGAGTAAATTATAGAAAAAACTACATTTACTTTTGTATTTTCAAATTGCTTAGATATTTTTCATTCGCCAATTAGTTTTTGTTAAAAAAATTTTACTTAAATTAGTACTAAGGAAAAAAAAGCTGAATTTTGTAGTTTTTTATTAAGAATTTATTTATTTTTGTAACTCCAATTTTAGTATAAGGTGATAATACTAATAGAAGAATAAACTAACTAAAACAAAAGCAAGTATTAACAATAAACTTCAAGGTGAAGAATATTAGAAGTTTTTATCAGAAGTATATATTTTATTTTTAAAAGGCTTAGTTTGAAGAGTTTCAATCCTTTTGTTCTAGACCTGGGACCGAAGTAAGGTTTTTGAAAATAAAAATCGTTTAAAGTTGACATGATAATTTTTAAATATTTACTGTAACTAGTTATTAGTTTCATCCAAAATCTTCCAAAGTTTTTAGCTTTAAAAATTTTACTTGGTAAGCTTGATTAAAATTGCCTTTTAGTTTTAGTTTGTTTTGTTAAAAGTTATTTAATTATTGAAGAAACTATATTTATAAATTTCCATGTACTGTTCATAATATATGTACATATATTATTTCAAATAATAGGTATTAAGCATTCCTTTTTTGTTTAATAATTATTTTTCTCGATAAGACATAAAAGGTATCCGTGGTTTGCGGCTCGATAACCGAAAAGTTTTTTCGTGCACCAGGTCCTTAGACCAAATATTTTGAGCGACATTTTTTTGTCGTTCAATAAACTACATGTATATTTTCAGTCTTGTTTTATTTATCTATAGTTCTTAGAAGCTTTATGGTTTTTTTATCATAACAAAGAACTAAAAAAATGCTTTCAAGGGCATGATTACCTAGTAAATGAATAGAAATACAAAAACTTGTTTTAAATAAAAAAAGTTAAATTTCGTTTTCATATTTTTTGCTGCTTATAAAAAAAAGTGTTTTTAAATTTCTAAAAAAAACTCTTATTTGTAGAAATTTATCACAATATTGATTTAGAACAAAACAGCTTTTTAACTTAAATATTTCTTAAAGATTAAAGTAAAATCTTGTTGAAGTATTAAAAACATCAACTAAAGATTAAATTTGACGGCAAATTTTTTACTTTGACATGTTTCAAAATCTTTTATAAAAAACAAGTTGTTTTTTTATTCAACTTTTGTTAATAAACATAACTCGACCCTAATCTACATTCAATGTGCTTTAGTTTATTTAGGCGACGTTATTTAGTGAAATAAACATGCAGGAATTTTTGCTATCTTTGTTGTTGTTTAATCTACTTTATTTTTGAGTTGTTTTTTTTTAAATTAACTATGTTTAAAGTTTTATGAAAATATAAAGTAGAATAATCCATAAATATAACTTATTTTCTTATAAGTTAAAAAAAAAACTTCTTTTAAAAGCTTTGCGTTAGTAGTTTTGATTTTAAATCAACCAAAATAAAAAAGTGGTACTAAAATACTTTTGTAATTAAAAAAATGGGTGCAAATAAAACTTTAGTAAAATGTTTTATTTTGACAACTTTACAGAGATAATATTGATAGTTGGGAAGATTTTTTTGAAGAAATTTACTTTTTTAGTCTTTTTGAAGATTCACTTAAATCAGTGTAAAATGTTGTTTATATTATATATAGTTATTTGCCTTAACTAAAAAAGAATGCTCAATTTACTGGGATGTAAAAATTTACTGGGATTTATATTATATACAAAATTTGATTATGTATAAAATAGTTTTACATACAAAGCCAAAACACTTGAAACTAATTTTTAACTTTGATACTTTTCATAATACAATAATTATTTATGTGTGGGTCTTAATTTTATGAATATCCTGGTAATGAAAGTGTGATTCTTATAAATAATGGTAAAAGAGATTTCTATTTCTAATTTGTTTGTTATTTTTTTGTTACTGTGTCAGATTTAGGATATCTTGTTTAATTTATTTAATTTTTTATTGAAAATTAGAGATAAATGTATAAACTTGATACAAATTTATATTTTTTTGAGTTTCATGTCAAGTTAATTCTACCAAATTTATATAAAACTTTTTATTTTAGTATTGATATATAAATATTTTTAAATATAAACAGTTTTTATTTTCTACTACTTACAGTATTTATTTACTCTAGTTTTTTTATATAGAACTTATTACTACCAATTAGATATTGGTTTATTTGAGTTTGCAACAGCTGATTGTGAGTTCACATTAGTGGCAGTGATCACATGATTGGATTGCTGATGTGTTATTTTGTTGTAGCGCTGGCGGATACTTACTTGGGGATTTGAGCTTCATGATTTTCCCACACTTTGTGGTTTTTAGTGTTGATATTTTAACCTTGTGAGTGTTTGCCAATTGACGTTTCCCAAGGTATTTGTTTTCAGTTAAATAGATAGTTTTTTGTTTTAATTTTTTGGCCAGTTTAATGTTAATTTCAAAAGAGAGGTAGAATTACAGGCGATGACAAATTGCTTGCTTGACCTTCAAAAAGTGTTTATCGTTGTAGACGATAGAGTGAATCTTATGTTTTTCTACCATAAAAATAAAAAAAATGTTTAAATAAAAGCAAATCTTTACACATGTTTACAAGCTGTGTTTATAAAATGTATATTATAAATAAGATAGATCTATAATAGAGTTAGTTTTGTTCTACTTTTGCTTGAGTTAATAGACAAATAATGTTTTTTACATTTAAATGCCAAAACATAACAAATTTTATTTTTAAGATTTATATTCAAGTAGAAGCTTACCAAATATATAGTGAGTAATTTTCTATTGCTGAAATATCTATGCAGTTTCAATTCATTATTATCCTAATCTAACATAAAGAAATATTTCTATTAGTTTAAGTAAATTTTAAACATTGAAATAGTTTATTTTATAAAAAGATATATGATAGAAAAGCTGAAGTTTTTTTTTTTTGGAAAGTTGTAAATAAAAAGTTTACAAATTTCGATTAGTAAAATTAAAAACTTTTTGACTTTGAAACTTCCTATTTTTAACATAAAAGAATGAAAAACAGATTTTTTATTATATTAAACAATACAAGTAGTTTAATATTATTTTAAACCTACTGGTTAATAGTAAAATATGTTAACCATAAAGTATAAATAGACAATTATCTTGTAAAAACAATAAAAAATACAAAGTTTATTCTATAAAGAAGACATATTCACACTAACAATTCACTAATATAACAATTAAAACGATCAGGAATTTAATATTTGGAAATTCTTCAAAATAAGCACTAATAAAAATACTGCATAGAGAACTTAAACACTGGTTTGTAAAAAAAAAACTACTTTTTAGCAGTGAATTTTATACAGTTCCAATAATTATTTCAGTCTTTTTTTGCAGCTAATAAGACCAAAATAAAACTGCATATTAGTAGGAAACTATTCAACAACAAGTCTTATTCATGATGACTATTAAAGTTGGTAAAGCAGTGTTTTTCAGAATCCTTTTTTAAATTATAAAAGTTGTTTAGGAACTAGATATATTGTGTGAACATAGAATATAAAAAGTAACATTTGAATCTCAAAAAATGTGTTTTTCTTCAACCAAAGTCTCCAGACTTAAGTTAAGTTTATAGAAATTAAATTGTTGTTCGATACATTATAGTTATCTATCTTTTAACCTAAACATGATAGAAATAAATTTTGCAGAAATTTCAGATTTTCTTTTATTAATAATTTTGTGGCTAGGGTATGTGAAAATATAGATGATATTTGTGGTTGTTCATAAAATTGTGTCATAAAAGGTAATGGACATCGCCATAAACTTTATAAACATCGCTTTGACTCTTAGGGAAATACACTTGAGTTTAAGATATATTATAGATGATTTCAAATACAAATTTGCAACACATTTAGGCAATATATTCCCGACAAAATCTTACTATGAACTTGTTTAATACCCGCCAACATCTTAAATCTCTTCAATAAACTTTGATGAACAACTTAAGACTCGAAAAAGGCGGGAACAAATTTTACGCGGGAAGTATGAGAGAATAGAGCGAAGCGAGAGAGAATTAGTTGCTGATGTCTTTCAATACCTGCTTGAAATGGTTTATCAGGTTCTGAAGACCGAATATGTAATTTTCGTCGGTTTTGGATGGCTGCTCGTACACATGGGCGAAGTCTATTAACCTGTGAATTTATTTTAACGATACAAAATAATGTTTATAATACCAACTATGTATTTATTTATTACTACTTTACACAATAACCAAGAGAATCAGTTTAAAAGATCGTGTTAGGGTTTTAAGCTTAAAAATTAACTAGTTTATGTCCAGTTGTATAAAGAGATAAATGTATAACAAACTGATCTTAATCAAGGGCATATTAAAAAATGTTAAAAAATTTGATAAAATTTTTCAAGTTTTAAGTTACTAGAAAAATATGTGTAAATTATATTAATTATATAAATATTTAGGATACATAAATGTAGCTTATTTTTTATCTACAAATCCAAATACAAAAAAAAATCGGAACACTTTTATCTAACATCGACGATATCGGGATGAAATAATTTGCAATATGACATCATAATAATCTTAAACTCACAATTATTACGTCACACTTACCTAACATCGACGATATTGGGATGAAACGATTTGTGGTTCATCATCTGGACTTTCCTGCTCAGAGAATTGACAAACCTCTTGTTGGAATCCTGGTTTTTGGAATCCTGATTTTTCTTGTTTTTGCCATCAACTCCTGATGAGTACCTGAAAAGATGAGCATGAAATTTTTTTATTATTTATTATTTTATCAATTTAGCTAATCAAATTAACTAACAATACTTAGTTGTAATTTTTCTAACTGTAGATTCTAAGCACCAAGTCAAAAAGTTTTTTGTAGGCGATTTAAATTTTTACCAGTTTACTTTTTAGAATTCTTAATGTTTTTAAAATTAAGCTCATAAAAGCTTATAATGTTTCCAAAAAAAAAACTTTAAAAAGGTATAATGTACTGGTGCAATTTTTTTTTGATCACTAGTTTTCATAAAAAACTAAATATGTAATACTAGCCAAAGAAAAACAACAACTAGTTTGAGCTTTTATTGTTATAAAGATATTAAAGTATTTTAACTCATAAAATAAAATACAAACCCAGATTCGTCTCCACTTGCTTTCGGCTTCTTACCATCAGATTCTGTTTTTATTGTTCTATTAATAACGAACAGCAGTATTAAAACACATTTACTTAAAACTAATACCCTAAGAATAAGTTTATTTATATTAATTAAGTATAACACTAGAATTAAAATTAATGAAACATGTAGAACTTTTTGTGAAAAAACATAAAATAAAAAGTAGTTTTTAGAGTAAATCTTGTAAAAATTTATGTTTAATAAATTCTAATTGCACTTATAACCCATAAAAATATATAAACTATGTTTGAAATAAAAAATATCTGATTTCAAAAAATTTTAAATTAAAAAAATTCCGTTTCTAATATTATTTTATAAGCACGTATAAAAAATGCTGCAAGTTGTAAATTAAAAGTTTTCTGATTTACCAACCTGATGAAACAAGTAGTTCGCTGAAGTTTTCCAAATATTTGCTTGCGTCATCATCTTTTGACGTCATAAACTGATCGCTTGTGACGTCATCACTGTCGGAGGAGTGGCAAGAAGGAAATTCTCCTTCGTAGACGAGAAGGAGCGATGAAGCGTAAAATTGAAATCTGGCCAATCAAATAAGAGTATTTAAAACATGAACTTAAAACAATAAGTAGGATTTGCGACGAATTCTTTACTATACCATACAAAATATTTTATTAAAAAGAGTCCTAGATTTATAATTTTACTTTAATACACCAAGTTGAAGATTTAGTTATAAGCAATACAGCTAGACTAGAGTTAAATGTTTAAAAAATTAATTTAATAATAACTTCTTACAACAAGTAATAATGAAACTATAAACCTAATTCTTCAAACTGGTATATCTATTGTTATTGTATCTTCAACTTTCTTGTTAAAAAACTCTTAATTAAAAACTAAAAACCTCATTATATAGATTTTGAATTAACTATTATTTTTTTACTTATTTTATTATAATAACAACCTAGTTTGTGATTCGAACCAATTAAGGATTAATTGAAGTCTGTGGATGAAAGATTTTATTATGTACTTTTTCCAAGATGTATTTCCAGATAAAAACAATTTGAGACCTGCGGAAATAATAATTATTTATTAAAATTTTTTTTCTAAAGCAAAACATAATAGGGTTTAAAATAAAAATATATAAACTTTTGAATTTTTTGTTGAGTAAAATATTTATCTATTTATTGTGGTATTTATATTTATTTAAACTAGTTAGAAAAAGTATTTATTTCATTAACAATATAAATATATAAAACTAAACTGAATGTATGAATTTACGTGACTAGTTTTCAATTTAAAAAAGTTTTTAGATTAAATTAAGTATTGTTTCTACAATAATTTGTTGCTAACAAAAAAATAAACCAATTGGTACAATTTTATAACTTTCAATTTTAGAATATGTTTATCAAAAATACAATGCTGTTTTTATTAAACACTTCTTGAATTAAAAACTAAAAACTAACAAATTCCAGTTATTCAGTTTAAACTTTGAGGTTTTAAGTAAAACAAAACTTTCAAAGCTATGAAATAAATGTCAAAAATTGTTATATTAAATTTTAAAGTTTATACATTACAGTAAGCTAAAAAAAAACACCTAAAATTTTTATTTATGTATAAAAACTAGCTCATAAGTTATAATATTTATACAGCTTGAGAAAGATAAAAGAAAAATTTGTTTATTTTTGCTATGGACAACAATAGTATACACAAGTTATACATACAGTAAGTAAATAGTAGCTATTGTAAAAATGGTTCATTTTGAAGCTTAAATGCATTTCATATAAAGTAGAAACCAAATTTTCAAATGTAAATTCAAAAAATTTAACAAGTGAATTTTTGTTTAGTTTTTTGGTAATTAATAAAATACATACTATCATGAGCATGTTTCTTAACAAAAATTGTTATAAATATAACCTTAGATAAATCAAATATTATATATAAAAAAAAAACTAAATATACAAAGTTTTAAAACCAACCGTCAGTAATTTGATCTTTTTTTAAAGATCTTCCATAATGTTTGTCGTAATAAGTAGCTTTGTTCTTATCTTTTCCAGATATCTGAAAAAAAAAATGTTTAATTAACAGTTTTAATTTTGTGCTTTTTTTATTTACAAAAAGGTACTAAGATTGTAAAAAGTCATATTAGTATTTAAAGAAAAAAAGTTAAAACAAACTTTAGCAGAAATTATCATTAACATGATTAATTATTATCTTACTAAATCCTAAGAACTTAATAGTTTTATATTGTTGGCATTTTACTTTTTATCTATTTATTTTAGTTTATACGTTTTGTAGATTAAAGTTCACTCAAATATAGACATTACCAAACGCATGGTTGCATAATATATCAATCGGCTTTATTAACTTGTATAATATGTTACTAATAACAATGAGACAATTTTAAATTTTATTAAATTATAAAATTGGCTTTAATAACTTGTATAACATGTTCAGGGTTGCCACTGTTTTTTTCAAAAGTTTTTACAGGTTTTCCAAATTTATTCCAGGTTTTTAAAAGTACACATTTTTGGGTTATTTTTAGTTTTAAGTTAAGTTTAAGGTAAGAAACTGTTTTAAATGGTATAAAAACATTGAAAAGATACTATAAAGCTACTTAAAATGTGTTTTTTAATAAAAAAAATATGTGATGATGACCAAAAATTATTTTTATGATAGATTTTTAGTTTCAAATCAAAATTTCAATACTTTCATATTAAAAGTTTTAAAATTACAGGTTTTTTTAGTGATTATTATTCAAATTTCCAGGTTTTTTTTTTTTAATGTTTCAAACACCAGGTTTTTTTTTTGTCTAAACTGTCAAATTCCAGGTTTCAAGGTAAAGTGGCGACTCTGCATGTTACTGTGAACCAGTGGCGACGCCATGTATTTTTGTTAGGGGAAAATTCACAAGTGTTAAGAAAAACCCTTTATATGATATTTTATAAAACTAAGACAAAAATGCTTCAAATACAACAAATAGGTTTTTAAAAATAGTTTATAAAAAAATATCTTAAACAGTTTTATAATGTTGTAATAGGGTAAATATGCACAAAGACACTTTTCAACGAAGGGTCACTTTTGCAAGAAGGGTCATTTTCGCACGAGAGGTCACTTTTGCAAGAGTAAAATTAAAGCTGATATAAAAAAACCAATGAGTAAGGAGTAAAAGTGATAATGAAAAAAAAAGAAGTTAGTTTGAAAATAATAATAAGTAAATAAAAGTTAACGACCAAGGGTAAGGGTAGTAGTTATAGTTAAAAATAAATTAAAAAAGTTTAAACCCGTGCAAAATTTCCTTTGTGTAAAAGTGTCTTCGTGCATATTTGACACCTACCCAATCATAACAAGTAAGTTTTTTACAATGCTCTACCCCACGCAACATAAACTACTTTAAACACTTGAAATTGCTTACGTTGCTCAGTACCTTTATGACGTAATCACGCGTCATTACTTAACTTATTTAATTTTAACTTGCGTTAGGTGACGATTATCGAAGTAAATTTACGTTTATTTTTATTAAATAGGTTAAAAAAGGTGGTTTTAAGTTAGATTTATGCTTCAAATATGATATTCAAATGCAACCTCGACTTCCAAAAAATTTTAATTGAAGTCATAAATGAGTAGATGGAAAATATATTTTTTCCAAAGTCTACTTCTAAAAAATTTAAAAAAGATGACGTTTGCAAAATATAACAATACTGAGAGTATAAATAATAACATAAATATTATTGATAAGGCTACCAAAAATAAAATTCTATTAGTAGATTATTACAAACAATTATGATTAATAGCTTAATGTAAGTAATTTTTTAAGACTTCAAAACAAAACTTTTCATCTGCTTTATTTTTACTACGTCACAGTATTTATATATTAAAACTACTTATATAAATTCTATGACCAAACACGGGTTGAACAATAAAGATATTACAATTACAATTGAAATTTAATTTTTTGATAAAATTAATGTTTTCACGAATTAGATTATTTCGGCTAAATGTAACATCATCTTAGCTTAAAAAAGTAATTACTAAAAAGAGTAAATTTTACAAGGATATACAAAAAAATGAACACAAATAGTATAAAATCATTTAGTGAAAATAAAACTAAACAAAAAACAAAGCAAAAACACAATTTAAGAAAGAAAACTTTATAAAGTTAAAACTTTATGTGATTTAAACTTTTGTTATAAGTAATTTTTACTTTTAAAGTATTAAATTTAATAATATACTTTACCAACACAAATTTAAGTTTTAGTTTTAATATTTTTCCATGGTAAAACTAATGACCAAAAAATTTTTATTATAATGAACTACAGCTTAATTATGATTTATATCAAAATATAAATTTATAGAACTTCACTATGGACTGTTTTTATCAGAATTCATAAGCTCAAAATAAAAATGCACAATAATAAAGGAGTGGCAATCTGAAAGATAAATAATAAACAAATACAAAGAAAACAAAAAGATTAAATGAGAAATAACGCTTAACAACAAGAAATAAAATAAATATATAAATAAGCCACAGTGATATCACTATTTGTGATTTGAAATCAAACAAAAGCAATAGTTGAAAAAAAATATACTTTATAGTTTTAAAGTAACTTTTCTTTTGAATTTAGGAATAAAATTTATACAACAAAAAATTTAATTTAAAAAACTAAACTCCAAACTTCGTATTAATAAAGGTTTATCCTGTAATTTATACTTCAGACTGATATTAATTTACATCAATAAAAATTAAAGCATATAGTCATTCATGTACGATTTTCTCATTGGAATTAAATTCTCATAAAGTCCTGAAACTTTAAAAGGACCGCAAAACCAAAATCAATTATCTTCTGTCGAGCAAATATTGTTTTTATTCAAAAATAGCTCTAATAAATATTTAGTCTTAAATTGTCTATTAAAAATACATCATATTTATATATTATAACTTTGAAATTATAAAATATAAATAGAAAGCTGATTATATATAAAATTCCTTTTAAAAGTTTTGTTTTTCAACTCAATATAAAGGTATTCTAAAAAAAATGTGTCAAAGTAATGTTTAAGTTTTATAGCTTTATGAAATAAATAAACAAGTAAAGTATTGCTTTTAAGGGAAGTCTAAAATACAGAATTAAAAAACGATGACTACAGCTTATTTTTATTTATAGATTTTTAAATAAGTTTTTTTATTATTATTTTCTAAACAGAACATTTGCAAAGATAATAGATTGAATTTTATTTAAAAATAAATGTTAATTTTATAAAATTGATAGCCGTAAAAAGGAAGTATATGTAAATTTCTTAATTCAAAAGTTGTATGTAAATTAAATACTTGGGTTTAATGTAGCTTTTAATAAAGCTTTACAACTTAAATGTTTAGAATACATTTAAAAAAAACCTTAAATGTTAATTTTATTTTTTTGTAAACTTTTGTAAGTATTATTTATTTAACATTTAAGTATGGTATATTAAATAAAAAAAAATCTTGAATTTTTGGTAGCTTAAATGCAAAGGTATATTTAACTTTTTTTTATTTTTATAAATGGTTTTTACCTAATTTAAACAATCTACAGATTTTTCAATAGATTGCGCTTTTCCATTTTCATAAGTAGCATTGAAATGTTTTTTAAATACTATTATAAATAAATTTAAAAACTTATTTGTTATGAAAATATGAACCGAAGAACATGTTATTTGTTTAAAATACTTAAAACCTGAACATAATTAAAAAATTGAAGGCTTTGTTGAAATGATGAACTTGGTACTAGCTTGCTAGTTCATAACTGTTTATATATTATTTTGTTTTACTTATTTTTGCCAAAGCAAAGTCCTTTTTTTTTTTATGAAATTAATTTAACTGCCTCCCAATATACTACAAATTAACAAAACCTTATTCCAACTTATTGTTACAATAAGATAGTACTCTTCAATTTCTACAGTAGGAATGTAGTATAGTTGTCAACTTATTCTAAGAGAACACGATCAAAGATTAAAGAAAACTATTTAAAAAATCATATTTATACATCAAAGCTTTTCCGAGATAAACTTGTCTTTTTAATTTTTTATCAAAACTATTGTTTTTTAAAACAGACTGTGAGAGGAAAACATTTTAATAAAAAATTATATATTCAGTAATTAACATTCACCCTTATCCGAAGAAATTCAACTTAATATTTGGGCGGATATTTTTTCCTTGAAATAAGAAATGAAAATTATAAAGTTATACTATGTACAATATGATTATGTACAGTTATACTTACAAAATATAAATAATAACCTAACTATATTTTCTAATTTTTATTATTAGTTTATTACAAACCCCGTACCCTAACAACTGGAACCCAAATCGATTTTAGGCAGATATTTGCTCATTTCGGATAAAAAAATTAAAACCATATAGTTACTTCAACAAACCACAAAGTAAGGTTTACTAATTACAGTATGATCTTGTAAAAATATATCTAGAAACAACAACTATAAACTTTTATGAAAAGTGTATACCAACCCGACTTCGCCCCTGGGTGGATATTTGCTCAATTCAAAAAGAACAAAACAACATACGTAAATACAATGAACCACAACAAGTACTAACTTTCTAATTAAACATATTTTTTATTAACAAATCCTTATCTCTAACAGTTGGAATCCGACTTCACCCCTCGGTGGATACTTATTCACTTCAGATAGAAACGATAACGAAGACACCACAAAATATAAAAACTTTTAACAAAAAACAACTTGCATACCTACAACTAATATCAAAACATAATTTACTCTCATTCCAAGTAACTGAAACGCGACTTCGCTCCGGGGCGGGTACTTGCTTATTTCAGATAAAAAACAAAGATACCACAAAATATTAAAACATTTAACAAACAACAACTTGCATATCAACAATTTAAAAAAAAAACATAAAATACCCTAATTCCAAGTAATTGAAATCCGATTTCGCTTCGTGGTGGATATTTGCTTATCTCAAATTAAAAAAAAAATCTTACAGTATGACTAGTGATCACAAACAGTTGTATATATAAACCATAACATACTTTTTAAACTAACAAATACTTACCCTCATTCCAAGTAGCTGAAATCCTACTTCGCTCCGTGGAGGATACTTGCTCATTTCCGACTTCTTCTTCTCAGCACTCGCTTCCGGATCGTAAGTGACTCTCCCCATCTTAATGTCGATGATGGAGGGATTCTGAAACCTCTTACATACATCTTCGAGCTTCAGGTAGGAATCTGTGAAAACAAATTAGTAAATAAATAAATAAATATATATATATATATACAAGTCAACTAGTTTTAAATCTAAAGGGTTCCGAATTATTTTTGGAAGCATCTTATAGTTTCAGGTAAGTGTCTGTCATTTAAATACTTACATATAAAATTAAATAAGATTTTAGTTCTAAAATTCCTTGGATACATCTTCCAATTTTAGGTAGAAATCTGCTGAGAAATAAATTTAAATAAATAAACAAATTGTTTGTTAAAACTTTTGCATACATCTTCTAGTTGGAGGTAAAAGTCTGCTAGGTTTATTTAAAAAGTATAATATATACAAGTAAAATATATATTATAAATAAAACAGTACAGTTTTTTTGATATAGTTGTTTAAGTAACATTTAGAGATTACTTTCTTGAAAATATTAAAAAAAAAGAGACTCTGAAATCTTTTATACAAAATTTCAAGCTTTTTAATTATATTTATAAAATAATATTTATTAAGCTACTGAAGAATTTTAGCTGCATAGAGTAATTTTGAAAACAAATGTATAAAAATACAAAAAATATTATAAACGCAATATCAATGAAAAAATAATGAGCCCTGTAAAATTTAATAGCTTGAGGAAGGTATTATTTGTTAAAATATTTATATAAACCTGCATATAAATAAGTATGCTCAAAAAAAAAACAACCAGTAATGTGCTATAATCAAATATATGAGTTGGATAGAGTAACTAAAAAAAAATAGAGAATTCATAAAACTTTTTTAGTATGAGTTTAAACTTTAAGAGAATAAATTAAAACTGTATAAACAACAAACTTAGCCTCATAATAACTTGCACGAAACTATTATTAAAGTTATAATAAATTTCTATACTAGTTTGCTAATTCTTTAATTCAGTTTAAAACAGGAATATAAAAATGAAATAATTTTTAAACTTTCCATATGTTTCAGAATAAAATAAATACAGATGCTTTTTTTATTATTAAAGAAAATATCAATTAATTTTGAATATTAAAACATAAGTTTTGATAATACACGAGTTTTAAATGTTTCAGTTTTCATTGAAATTTAGCTACATTCTAAAATAAATTGAAAACAGTTTATTAAACACATTAGTGAAGTCATAAACACTAAACAGGATATATATGATTAAATTAGAACTGTAAGTACTTCTTTATATAATATAGTTTTCTTATGATATTCTTAGTAAGTAGTTTTTTTTCTATTTTAGCAACAGTTTAAAGATTTTATTTTAAATTTTTTTTGACTTCTTCTATAAAAACAACGTGACTTTGAGAAATATTTTGCTAAGTGGTCAAAAATTCAACAAAAAATTTTATATGAGAAATATTATTTAACCTCCCATTAAATAATATAACAGCTGACTGACTATTAATAACTTAAAAAAAAACAAATAACAAAAGGATGACTAATAACAAAAAATAACTAAGTTCAAATACTATCAGTATTTTCTAAAAGTCTTTGTTTATATTATATGTAGGGGTTAAAAACAAAAATTAGCAATTTTAAGAGCTTACAAATATTTCAAATAAAAGAATTAAATATATAAAACACAGTATTATACTAAAAAGACATTTAAGAGTATAATTATTATTTACTTTAATGTGTAGGTGTGTTTGAGTGAATTAAAACTTGTGACCAAAAGTATAAAAAACAGGTGATTTATTACTTTATAGTAGTCAAATTTGAACATTTAAAAGTATTCAAAACTAGTAACGTAAAAAAGGAATGTAAAAGAACTTTTTGAAAACTTAATTAACATGTATATTTTCATAACAATGTTTGTCAACAACTATTTTATAAAATAGTTAGTGTACTGATTATGCTTTAGTACTAGTAACTTAACGCCTATTTATCGTTGAAAAACTTCTTGGTTCAAAATTTATAAAGGTGCAAACTAAATTATTTGCATATAGTTTTTAAATGTCAAGCAATTTCAAAACTTATGAGCATTATGAATTGTCAAATTGAAGTCAAAAAATTGTACAAGTCAAAAAATAATTTATTAGCTTCAGGAGCTTTATTTCCATCATTACAAACAGTAATTATACTAATTGCATTGAACTTTTTACGCTACAACTCACAAAAACATAATTAATTGTTTAAAAGTATTTATGTAGTTAAGTTAATTGGAAAACAAGTCATGTTATTTTATGAAAAATAAGGTAAAACTAAACTTTTAAGTAAGTTGAAAAATTCAGAAAAATTAAGTAACCTGAAAATAGTATTTATTTTCCTCAGTTTAAAACAGCACTAATTTCTTTTTAAAATATTTTCTTTCTCTTTTAATAATAAAATAATCTAATATTTACCATAAAAATGTGTAAGTAAACTAACTGCTTCTCTAATTTAATTATAGAACAAACTATAAAAATGTTTGTTTGATTAAAATATTCATTTTTGTAGCCTAAAAAGATAAAAACCATATAGACTTAATAGGTAAAACAAATATTTTATTTATTTTATAAACATTTGGTCAAACCATGAGCACATTGAATTTATAAAAATAGCAATTAATTGTGGTAACTAATAAAAAAAATTACTACTGCATAAATCAAAACAGTCAGCTCTAAATGTTTACTTTATTTATTGTAAACTATTTCACATACCATTTTTAAACACCTAGTTGAATCAACAGATTTTTTAGATGGGGTAAAATTACAGCTACACATGTTTTTAAACATATACCTAGTATATTTTTCTTATTAGCACCTAAAGATACAAAAATTCATTAAATAAACTTATATGTTTATATGTTATTAATTATAATTAACTTATTAATAACTTACAAACATTCTTATATCATAATTTTCACAAAACAGTAGTGAACTCAAATTTTATACCATGTAGGCGTAACTGACAAGTTATATTGGACTTTTAATACTTACAGTAAACTTATTTTTATTTGTGTACTTTAAACTACTACAAAATATACAACAAACCTATTTATATAATATCTTCAACATAATTATAAAATTTAATTTAGTTAGGAAAAAGAATGCCTAAAAAAAGTTAAAGCACGGAAATTTTTTATTTAAATTAGAAGTTAAATTTTCAATTTAAATACTACTTTTACAATCTTAGCTTTCTAATAACTTATAACCACTGTGATTTTATTAGACTTCACATACAAAGCTAAACCCCTAACAAATCTAGCAAGTCATAATCATAGTCATTATGTCAAGAGGACACATGTAGTTGTTTGTATTATATTATTTTTTTTTTAGAAACATATATTTCAAAATGTTATATTTGATGTAGAACATTATAGTTTTTCATTTCAAAAAATATAGCTAGCTCACATAGAACTACTTTGTTTTTCAAAAAATAACAAAATTAGAAAACTTTTATAGAATTAATAAAAAGTGACCAGAACAGTATAGCTGAGAAAGGTCGAAGTGTAAAAGGAATACAAGTTTTTCCATAAAACACACCGTAAAGATATTATAAAAGAAAGTTTTAATTACTTAATTGTAGCTAGTAAGATCATTTGGATTGACTGAAGGATGATTTGTTTATTTGATTTCATTTTATCAATGTACAAACCATAATAACTCACAACTAGTAGAATCAGCAGGTTTGACAGATGGAGACCAAAACCCTAACAATTTAGGCAGGAAAGGTCTCAACGTCAGCAGAACAGGGTCTTTACTCTCCTCATCAAAAGCTCTCTGATAAAACTCTTTCTCCTTTTTACCCCTGGGAGGAGGTGGAAGTGGTTTGTATATTGATCCATCGTTGTGTTGGAGCATACCTTTTTAAAAGAAAATAACTTTTGAAATATCAGTAAAATAAAGGATTGATGTCATTTATTGTAAAAAATTCATAGGGAAAGTTAGTTGTGTTAAAGCATATCTTAAGATAAATATTTTTAGAGAACTTGCAATTTGTTTATTAAATTCATTTACATAGTGTGTTTATTATTAGCAGTGGTTTGGTATTTACGGGGTTGCCACTCGTTTTTTAAAGACTTTCCAGGTTTTCCAAATTTCTTCCAGGTTTTCAAAATTAGCGGTTTTTGGGTCTATTTATAGTTTAGAGTTAAGTTAAAGGTAAGAAACTGTGTTAAGTAGTATAAAAACATTGAAAAGATATTGTAAAGCTATTTTAAATCAGTTTTTTAATAAAAAAAAATTGATGATAACAAAAAATTTTAGTTGTATGATAGATTTTTTGAGTCTAATCAAAATTTTACTACTGTACATGTGAAAATTGTTAAAATTCCAAGTTTTCCAGGTTTTTTTAGTGATTTTTGTTTCGAATTCCAGGTTTTCAGGTAAAGTGGCAAGCCTGTAATTAGATTGATAAATTTGTTCAAAAAACTAATTGTGAACAATAACTTAGGTTGTTTTAATCTCATATATTAATACATTTTGTAAGATATAATGGTAATTAGTTCTTGAAAAAGTATTTCTTTTACAACTGCTGTTCTTACAAAATAGACAAAACAGTCATCCTTTCTATATTTTTAAACAAATATAATTCATAGTTTTATAGATGTATTTATTTTTAATAAAGCACATAATTTATTTCATATTACACTCATAATATCAGTTAATATTACTTACAAATTAATATAATCTTGTTTAAACTTAAGATTCTACTCATATATACTTGCCAATAATCTCATAGTAGAGATTGATTGTACTTTTATTTTCAAAGCTGATAAAAAAATTCAAAGTAACAAATATTCAAAGTCTTTAATTAATTATATGAAGATGTTTACACTTACTAAAAATGCATGTTTGTATATTACACTAATTTAACTACTTTATTTTCAATAAATTGACCAAAAGTAATTACGTTTTAAAAATTAATAAATAATACTTAAAATAAACTGACCTATATCAAGTAGTTTACACTTACTTAAAATATATGCTTGTATATTACACCAATATTTTATATCAAAATATGTTAATAAACTATTTAAATATTTTATCTTAAATAAACTGACCAATACCAAGTTTTCCTTCCCCGTACCGATGTCCAGCAACTTGATGGGGCAGGGGCTTGCAACCTTTTGGTAACTCAGGAGGGTCGGTTGGTGTTTTGGGTGGTTTCAGTGGTTCCGCGTGACCACTAGGCAGTTCAGGAGGTTTTAAAGTGCTCATATTGTGTTTTATATAAAACTGTTTTATTATTTGAATGTTTATTAAAAAAGCTTCAAATACCGTTTGTATAATAGGTTGAAAAAAACTTAATGCAAAACTTATAAACAACTTTATATATGTTTTTACTGACTAAAAATTTTCTTTTTAAACATATTGCAATTCTTATATGTAAAATGCAAAAAAACAAACTAATCATTTAATGTTATGTGTAAAAACTGCAAAGCTAGGCAATTAATTTAATATTTTACTTATAAATTTTTTATAACATTAGTTAATTTTTTTTTATTTAGAAAAGAGTTATTATATATATCTAACAAATTAGAAAACACAAATTAAGACTCTTACAAAACTTTTCTTCAAAATTTAGTTATTTTTTCTACATTTTTAACCACATTCTGCACTTATTTATTCATGAAAGCACTTAAGCAACAGTATAATAAAATATATTCATAAATTTTAATTGATTGTTTCTTTTCACAAAAGGTTACAACTTACTAGTTTGATCAAAAACGGTTTTAAGCTTTTTATCAAAAAACAATAAATTTTCTTACACAAGCATTTTTTAGTAATTTAAAATGTATTACTTATTAGAAAATACCTTGAAAATGTAGAATTAAGTTATTTACTTTTTATTTTTATTACCATATGAAAACAGCTTCAGTAAATACTAAAACTTTGATAGTTTTAAAACTAATTGAATTATCTGTAAAATATTTTTATAGTTTTTGTAAGCACTTAACTAAGTCTTGAATATAAAATACAACAATTAATTAAATATTTGTTTATAGTCAACTTAAATTATAAAGTAAGTTACATTAGATACTTATTAGAATTTTTGAATAAAAAAGATAATTAAGCTACAACACTTTACAACAAAACTTCATTATTTTACAAGCTATAGCCTAAAAACTTCCTTTACAATAACTATTTAGTTTAATTAATGCCGCAATATAAACTTAAATATAATCACTAGAAAAATTACAACCTAATTAAGCTGGGTCTAAAATCTTAGTGATTAACAAGGAATTAAACAAATGTATAAAAATGTTTTAGTAACTGATATTTATAAAAATTAAAGTATAGAAACATCAATACTTTTCTTATATAAGTATGTTGTTTACAAAATACTTGTAATAAAAGAAATTAATTCTTTATACTATTTCAAAACAATAACAATTTATTGCAAAAACTTTACAAAGTCTTTGTTTGAAAATTTATGTGAGCACTAATTTACATAATTTCTCAAAAACAAAAAATAGCTAATAAGTTTAAATCTAGGAATGTGTACTATTCTTATGTCATATTGAAGTATTTAAAGTATTAATAACTTATCAATACTAAATAGAATCAATTCTTGTTTTTACTTCATTTTGGTATTTTTATTATAAAACTTAAATAACAATTTAAAGATATTTTAATTGAAACTTTTATGAACAAAAAAAAGTCTTTTTTTTTTTTGTTTTTAAGTAACATAACCTTATTTAAAGTTATTTTAATTTTCAAAGCAAAAATCTAATGGAAGTTTAGATATTGATAAAAAATTAAAATAGTACTTTACCCCTTATGGCCTTAAAATCAGTTTATTCTCATTAACAGATTGAATACTAGGGTTGCCACTCTTTGAGTAAAAAAACTGACATGAGTGACCAAAAAATTCCCTGAGTAACCCTGAGTTTTTTATATTCACCTCTGATGTAAACTACTTATACTTCATGTTAAATTTTCCTTTCAATAATTAAAAGGAAGGTTGCATGTGCATTGATGTTCACTAAACTTATGATAAATACAGTTTTTAAAGATTCATCCTTAAAAGTTTAAGTAAATTGAGATTTAAAAACTAATTTTGTGAGTAGTTTTATGTAACCATGATAGTTTTCTTTATTTTTTATAGAAACTAGTTTGAGTTTTTTTTTTGAAATAATTTAACAAATGCATTTGCATTTTCATTGACTAACTTTAATCTTATACCACAAAAATCACTAACTTGAATGCATATTTATTATCTTCAACACTAATAAAACAATTAAATATAAACTCAAATCATGATAAATATTAGTTTCAGATTAAAAACTTAAACTAAAATGTTATTTCTAAGAACAGATAAAGAAGAACTGGTCCAAAGGCTATAAAAATTTTAAATAAAAATTTGAAAATCAATAATAATCATGTTTATGAACAAAATTGGTTATAAAAATAACAAAGTATTGAAACTGGATCAACTAAATCTCATTCTAGACCTCGAAAAACTCTGTTCTAAAAATTTTTAGTAATCTTAAAACTATCTTGAGATTTTTATAAAAAATCAAAACTGTTATGAGTTACCTCGATATTTTTTAGAATTTTAAAATATACTGAGTACCTAAATGTGAAGTAGTCAAGAAATAATTTAATATTTATAAAAAGTTAATTAAATTATAGTTGTTCTGTTTGTCTACTTTTAAAGAGGAAAACACAGTGTGGCTACTGGTTTTGTTTAGTAAAATTTTCCTTGATTTTTTTTGTAGAAAATAAAACTTAAGGAAAAAAATGTGTTTAATAAATAACTGAAAACATACTGTAGTGCTACTTAAGTGGTGTTTTATGGTTATTCAACTTTTAACTAATACACTTTTTTTTGTTTTTTTTCTTATATAACCTAAAATAAATAATTTTACGTGTAAAACAATTCAAAATTTTAGGTTTTCTTAAATCTATAATGATTTTAGTTTAAGTTTACACTTTTTAAGTTGTTTTGCTTAAAATTTTAAGCTCCAGGTTTTTTTAGGATTCAAGTTAAATAGCCACCCTGAACACATCGTAGACTTCTTTTCAGAGTACAACTAAGGTTGAAAACCAGAATTTTAGTTGAAGTCAAGTAACTGCACATAAGTTATAAAAACTCTTTACACACTGTTAAAGACATTTATATAACCTCTTTTATATTTTAAAGTTTTACAAATCAGCAAAATTATTTCTTTTATGGATTAACTTAAAACTAAGAAGAGGTTTTATAAAGGTCTTATTGTGTGTATGTACAAATTTTCAGAACTGCACTCTAACTGTATTTGATAAAAAGTGTAAGACATAATTATATCATTTTAGTACCTTTTGAAATTTTTTGTTCAAATACAATGTCTTAATCAGTTTTTATCGAGCTAAACTAGTGGTCATATAGTTGGTTTCATATTTGCAGCATTGATAAGCAATTGCTTGGAGATTTGAGCTTTATAATTTTCCCAGATTTTGTAGTTTTTATTGTTGATGTTTTAACATTGTGGGTGTTTGCCAAATGAAAAGCCGTCAAGGTATTTTTTAAGAAGATAGTTTTTTTCATTATCCATACTTGAAATAAAGTGTTAATCATTTAAGGGAAATGTGAAAATACAAATGATGAAACTTTCTTACCTGACTTCTGCATTAGTATATTATTTAAAATGGAAGAGTAAGTACTAATGTTTTTTCATTAAATAAAGAAAATTTTTAAGAAGTACTACAAAACCAACATGTTGACATGAAAATATAATTTATGTATAAGCTACAAAACTAAAAGAACAAGTTTTAAACATACTTTGGTAATTACCTAGGATGACTTTGCACCAATATCAAACTGAAAACATATTTGATGTCTTTTTTAACCATAATTATATGCTGAATCTATGTTTTAAGCCTAATATGTTTAATCTAAAAATATACTTTGTTTTAAACAAGCTTTGTAAATACATATTAAGAATTAAATTTAATTATGATAAACTAAAATAATTAAACAACTTTATTTTATGATGTCGTAATAAATATAAATAAATGTAGTAATATAATTGCTTTACATTGTTAAATAAAAGCGATTAAATATTTAAGTATTATAACTTTATGATAAATAAATAAAACTTTATTTATATATTAATAAAATACAACTTTTTAGGCAAAAAATATGGTTAAAAATGACATCAAATATAATATATTTTCAGTTTGTTATTGGTGCAACATCATCCTAGGTAATTACCCATACTTTTACAGTATAAAGACCACATAGACTTGAATAAAATTGTTATTAAAATTAACAAGTTTAAAAACACTAGCAGATTACAAATGTTTTAACTTGAATGAAGACTATGATAAAAAAAATAATTTTTTTTTTTTTTTTTTTTTTTTTAAAGGTAGAAAAACATCAGAAGAACCCACTCTCCCCTCTACAAAGATAAACGTTTTCTGAAGGTCATGCAAGTGAGTTTCAGCTCATCACGTGTTATTCCACCTGCCCTATCTTTTAAATTTACTAAGAAAAAAAATTACTTTTTAATTAAAAATAAAACTAAATCTGTCTAAAAACAAAACAAAAATGTTTAACTAACCAAAAATAAAAAACTAATCCTAACCCTTTATTCAAAAAACAAAACCCTTGGTGACACGCCATTTGGCAAACACTCACAAGGCTAAAATCTCAACATCAAAAACCACAAAGTGTGGGAAAACGATGAAGCTCAAATCCCCAAGTAAGTGTCCACCGGCCTACAACAAAAAACACATCAACAATCCAATCATGTGATCACTGCCACCAGTGTGAACTCACAATCAGCTGTTGCAAAATCAGATAAACCGATATCTAATTTAAAGTATTTAGTTCTAGAAAAAACAAGCTAGACTAAAGAAAAACTGTAAGTAGGAAAAAAAGTAACTATTTGTATTAAAAAAAATAAAATATATGTATACATTAACACTAAAATCAATAAAATAATAAGTGTTCTACAACTTTTTTTAGTATTAACTTGGTTCAAAACTCAAAAAAAAAATAATAAAAAAAATAAATAAATAAACAAATAAATAAGTAAGTATAATAAATAAAATAGATATTAAATAAATAAACAAACTAAAAAAGAATAAACATTTTGTACTAAATTTAAACTTTTACCTATAATATCTAATAAAAAAAAAAAAAAATAATAATAAAATAAAAATAAAATATATATATATAAATAAAAAATTAATAAATGAAATGAACTATCTTAAATTTAAACAATAATAAAATAAAAAAAACAAATAAAATGTATTAACAATAAACAAAATTTATTTCAATAATTTATAACAATCACTCTTACATTAACAGGACATTCAGAAAATAAAGACCAACACACCACAATCTGATGCCCCAATAACATCAACCAAATTTCAACACAAACAAAAACATACTTGCAGAAGCACCCTAGATCTACTCCTTGTAGTTATTCAACAAAAATTTTTTATATTTAAATTTAAAACAATCTTTTTTTAAGTTTTTAAAAGTTTCAGGGACACTAGACCAAAACTTGGGACCCAAATACCTAAAGCAGTTTAGGCAAAGTCTTGTTCTAGGTCTTTCAGTTATAAAATTCTTTTTCTTTGAAAATCTTGTATTGTGTGAGTGAACAGAGCTAGCAAGTGTAAATCTATTGTGTTCTACATCAAATCCTGTTATAGTATTACGCATCAACTTACAAATTTGCAATCTATACACATCATTTAATTTTAGTACACCAGTTTTTTTAAACAAAGGGTTTGTTGTAGTCAAGGCAGGCACACGACAAACATACCTAATTACTCTTTTTTGCATACAAACAATTGGTTTTAAGTAACAGTCAGCAGCACCACCCCAAGCAGATATACAATATTGGATGTGCGGATAAAACAAACTATAATACACCATTATCAAAGTACTCGTATCCAAATAATATCTCAATTTTGACAAAACATAACAACTCCTAGACAATTTCGATTTCAGAGAACTCAAATGTTTCTTCCAATTCAGCTTATCATCCAAAACCACACCCAAGTATTTTATACTATCACTCTGTTCAATAAGAAAACCATTAACATTCACACTAAATTCACAACTTTTTGAAGTTTTATTGAAAAGCAAAAATTTTGTTTTTGAATAATTAATAAAAAGTTTATTATCAATTTCAAATATAATTTGTAGTATAATGAAAATATTATGACTTGAAAATAAAACCCACCCAAGTTACTAAAATAAAACTTGTAATACAATACAACTGTATTTACTTGAATAAAGTCAATAAATCATGGGCAATAGACAATGCAAGGGGCATTTCTCTTTATATGATGTATCACAGCAAATTCAATAATTTGCAGCCTGGTAGCTTCACCATTGTTTGGCTTTGAGAAAAGTGTTGGTTTGTGTGATAAAATGGTCGCTTTTGTTTTTGACGAATGCGATCAAAGTATAGTTTCCAGAAAGGTTCAAGCATGGTTGCCATAACTAAGTTTTTGTAAATGTGGTTATGTCTATAAATCTGCAATTGGTATGAGACTGCCGTGCATTTATTATTAACAAATAAGGTAGAAAAAAAGTACAAAAATAAAAAGCGATATAAAAACTAACTTGTAACGTCCCTGTTTCGAAAATAAGTCATTGAATATGCCTATTAGGGTGCATATAAAGAATTACTGAAAATCAAAAATAGCCTTTGATGAAACTTTCTTTAAGTCGTTTAAAATTCTGAACAGTGTTTTTTGCAATAATTGCCACATATCGAACAATTTCAGGCTAAAAAATCTAAGGTCGATTTGATTTTTGTTGGGTCTTATACAGTTCACATTGGGTGAGGTAAGACTGAGGTTGTTATCAGAAAATCAAAAAATGCTAGTTTAATGAAAGTTTTTTAAAATCTAAAAAGATGTCTTTCCACATGGCACATACATGCTATAATATATTAAGTTAAGTACTCAAAGGTCGTGCTTGCAACTTGCAACGATTCGATAACCAAAAGGGTTTTTTGTACACCAGGTCCTAGGACTAGATATTTTGAGTTTTTTTTGTAGTTCAATAACCTAAAGCTTATTTGTCATAATGGTAACTTGTGGTTTAGTACAGGTTTTGTACTGTAGGTTTTAAAAATACAAAATCAGCTTTTAAAGTTCTTTAATAAACTTTTAATACATGAACTAAATAAAAAAAACCTATAAACTAGTAACAATTTGCACAAAACTATAAGTTGTCGAAGATAAAAAAATGCTTTGTAACTAACAAAAATGTTTTATAACCTATGTATGTTACTTAAATAATATGCTAATATGGTTATAAAATACTTTCAAACCAAACTATAGACCATGATAAATAAATGATAACATTTTCCTAATTAATACTAATATTAAATAGTACTTAGGGTCAGGCCTACTCTATATAAAACTAGGCATGGCATGAATGACCATATTGTATTAAAGAAACAGTTGGTAAACACTAACAAGTATATAAGAAACATTGACTTTAGAAATTACTTTAAATCAAATAAAATTTTAATCTATAGGGAATATACTTTAAAATGTAAAATTCAATCAATAGTTATATACTTAAATTTAAATCAAAAAATTTATTATTTTGTAATAAAGCTGTTAGAAAAAAGAACCTTACATTAAACAACAAAAAATGCAAATGTCTATTTGAACAACATGCTAGCAGCAGCAATGTAATCTTTAAATGAGTACTTATGTATGGCTGTAATATGCAAATGCAAACTTGCATCAGTAAAACACGTGACCTTGTGACCTAAACGCTTGGATGAACAAGGAATTTAACTCAAATTTTTTCATTAAATTTAAACAGTTATCAAGTTACAGTTTGATCTTGCTACAATTTTTTTTTTAATTTTTGCTCTAAAACCTTTAAAAAATTTTTTTTGGAAAAAAATTAAAAATAGATTTGTCGATAACAAAATGAGTTAGCTATTGTATATAGCCAATATTTATTTCGGCCATCATCAACAATGTTGAGATGTTTTATACCATCGATAATAAACAATGAACTTTACCGCAAGATCAACAACAACAGCATCCGAGACAATCCTACGACCGGTTTCGTCCTTATTAGGACTCATCAGGCAGGAATAGTCGCGAGAAACCGCTATCGTGATCTTAAACAAGCGGGCTTAAGTACTAAGTACTGAAACGATCGTTTGTGGGTAAAATTGAAAAATTGACACAGCTATATCATTCACAGCTCAACGTCTCAGACATTGTCAGCTTGTTGTGAGATTGTAGTCTGCGCTCGTTTGATCAGTTTTAGCCAATATTTATTTCGGCCATCATCAACAATGTTGAGAAAATGTTGTTGTTGATCTTGCGGTAAAGTTCATTGTTTATTATCGATGGCATAAAACATCTCAACATTGTTGATGATGGCCGAAATAAATATTGGCTAAAACTGATCAAACGAGCGCAGACTACAATCTCACAACAAGCTGACAATGTCTGAGACGTTGAGCTGTGAATGATATAGCTGTGTCATTTTTTCAACTTTACCCACAAACGATCGTTTCAGTACTTAGTACTTAAGCCCGCTTGTTTAAGACCACGATAGCGGTTTCTCGCGACTATTCCTGCCTGATGAGTCCTAATAAGGACGAAACCGGTCGTAGGATTGTCTCGGATGCTGTTGTTGTTGATCTTGCGGTAAAGTTCATTGTTTATTATCGATGGCATAAAACATCTCAACATTGTTGATGATGGCCGAAATAAATATTGGCTAAAACTGATCAAACGAGCGCAGACTACAATCTCACAACAAGCTGACAATGTCTGAGACGTTGAGCTGTGAATGATATAGCTGTGTCATTTTTTCAACTTTACCCACAAACGATCGTTTCAGTACTTAGTACTTAAGCCCGCTTGTTTAAGATCACGATAGCGGTTTCTCGCGACTATTCCTGCCTGATGAGTCCTAATAAGGACGAAACCGGTCGTAGGATTGTCTCGGATGCTGTTGTTGTTGATCTTGCGGTAAAGTTCATTGTTTATTATCGATGGCATAAAACATCTCAACATTGTTGATGATGGCCGAAATAAATATTGGCTAAAACTGATCAAACGAGCGCAGACTACAATCTCACAACAAGCTGACAATGTCTGAGACGTTGAGCTGTGAATGATATAGCTGTGTCATTTTTTCAACTTTACCCACAAACGATCGTTTCAGTACTTAGTACTTAAGCCCGCTTGTTTAAGATCACGATAGCGGTTTCTCGCGACTATTCCTGCCTGATGAGTCCTAATAAGGACGAAACCGGTCGTAGGATTGTCTCGGATGCTGTTGTTGTTGATCTTGCGGTAAAGTTCATTGTTTACTATTGTATATAGTAATATCCATTCTAAAAAAGGAAAGTTCAATAAAGCCTTTCAAATTTATTATTTCACAAATTATAACCTTTAAAAAAGTCTTTGGGAAAAAAAAAAGTAGACTTTTTGGTAATTAAATGAGATAGCTGTTGTATGTAGTAAAATACATTCTACGAAAAAAGGAAAGTTCAATAAAGACTTTCATATTTGTTATTTGTTACTATGTTGCTTTATTTAAATAATTTTGCTGTTAATACATATAGCTAAGTTTATTATACTTTTATAATAATATTTTTTCAAATACAGTTATCAACACAATGCTTAAACTCAAATCTTTAAACTCTCTGTGCTTACAAACTTAAAAAAAGTTTAAAAAAATAACTTTTGTTACATAAATAATTGTTTAATACAGTTTTTTAACCTAAACTATAACTAGTACATCATCATTATCCTCATAAGTTATCGGTTAACTCTTGTGTTGTTTTGACAATAATAGTCTGGTTGTTTATCATCATTGGTCTTAAAACCAGTGTTGTTTTATATTTATCACTCTAAAACAGGGGTCGGCAGGCAGTTGATGGTCGGCAGGCAGCTACATGAAGCATTTAAAAATATTATATAAGTTAAAACTATAAATACGTTACCTTCTAGAAAAACAACAAATACAAATAGTATTGTTTTGCGCATTTTAGGTACATATTTTTTCATTGTAATTGATTTATAGAACTTTATTATCAAAATATACAAAAATAATTAATTACAAGTACTTACTTAGCTTAACAACTTTGTAATTTTATAATTTATTTGGTAAGAATAAGAAATTAAACTTTTTAAAAATTGGTAATGTAATTGCAATAATGAAAAACAAAAATTTTTTTTGCAAGTTAGAGAGTCAATAATTTATTAACCTTAACATAGTTTCTTCAACAACAACAAAAAAAAAACGCTCAAAGTAGTTGGTCCTAAGACCTGATGCACAAAGACCTTTCGGTCATCAAGTTGCACACCACTTCTAACGTCTTGTCCAAGACTTACTTAAACTTACAAAAAGTTTTGGTTCACATTGCGTTTCAAATGAATTGTCAAAAAGCTATTTTAAAACGTATTTGGTTATTTACAAAATCATACTGCGATAATAATTACTAGTATCTTAGTCTTTTCTTGTTTATTTTATTATTTTTTTAAAGTTACTGATGCTTGGTGACTTTGTGTAGTTTTTTTAATGAAAAACAGACATATAGTATATTACAACTAGAAAAAAATTTTTTTTTTTGTTTTTATTGTACTGTATTTGTACTAAAAATACGGTTATGGTTCGATTTTAAGTTGTAAAAAAAAAACTAACTTTTTTACATATACCACCTTTTATATTTTGTAAAATCTCGTTAACTTTTTATTGTTAAAAAAAGCTTCAATTTGCTTTGTCGTCTGGTAGGTAATTGTTGATAATGGCGTTGGCTGCAGTTCTAAGGTCGCTTCTGATTGGCTAATGCTTTACTTAATTTCATTTTAAGTTTAAAGCAATCAAACTGTGAAAACATTTCCAACACCTTACAAACCCGTGATAAGCCGACCCTTGGTAAAATAATGGACTGAGCATGCTTCAACTCAGTGTTGAGTTGAAAAACGTAAAACTTTTTGTTCAGAAGCATACCACATCTAAATACAAAATGTGAATTACAAAAATGGTATGAAAGAAAACACCAAGATTTTCTGCTTAAAAAAAAACAATAAATGAATGAAGGTTCTCGCGGCGAAATTAATTCTCAGAGTCAATTTTTGACATATTTCTGAGCATATATAACTTAAAGGTTCATTCGTACACAAGGTCTTTAGACCGAATACTTTGAGCATTTTTTGTCGGTCAATAAAAAATAAGTATACACTAAATTGGGTTCAGCTCCAAGCGTCTTCAACGTGTTTTAATTGCAAAACTTGTTTGAATATAAAAAACTGGAAACTCGTAAAACTTACTGTAGAAACTTCAAAAGTTTAGTACACAACATTAAATTAATTAAAACTATTAAATTAAAAAATTCAAGCCAAACTCTGTTGTATACGTATTTCAATAAAACGTTAATTTATAAACAAAATTATTGTTAATTTTTCCTATAAATGTTTTACAAAATTTTCAAAAGTGTTAATTTTTTCGACTAGTTATAGCATTGTAAACATTCTTTCTAAAATTATAAAATGTAACTTTGCAGTAATTTATGGCTAACGTACAATGCTAATAGTGGTTTAAGGAAATTTTATTTGTTACTTATTTACATATTCATGCTCATTAGCTGGGTGACCGAAAAGTCTTTTTTTGCATCAGATATTTTAACTATACCCAGTCAAGCGTCATTTATAGTTTTAATTTATTAGGAGAGATTGCTTTTTTTTTTAATAAATAAAATGTTTCAGTATAAAAAAATCCTCAATAAAGTTACCAAGAATATAAATATTGTAAAAAGAGTGGCAGCAGTGGGATTCGAACCCACGCCTCCGAAGAGACTGGAGCCTTAATCGCTCGGCCATGCTACCCAACCACATCTCCGCCGGGACTCGAACCCGGAACCTCTGGATTAGAAGTCCAGCGCGCTATCCATTGCGCTACGAAGACGCTTGAAAGTGAGGGCATGTTACGTTTTATAAAGTGTGTTTTGCAAGCTTTTGTGACGTAATAGTTAAGGCGTTGTGCTAAAGCATTTAGATCAGTGCTTAGCTTCTGCTAAGTAAACAGTTTACTTAAATTTATACTTTTCTGCTATCACTATGTTTGGTGTAGCTAGTTGGAATTGTAATTATATCAGTTTATATTTTTATTATGTTAATGCTAACGTTACTGTTAAAAAAATTTAAAATTGTAATTTTATTTACGTGTTAATATGTTTATTTATAATCGCTTAGTAAATAACTAAATCAACTTTATATATTTGTCTAGCATTTTTAGACAAAACTCACTTACTCATAATTTTATTTCTTTGTGTAAACATTTAATTTAACAAAAAGTATATTAAGTATTTTGATACGGGTTTAAGCGTTGAAGTGTATGTAAAACTACTTTATTTAATAACTAAAAATTATAAAAATAACAGTTATAATATTTTTTAAATAACTTGCTTGTATTTATGTTTACAATTGTGTGCTAAATTATGTACTAATAATATTCATAAAATAAATTTCTATTTGTTACTGATTGATATACTTCTATTTTTTAATAGTTTAAAACCTTGGAAAACTTTTATTTTTGTTTTTATTGATTGTCCTACTGCTGAAGAAACTTTAAATTTTAGCTTACAACTATTGGTTCTAACTCAAAAATAGAATAATAGAAAAATTCTTTAGCTTAAAACTTACATTATATACCTTGCTATTTCTTATGTACAAAAAAAAAACTAGTTAATAATGAAATCATAATATTTATTTATATTACAAATGAAACATAACTAAAATTATTTTAACATCTTGTTTCAAAATCTTTATAAAGCTACCTTAAATTAGTCAAGAAAGTTGTAAAATGATTTAAGGCGAAACTAATAAAGCAAAACCCTGATTTGTAAAAAATATCTTGTAAATTTTTATAACTATTTAATTTCTTCTTTAGTTTATAAAAACTTGTTGAGAAAGCATGAATAAAAAACAAGTAAACTAAGATATTTATTAATTTTACAATAGTCTAAAAAGTATTATAATAGTTTTCTAAGTTTTATTTAATTTAACAACTTTATATACTTTTACTTAATTGTTTTTTTTAGTTTAGGAAAACTTGCAGAAGGTAGACTAAATAGTTTTACTTGTAATTGCAATAATATTGAAAAAACAAGTGAGAACAAAAACTAAAAAAAAAGTTTTTACAATTATAGACTTAAGTCATTCTAGACTCAAGATGAATTCATCATTGTGAAATTTTAAAAACAATTTATACACTGCTTTCAGATTCAGGTGTTGAATATTTCTTTATTTTTTAAATTTATTATTGACAAAACTTGAAAGCTGATTACTAAGGATTTTCAATTGTACAGATTTTACTTGTTTTAAATATCAAAACAAAATCGTTTAATCTAAATTACGTTTATCAAAAAAAAAAAAATTAAACATAAAAAAAGATACTTTTAGAAAACTTATTTACACATTAAAAGAAATGTTTGAAACTATAAAGACTGGTTTAAAAAGCTACAGTTTTTTTAGTAATACAAACCAAAAGAGTAGGGAAGTAAATAGTTTTCAAACAATAAACGTTTTTAATTGACATTTGATGGAAAAATAGACATTTAGGATTTTAGTAAACGCAGTAAATTGTTTTAAAAAAGTTTGTATACAAAATCTTTATTTTTTTAGTTAAAAGGTTAAAATACCTACAAAAATTTGTGGTAAATTAAGATACTCTTCTAATTTTTTTTCAATAAATTCTCAACAATACACAAAACAAAACTTATTTAGCTTACTTTAAGAAAATTTGAATCGATTAGCAAAATTATAATCTTATCCATATTTCGTAGACTAACTTTTTTTCATATTTGCATAAAATATTATTTTTAATTTACTTTTTCACTTTTAAAATAATTTAAGTTTCTTAATGCTTTGCTACAATATTACAGCAATTTAAATAGAAAGAAAAAACATGATACATCTTAACGTAGAAAAAATATTAAGTTTACTTTTTAACTAGTTTTATTTATTATATAAAAAATCTTTTTTAGGAAATTAGATTTTGATTTACAGTTCTACTTAATCATACTGCTTTAACTATTATGCAATTGGAAGCGTGTGTGATTAATAATTTAACTAAGAAAAATACAATTTTGTTATTTATGCTAAAAAGTTTGTCCGTTTAAGTAAAATAAAAAATTAATTAAACTGCGAAAATAACTTTTCAACTATTTATTGATTGTTATAATAAATAAAAACAAATTTTTCCGAGTTTTTAAATATATATAGACAAGAAAGAAATAATTTTTTTTTAATTTAACATTTATTTCCAAGTTCTAACAACAAACAAAGTTTGTATAAATTTCAAAATAGTATTCACCATAAGCGAACAAACAAAACTACCATATACGAGCATATGTACTTTTGCTTTTGATTTTTTTTTCAATTAATTATACATTTTGTTAAGTTTTAGTAGTTATCATACGCAATTAGCAATTAAAAAAAGTATGATCTAACGAAAAGGGAAAAATACTTGATCAATTAAAGTTTACCTTAAAAATAAAAATTTATTTTTTTCCTGAAAAGCACAGATTACTAGCCAGATCAAGCAAAAGAAAAAAAGGAGATGAGAACTTTAAATAGCAACAATTTATTTTTAAGGACCACAAAACAAAATAAACAAACTCAAAATGTGCACATTTTTTGGCAAACAGAAAAAGTAATTTGAAAAGGTTTTAATTTACAAGTTTGAACTCAAATACAAACCTACATACTGAGTAAAGGTAAAAACAATGAGAAAAAACTTACACTTAAGACTTAAGTTTAAGTGCCAAAGAAAACATTTTGAATAAACTTACCACGTGTATGTAGTTCTAAAACATTGCTTTTTATGAGAATACGTTTTACAGAAAAAACAGCACATTTACCGAAGAAAAGTCAGAAAAAAAGTAGCCTTATTTGTCATGACAACCCAAAAAGTTTGCAATAAAATCAAGTACAAAAACAATTAGAAGGAGAAAAAATCGGTAAGTTAAATGTCCTCAAGGCAAATAAATATATTGACTTGACAATACACATAATTTCTGAGAGGCTTTTCTGTACAAGCATGAATCACAAAAGTTTGTTTTTATTTTTGTTGAATATTTTTTGTGTTTTTGCAAATCAGAAAGTTGATAAGTATGTGGCAACGTCAATGTACGATATTCGAATGGTTATGAAGCCTATTTCTGCTCATGTTAGTTTTGTGTTTAAGTCAAAATAAGTTACTGATGTTTTTAATTGTATAAAATTGTGCTGTTTATTTTATTTTGTTTGTTAAAAATTAAAAGGTTACTCATTTTGCTCATATTAGTTTACTATGACATAAAAAAAAAAGCTTATTTGTACTCTACTCATATCTGTTTTTATTTTTTGCTTGTGTATTTTTTAAAAATTTGAGCTTTTACTAACATAAATATATCTGAAAAATTAAAACTTTCTTATATTAAAAAAACAGTTTTTGATTGAAATCTATTGCTTAAGTTCTTATTGTTTTAATGAAACATATTATTTAGCTTCTACAACAAAGCTTTGAAAGTTATAAATTTACTAGATAAATAATACGGTGTATAGTTTTAGGAATTCTGTGGTTTTGTAATTTATTTGATACCGACCTTATTTTTAATGCATTTATAAGTTTTTGGTCAACTCAATATTTTCTATAAGTAGAAAATTGAAACAACTAATCATTTTGATTTTACCAAATCTGAATTGTTTATGCCATTAAAAGATGCAGTCTTTAACACTTTTAAAAAACTTATTCAAGTTTAAATTCTAAAATTTAATCTTTTACTAAAAAAATATTTTTATTTTAGTACATGCCTGACACAGGAATAGGTTTTAGTGTATATAAGCCAAAAGATTTCAAATATTGTACTTATATAGAAAACTACTTTTGTAAACTTACTTAAACAAGGTGAAAAAACTAAAAGCATATACAAATTTGATTTAGTAAATTATAAAAGTTTTCTTACAACAACAAAAATTAATATTTCAAATATAGCAATTTAAAAGCGTGTAAAATTTTTTGTAAAAAAATTAGTGATTTAGTATCTCGTTAAATCTTGAAAATGAAATTTTTTCAAACAAATTATTTAGTTTAAAACTAGTATGTATTTTATATTAGTTACAGCATCTTAAAATATTTTTATGTTGTTGAAGTTTTAAATTATCTTAAGATTTTGATTTTGATGGAATAAGTATTTTCTTTATATAATTTTGCTTTATAATTTTTAAACTTTATTTACTTATGATTTTTTTCCAGCTTATTTTTGTTCTTTGTTGAAAGTTTTACTAAATTGTATCACTGCTTCAAAATTCATAACTTTGTATAAATCTTTAAAACATACTTTAAAATCTAGATTATGAAAGATATTAAAATCCAGTCAATCAACAAAAATATTTAGTAGTTCTTAAAAAACATTAAAACTTATTAGCTATATGCTTTGCTTTTTTTTGTACAGTTAGTCTTACTAAAAAGGTTTACAAGAAATTTAAACCCTAAAAACATAGAAATTTTTATATTTAAAAGGAAACTTACCTTAAAATAGATTTTTTTAAAAGAAATTGTTATGACACAATTTAAACGGCTAGTTAAAAAAAACGAATATGAATTGAATAAATAACCTTAGTTACATGTTAGTTTCCAAAATTATTATTTACAAATACTATAACTTTGTTTGATAAACTATTTTTTCAGACACTGCATCTAGTAAAAGCATTTCTTTTACAAGTATTAATACCTTAATCGATTATAACAACTTTTTTTAATAAAAAACATTGTTCAACAGATACTAAAAAAAACTCAACGAATGAGCAAACGTTAAGGACTTTTTTTTAAACTAAAAATAATTTGAAACATTTTTTAGATCATGAAATTTCATTCGTCAACTTCACAAACACTAGCAACTTTCGATCTCGCTTATACGACAGCTAATGGACAAAACCGGTTAGTCGAAGACCTCCCAAATCTCATGAATAAGCCGAAAGTAAGTTGACAAATGTAATATATGTTTGTTATATACCTACTTTATATATTGATGTTTTAATACTGTGTTTATGTTTGGTTGTTTTGATCAGTACTGACTTTTTTAGTTAGTTTATTTGAATTAAACTTGTTATATTTACACTTACTAAAAACTAGAAGTTAATTGCATTTGTTATACTCTAACTTTACTTTATTCTTACTTTTAATAAAATCACCATGGCAACAGTGGATCCCGTCAGTAACCAAGGTTATCACGGGTAGCGGACACTTACCCTACCCCACCAAAGTCGGGGTGTTACCCCAAAAAACTTTTGACAACCAACCGTCGTTAGTTTGGTGGATAACCGCGGGAAATTTCAACGGGATTCAGTCGACAGAGGGCGCAATTTACCTCTTGAACATGGAAACCGAACAATCTTGGCGTTAGTTGGTTTTGGGTTTTGTTTACCAGGGATTAGTTGTTGTAAATAACTAGGACTTTTATAGATTATATTAAAGTTTAGTAGTAGGCTGTAAAAAAATAAATATTGTTAATCGTGGAGTAAATTATTAAATATCATTTGTTAGTTTAAAGTCTTTATAAAGTGTTTAAAAAAGCATTATAACAATGTTGTTTGGTAATGTATTTAACAAGACATTTATTAACTACTAAAGTAAAGATTCTAAAATATGCTCAGATTGTGTATTGCACCCTTAAAATGTTTTTAGTTTTAATAAGAAATTTTTAAACTTTCGCAGGGCCCTCAAAAATATTCTACGACCCGCAAGCTGTGTTTCGTCACACTGAATGGGTCGATATGGACATAGATGGGAGGAAAGACTGCGTCACTGTCAAGGAGACTAAAGGAGGTAGGTAAAAATAAATAAGTATGCAATGAATATTTTTTACATAGTTTGCATATTGAACGGTGACAGTTATCAATTAGAAAAATAATTTCTGAGAATATACATATACTATTTTAACAAGAGAGCACTTATGAGCTTTAACTATTGTTGAATGTTTTAATATTTTGGCTGTTTCCGTGATAAAAAATAAAAGCAGTACTTTAAAAATTCTCAAGTATCACAAAACATCATGAATAACACTTATTTTATTTTTACAGACGGGGCATCTCTGATTTGGTTGCGGCAGCCTTCAAGTAATCAGGTAAAATGTTCAATATTTTAAGTAAAAATAAACCAACTTATATGTAACAAACATAAAAATTATACATCATCTGCAACAAATCAGGTAACATAATCAATTTTTGAAAAAAAAAATTAACCAATCAGGGAGCGGCTTGGGTGGAAACGCGGATATCAAACGTGACTGATGACGTAGGAGGAGGGGAATTCCGCATGCTGAGATGGCCCAAGAGGAAAAGGAGGAGGCACAAGCTGTTCGCCGTGGCGGGAAGGAGGACCAATCAGATCACTGTGTACTGGAGCGACGGTTTGTGACGTCATAATTACTTTTTTGTTTCGTAAAATGAGGATAAATCAGATAACTGTGTCTGTTAATGTTAATACATTTATTTTTTAAAACATTGTATTGGTTGTACTGAAAAAAAAAACGTAAAACAATTAACTTTTAATAAATTCATCATTCATACCAAAAACTTTAAATCAAAATTCCCCTATTATGAAACAGACGTGGACAACGATTGGACGCAGACCCACCAGATAAAGTCCAGGGTCATTGCCAAATACGACCAGTTTGTCCACATCGAGGTCAGGAACCTGAACGGGGACCAGCGACCAGAACTCATCGTCACAGTGGCAGCCATTTCCGGTCGACCAGGTTAGATGTGACGTCATTGTTGATTATGAATAAACACCTGTTTTATTATTCTTAAAATGCTTGTATCAAGTACACTTGATAGTTTACACGTACCATACCCATGTTAAAAGAAGTCATTTTTAATGTTTAATACCTTAATAAAAAGGTTTGTTTTTAATAATTGTAACCCTCAACAAATAAAGTCAATTTCAAAACAGTTAAAACTGTTTAGTTTAAAGGTCAACCTTGTTTAAACCAATTTAACCTATTAAAAACCAACTCATTAAAAATTGCCATAAAACAAACAACTTTTAAGAATTTCCCTAAATTGCAACAGGTCGCTTGATGGCGTACGAGGCACCGATGGACGGCAACTTCGGTACCGGACGGTGGCGAAGTCACGTGCTGGCAGAATGGACTTCGAAGACGAAAAATTATTTGATAAGCCCCAGAAGCGCTCATTTGTTCTATCCGAAAGATCCTACAATGTAAGTTTTTGTGTTTTTTTTTTAATTAATTTTTGTTTAGGATATTTGAAGGACATTTGTAAAGCCACGTACGATAATGTTAGTACTTGTATATTACTTTAATTACTTTTCATAGTTTTATACAGGTTTTCAAATGTTTGATTGTCTAATAAATTATTATCTATTTTTTTTAGAAGCTCACATTTCTTCTACCCTAAAAATTTGAAAGTTTTAGCATATAAAACTTTTCTAAACTCGAATGTTTAATTCATATAATTTTGAATGTATTTTTTTTAAGTAATGACAAACAAAGACAGTAACTACTTTTGTGTCTGAGTTGAACCGAACTACTAAAAATAAAACAAACAAAAACCTTGTATAACAAGTTTAATTTACGAGCAAAATTTTTAGTTATGACTAAAAGTTTTTGTACTTATTTACCTCTTTTTGCAACAGTTTGAATATATTAATTCAACAGTTCGAAAATTGTTACTTTTTATTACAATTCTACTTGAACAAGATTTCATCATTAGCTGATAATATATTTTTAAGTTAAACATCATTTTGAAAACAAAATCTTAGAATATTGAAAATTATATTGTTCTCCTTGTTTATTAACTAAGATCTTTAATTTTTATCTTTAAATACAAAAGTTCTACAATTTTATTAGTTTAACGGAAATAAACGCACTTTTTTTAAATTGCATTAAAGTTAAAATTTCAAAATGAAAATCTAGTTCACGCTTTCATTCCATGCTAAAAGTAAGTTTTTAAAAACTAGGTTTTTAAAAAAGTATTCGTGCTAGACAAACAGTTATTTAGATGATATTTCAAAAATTAATGTGCTTTTTAAAAAAATAAAAAATACGTTTGTAGGTCTTATTAATATCTACAGGCAATTTTTTATTTTTTGCAAAATTTTAAATATTTTTTCAGATATTTTTAACTTGTTAAAAATAATTACATTTTTAAGTTAATTTTAGCCATATCTCAGAGAATATTTAAACTATTTCAAAAAAAAGCTAGATATTAACAAGACTTACAAACGTATTATTTTTTTTCAAAATATACAGTACATTTTAATTCAAGCTCCTTTGTATCTTTTTTAAGAACTTGAATTGTCCGAATGTTAAATGGTCGTGCACCCATTCTAGTACTGATGAACAACAATGTGTATAAAACAAACATCATAAATAAATTTGAAAATTCCTACTATACTTGCTGTTTTATTTGTCTGATTTTAAGTATCTTAGTATCAAGAGGCGATGGTAGAAAAATAAAATGAAATTACCTGGACTTTAATTTTTTTATAACACGTGTTTGTGTGTATTTAACTTTTGTCTAATATTGAAGATAAATTTGAAAAGTGTTTAAATATAATGAACAATCATTATTGTTTATTACAGAGCTATGCGCCCAAATATCCTAGTGTCAGGGGGTAGCGATGGGAAAGTTTACGTCGTCTCACCAACTAGCTGGTACTATCTTAAGTGGGATTATAAAGTTAAAGAGGTAAATGATACTTTTTTATAGAACTTTTTTTCTAAACGTAGAAACTGTTTGGATGTTTAAAAATGGTTTAAATAGTTCTTGTCGTTATGATGCATGTAATTAACAAACTTATTCTATTAGAGCTACTTAAAGCAAATAAAAAGTTTTTTATTAGTTATAATGTTATTAAGTTATTATGTGCAGTTATTATTTTATAGAAAAGTCAAAAAACTACACAGTTTTAATAAAAATCTAAAACCTAGTTGTTCAAAATCTTGTTTACTCAAACTTAGTAGACATTTACTTGTATTTTATTTTATTATTGTTGTAATTTCCTTTAAATTAAACAATAAAAAGTTCTATTTAAATGAGAGTTACCAACAACTGAAGATCTCTTATAGTTAACTATCTGAGTAAAAAATTGTATTGTTTGTAATAATCTGTGAAAAGAAAAACTAATAGAATTGTTATTGCAAGTAAAAGCAACTGCTTAAATCTATTCTTAATCAATTAAAATCAAAAAGAGAAGCATGATCAGTATTAAACAAAAAATAAATCAAAGTAAAGTCTAGCGGTTCATTAAAACCATAAAACTTTTTAACTACATTATATAATCCTTAACCCATAACTCTCAATTCACAAATTACTAAAATTTTTATTTACTAGCTACTTAATTATTAAGGGTTAACCATACCAGCTATTTAAACCTACTTATTATTTATCTTTAATTTAAAAATTGGCTTATACAGTTTTATATTTTCAATAAAGTTAGTTGTTCTTGTTTTAAAGAACTTAAACACAACTGTTTTGTTCAATTTTAGCCACACGATTTTTATCTAAATTACTTAAATTTTAAAACTATTTATATGTATAGTTTTTATACAGATAGTTTGAACGAGTAGCTTTCCAGATATTTTCAGACAAGTTCTTTGTTGCGACTAGTTTTATATTTTCCCTTTAAATTTTTTTGAAACTTTCATCTAACTATTTAAATTTTTCACATAAATTTTTCCATCCAATAATTTTTTTTGATAAAATTATTTATTTGGAAGTTTAATTATCATATTTTTCGACAAGTACTCAGTAGGAGTATATATTTATTTTCAGATATTTTCAAAATCTAACTTTTTCAGATATTTTCTGACAAGTATTCAGTGGGGACCCCGGCAGTCCAAGATGTTGACGGAGATGGAGACGTTGAAATTTTCATCCCCAGTGGGAAGAGAATCCATGTGATGAAATATGGTGGGTTTGTTTATTGAATTTAACATTTTGATAAAACAAAAACAATTCACATTATGAAAATGGTGAGTTAAATAATCTTATTTAATACTTTTATTAAAGAAAAAAATGTTTTTTGAGATATAGTGTATTTATACATTTTTACATATACTTTTGAACCAGTCGGTGAAAACTTCAATAACATGGGTGCCTAATTATGTTTCTAGCATAAAAGTTCTGTTTAAACTTTTTTTAAATTTTAAATTAACAATAACTTAAAAAAACATTTGAGTTGTTTCATGTCGTGACTCCTTTTAACCCATTATGACGTCATGGCGCAAAGCCCCGAAATCTCTTGAAAAACATAAAATTACTTTTTACCGCTATTTTCATGTTAATTTTTACATAACTATTCTCAAATGAGTAAAACGGTAACGGAGTAATAATTAATTTAACACCTATTTACAATATAGATGCTTTTCAGTTTTATTTATACAACGAACAACATTAAATTTTTGTTTTCAGAGCTTTATATTTAAACAGAAGCATATTTAAAAAAAATAATGAAAATTGTTTGTTTATCAACTATTTATACAGTTTTAGTACTATCAGTATAACATTAAATATGTAAACAGGTCTCAGCGTCAACAGAACAGGGTCTTTACTCTCCTCATCAAAAGCTCTCTGATAAAACTCTTTCTCCTTTTTACCCCTTGGAGGAGGTGGAAGTGTATATCGATCCGTCGTTGTGTTGGAGCATACCTGAGAACGTTTTTTTAGTTTGTGTTTTAATTAAAAAATATTCACCTGGCTGTAAATTTGAAGTATTTTTTTATTATACAGGGTTGCCACTCTTTTAATTAATAGGGAAAATCATTTGTTTTAAAGCATATCAAAAGATGAATATTTTTACAGAACTTTTATTTTGTTTCTTGCTTTTATCTATTATGATGTGTGTTATTATTGGCAGTGGTTTGGTATACAGATTAATAAACTTGTTAAAAAAAAATAATTGTGAACAATAAGTAAGGTTATTTTAATTTCATATATTAGTACATTTTGTAAGTAAATATGGTAATTACTTCCTATAGTAGTCTTTTTCGACGAACTTTTCTGACAAACTTTTTCTAATTTGCATATATCAAACCAAACTACCGACGAACATTTTAAAACTTGTCGATCTTTATAGACTAACTTTTTTTTAAGTGTTAAATTTATGTATTTTAATTCAAGGTTGATAAACTTGACCAAACTCACAAAAGCTAATACGAAAAGCGCCACCTAGCCGTTATTATTTTAAAATTGAAATTAAAAAAGAACATACATATAGTTAATGGTAATGAAAATTAATTTAATAATAAACGTCAAAAAAAAAATAAAATAAATGAATATGATCTAACTATATCATAAAGATAAACAAAAAAAACAAATATAAATTAACAAAATAATAAACATAAAAAGAATGTACAAATAAACAACAATAAAATATAAATAACAAGAATATGATAGTGATAAGTGAATTTTTTTCTATAATAAATGACATCTTAATGTAACAATATAAACCTATAATTAAAAAAAAAGATATGTATAAAAAGAAAACCCTAAAAATAAGAAAATATTTAACACACAATGATATAAAAGTTTGTCACCTTTCTCTTTTGAGTTTAGGTTATAGACCTATTTTTATCAAGTTGATAATTTTCAAAATTTTTATATAGTCAAAACCTATAATGCAAAGTAAAACTTCTAATTTAAATAATGCATAAAAAACTTTACGATCTTCTGAACTTTTAAATAAAAAAACACCTATACTTGCATTTGTCAATGTGTAAGCCAATTTTTTAAAGACTCTTACACAAACAATTCGTAAAAAAAACAGTTAGAACTTTGCAAACATGTTTTTTAATGTATTGCCTAGGACAGGATGTTTTTACTTTTGCTTTTAACAGTGTATTAAAAATTTACGGTCTTCTGATTTGTTTATATTAAAAAACACCTTTACTTGCTTTTTTTAATGTATAAGCCAATTTTTTAAAAGATTCTAATATAAATAATTCTTAACAAAAACAGTTAGAAATTTGCAAATATGTTGTTTAATGTATTGCCTAGGACAGGATTTTTTTACTTTTGCTTTTAACAGTGTATTAAAAATTTTACGGTGTTCTGACTTTTTATATTAAAAAACACCTATACTTGTTTTGTTCAATGTACAAGCTATTTTTTTAAAGATTCTAACATAAATAATTCTTAACAAAAACAGTTAGAACTATGCAAATATGTTGTTTAATGTATTGCGTAGAACAATTTTTTATTTTTGCTTTAAATAGTGTATTAAAAGTTTAACGATCTTCTGAATTTAACTTTTAAACCGAAGTAGAATATATTTTTGATTATTGCTAGCAAAATGAATTGTTTTTTTAACATTGCTAGTGAAAATTTCACACAACCGACGATTCTACTTTAAATAACTCTGTCTACTTATGCACTTATTTATTTCACAACATTTTATATACAATCACAAATATTAAGTTTAATACTACATGTTTCCTCTTTTTTATTATATACCGTGTATATTGTATTGTATAAACATCTTAAACTTAGTTTAAATTTTTATTAAACATTTTGCTACATAGTTTGTTTTTAAGCTGAAGAATTTATTGATTAATTTGTTAAATTTATTATGTCGTACAATTTCTGCACAACTTAATTTATGTTTATTTAAAAAAAACTTGCCTATTCTTAGAGCTTTTTTGAGATTAGTACATGTTTTTATCAAATTTGTAGTTTTTGTAAACAATTTTATATTTATATGTTTTTATTCAAACTTTGTTTTTAAACCATAAAGTTCATTTATAGTTGCTACTCAAATAAATATTATACATAATTATACATGCTTTTTTTCTAATGTGTGTTAATATTTTATAGACTCCGTAGATCATTTCTTAAATTTATTTGAGAGCAGTGAAACGCCGTTAGTCGGAATAAAGTTTTGACACAAAAAAATCTGTGGTATATATTCCGATAAGCTTAGCTTATCAAGATCTCTAGGATTTAAAGCCTTTTAATGTTACATCTTATAAGTTTCATAAAATATAACTACTAAACAGTTAAAGTTATAAAATAATAAGGCTATATGAAATTTTTATGCGATAAACGTTTATGTTTTTGAAAATAATAAATAAATGAACTGAATGACTGCTTACAAAATTAAAATTTAATTAATTTTTGAGTAAAAGAAAAATTAATAATATACTTACAATACTTAACAGGTTTATAAAGTTGAACATAAATAAACTATTTTTGAAATTGATTATAATTGTATCTATGAGTATAAAAGTTTGCATAAATAAAGCATACTACGAATGATGATGTTATTTAAAGATTTTTTTCTGATTATTAATGCTTAATTATTATTTGAAAACTAAAGCTTTTTAAAATTTTTGAAAATTTTCCTTTTGTGCAGTTAAAGAATAAAAGGGTTGTTAAAATCAAAACTTAATGTTAAAACTATAATCATATTGAATGCAAAACAAGTATAATCGAAACAAACACAATGAATATAAAACATTTATACTTAATCGTAATAAATTTATCTTTAAAAATATTGACTTAAGTGAAAAAATTAATTAAACCAGTCAAAATTTTATAGTTTTTAAATATTTTTAATATAAATTTCCAATTTTTGTAATTTTACAACAATTTAAAAACATACATTACTTTCAATTTAAATTATTCTAAAATTTTTTAAACATTTGAAAACTGTTGATTAACTATCATCTAGTTTAAAGCACCAATTTAAATAAGTTCTCAACATTTTTGTTTTAAAACTGAAGTTTTAAACACGGGTACGAAACGTGTTCATTCCAAACAAGTTCGGTAATAAAAATATTTTAACGTTTATCGAAAACGTTTTGGCAGTAGTATAGCTTCGGGGCTTCACAAAACTTTGGTTACCGAAGTAGTGAAGCTAATAAACTAGACAGAATTCCAAATGACAACACTGAAAAGTTTCTGGTTAGCTTTTTATAGTTTGAAGAGATACCTGCGGAAAGTTGTTTTTTATTAAAGAAAATTCTTTAATTTTTGTAAGTGTAAACTTTTGCTGATTTAATAAGTTTTATACTGATAGTACTAAAACTGTATAAATAATTGATAAAAAAGATTTTTTTTTGTAATTTGCATCTAATAAAACTTAAACCTATAAAAATGAAATAAAATGTTTTTCTTTATATAATTAAAACTTAAAATTACTTCTATTGTAGTAGGTATTTACGAATCTAGAATTAATAGTTACTCTTTTTCCGTTTTACTCATTTAAATTTTTTTATGTTAACCTTAAGAAAAAAATAGCATTTGGAAGTAGTTCTAACTTTTTCAGGACTTTGTTTAAAGCAAGGACTACGCGCCATAACACCATAGTGGGTTAAAGGGAAGTACAACATGAATTACTTGAAACGTTTTTTTTTAATTTACTGTTTTTTAAATATTTAATAAATTAAACAGAACTTTTAAGTTTGAAATGCAATTATACATTTATGGTATTGACGTTTTTACAGATTGGTTGGAAATTATACAGTTTGTAAAAATGTATAATTTTACCATACTTCATAACATGTACTCTTTTTAACTCATGAAAATATTAAATTAAGTAAATTATTTTACCACATTTCATAACATGTACTCTTTTTATTTTATGAAAATATTAAGTAAACAAACCATATTTCATCACATGTATTCTTTTTCCTGATGGAATGAAAATATCAACGTCTCCATCTCCGTCAACATCTTGGACTGCCGGGGTTCCCACTGAATACTTGTCAGAAAATATCTGAACAAAATAAAATAAAGTTCAGAAAGTATAATATTATCGAAAAATTGAGTTGGACCAAAACATTCATGTGAATAATCTAAATAGTTGGATAAATTGTCAAAACAAATTGAAAGGGAAAATATACATAGAAAAATAATCACAATAAGGGAATTGTCTGAAAAGCCTACTCTGAAAAACTTATTTGTATACAAATCATGTATATTTGTTTAGTTATATAAAAACAATAGTTTAGACAGCTGTTTCGTACATGAAATATAAAGCTTCATGTACTCCTCATTAAGCTAAATTTTATCAAAATAGTAAACAGAAGTTTAGATTTTAATTTTTTTTACAACAATTATGACGTATCAATAATACAGCTTATTGTATAGTTAGCTGAACTTGAAAAATAAGCTGTGCTTGTTAATTTATGCATTTTGGAAAGTTTGGAAAAAGTTATATTAAAAAAATGTTTCAAACTATTAGAAAAACATTTTAACCTATTAGATAATTGTTTTAAACTAGTCGTGTTTGCGGTTTAAATTAAAATAAACCATGTATATATACATGTATAGAGTTTTAAAGTTTAAGTAATTTAAATAAAAATTGTGTTGCTAAAATTTAATAGAACAACTGTTAAAAAATTTTTTATAAAAGAACAACTAACTTTAATCTAAAATATAAAATTATCTAAGCCAATCTTTTGAATTAAGGATTGAGGGAAAAATAGTAAGTAAGTTTAAGTAGCTAGCATAATTAATTTTTAATGATTAAGTAGCTAGTAAATTGAAAGTTTAGTATTTTGGGGGCTTGGAGTTATGGGCTAAAGATTATAAAATAGAGTTTAAAAGCATAAATGAATAGGTATAAGTAAAAATATTTGCGAAACAAAGGTTTAGGTTAATCCGTGTAAAACTGATTTTAAAACTGATGGTGTCCAAGATAGAATATATTTCTGAACTTTAATCACTTGAGAAAATACTTAAAGTTTACAGTCTTTTGAATCGTAGTGGAATTTTTCATATTTTGGGCAAATTTAAACATAAATTGTGTAGTAGGGGACAAACAAGTTCATTTTGATAAAAAAAATTGCACATATGATACACCAGACTTACAATTAGGATACTTAAGCGTTTAATTATACTATTTTATTCAATTGCAAGTTTTTTTAAATTATTTAAAGACCTAATGACAGTAATTTAGTAACCATCTTAATACAAAAAATGAAACTAAATCATTTCAAACAAATTTTGTTTTATTAAGACATAACTGTTTTTCTGTAAAAGTTTTACTAGTTTGTAAAACTGATCTTGGAAAGTTTAGGTTCAAAACCAAACTTTGATTAATCATTTTATTTAGCAGTAGTTTTTGTAACGAAACATTCGATATTGGTTTTAATTGGAATGCCACTTTATCAGTTTTATGGTTTTAATGAACCGCTAGACTTAACTTTGATTTATTTTTGTGGTTTAATACTGATCATGATTTTTTATTTTATTTTAATTGATTAAGAATAGATTTAAGCAGTTGCTTTTACTTGTAATGACAATTCTATTAGGTTTTATTTTCACAGGTTATTACAAAAAATATGGTGTTTCACTTTTGTAGTAAACTATAAATAAACTTCAATTTTTTTATAATTATATTTAAATAGAACTTGCTATTGTTAAATTTAAAGTAAATTACAATAAAAATTCTATAAAGTATAAGTTACACTCTAGTAAATTTGAGTAGACAAGATTTTGAACAACTAGGTTTAAGCTTTTTATTAAAACTTTGTATTTTTTGACTTTTATATAAAATTTTAACAACACATAATAACTTAATAACATTATAACTAAGAAAAAAAACGTTTTCTTTTGCTTTAAGTAGTTCTAATAAAACAAGTTTTTGAAAATGTGTTACTTACAAAATACAGACAACAGTTATTTAAAATATTTTTAAATCTCCAAATACTTTTTACGTATAAAAAAGGTCCAATAAAAAATATAAACTACCTCTTCAACTTTATATTCCCATTTCACAAAGTTCCAGTTAATTGGTGAAACGACGTAAACTTTTCCATCGCTACCCCCTGACACTAGGATATTAGGACGCATAGCTCTGTAAAAAAATAATGATTGTTTGTTTATTTATTTAAAATAAAAATTTAATTATTCAAACGCATCATGTTTTCCACTTCTACCATTTAGTTCTACAATATTGGACGCATTGAAATACGAACAAAAACGTGTTTAAAAAATTTAAGTCCAGATGATTGAAAATTTATTTTCTACCATCGCCTCCTGATACTAAGATGTTTAATATCAGGCAAGTAAACTAGCAATTATGGTAGGAATTTTCTAAATTTATTTATAACATGTACCTTATTATGCAATTTTGTTTTTTACAATTTGTTTTACGCTTGTTTTATACTTATTGTTGATTATCAGTACTGAAATGGGTGCACAAAAATTTAAATTCAGGCAATTTAAATTCGACAATTCAAATTCTTAAAAAATATTCAAAGGACCTTAACGCAGAAGTACTATATATTTTTGAAAATACGTTTGTAGGTCTTTTTAATATCTACACGCTTATTATTTCTAATTTTGCAAAATTTTAAGTATTTTTTTAGATATGCTTAAAATAAGCTTAAAAATATAATTATTTTCAATAACTTTTAAATATCTTAAAAATATTTAGAATTTTGCAAAAAAGAAAAAATGGCCTGTAGATTTTAATAATACCTACAAACGTATTTTTTAATTAAAAATATTACATTAATTTTTGAGATATGGTGTGTTAAACAATTTTTTGTAATTTGAATTGTCCGAATTTGAATTATCATGTAACCATTGAAATATTTAGTCTTTGTAGAATGTTTTGCATTTTAAAACAATATTTTCTGCCAAGTCAAACAAGTTTGTACGAACGCATGTATTAACATAAACTAGTTGGCAAAAATGCTAATAATGTATAAAAAAAAATCGACTTTTATTACGTTTGCGGTACATACTTGTGGCGTCGGCTGCAGTTATAAGGTCGCTTCTGATTGGCTAATAGTTTACTTATTTTTGTTTTAAGTTTTAAGTACGCTTTTATTTTTTGTTACAATAGTCAGCTTACTCAATATTTTTTAACGCCTTTAAGGTTTCCTACAGTTTTTGAAAATCAAACGATTGCATGATACGAAAGTTGTTTAATGAATATAAAAAAAATAGTAATTACAAACACTATATTTAAAATACCTAGATGAATTCTTATGCATAGTTCTTTTACACAGGTTTGAAACGTATGTATAAACTTAGTAATTAGCACGTATTGAAATCTGATAAAAAATTTAGTAATTAGCTCGTATGAAAATCTGATGAAAAATGTTTTTATCTTCAGGCGTATTACAGCCGCAAAACTTATCCAACAACGCTAAGATATAAAAAGCTGATTTACTCTTTAGAAAATATACAAAGTTTTTAACAAAGAATTTCGTAGTACACTAAATATAACGAACGGATAGCTTTGAAAAGGTATCTACCAGTTAAAGCAGATAAATAATTAATGAACTAACATCAAAATATTTGTTAAGTTCAACAAAATTTAAGTCTTATCATTTAAAATAATTTAAACTATTGAAGTCAATATTTGTGAAGTAAACTTTGTGCTTGGAAATTGTATAAGTATCTTGGTAAAATACTAACTAATTTCAAATTAGGTTTCAATACAAATGTACCAAAGTTTCTAGATCGTACAGAAAAGTACAACACTTAAAACAAGGATCTAAGTAAAACAAGATTAGATTTTCAGACAATATCATTTCGATAACTTTTTGTCTAGCACGAATAGTGTTTTAAAAACCTAGCTTTTAAAAAAGTTATTATTAGCATAGAATAAAAGCGTGAACTAGACCACATCTTTGAATAAGAAAGTAATTAAACAAATTAAAACTTTTTCAACTGTATTGAATTGTAAAAGGGCTACAGCCATTTTCGTCAAAGTAATAATTTTTTAAAACTTTTGTATTTAAAAATGAAAATTAAACATCTCAATTTGTAGATAAGAAGAATAGTATAACTTCCAGTATTTTAAGATTTTGTTTTCAAAACAATGTTTAACTCAAAGAATATTTTATCAGCTAATATTTAAATTGTGTTCATATAGAATCTTAATGAAAATTAACTATTTTTAATATTTTAATAAATCATTTAAATATTTAAATTGTTGAAAAATGAGGTAAATAAGTACAAAAACTTTTAGTCATAACTAAAGATTTAACGCGTAAATTAAACTGTTTAAACAAGGGTTTTTCTGTTTTTTATTTTCAGTAGTTCGGTTCAACAACAAAAGTAGTTACTGTCTTTATTTGTCATTACTTGGAAAAACTACAGTCACAAACAATATAAAATTAAACATTGGAGCTTACAAAAACAATATCTGCGAAAACTCTTAAATCTTTAGGGTAAAAGGAATGTGCGCTCTATGAAAAACTTATTTTTGTTAGACAACCAAACAATTTAAAACTTGTATTAAACTATTAAAAGTAATTAAAGTAACATCCAAGTAATACGACAAGTAACATTATCGAATCTGGTTTAACAAACGTCCTTCAAATATCCTAAACAAAAATTGTTAATTAAAAAAAAAACTTTAATTCTTTAGTTTTTTGAACAGAATAATGTGCGAACCTTGGTTACATCAAATAATTTTTAAATAAAAAACGAATTAAAAAAAAGCAAATACTAACATTCTGGGATCTTTCGGATAGAACAAATGAGCGCTCCTGGGACTAATCAGGTAATATTTCGTCTTTGAGGTCCACTCAGCTAGCACGTGACTTCGCCACCGTCCGGTACCGAAGTTTCCGTCCATCGGTGCCTCGTACGCCATCAAGCGACCTGTTGCATTTTAGGAAAAATTTTAGAAGTTTTTTGTTTTATGGCGATTTTTAATTAATTGGTTTGTAGTAGAACTATTTTAAAACAAAGTTGACCTTTAAACTAAACAGTTTTAACTGTTTTGGAAAAAATTTGTTTGTTGAGGGTTACAGTTTTTGAAAAATAAAATTTTATTATTAAGATATTTTATTATATTTTATTAAACATTAAAAATGACTTCTTTTAACATGGGTATGGTACGTGTAAACTAAAAATTTAACCTAGTACTAGAAATTTAAATATTATATAATAAACAGTTATTTAAAATCAACAATGACGTCACATCTAACCTGGTCGACCGGAAATGGCTGCCACTGTGACGATGAGTTCGGGTCGCTGGTCCCCATTCAGGTCACCAACCTCGATGTGGACAAACTGGTCGTATTTGGCGATGACCCTGGACTTTATCCGGTGGGTCTGCGTCCAATCGTTGTCCACGTCTGTTTCATAATAGGGGAATTTTTATTTGAAGTTTTCGGTGTTAATTATGAGTTTATTAAAATTTCAAATATTAGTGGTTTTTGAATGTTTTTTTTTTCGGTACAATCAATACTTTGTTTCACAAAATAAATGCATTACCATTAACAAACACAGTTATCTGATTTGTCCTCATTTTACAAAACAAGCGTAACTATGACGTCACAAACCGTCGCTCCAGTACACAGTGATCTGATTGGTTCTCCTTCCCGCCACGGCGAACAGCTTGTGCCTCCTCCTTTTCCTCTTGGGCCATCTCAGCATCCGGAATTCCCCTCCTCCTACGTCATCAGTCACGTTCGATATCCGCGTTTCCACCCAAGCCGCGCCCTGATTGGTTAATTTAAATTTTGTCCTTTGTTGAATATTTTACCTGATTTGTTGCTGATGATATATAACTTTTTATATTTAGTACATGTATGTTAATTTATTTTTATCTAATGTTATTTTTTTTTTTCAAATATTGAATACTTTACCTGATTAGTTGAAGGCTGTCGCAACCAAATCAGAGATGCCCCGTCTGTAAAAATAAAATAAGTGTTATTATGATGTATTTTGTGGTAGTTGAGTATTTTTTAGAGTATTTTATTTACCGTTTGTTTTTTATCACAGCAAAGTCAAAACTTTTAAAAAACTTTCAACAACAATCTAAGCTCATAAGTGCTCTCATGTTGAAATTTAAGTATATGTATATTCTTAGAAATCATTTTTCTAATTGATAATTGTCACCGTTCAATATGCAAACTATGGGAAACATATTCATTATTAATAATCATTTATTTTTACAAACCTCCTTTAGTCTCCTTGACAGTGACGCAGTCTTTCCTCCCATCAATGTCCATATCGACCCATTCTGTGTGATGAAACACAGCCTGTGGGGCGTAGAATATTTTTGAGGGCCCTGTGAAAGTTTGTTTATTAAAATTGAAAACATTTTTAAGGTGCAAAGCACAATCTAAACAAAACTTTAAAGTTTGATTTTAATAGTTGAAAACAGTCTTGTTAAATACATTAAAAATAACATTAGATTTTTATAATAATTCTTTAAACACTTTACAAAGACTTTAAAATGATAGTTGACATTTGATAATTTACTTCTTGTATAAAAATATTTAATTTATACAGTTTACTACTAACTTATACTATGATCTACAAAAATCCGAGTAACTAGTCCCTGTTTCACAAAACCCAAAACCAACTAACGCCAAGATTGTTCGGTTTCCATGTTCAAGAGGTAAATAGCGCCCTCTGTCGACTGAATCCCGTTTAAGTTTCCCGCGGTGATCCACCAAACCAGCGAAGGTTGGTTATCGAGGGTTTTCTGGGGCAACACCCCGATTTTGGTTGGGTTGGGCAGTTGTCCACTCCCCGTGACCACCTTGGTTACTGACGGGATCGACTGTTGTCATGGTGATTTGGTTAAAAATAAGAAGAAAGTGCAATTAATTTTAAGTTTTTATCAAGGTAAAAATAAACAGTTTAATTCCAGTAAACTAACCAGTAACGATTAGAATAAAACAATCAAACATAATTTTAGTTTTAAAACAACGATATATAAAGTAGGTATATAATAAATTTATATAGTTTTTTAACTTACTCTTGGCTGACTCATCAGTTTCGGGAGGTCCTCGACTAACCGGTTTTGTCCGTTAGCTGTTGTATAAGCGAGGTCGAAAGTTGCTAGCGTCTGTGAAGTTGAAGAATGAGGTTTCAGTATCTGAAAAATAAAATTAAACATTTTTATGTTTATTAATTTGTTAACAAAATTTGTTAATAAAATGTTAACAAATGTTTGTTAATTTGACGAATGAGGTTTTAGTATCTGAAAAAAAATTAAACATTTTTCAGTTTATAAAATAACTGTTAACGTTTGTTAATTTATGATGTTTCAGAACCGGTAAAAATAAAATTTATCAATCAAATGCATCAACATCTAAACAATTTGTGAATGTCTAATGAGGTTTTAGTACCTGTTTAGAAATATGCATATTGTTTTTAGTATTCATAAAAAGTTGCTGAAAATTAATTTTTGAAACTGATTTGTAATTACAGATGTTGCACCATAAATAATTTTTTTTTTCTATATGTCGTATTAAATTTGTCAAAAGCTTTTAAGATTGTCTATAAATGCTGTCCTGTTATGGGTCTTAGAAGACTTATTTTAATTTATTTCAGATTCTGGTTTGAGATGCATAAAAGTTTTGATAAAAAGTATATAACGTTAAATTCAGTTTTCATAAACTACCACTTCTAGTCTTTTTTTATTATCTTATAAAATGAATTATGTAAAATTTAAGAATTTATATATAAAAAGATGACAAAAAAGGGGAAACTTTTATTTAAGCCACATTTTTGTTAACAATGTACGATAAAGCATACGAAATTTTTAGATGCTTAAAAATGTAAAATTAAGAAAAAGCATAATTAATTAAGTCAATAACTTGAAAAGCAAGATGTAAATCAGTAAAACAAAAGTGAATTACAAAACTAAGTTTTTAAAAATATTTTTATACTTTCAAAATGTAAAAAAACGTTAAACGATGATGTCACTATATAGAAAATACATGAGGAACGCTAATTAAATTCATTTTCGGCGGATTTTGTACATATTTTTTAAATTAGAATATTGGGTATAATGTTTTAGCTAAACTAGACACTAGACCTATAATTTGTTTAAAACATTTTCAACATGCTTAACAAGTTGTTTTACTTTAAATGACAGGTTTTGTTATGGTATTGAAACTTCTACAATTTATCTAATTCAAGTTTGTTAAATTGTATTATTGTTTAGTTTTGCTCCAAACAAGATGTTAAATTAGATTATTTTCTAAAAAAGAGATAATAAAAACTTTTGTTGATATTTACTAAACAACAAGTCCATATCATACAGAAATTAGAACAAAAATATACATTTTTGTTAACATAATTTTAAACATAAAATTTAAAATATTTTAAGCAGTTTCAAGCAATACAAAAAAGATATAGAACTAAAAACGTGAAGAACTGGTAAAAATGAAGTATTTAATTGTTCCAATTTCGTTCTTAAACGCAATATTAGGAAAAAATAACCATTTTTAAATATCAATTTGTTTTAGTAAGAAAGTCACTAAACTTTAATTAAAATAAACTATGTAAAAGTTTTAAAAATATAATAACTTTTTATAAATATAAACCAAGCTACGTACAAACTATAATTTTTTTAAAGATATATTTAGTTGTCGGAGTTAAACATGAATTGTAAAAGTTAAAAAAGAATTAAGGATTAAACTACAATAAAAGCCTCAACTCCTTTTACAACAAAATATATTTATTTGTATAAACTTTTGCTAGCAAAACTTTACTAAAAAATATTTTTGTTAAGATTCAATAAACGACAAACATAACTTTATTTGAGCACAAACTAACTTAATACAACAAAACTTTTATTTCAAAGTTAAACTAACTTAGCTCAAATAATAATGTTTTAAGTTAAATTGTGTGTAAATACTTACTAAATACATAATCAACTATAAATAATTTTAAATGAGTAAATATAGCATCAACCTATCATAATTTTCATTATCTTAAGCAGAGTCAGGAAAACTAAAAGTTTTACCTATTTAAAATTTTTTCTGAAGAAAAATATAGTAATTAATACTTAGTTTTATACTAAAAAATTCAGTAGTTTTGTACATTTTAATTCGAAATACAACTTACATGAGCACAAACCAACACTAACAATCAGTAGTTTATTTAAATTAAAGCTAACACAAGCAAAATGAAAATAAAAAGTGTCTGTATTTTTATTTACTTTGTAACAAATACAAAACTAACATGAGCAGATATGGGCTCCATCACCATCGGGATATCATACATTGACGTTGCCACATACTTATCAACTTTCTGATTTGCAAAAACATAAAAAATATTCAACAAAAATAAAAACAAACTTTTGTGCTTCATGCCTGTATAGAAAAGCTTATGTGAAATGATGTAGCTCGAACTTGTGTGAGTATTTATTTGCCCCGAAGACATTTTACTTACCGATTTTTTCTCTTTCTAATCGTTTTTATACTTGATTTTATTACAAACTGTTTGGTTTTTCATGACAAATGAAGTTTTTCTTTCTGACTTTTCTTCGATGAATCTGCTTGTATTTTCAGTTAACGTATGCTTATTAAAAGCAATTTTTTGGTTAGCCGAACTATATTCACGTGGTTAGTTTATTCAAAATGTTTTCTGTGCCTCTTAAACTAAAATAAAAACATTTTTTCCACTATCTCATCGTTTTTACCTCTACTCAGTATGTAGATTTGTGTTGAAGTGTAAACTTATATAACAAAACTTTTCAAATTACTTTTTTTGTTTTCCAAAACATGTGCATATGTTCAGTTAATTTATTTTGTTTGTATTGGGGCCATTAAAAAAATTATTGCTGCTTAAAGCTCATATCCTTTTTTTTTTACTGTTACTTGATCTGGCTTGTAATTTGTTTCTTTTCAGTACAAACAATTACAAATTTTTCTACTTTGTTAAAGGTAAACTTTAATTGTTCAAGTATTCTTCCCTTTTCATTAGATTGTACTTTTTTAATTGCTTCGTATGATGACAAGCACTTGTTTTTCAATTGTTTTATATAAATTGCGTAGAAAATGTGGTACTACTATATGTATATGATAATTTATCATTTTAGTTTTTATTACGTTTATTGTAAATACTAATTTAAAGTTTATACAAATTTGTTTTGTGGTTTATATTTGTAAATAAAGGTTTAGTCCTTTTTTTCTGCACTTTTTGCATTTGATATCTCGTAATAAAAAGTGTTTATAATTATCCTAACAATCAATAAATAGTTGAAAAGTTATATTCACAATGTTATTAATCATTTTATTTTATTTTAACGGACAGACTTTTAAGCATAAATAACATAAATGTATTTTTCTTAGTAAAATCAGTAATCACACGCGTTTCCAATTACTTGAAAGTTAAAACCAGTATGATTAAGTAGAATTGTGAAACAAAATCTAATTGACCTAAAAACCTTTTTTAATAAAAAAAATCAAACTAGTTAAAAAGAAAGCTTAATATTCTGTTTACGTTAAGATGTATCATATTTTTATTTTATATTTGGACTAATGTAATAATGTAGCAAAGCAACGTAAAAAGTTAAAGTATTTTAAAAAGTAAAACATAATTTATAAATAATTTTCTATTTCCATATGAAAAAATGAATTAAAGAAACGTGGATAAGATAATAGTTTTTGGAATCAATACAAACTTTGTAAAAATAAGCCAAACAAGATTTTTTGTTTAATATTAAAATTTTAACGAAAAAAAAAGAATAAGAGGTTTTAAAATCTAAATCTAAATTTGTTTTTTTTCACACCTTTTAACTAAAACTTAAAGATTTTGTTTTAAAAATTTTTAAAAACAAATAATCATGTTTACGAAAATCCTAAATGTTTATGTTCTCATTAAATGTTAATAAAAAATGTTTATAGTTGGAAACAAATTACTTGTTTACTATTCTAGTTTGTATTACTGAAAAAATGTAGCTATTAAGTCTTTAAAGTTGAAATAATTTCAAGCTTTAATTTATTTGAGTAAGTAACTTTACTAAAAACGTCCTTTTTAATTTTATTTGTAGCTTAATACTTTTGATTAACATAATTAATTTTAAACAATTTTGTTTTGATATATAAAACAAGTAAAATCTGTACAATTGAAAATCCTCAGTAATCAGCTTTCAAGTTTTGTCAAAAATTAACTTTAATAAAAGTTAAGATGTTCAACTTCTGCATCTGAAAGCAGTGTATAATTTTTATTAAGAATATTCAGAATAATAATTTTATCTCGAGTCAAAAAAAGTTAAAGTCAATAGCTGTAAAACCACTAAAATACAGTTTTTGGTCTTACATATTTTTTTCAATATTATTGCAACTACAAGTGAAACTATTTAGTCTTCGTTCTGCAAACTTTACTAAACTCAAAAATATTGAGTAAAAATATATATAGTTGCTAAACTAAATAAAACTTTGAAAAGTATTTCAATACTTTTTAAATTATCATGAACTAACAATTATCTTAGTTTAATTGTTTTGGTCTTCATACTTTCACTTCTAGTTTTTATAAGCCAAAGAAGAAAAGGTTCAGTTTTTAAAACTTAAAACATTTATTTTATAAATCAGGATTTTGTTTCATTAGTTTCATCCTAAATCATTAAAAACTTAATTAAATAATTTAATGAAGCGTTACCGAGCTTTTAAAATAAAACTGTTAAACAATTTTAGCTGTTTTGCATTTTTATTAAGGTAATTACTGTGAATTCAACATTTTTTTGTATTTAACAAGTAGCAAGATATAGAAAGTAAGTTTTGTGCTTAGCATTTTTCTATTATTTATTTTGGAGCTATAACTAGTAGTTTTAAGATAATATTCAAAGTTGTTACAGCAGTAGCACAATCAATGAATATTAAAATAAAAATCAAGGTTCTAAACTATTAAAAATTAGAAGTATATCAGTTAAGTAACAAATAACAGTTTATATTTTAAATGCTGTTGCTACACAATTTGGCACACAGTTGTACACATAAATACAAGCAAACTATTTATAAAATATCTTGATAGTTATTTTTATTATTTTTAGTTGTTAAATAATGTAGTTCTACATAGACTTGAACGTTTATAATAGTATTAAAAACTAACTTTATTAATTTAAAAACTTTAAAGTTTACACAAAGAAGTAAAGTAATGAGTAAGCTAGTTTTGCCTTAAAAAGCCAGATACATATATAAAGTTGATTTAGTTGTTTACTAAGCAATTATGAATAAATATATCAACACATAAATAAACTTACACTTTTGAAATGTTTATAAACAGTAAGGTTAGTATTAACTTAATAAAAACATAAATTGATTGAAATTTCAATTCCAACCAGCTACATAGTGAGAGCAGAAACGTAAAAGTTTAAGTAAACTGTTTACTTAGCAGAAGCTAAGCACTGAGTTAAACGCTTTAACACAACGCCTTAACTATTACGTCACAAAAGCTTGCAAGCCACACTTTATAAACTGTGGCATGCCCTCACTTTCAAGCGTCTCCGTAGCGCAATGGATAGCGCGCTGGACTTCTAATCCAGAGGTTCCGGGTTCGAGTCCCGGCGGAGATGTGGTTGGGTAGCATGGCCGAGCGGTCTAAGGCGCTGGATTAAGGCTCCAGTCTCTTCGGAGGCGTGGGTTCGAATCCCACTGCTGCCACCTTTTTTACAATTTTGTCAACATTTTTAAATTTATTTTTTATTTTAAGTCAAACATTAGTGAACTTACTTGTTGAAAACTAAACATCAAAAGCTTGAAAGTTTTTAACACGTATTGTAAATAAAAGGCAAGTTATAATTTCCATCTATTTCTTATACGATTAAAACTTTACAAAACATTTTCTTCTTATTAGTAATACAGCAACAAAGAATTTTATAATTTTCTATTTTCAAAATTTTTAATGACTAATGAACATTTAAGTGCCCACTTTGTTGTAACTCTTGCACTTTCACTTTCCAGTGTGCCTTGTTGTCTTATTTCTATATTTTTAAATAGCAGAATATTTGAAGTCTTGTTTGGAACAGTAAACAGTTAAACCATTGACTCTTCCAAACAAGATGTAAATATATATTGATACAAGGGATTTATTTTAAAAGATATTAAATAGTGTAAGCCTTAATGATAAACATCCGTCTAGCGGAAGTTTTTTTTTATTTTTAACGAAAAGTGTTGTCACCGGCCTACGACAATTGAATAAAACATAATTTAGCATATAAAAAACAAAATTCATCCTTAGTTGCAAAAATTCAGCACTCGATCTATATATTTATTAGTACATTGTAATATACTTGAGTTTGTTAAAAATTTGATTACAGTAGGTTTTATTTATGTACAATGTAGAACTGTTTTTATTTTAGTTTATGTATTTGTTCTTCTTATATATTTGATTTTTAGCAGGTACAAATATTTTAGTGCTATATAATGTATTTAATTGTTTTTTATACAACTAAATAGATAAAGTAAATAGTTGGTGTGTTGTAGCTAGAAGACCAAGTCCTTTGACAGAAATTTTTAAGTTTTGAATATTTATCATGTTCAATATAAAATATAAAGTTGAATTAAAAACTATTTTAAAGTAAGTTATACTTCAATACACGGACTCACACTATATTTTAAAAATTAACAAAATTAGACTTTGTGTTATATAAAACCTTTATAAAAACTAAAAACAAAAAACTATTAAAATAGTTGTGAACTGTTATGGATGTGCTTGTTTAATAAAAGTAAGATTTTTTTTTTGTTGAAAGTTAAACAAAATAAACACTGTGTAGAATTATTAATATGTCTAAATTTTCTCTGCTATCAATTTTAAGTTGCATGAAAAAGTAGTTAAAGTTGTTTTAAACTTCCACTAAGCAATTTTTTACACTTACAACTTAAAATCTTGTTAAATTTAGTATAAAAAGCTTAATTTGTATTAACTTAACAGCTTAAGTTATCAAATTTTTAAGAAATGTAGTTAAATTAATCAATTTAGGCTTAATGTTTTAATCATAGAATTACATGTAGAAGTCTAAATTTTTGAGTATATATTAATATAGATGTAAACAGTGATGTGGTGTGCTTGATTAATATAACCATGGTTTAATGTTTTTCATTTTTTAAAGTGTTGAAAAAAATAAAACAAAACACTGTGTAGTGTTTTAAATGTGTCGGAAATTTGTGTTATTGAAAAAAGTAGTTTATGCGTTCTGATCTGAACTTTACAACAAGACTTCAGGTTCTACTTGTTAATGTATAACTGCCATTGTGGTTATAAGCGTATTCACCATAAAATAGTCCTGTGTTTAGTTTCGGATTTAAAGCTTTTAAAAAAAGGTTTAACGAAATACGTACTTTGCTAACTAATAAACTTTGTGCTTTTCATGTAATGGTAAAAGAGTTAATTTTAATTTTCTCATTGTTTAAAGGTAGAAGCATGTATATATTTTAAACTAAACTCCTAATTAAGAAATAAAATCTTGGGAACGGGTCTAAATTGAACGAAGACAAAATTGCACTAGGTTACTAAATTGCACGAAGCAAAATTTGTACGAGGGCACAAAACTGCACGCAGGAACAAAATTGCACGAAGACGATTTTGCATCAAGGGTCAATTTTCACGAATCATATTTTTGCACAAGAGTAAAAAAAATACACAAAAAAAATAAAATAAACAGAAAAAAAAAATTAATTAATAAAAAAAAAGAAAAAAAAGCTACTGACCGAGAGTTAGGGTTAGTGGTAACAGTGACAGTAAAAAAATATATATATAATTGATAAAACTAATAAAAAAACAAAAATAAAATAAACCCGTGCAAAATTTTCTGCTTGTGCAAGAGTGTCTTCGTGCAAAAGTGAACCTTCGTGCAATTTTATCCCCTCGTGCAAAAGTATCTTCGTGTAATTTTGTGCACTCGTGCAATTTAGACAGCTACCCAAAAAATGTTTATTATAAAGCAGAGTTTTGCTTTGAAAAATTTAAATGTTTGAATGGTTTTACTCTAGTATTGCAAACAAGCTGTTTGCATTTAATTACAAATTTTTTTCAAAATGTTTGGAATTTCTATGTTACGAAACTATACATCTCAGAGCAAATTTAGGAACTAAGATTATTTCTCAAATAAATTCTTTTGCGCTACTTTGTGTCGAGAAAACTTCTGATTTTCAAAAAAAAACTTTCAAAGTTTTTTAGTTCTAGTTAGTTTATTGAACAAAAGTTAGTTTATTGAACAAAAACCGAAAAAAAAATTAGCTCAAAAAATTTTTGGTTCAATGACCTGGATAGCAAAAAGACCTCTCGGTCATCGAGTTGCATACCCATCAAAATTATAATGAGCTAAAAATGAAAAGAAGAAAAATTTTAACTTTAAAACAGAAAGCTCTATAAAAAATGAGAATATTAAACTTTACAACATTAAATTTTTTTCTAAAAAATAAAAATAATAAAAAATATCCAAAATAAATTAAAGAATTTTTATATACACATATATCAAACATCATATACACATAAAATATTTATCTAACTTTACGTTAAAAGATTAAGTTTTTATCTGAAGTTCTTAATTTTAAAATTCATCCAGAATTTTGCTAATAAATTAACCTTTATATGATTGGAAAAAGAGAAAGAATAGTAAAAAACTAATAAAACCGTTTTAGTTAATGTACAAAATAGTAAACAAAGTTTTAGTAAAAATGTACAATAAATTTGCAATAATACAGTTTTAGTGAAAATAGTAAAGTATTGTCTTTTAATTGCTAAAATAGTCAAAATATAAATTTAATTAGATGTATATTTATATAAAAAATTGCATTTAGAGTTTTAAATCGAAGTAATTAGTCAAAATATTAAAAGAAAATTAATAGTTTTTAATATTGTTACACTTAGTTTTTAGGAACGTGCTTAAAGTTTAAAAACATGCATTCTAAACATATAACGTTTTAAAAATAAAAGTCAATTAATCAAAAAATATATATACATCTAACCACTAGGTTTCACTAACGTGCACTTTATATCCAAATGTTATCAATAAAAAAATTTACCAAGCCCTTATTTTTATAAAGGTTATTTAATAATTTTTAGTGGTCTAATTTGTTTATTCAAAAGTTTATTCAATTAAGTATATACTTCGCTGACTAAACACAACTTAATTTTTAATGGAAAAACACAATTTTTTTTCAATTTCAGTCACAATTTAAAGTAATAAACGTTTATAATATCTAATAACTAAATCCTCTAAAGTCAAAAGAAAAAACTTAATTAAGTTTACTGCAAAACATAAAGCAGATTTTCCGATGTAAAATATTAAATAAAAATGTTTTCGAAGTAAAATATTCAACAAACTAAACTGCAAACTAGCTCCTCGCTTTTAACATCAAGATACTTTCTGATTGTGCAATATTTCTGTGCCACCGAAACTAAAAATCTCAGAGTATTAAAACAGTTATCAAAACATTATTCTTAATATTTGTTTTAGGTTTTATAACTAAACGTTCGTTTTAGACCTGTAGCTAATAAACTTCTATCATATACTACGACAAAAATACGTTGAAATATAAAATTTACAATATTAGGTAAAGTAAATAGAGTAATGTAAAATAATAAAAACAAATTATACAGTACTTCTTTTATTATACTGACCTATTTTTCTGTGTGTTAACGGATTAACACACTTCAACTGGGTTATGAATGAAAGAAAGAAAGTGTGTTAATCCAATAACACACAGAAACATATGTCGGTATAATAAAAGAAGTACTGTATAATTTGCTTTTATTCTATATTCCAGTGAACTTGTTTCACTAGGATCTTTATTAACAAACGCTCAAACTTATATTTTGAATAGTAGTGTAAAATATAAATTTTAAAGTATTTCGTAACTTTGCGTTGGTACATTTGGATGCTTTCAAGGTAGTTGCAAAAGTAGTCTGTTATTGAGTTGAGTTAAAAACTGTAGCTTTTAATAACTATACACATTAGTTAATAAAAGTGTTAGGTCTAACTTAATAAATGATAAAATAAACACTAACTAAATATTTTATTTTTAATAGTGGTAATAAAATAGTTTTAATAAGTAAGATAAAAAATGCATGATTAGGTGATTTATTGCTTAGTTTTAAGATGTAAAATATTAATAAAAAACACACTGTTTTAATTTATGCAGTGCTATTAGAATTTTCTATCAAAATTAGTTGTTAAAAAATTAAAATTACCATGCTCATTCTTAATTTGGTTGTATTTAGTCATTAAAAAAATTTAAAATAAAAAGTATCCTAAAAGTTAAAGCTCCCCAATTAAAACATTTTATTGATAAAGCTAATCGCAAGATTACAACTAAATATGTTTTATTTTATATGTAAATTGTATTCGTTAACAAAACATACTAAATGATTATTTTTTAAAGTTGTACAAAAATAGTTAAAAAATATTAAAGGCCTAATTTTTTTCTTCGTTGTTTAAAAATATTAAGGTTCTACTTTGTTAGTTAAACAAAAATACATTTTTTTACATGTGAAGTAAAAATGTTACTTTCATTTAGTCACTACTTAAAGTTAGCAACAAAACAATTAAAGCTTCTAAGAAATCTAATAACACAGAAATAAATAAGTTATACTGAAAAGTACTAAGCAGAATTTCTGCTTAAAAAACTTCTCTTATTTGAGATGATCTACAGCAGTTTTATAGGTTAGCTGAATGTTTTATTTGCAAAGTGTTTTAAAATTGTGTTAAATTTTAGTTTTACGAAACTTTACAATTGTGAGCGCATTCAGGAACTTATACATTCGTCATTTAAGATTTAATCACATTACTTTGAATATTACTATGACATTTGTACCTGGAAAAAAAAATTTATTTGCAAAACGCTATTCAAATATTTTAGTTCAATTAATATTGCAGCTTTTTGTAATGCAAAACGACTGTTTAAGTTTTTATTTATTTACTATATACATCATAAGTTTTAGTTTACCATCATATTTTTTTTTAGAACATGAAGAAAAGTTTTAGAGTTTATTCTTTTAATATCTGTAAATCAAAAATTGTTAAATATAAAAATAGTTAAACTACAGCCATATAACTAGCCATTAAAAATATAAGTAATAATTTTATGACTTTAAGTGTAACTTGTAACTAACAGAATTTTATTATCAACTTCGCTTATCAAAATATGATTGAATATTAAATACACAATTTACTAAAAACAGTTATTGGTAACATTTCTATAAAAGTTTTATTCGTTTACAATAAATTTCAAACAAATGCATTTGTGTTTACTTAAACACTATAATCATTTAGGTTGTTAAAATATACTAAAATTTACACTACATACATTCGTGAATAAATACTTTTTAGATTTATTTTAAGGCAAAAACAATAATTAACTTTTAGATAAACAAAATAACTGTATAAAAAATTAATTGGTTTTAGTCGTTAAAATTAAATAAAAAGTTTTAAAGATTTATTAAAATACTGCTGTTACTTTTTATAATCAAAAAAAAGTTGTAAAGAAAGTTAAATGAGTATTAGTCACAAAAATTACTTTTCGTGTAATCTGTAGTAATGTTTTTGAAATTAGGAAAGCATATATTTTAGATAAGTTGTGCTCAACAAATATAAGTTTAACGTTGAAAAACGTCTGTAGGTTTAGAAATAGAACTTGGGCATTAGTTGAAAATATAAGAACTTTTATGCTTTATACTAGTGATATTCAAAATTTACTAGTTCTTAGTTTTTAAATATATACAAAAGCAATTGATAACACTCAAAGACTTTTTATTGAACTTAACGTGTACTTTACTAACTAATGATCTAGTGTTGTTTCATATATAAGTACAAAGGTTTTTGTAATTACTGGTTAAAATTGAAAAAAATTATAAAAGTTCATATTTACCTCTACAGAACTAGAAACAAAAAACTTAATTTTATTACAAAATACAAAGCAGAATTTCTATATAAAAATTAGGTTATTTTTGAATGCCTATTCTGTAAAACAATCTTAACAAAAATCTTTTTGATTTAAAAGATTTTTTTTTCAAATTGTTTAATATTTCCATGATACGTAATTGTACAGCTTAGAGCGCATTCAGAAATTTGATAAAACTTCAGTATTTTTTTCTAGCACTACTTTGTATTTTAAAAACTATGAATTACGAAAAAATTCAGGTTTCTGAAGATTAACATTTAGCTGGTTTCTTTTTGTGCTTCAATAAAACTTTTAAGATTGTACTTTTAAAACTGTAATTAGCTTCTTACGATATTAACAAATATAATGTAACGAAGATCTTAACCTAAATATACATAATTTAAATGTTTTCAGATAAAAATTAAAATAAATATTTTCAAAGCATTTAATAGTCGTACTTATTATCTTATTATATTTTTAGTATATATAATGTATTTTTAAATATATATATACAAATTATATCATGTATTTATTAAGGAGAAAATTTGTGAAAGCATTTTTAACTCAAAAGACAAACACAAACAAATATATTATAATTATATAATTAGATATTGAAGAACATAAAATTTATTTTATTATGCGTAAGTTGATAAATTCACCTGTAACAAATAAAACAACTTTTATCAAACATCGCTAAACGTTAAATATAAAACGTTTAAAAAGTAAAGAAAATTCAAAACATGTTTGCAAAATTTTTGTTGATAATTTCCCTTACTTCAAAGACTTTTGTTTTTTTACAGCTTATTAATTAGAATAAAAACGGCTGCAAAAATTATTTTAACTTTGACAACTCTACTTATTTCTAAGTGTAAAATATCTGAGTGAAAATATGAAACTAACTAATTTTTTTATTCTTGATAAAGAATTGCTAAATCCCTAAAAAGTCTACTTGAAAAAATTAATCGAAATTGATAAAGTAAGAATGATTTTTTTAGTGCAAGTAATATTTTTTTTATTAAGAATCTTATAATAAGCATTATGTAATGAAAAAACTTAACGTAATTAAAAGTAAACATAACAAATATTTTTCATGCAAACAATTTACTACAGGTAGGAGATATTAAATGTTTTTAAGTTTCGAAAAAAAAACTGTGCCGCACAAAAAGTTGTTTACTTTATAAGAAACTTTTAGTGAACTTGAAAAATATGTAAACTCAAACTCGTGTATCTTGATGTAAAAGTATATTAAGTAAATAAAATATTTCACAAAACACATATTTTTCTACATCTGCTTTGGTTAATGTAAAACCTACTTGAAAAATTTCAAAAATTTTAGAAAAAATGTTTGAGTTTAATATGCTTTTTGTTTTAATATCATTTGCAACCTTTAATTATTGAAGAAAAACTGTTTATTTTCACAATGCTATGTGATACATATTTTGTATTCTTTTTTTTTTTGAAAGTGCATTCTAATTTATTTAAAAAATCATTTATAAATATTATTTAAACTTGAAATTATTTTGTAAAGCGAAACATGTATCACTTGTATCCATAGTAACTAAGTTAGCGTGACAATTTGTTGCATTATCGAAAAATGGGTTTGGTCTATTATACCGTTTGTTTACTTTTGTATTTGCTTTAAGAAAAAATAAGTAGTTTAACGCGATATGGCTAGTGTATAAATATCTCCTGTACAAGTGGCTACTTTAGTTAGATTCTATATTTTCTTAAGTTAGTAGTAAATGTTTTTTTTTAATTTAAAACTGTTTATAAATTTATAGATAGGCTTAGAAAAAGTTCCAACTTTTCGTTTATAGTTTTGAATTTCTTTTTTCATTTCAAGATAAGTGTTAAAAGTTTGAATTTTTTCGTACAAAACAGTAATAATTTTTTTTAGCTTGTTTTTATTTTTCAGTTTTTTATTTTTCTTAGAAGTAAAACCCATTACACTACAAAATTAACCAAATAATTTTTAATTTAGTTTCAAGTAAGAATGTTAGTTTTTTAAGAGAAATAAACTTTGAATTTTGTTATTATAATGATATGAAGTTACTTGTAAGAATCTTTTAATGTTTCTTATTTATACTTTGCTTGAAAGTTTTTGGTTGTATTTACCCTATTAAAAAAAAATATTAAGTGTACATACGTGTTTTGAACTAAAAAAATAGGTTTTAGGTTAATAATATGATAATAATAGTATAATAATAATAATTTAAACATTACGAAATTTGTTATATTTTAGATTATCTTAATAAAAAAAACTTCAATGATTAGCTCAAGTTCCATTACAAAACTAAGTACTCTAAAAAGGAAAATCTTAAGTAGATTAGTATGTGATTCGATTTAGTTTATTTTTAAGAATAGAAGTTAATTTCAAGTTTCAACAAATGTAGCAAACTACTACAAATATGAACTTAATAAACACATTGTTAATATTAATATTGTATTTATTATTAACTTAAACTTTACTGTCTTTCACTTGTTTGCAGTCAATCTAAGAATTGTTTTTATTTAAAATATTGTTACTAAAATTAATGAACATTATTTTGTACTTTTGTTTAATCAAAACGTTGTAATCTATATTCATTAACACAAAATTACGTTTCAATGAACTTATTTGACTTTTGTTTGAACTTTTATTAAAAATAGTTTAAACTTATAATTTGTAATAACTTACGCTTGTTTTTATAACTAAAACACTAAGTTGACTCATAAATAATAATACCACTGTGCATTAGTAATTTTGAATAAATTTTTATTTTAATGCGTTTCAAAGCTGTGTTTTTTAGTGTGATAACGGTTAAAAAATAAATAAAAGTTTTTATACTTATCACATTGAAAATACTGAGTATTTTACATTAAAGTTATTTATTACTTTAAACGTTTTTAGAATTAAAAATAACTATTAAATAATTTTAAAATAAGTTAATCTTAATGTTGAACGTTTTTTCTGTAGATGTCTTATTTAAGTTTAGCAAACTTCTAACTATTTTACTTCAAACATTTTTTTAAACAATTCAAAGTTCAAGACAAATTTTACCAAGATTTGAATAAAACATAGCAAAAACTACTAAAAAATTTGAAATTTTAAATTTCATCTAAACATTTATCTATTTGTATGTTCAAATCTATTTTCAATTACTTCTGAGTATTTTAATAATTCAAAAGGAAAAGTCACACAAAAATTAACATATACCAGCTAGTATTACGAGGGGAAAAAAGTATGCTTATAAAGTTATAATCTAGTTGAAAAACAAAAGAATATTCTTATGACCATTTATCATCATGAGTAACTCAAAAAAATTCCCACGGTTTAAGTTATTGGAGTTAGTTCAAGCGAATAATAAACACCTGTATTTTTATTAATACGCATTCTATTTTATTTATAATCCACTTTTTTTCTGTTTAACTTTGAAGTTAATGATAAATATACTTATTGGTTTTTAAACGTTCAATAAACTTCAGTTAGACTAGTTGAAAGGTTATAGTTGTTTTGATGTTTTGTTAAACTTTCAAATTACTCAATTTTAAATTAAAAGTAAGTGTTCTTTTGGAATGGATACTGTTTGCTACAATAAAATAAAAAAGTTAGTTATGTCAGTTTATTAGTTTAAAAAAGTTTTACTTGAAAAAGCAATAAAGTATGTTTATTATTTGTTATAGATTTAAATCAAAAGTATTTTAAACTAAGTTAATTCAACTTTTTTAGTTGTATTATTTACTACTTTTATAATATATTATAAGTTATTGTTTTATTTTTTTTCCTCAGTTAGTAAGCAATTAAGTATATTAGGCTAGTTTTATTCAAGTATTTCTAAATATTCCTTTTTAAAACTTATTTTACTATTTATCATGTACTTGTAACGTTTTTACGTAAATGAAATCTAAGTAGTTCCTAACTGTGAGTATTATTTTAATGGAAAAAAAAGTTTTTTGGTTTAATATTGTTTAGCACTAAAGTCAAAACTAAAGCTTATTTTAACAAAAATACTTTTTTAGTCGCTTCGTGTTCAACTATTAGAAAATAAATTAATAAATTAGCTTATGAGTTTTGTTTTTATCTTAATATATTTATGTTTTAAAAAGTTTTTATAAGTAATACTTATGATGATTAGTAGCTAAAAAAATCAGTGCATACAATGTAGTTACTAACTTATTTTTAGACAAAGAGAAGACAGCTATAAAATTTAACAGTTTTCTCAAAAAAAAAAAATTTTGGAAGAAAAATAAATTATTAGTTGTTATAGTTTTTTTTTTTGTTTTCCAAACTTGCAAAAAAAATATTTGAATAAATGAGTAATTTACACGTAGTGACTGAAAAACGTTGAATAAGGTGATGGAATTGAGAAATTCAAAAACACTTAAGCCATTCCGACAATTAATTATTTATGCAAGCTCCGAAATAATTCGTCGGAAAATATTTTGCGCAAAATTTTCAGTTGGTCTTGAATTTTCAAAGTTTATGCAAAAACAAATTTTGAACTTGTAAGCAGTTTTATTTATTTTTTAGACGTTTTTCAGCCGTACTGTTTATTTTCATAACTAGCCTAAACTTTTAGTTTTTTAAATTTTACTTGTAGACATAAGTACTTTGTTGGCTAGTATACTTAAAGGTCAGTCTGATTTGCATATTTTCTGAGTCAGCAAAAGAGTTTTTTTGATTTTTTTTTAATTTAATTGTTAAAACTGTATATTTTGATCAGTTTTTAATATTTTTGGGTAAGCTGGGTTAGGGATAAGGGCATAAAACAATCAAAAAAATATTTGAAATTTCGCAAATCAGACTGACCTTTAATTTTGTAGCAACTTATACAAGCAATAAGCTTTTTTGTGCTTTTTTAGTTCAAACAGAACCTATTGAAATAATAAAACAATAAAAATAAAATGAACAACTTGAAAGTCATTTTAAAGCTTTTCCTTAACGTTTAGCATTTTAATTTCAAACAGTAAGCGTCGGAAATTAGTCACAAACTTTTTTTTTTTGATAATTAAACTAATAAAAATGGTAAAAATATTTACTTTTTTTTCAAATAGTTTTAAACAGAGCTCAAACACAAATATTTAAAACAAAATGAACAAACATGTTAAGTTGTCTTAAATTGTTATTAGATAATTTTTGCTAGGTATTTTTTTTAGTAATAGGATGAATCACTTTTCAATTCCGGTTTGTTTTAATTTATTTATTCATGTAATACAAAAAAATTACGATGAACTTAACTTACATAAACTTAAAATTTATTTTTATGTTAGTTATGGGCAGTTTACATAGTTTGAAAAACTGTAATAACTTAGTAATGCAGTTTAAAAAAACAGAAAAGTGCATTTAAATAGTTCAAAATTGCGACTAAAGTTGATTTTATTACTATTGTTTTTTTTAATTAGGCAAGTTTTTTTACCGAACTCGTATAATTGGAATATAATCACCAATAAATCTGAAAATATAAACTTGGGCCTATATATACATAAGTATATACTGTGTAGTTTAAAAAAAAAGAATGTACTTAATTAGTTTAAAAAGACTGCTAAAGTTGATTTTATTAATATTGTCTTTTTATAATTTTGTTTGTGCAATATTTTTAAACTAGCTTTTAGTTTTTTGATTATAACCATCAGTAAACCAGGAAATTTTTTGTATATAGTAATACATTGAACAATACAAACAAGTGCAGTTTCTCTTTAAAACTTTTTGCTTTTGTTTTCCTTGTTACTACGCTTCATACCGGTGTTCATTCTTCAAAACTTTATTGTTTTGTTTACTCAATTTCGTTTTATCACCTTGAGTTTATTGTTCGAAAAGTTCTGTGTTAGTTTAGTTACAAATGATTTTTTTTTGTTCATTTGTGAGTGTAGTTTAAGTGGCTTGTTCGTTACAGAAGCTATGAAAAGAATTAGCCCTTAGAATTTTATTTAGCTTTTGTATATACGTAAGCGTTTATTTCAAGTTTAGACGTATTTTATTTCAAAACTAAATAACCTATCAATTTAAACATATTTTTGGTTCTCGTTATTTACATATGAGTAAATCTTTACCTTAAAGCTGTACAAATGTCTTGTTTTTATTTTGTATAAGTAAAAACTTTAGTACTCATATTTATTTGTACAGCTATTTAAAAACTTAATTTTATTGGGAGTCGTAAATACGTAAAAAGGCTAAAAATATTTGTTTTCAAAGACCTATAAACTACTTGTGTGAATAAAACAATTAAGTTTGAAAAGTGCTATTTTAAGCACTGACGCCCATTGAAGTAAATTTAAAAATATCTTTCAAACACTTTTTTATTTAAAGTGTTAAAAAGCACAGCAAAAAAAAGGAGTTGTCTAGTGTTTTAGAGGTGACAAATAAAAATATATATTACGAAGAAAGCAAAAATAAAAACATAAGAGAATATATACTTGTTTGTACTGTTCAATATATTAATATATATAAATCTAAGAATATATATTAAGATTTATTGGTGGTTATATTCAAAATATATGAGTTATTTAGAAAAACTCTCCTGATTAAAAAACAATAGTAATAAAGTCAACTTTAGCTGTATTTTTTAAACTAGTCAAGTGCATTTTAATTTATTAAACTACATTTAAAAAGTGTTTTATAGGTGATAAATTTATTTTTTCCGGTGTCGACTCATCTATTAAAACAATTTATAGCTGTGACATTATTCAGCGAATTCTTTACATGGTTGATTAGTTCACCATGTGCTAAATTGTAGTGAAAATAAACTTATTTGTTCAAGTATTTAAGTTTTCACAGGTTTTTAATAAGTTTTGTTATGTGAGTTATTTTTAGCACACTTTGAACTACAATTTTAAATGTTTCATTTTTGGAGTTTACACTTTGTTTCAGTAAAAAGTAAAAGTAATGTGTAAAGTTTGTTTTTTGTAAAACCTATATGGTGTTTTATTAAAGAGATTTGTAACTTTTTTGTCAAAATATACCTATAAAACACAAAGATAAAGATTAACAGTTTACTTTATTAGGTTTTGGTTTTAAGCTTCTTGATTTTGTTATAAATAACTATAATAATTGTTATACTTTAGATAAGCTAAACTAGCATGGTAGGTTAGTAACTGAATTATGTCAAAAAAAGTAAAACATCATGATTAAAACAGTTATTTATTTTATGTAACGCTAGTTTAGACTCTGTCAAAAAGTTTCTAAAATTTAAAATATTATTTATAAATACTTTTTTTAGTTTTCTTTTTATATATCATACTTATACTCATAAAAATAAAATTAAAATGAAAAACGCTGTATTCAAGTAGCATTTCATGCTTTATACAAGTTAAACCTTCAATACTGTTTAATTACATATTTACTTAAAAACAACAACTAAAATATTTTTTGTTCTAAAATATTACCTCACAAATCTAGTTGTGAAACCAATCTTTGAAAAACCCAATAAATTTAAGTAAAAACATGTTTTTCTTTATTGAAAAAAATACAAAGTTTTTTTTTACAGATACTCAATAAAAATATTAACAAAATGTCATCTCACTGCTACCTGACAAATTTCATCCTGAAAACCTACGACGCCTACTACAAAACGCCGCTGCAAACTTTCCACCAAAACTCGAATGTGACGTCACAGTCAGATGAATTGTTACGTCACGTCGCGTTCTACGTCACGGTGTGCACACCAGTAGTGTTCGCCGTTCTCACCTGCTACTTGGTGTACTTTCTGCACGATCTTTTGTTCACACCGTTCAACAGGGTCAGGCTGCTGGAGGAAAACGGGTTTGCCTTTATTTGTTACTTCTAAATAAATTTATTAAAGGTATAATTTGATATATTCAATAAAAGTTATAGAACTTGAATTTTTTTTGACATTTAAGTAGTAAACTTAAATTTAAATAAAAAGTGGCAAAACTAGTATTTAAGTAAAAAGAAGTTTTTGGTTTTCTTATGATTTTAATTTGTGTTTGTTACTACAAATTTTAAATTGATGTATATATATTTATAATTATGTTCACGTTCATTGGAAAATGTTCAAAAAATCTACTGTACAGTTTGCACACTTTACTGTTATTCTTTTTATGATCCCAGTGCTTTTATAAAATAAATTATACTATAATTACTAAAAGTTTAGTTAAAATTTAGTGTTTAAAATAGATCTAGAACAAAAAGGTTTTGTTTGTTAATACATAAATTAAATTAATAAACAATTCAAGCTCAGTTAGCAGCTTTGTAGTTTTAAAAAGTGTGCATTTTGTCATGAAAACAGTTGTGTGTACATAGAAATTTTTATCTTCGCCGGTATTTTTATAAAATAAACTGCAATGAGATCAAAAAATAACAAAGAGTATATCTATTCAAATGTTAAGATACACATTTTTTATTGACCGGTTGAGTTGTTATTCTTTTATTACAAAATGAATTTTCAAAATTAAGTAATTATTGTATGTATTGCATGTACAAAAACGTCTTTATACTATGCACAAAATTTTATGTTTTGTTAAGCTGTCTTAAAAATGGTTTTTGGATACACTCTGTCTTAGGCTAAAGTTTTTTTTGACTTCCTGTACACTTTTATTGCACTTTAAACTGGTAAAAATAAACAAGCAAAGGTAAAAATTTATTTATAAATGCTGTATAAGTTCTGTAATCTATTACGCTAGAAAGTATGTTTCAGTGAACATTCCAAAAAAATTGAGCCTAAACATTGTTTATATAAACGTTAAAAGACCTTTTATGATTTGGTTACCAAAGAAAACTAACAATAGTTTTCTATGCCAAATACTTGAGCTGAAAAGGTTTTATTATTTGAAAGTTTTTTCTTTACTTTTTCTTTGCTTTTATTAACTTTTTACAATTTTAATTTATTTTTTCAAAGTTTTTAGATTAAGCTAATAAGTTTTAGTTTGTAAAAAACACTGATTTAATGTGAAGCTTAAATAAGATTAAGGAAATTTTGATAAGTTTCTCATCTTTAGAGTAAAAAAGTATTTATTTTGTTTACATAATAAAATTATTGAAATCCGGTCAGTTTTAATAAATTTTTAACTATATTCTTTCTACTGACAAATTCAACCAAAGACTATTCTTACTTGTGTATAATTTAAAAACAGTGTTTAATATACCCATTTATACCAACTAAGTCTTAATTAGTACTTTTAAACATTATTCAATCTTTAGAGACAATTACTAAAACTGTAATCTTCCAAAAGTTTTTTAATAATTAATAAGGTATATCTAGGTTCAAGTTTCCTGCTTAAAATAAGTCTAATAATGTAAGTATGCATACTATGTTTGAATTTAAATTTTGGATGCTTCAAAACTTATGATAAAATTTTAGTATTTAAAATAATTTTAAAGATGTAAATGATCTGTTTTCATAATTCATAAGTAAAAAATATAAACTATTGTTTTAAAGCATTAAAAACATTAATTTTAATTTTTACTTATTTTGTTAAACTTGATAATTTTTATTTGCCTTAATAAAACATGTTTCCTTTTTTACCACTAAAACGAGAAAGCTTACATAAGAATAAAACGATTTTCAAACCGAAACTTAATTATATCAGCACTCCCTATTTTCAAGAAAAAAACACCGAGTCTGTTATTAAAAAAAAGGACTTTAATTATTATTCGTTAAAGCGAAAATAAAGTTTCTCAACCTCCACCAGAAAATTAAAATCTTGAAAAAAATTACATAACACCAACGAAATGTGTCTTTAAAATTAACTTTGTCTCAGCAAAACCTTAAACACCACTAAAAACCACAAATTTTTGACAAAGCGTAATGATAAAGTGTATCTCCAAAGTGAAACTTAGCACTCCCATGTAGTTGAACAAACATTGTTAACCGTGCTTTCTGTGCAAACAATGTGACGTCACAAGGCTCCCTTTTGTAAACACTATGACGTAACAACGACCTTGATACTGATGCTTTTGATCACGTATACGAGCTATCCTGAGTCTCTGTAACAAAATAAAAATAAATATTGCTATTCGTTATACAAAACTTTTCTTTAAAGTTAAACTTGTTTCCAAATTTAAGTTATTACCATTTAAATTTTTATATATAAAACTTTTGTTGGTTTACATATAACCAAACCTTGTTTTACATATAAAATTTAGCTTTTATAAATATACCTAATTAATATCCCAAGTTTTTGTTTGATTGAAACTGTATTGAGTGTGTGTAAAGGTTTTTGTTTTCAAATTGAGATACTATACTATGTTTTAAATTTGTACAAAAGCGTTACAATTGTTTTGTCAACGCTACCAAAACTTGTTTTATAAACAATTAAAGTTATATAACTTTAAATAATTTAAATAAAGATTTATTTATTTCATTTACATAAGTTTACTTTTCTGACAACAACATTTCTTCCAAACTTATTTTATTAACTTATTATACAAACTTATTTTATTAACATTACTTTCAAACTATATTTAATTAACGTCTAAAATAGAACTAAAATTGTGGTTATAATATGTTCAAGTAATTTTTTTTCAAGGATTTTAATCGTCAAATAAGACAATACCATTAAAATTATTATATTAAAATTATAATTACCATTTTTAGGGTTTTTTATGTTTTTATATTTTACATACATTCCTAATTTATAAAATTTGCTCTTTTTAAAGTTTTTAGAAAAATTTACAGCGGAAAAAATTTGATGGAAAAAAAAATTAAATTTTAAACAAAAAACATGAATAAGCTTTTCGTAAGCTTGTGAATAATGCTGAACAAAACGTCATATCTTTAAACAATCGTATTGCTACGTCACAAAGCAGTTACGTCATAAAAGTTGTTACGTAATAAATACACAGCTATTGCGTTTAAGTCATAACAGTAACTGTTGTTACAATTTTTCAATTTAAATATTAACAAGTTCGACTTGTAACTAATCTAAACTCCAACCTTTTACTGACAAAAACAAGTTGAACGAACAGTTTAAATTGTAAATAAATATACTGGTTTTTATACTTTTGGTATAAAAACTTTATGTTTATACTTTTGGTTTTTATACTTTTGGTGGAAAATTTTTACTTGCTGTGAACAGCTTAAAAAGCTTTTAAAAGGATTTCGCACAATCAGATAAGAATCTGTTGTCAAAGTGTTGCCACTTTTAAAGTGATTATGGTGACTTTTGTTGATTATATAAGCTCTAAACTTTTAAACTTTTACAGTTTTCAATTTTTAAGCTTCTACTCAGGTATGAATTTTTTGTTGCTTCTATCTACATAAATAGTTATTAAATATTATAGTTATATTTTGTTTTGTTATGAACGTTTTTGTAAAATTAAGCAAAGTGCACTTTTAAAAACTTGTTAACACTTTTGCATTTCCTGTTTCACTTTTAAATTAGTTTATTTGAGAACAGTGTTGCAAAACATTTCAAATCTGAAAAAAAAAATTGTTGAAATAAATCAAAATAAAAATAAACAAATTATGTTATCACAGTTATTTTATTATAGAAACTTTACTTTTGATATTGTTAATATAATTAAAAATTCAAACTTTTAACTGCTTTTTATTAGGTTTAAAAACTATTGAATAGCATAACAAATACTTATTTTATTTATTGATTAATGTTTCAAAATAAGTTTTTAGTTCTAATAATACTCACAATAACAATATACTACAGTCTGCAATTACAATTTGTATGGACAAAAGTTGTTTCAATATTAAAAGATAGTTTTCCTCTAAAAAAGAATTCAACTCTGGTAACTTCCCCTTTTCAGATACCAACAATCAAATCTGTCGCCGAGGACCAAGCAAAACACTTCATGAACAATAAATGGTAACTAAAAGATAAAAACTTGTACAATTTATGACAGATACCAAAAATTAAACCTCTCATTGAAACTCAGTACTCCAAAAGTCACACCACGTATTTTGCAAACTACTGTGTTGTATGTTTATCATGCTATAGCTTAGATTTATATTCCACGTGTTGTTACAAATACTTTCAAGTGAGGTGGTTTCCCTTTTTAGATACCAAGGATCGGATCTTTCACCGGAGGACCAGGCGAAATTTTGAATAAATCGATAAACTATAAAAAACATGGCTTACACTTAAATTTCCCAACTTTCAAACAATTTCATTTTTTTTCCTTAACAAACACCAATCCAGATATTAAATCAGCAATTGTTGACAACAAAAAAAATAACAAGTTTTTACAAATATAGAGTTCAATACAGATACCAACAATAAAACCTGTTACTCAGAGATCACGCAAAATATTTTGTAACAAGAAAATTTTGTTAGAAATATTAAAACAATTAAACTTACATTATTTATTAAAGATACCAAAAATTAATTTTTATCATACCAGAGCTCAGATTTATACTTAACATGTTGTTACATATAGTTTCGAATCAGGTTATTTTCCCTTTTCAGATACCAGCAATCGAACTTGTCACCCAGGGATCACGCCAAGATCACCCGAAAGAGGAGGAGGGTCGGGGAGAAACTCCCCCCAGTGTACCCGAACGGGTGGTTCCAGTTGATTGACTCCCTGTTCGTCAAGAAGGGAGAAGTTAAAGAAGTCTGCGCGTTGGGTTTGTATATTTTTTAGTTTTGGTTGTATAGGTAATCTATCTTAAATTGAAGAAGCTTTTTTAATTTAATTTTGCATTTATTAAGTTTGTATCAAAACAGTACATTTTCCCCCATAACTTTGAATTTGTAAGTGAAAAACCTATTTAAGTTTTAAACCAATATTCTACTAAGACTGCTGCAGAATTCTATAAAACAGCACTTTTTAACCGCTGTAAATCATAAGTTGCTTTATTTAGACGTTTATAGTTTCCTTATAAATATAATATAGATGTAAAATAACACAAAAATTTTTTTAAGAGTTGCGTAACAAAATTATGTTGTAGTTATTTTAAAAAAATAGTACAAATTGATTGAGTGACGTAGTTATTTACGTATTTAGTCCAGTTTGTTTACACACTACAAAACAAAAACATCTTTCAGTTTTTTACCTACTGGTGGTAAAAATAGACATGACGTAAAAAGGTTTTCTGTGTTTTAATTTAGAAGTGTATATTTGAAACATGTCGTTTTTATATGTAAAACAAACTTGATCAAAGTAAACAAATGTTATAATGGTTTCCTAAAAAAATAGTTTTGTGTGTTCAAAAATAAAATTTACAAGAAACTGTCATATGTTAGTAAAGTAATCAATCTCAAAGTTTAAAGAAAGTTTAAATCTTGTTTGTTCTAACTGCTGTGACAGAAAGATATTAACTTAAATTGTGCAAACAACTTATAGTTTTGAGAAACAGTAGTCCAATATTTGTCGACGTTTATAGTCAGTTTACAATATATAAAGAACAACGTTAAAATTTATAAAACTTGAGTTCAGAGGACATCAAAATTAATTAATATTTTTGAAAGCTTAAAACTTAAAGATCATAATTTTATATTTCTATTGAATTGTAGATGCTCTTTTAAAAGTTACAAAAGTTTTGTTGTAAAAAAAAACCATCCTTAAAACAAACACAAAACAAAGTTTTACCTTTTGTTAAAGTTTTGTTTCAAATAAAACTTTTCATACTTTGTTACTAACACACCTGTTTTTTTTACTGTAATATAGTTTTGTTGTACAGTAAACTAAAATTTATTAAAGTTTGTATTGCTTTAAGTTATACTAAGAGTTTGTAAGTAATTTTTTAGATGTAGTAAGTAAATTTTGAACAAAGAGTTTAAGGTTTACATTACCTTAAACTTTTGTATACTGACTTAAAAGTAAAATCTTGCTGTAAATCGTTATGTAAAGTACAGCTTTTTGCTTTTTTTACTAAGTTAACTAAGGTAAAATTCAGAAGTTTGTAAATAATTAAAAAATGCTAAATCCACTTTTTTACTTTTTTTTTGTAACACATTAGTTTAATAATTTTTTACAACAACTTATATTTAATTAAGTTTTAAAAACTTTTAATTACTCATACACTTCATATTTATAAATAAACTTTTAGATCTACACGGTTTGGAATACATTTTTGTTCTTTTTAAGACTTTTAATTTCTTATCAACGACAAAGATTAAAAGTTTAAAAATACCATCTTTATTTAAATAATGTTAATCAGTCTATCAGAATGATTGTTTTATGAATTATAAAATTTTCTTCACTGATACTAAACTATTTTATAAAGCAATAATAACTCTATATAAATTTTTAACTCAATATAAAAGTAGACTACCGTTATGGACAAATTTAGCTGATTTTGTTCTAAAACTATTTAAAAAACTATTTTTAAAGTTTGCTATTGTCGGTTTATTTTAAACTTTTCGTACGTGCAAAAACATAAAATTTGTATATTAAACAATAACACAACCCTCCCAAGTACAGTAATAATAATAACATTTCTTGTAACACAAAAAAAAATTGTTACATAACAAAGTATTGTAATACTTACATCCGCTGTTTCTCATGAAGTATTGTTTTATTCAAAATCTACCTACTAAGTTAAACTTATCAGTAAGTTTTATAACACATTAGTAGGTCAATTATGTTTTGTTTAATAACTTTAAGTGTTGATGTTGTTTTTGGAACAACTTGGTTAAAAAAAACTTTAAAACAATAATATCTTGCTTGCAAAGTACTTTTTTTTTAATTAGTGTAGTTTTACATTTGAAATATTAATAAGCTGTGGTCAAGTAAAAAACTGGGATTTTGCTTTAAAAAAACAACTACATACTATTTCAATTCAAATGTTACATACATATTAAGTGCTTCACTATTGCGCTAGAATTGCAAGTAATTGCCAGTAAATAATTTGTCGTAAATTTTCTACATTTTTATAGCACCAAAAATTCACGTCTTTTTGTGTATCTCTATTTTTTATGTAATACTCAAGTGAGGGCTTTGCTATCAAAAATTTTGAACTTGAAAAAATTATTGCTTTGCTATAAACAGATCATTGAAAAAAAATTAACAAATTTATTACGAATGTTTTATGCCCAAGTCTGAAAACAAAAACAAGAAATAATAAAAGAAAATCAAAAAAAATTTTCTAAAAACGTTTTTCAAATCCACAGGTTAGCGTTTTACAGAATATTGAAAGGCAATTTAATATTTATAAGAAGTCAAATATTTAAATTAAACAAAAACCAACGAGTTAGATAACACAATTAAATGAAAAATAGTTTATTAAATAAACAAATAAATGCATATATATATATATATATAAAACTTTCAAACCCACAGGTAAGTACTTTGCAGTTCACAGGACTCATATTACTATTCATAATAACTGGAATACAAACAAGCATGTTAAATAATAAAACAAATTATAAAAAATACTAAGATGTATAAATTATTAAAAATTCCTCACAGGCATTTTGGTGTGTACTATATTATTTAGAGTAAATAAAATAGAAGTAAGGAACAAATAAAAGTTCTAAGCAATAAAAGAAAAAGCAATAAAAACAACGATTTAAAAAAATTTGCACAGGCGAGCATTATGCCGCGTGCAGGACAAAGTTCTCGCCTTGGACGCTTACTAACCCCGCATGATAACAAAAACAAACGTATTAAACAATAAGATAGAACAATAAAAACGTATAAATCATAAACGTTTTAATGCAGGCGAGCACTTTGCGGTCAATCGATTCCACGGGAATGAGGTTTACGTTTTGGACGCGCAGTAGGCAAAATAACACAAAAATATAATAAAAATCCAATGCTGTAACCTTCAGACATTTCTACTAAATTAAATAAAATAATACCTTTTTCAATGTCCAACAGGAGAGCACTTCGCGGTCTACCGGACCCACAAAAACAAGGTTCACGTGTTGGACGCTTATCAAAATAAAAATATATTAGAAAATAAAACAAAAAGTAAAATACAGCATCTTAAAACAATTTTATTTAAACAAAAACTTCCCACAGGAGAGCACTTCGCGGTGTACAGAACCCACAAGAACAAGGTTCACGTGTTGGACGCTTACTGCCCCCACATGGGCTCAAACCTGGCTGTGGGCGGGTTGGTGATGGGCGACTGCCTGCAGTGCCCCTTCCACGGGTGGACCTTCGACGGGGAAAGCGGGGAGTGCGTGAAAATACCCTACACCGATAAAAGTTTGTTGGAATTTCTTTTTTTATTGAATTTTTTTTTTTAACCTGTATTTTATTTTTAATAATTGTCAAACTCTAAATTTTTTTAATGAATTTTTGAAGTTACTTTTTTAAGGAATTTTTAAAAAACATAATTGTTTTTTTTTTGATTATTTAAAAATCAGTCGTTAAGAAGTTTTATACTTTTTTGAAATATACTTTACTAAAAAAAAATTGGCATCTTTAAAATTTTTATGAAAACAGTTAAATTGAAAAATACTATTTTTTACTTTTTTTATTTGAGTACTAGAATTTAATTAAAATAGTTGATTTTTTTAATTACTTAAAAATTATTTTATTGACTTTATTGAATCAAGTATGATGTTTCCATCCAGTCCCGAAAACGGCGCGCACACGTTCGTGGCAGTGCAAGGAGGTGAACGGGGGAATTTTCGTGTGGTACCACTGCGACGGGGAGGCACCTAGTTGGGACTTTCCCAAGATCGAAGAAATACACGGAGGCAAGTTCAGCTACAAGGGAAGGGTTGAACATCACACCAACACTCACATACAGGTGAAAATGACTTTCAAAATTATATTTATAAAAAAAAGTAAATTAAGTTGCTGACTTTGATACTTAAAACTATTCTTAGGTTAATGTAGCATCAATCTTCTTTATAGTAATAAAAACAAAAACTTTGATAAAAACAAAAATGTATTTATTACTTATTTCAAAGTTTTAGTATAGTAGCACAAAGCCTTTTCTTTAATTTTAGTGTGGTTTTTTCCTTATTAAACGAAGGTTAATTTTTAAGCTTTTTACTTTTTATAAAGTTATATCTTACAACAAATAAGTTAGACTACAAACGTACAAACAATTGATTTTATAAGATTTGAAAAACATTCACTTTTACCCACTACTGTAGTAACGTATTCCAGTTCATAAATTTTTCTTGTCTTTACAACAGGACATACCGGAAAACGGATCTGACTTGGCCCACCTGAGTTTCCTCCACAAACCAAATGTCATGTCTGGAGTTGATCTTTCAAAAACGCAAGATAACTTCTGGAACGTCGTTCAGCATATATTCACTGTTCGTTTATATTTTTAAATACTTTAAAAGCTTATCAAAAAAATTATCACTTTTTTTCTTTTATTACTGATGCAAGATAAACAACTTTTTGTTAATTATTTTAGGAATAAAGTTTAAATTAAATCAAAAGATTGATTTAATTTATTCTTTTAATAAGTTTAACTTAGTTTTAAAAGCGTGTTTCAAAAATTTAAACAATATTATTATAATTTGTTAATTAGGTCATAGTAGAACTATTGACAAACTACAAGCTTTTATAACAGTTATCATATAAACTTAAGGCGTTAAAATAAGTCCACACAGTTATATTTATTTGAATATATTTAAAATAAAGATAAACTCAAACTTTTTATGTTTAAAATAATATTATGTCAATCGTTGGAAAATAACTTTCAAGCCGTCTGAAAAATTAAACAGCTAAGAGGTACTAAGATTTAAAAGTGAATAAAAACAAGTTTAACGACCTGATGTCTTTGAACTTTATTGTTTGCTCGCTTTAATTTATCATAGTTTGTTCAATTTGAAACAACTAATTGATAATGAGAAACGTAAATTTGTTTGAACAGTAATTATGAATACGCACACAATGTTTTATTACTTGAAGAAAGCTTATTTGATTATAAGAAAAAGCACCTCTCTTTCTATATTATAAATTTAAATTGTATTCTCCAAGCTGGTTTGGTTTTTTTATTTAAAAACTTAAACAAACACGTAGTCAATTAATCAAATTTAACCTTGAAGTTAAACAACTACAAGATACTTACAATAGTTATAAGTCTAAAGTAAACAAGAACTTGAGTTATTACTTCCTGGTACGACTATTACGAAAAACTTAAATCAGTACAACTTTTGTTTTGTCATAGAATTTTATTTGAACCAACCTGGTTGAAATTTTATCCCATTTAGTAGAATGAAACTAGAAATGTTATAAACTTTGTTTTTTCTGTCCTCCATTAAACAAATTAGTACAAAAAAAAACAAAAAAAAAAAATTTTTTATAAGTAAATCAAATGGGAACTAGCGTAAAATTAAAAGTTAACCAAACAAGCTTGTTAGTACTGAATATTAGTTTTATGAAAAATTAATTTGAACATGTTTGTTTTCAAGGTGGATCCTGTGGGAACAAGTGAGGAGGAACCCCACGTGTCCAAGTTCTTCCTCAGACACTATCTTCTCCTTTTGAACAAAATTGAGTTCCTAGACCTCAGATTCACCGTTTACCAGGTTTTTGTTTGTTTTTCTTTTTAATATACTTATATGGCAAAAAATGGCTTAAATATAGCGTTTTTTTTTTGTTGTGAATATTGTATATTTATTAAATTTCAAAACGTTAAACGTTTTCAAGCTTTTAAAGGTCTACATGAAATTAAAAACAAAATTTTGTGTATTAAAACAAATTTAAGTACAATCCAATGTGATTTAAATAAGTTCTAAATAAATTTTTTACAGATAGGACCGGGAATAGTTCATCTCCATTTCACATCGTCCATTGGAGAGGGAGTGTTCGTGCAAACACTAACACCAGTTGAGCCCCTACACCAAGTTCTTGTTCATAGGTAAGTGATTGAAACAAATATAATTTGCAACAAATTTCACATCAAACTTTGTTGATAGGCTTAAACAGTTATTAATAAACAATTGATAGTAATTTAAACTAAATAACATTTATTTTCTGAATGTTTAAATTCTACCAAAAGTGTTTTTACTGAAGATATTTAAATATGTGTAATGATAGTTATGTTAAAATAAAAAAGCATCAAACCAAATTATTTTGTAGCAATACAGCATAAAAAAATAAACTTTGTACGTAAACATCTTCTAACAAGTTTAAAAGCTTCACGATAATATTTTTGTACTATTTAGTTTGAATAACTAATTAATTTAACATAGTTAAATTAAATAAAAAATATTTTAAAATGTTTTTTTTACAGATTGTATACGAATTGGAAGATACCGATGTTTGCTGGAAAAATAATGCTCGCTCTGGAAGCTATACAGGTATTTTAGTATTATTAACAACTAATTATTTTCAAGTTACAGTTTATTGATTATAGTTATTTTTGCATTTAGTTGTAAATGATTGTGATTGTCTTATTATCTTATAATTGGGCCTTGAAGCTATACAGGTATTTAAAATATTGAAACAAACTTATTAAAAAAGATTATTTTTTATTATAAAATAAAACTGTATACACTAAAACAAATGATAGAAATTTTTGATCATAAATATACTAAATTTCAAGCAGCTGCCGTGAACAAATTACAAAGGATTTATGCTTCTTGAAACTTTACTTACCTGCTATTGTACTCAACTACTGTCTAACCAGCTATTACACACAAAACCAAATTTCAGTCATAACTTTCAATTTGTTTTTAAAGTGTTGAAAATGTATTAATCAAGGTCACGAATAAAATTCCTTTAATCAAGTCTTGATATCGTATGGTTTTATAATACCACCAGTCATTACACAAATAAATTTTCAGTAACAATTTGCAACCTCGCTAATTTTATTATACTATTTATATACATATAGTTATATATATATTATTTTTAAAAATTTTCCAAAGGTCGACAGGGATGTGATGGTGTGGAACAACAAAACCTTCGTTCAAAACCCTATGTTGGTTCGACAGGAGAAACTGATCAGTCAGTTCAGGAGGTGGTACTCCCAGTTCTACTCCGCAAACTCCCCCACTCTGAAGAGCTTGCAGGAGGGAAACGACACCCTCGACTGGTGATTTCCCGGACATGAAAGCAGGGAAATGAAAATCCAAACTTGCAAACCAGGGGTGATGCTTGGTGAGAGTGGAAAAACATCATAAGTCGTTGCCTTTGTTAATGTTATTTACACTCAGAAGAAAATAAGTATACTTGTTCACACTTTTAAAAGTTACACTTTGATATGTTAATACTGTTTACATTTTGATGTAAAAATAACCTTTGAGGCAATTTACAACTTCCGCCAAGCGTCGCCCCTGGTGCTAACCCGTATTTACAAGCCGCCTCGTTTTAATTATTTACTAAAAATCGTTAACAGATTTACTCATCAATCACGACTCGTTTTTTAAAAGTTTTAAAAAATGTTTTTTACTTTTTTAATGGATTTTTTTTTGTACCTTTTGAGATCATTAAGTAAAGTGTATCGTTTATAACAACATCGTTATTAACAATAGTACTTAATATACCTTTGAGGCCACTGAGATAACAGAAGAATGTAAACTTCATTCGTTTCTTTATTTACTTTTTTTTAAAGTATTTATGTTTTTAGTGAACCATACGTTGTTTAAATATTTTTATCTTACAAAGTAAGTTGTTACGTAATTTTTTTCTTCTGTGCAAGTTATTTTATCAAGCTTTTTTTGTTCATATGCAAAACTTTTTGACAATATTTCAAGGCCATCGAGCTAAATTATAAAAAACTATTATGCGAAACATCTTTTTTCGTTGGAATTGTTTGATGATTTTTTCTTTTGATGTTTCGAAAAATCTGGTATGATCTATACGCCTACCAAAAAAATATAACTTGAAAAATTTTTATGTATAGACCCAAAGCTCTGAATACGTTTTTAAATACTTCACAAGGTTTAAAAAAATTAAAACTGTAATATACGTTCCAGAAAACTTGTTTTTTATATTAAAAAAAGAGAATGTTTTCTAAGTTAAATTAAAATTAATTTATACTTCCAGCAATTGAAGTTTATATAGACCTTTTATAAAGTTTATATCCAAAAACTTAATCTAAGTTGTTTTTTAAATGTTTTAGTTTCAAGATTTTGAACTTGTAACAAAAGATGTTATAGTTTTCATGGTTTTTTTTTGTTCATTTTTTTCTATAAATTTATCTTTTATTTTATAACCACAACAAAAAAAAACAATTAAATTAGACATTTTTCAAAATATTTTCCATATAAACCTGAATGATTTATTTTGTATACTTGTTTTCTTCATAAACAAAAATTAAACAAGTATGTAAAAGTCTATATACATTTTAAATTATATTTAAAAACCATTTTACTCTTTTTTAAAATAAAGTTTTTATTTTTAATGCATTTAAGCACTAACCTGCCTTTTGAAACATTTTCTTTTTTTTTTTCGAAAACTTTTATATATTTTCTAAAATTAATCAAAAAATGTAATTGCTTTTGTTTATAACTAAACTTAATGAATAATTTTTTTATACTTCAAGCAACATCTTTATTGACAAAAAATTTTTAAAACAATTAACAATTTAAACGCTAACTAAACTTTAAAAACTTAGTTTCATAAATTTTATGTTTAAATTTTTACTTTTACTTTGTTTTTGTTTATAAATAGTACATTAGTGACTATTTTGTTATTATGTGTAACTATTAGAACTTATCTTTTTTGTATTAAATTATTTAAAAAGTTTTAAGCTAAACTTCAAGATGAAAGATTAAAAATGATTTTTACTCTAACAATTGTTTTTCCAAGTTGTAAATAGTGTGCCTACAACCATACTTACATACGTATTATGTACTATTTATAAAATGTTTTTTTTTTCTACGAAAATGATTGTAAATTTTTAACTCGTCTGTTACGAAATAAAGCTTAAAACTTTGCATTATTATCTGAGTTAAACATTTTCAAATTGAGAAAAACTTGGTAACTTTGGTATTTAAAACTCTCATGTTTATCTAATACACAATAAAAGTTTTTTTGTTATACCGAATTAATCTATAGGGGTTTTAAACTAACTTATTCTTAAAAATATAATTAGCCAACGTACAGAAAATAACTATGCAGTTTTTTTTAACAGTTCAAGCTAAAAATGTTAAATTTCTAATACATAAATACTCAGAAAGACTAGAAAGCGTTTAGTGTTTTTATTTGTAAACAAACTGTTATTTTAACCATTGTAACCATAATGTCCATAACTAAAACATGTAATACGAAAGTAATGACCGATAAAAATACAAAACTTTAAACTTCAATACAACAAAAGGACCAACATTTTTGAAGCAGTTTAAAACTTTTACACGTCGCTTTTATTTAACACCTATTCTTTTGTTATAATTGTTTGTGGTTCATATAATAGCTTTTATTATGTCACGGTATTATATTATTATATATTTTAGTTATTTTACAATTTTTACAAAATTCTAGACGATAAAGACATTTAAGTCTGGATTTAATTTATTATGTAACTATTACTTTTAAAGCTGTGAACGGTTGATCTTTTTTCTGAATTGAAATATAAATTAAAAAAACACTGGATAAAGTTTATTGGTAATATACTTTAAATAAGCATATAATTTTGTTTAATCTTATAAATTTTATACAAGAAATAAATTTGAAAACTTTATTTATTACAACTAAGAGTCTGTATTATTTTTTCAAAAGTTTAACTTGTACTGTATGTTGTTTTTAATTATATTTTAATGTTTAAATTTATGTTTTAAAAAATTTCATACCTAATTTCATTTGTACTGATTTATTATAATAATTTGGATTTTAATAAGACCATTAATAAAGCAAACTGTTTCTGTACATACTTAAACTTATCTATCTGTGTATAATTAAAGTGTTGCAAAAATTTTAACAAAACTTGAACATATGTTTTTTAAGCCAATTCTTAAACTTCAGAATACATTTGTTTAAAACGTAAATTTTCACATAGTTAAAACGTAGTACATAGTAGTTTATTAAGCATTTCTCCATGATAAAGTATTTATTCTTTGATTTTTTATTAAGACCGCAAAAAACAATCAACATTAAAATTTAAATTTATGCATTTTTTCACATAAAATTCTTAACAAAATATAAAACAAAGTGTTTGTAAAACATTCAGTTACATAACATTTTAAATTCAAACAATTAAAATTCATGAAAAATTTATAGAGCCAAAATTTTAAAAATGATGTATATTTGAAAAAAAATATATTCAGATATAATTAATAAAAGTAATATGGTAAAAATATATTGAAACATACAATTTAGTTTACTATACTTAAAACTTAGTATAGCCATATCTCACAAAATATTTTTAAAAAACAAAAAAAAAATTTTTTAACTTAAATTAGACTTACATGATACGCATTTTTTTATTTATATATAGTAAATATATTGCTTTTTAAGTTGTGGTCTTTCAAACGTTTTTTTTTAGTTTGAATAACCATAATTTTAAATTTTGTGCACCAAATTTTTGTAATAATAAATTAAGTCACTATTCTAATTATAGTATATAAGTTAGACACGAAACAGAATTTCAAAAACTATTAAAACTTAAGATTAAAAAAAAGACTATAAAATATAAATACTTTATTAGTTTTAAAATTTTAAATAGTTTTTTTTTTTAATACTTTGTATGCAGTATAACTAGAATAAGTATATTTTGTTTTTTTAAACACAGCAAACGTATTTGGCATAAAAACTTTTACACTTCATCTACTGCTACTGATAAAGTTAAAATTCTAAAACAAAAAAGTTTTTACAGGTTTAATAATTTGACTTTTTTATAAATTTGAACCAAATTGTAATACTATAACTCTAAAGTTTGTATTTTTATGCACAAAAATTTAACAATTATAAGTTTTTTACCTTAAACAATACAGATGTATTTAAAGCTTAAGTCATTATACAAGTTTAAGCAAGCTTTACAGCAAAACATAGTTGAAACGATTACATCATAATTTTTATATCGAGCATAATGCTTGATAATTTAAGTTTATATTCAGTCAATTTTCAATGCTAACGTGTGGGGATATAGCTCAGTGGTAGAGCAATCGACTGCAGTTCGATAGGTCTTTGGTTCAAATCCGAGTGTCCCCTCCATTTTTAAGCCTATAGAAAACATTTATAAGGTGGGGGCATAGATTTTACAATTCTTTGAAAACCAAAGTTTATTTTAAAGCGTTAATTGTTTAAAATAATCGTTTAATAGGTTTACAATTTTTACATTTAAATAAATATATGGAAATAGAAAACTTATATAACTAACTTTTTATATAGTGTTTTTAGTATTAATTTAAACTATAATTTTTGAATTTTTTTTTTTATAATCTTAATTTTCAATAAAATATGCACCTTTACTTTTATTACAAATTAAAATTTTCATTTTTCATTTTTCATTTTTATTTAGTGTATTAGAAAAAAAAATATGTTGTTTTTTAAGTTTTTGTGTTATTGTAGTCTTTACCTTCAATATGTATATATTTATTTATTTAATAAAAAATCCTTAATAAGCTTTGTTCATACAAGTTTTAAATATATATTAACATGTAAATAGAAATACATATAATTTTTTGCAAAATAGCTTTGGTTTTTCATAAAGCTTAATTCCTCAATCTTCTATACATCTGAAGGTTGAAGCAATAAGATTTATGAAACATATGTACTGTTTTTTTTTATGATACTTATATTTTGCAATAAGCTATTAAATTTAGGCAGGCTCAGTGAAAATTGACTCAGTTAATTTATACCTATAATATAGAAAATTTTACTTACAAACTCGGCAGCCGTTTCAGCATCTAAATGCTTTCTCAACCAGATCAAGTAGTATATATATATATATATGTATGTATAATGTGCAATACTTATGATTATAATAATTATGTATAATGTATATAATTGTTCTGATGATACATGTTTAACTTAGTGAACAATACGAAAATAAGATGTTTTTTTTTCATTATGAATATGTATATATACTTTTATGGTATATATATATATAATCAGAAATGTGCATATTATTCTTTTCAGTAACGTAATAATACTTGGAAATTCTTTGTTTAGAAATGTGTACCTTGTTTTTCATAAATATTAATTTTGTAAAGTACTCATGAGCAGGTTAATAAAACTTATTATTAAACTTTTTTTGTTAAAAATCATTTTAAAAAAGGTGGCAGAGACGGGATTCGAACCCGCGCCATCGAAATGACTGGAGCCTAAATCCAGCGCCTTAGACCACTCGGCCACTCTACCACACGTCTAGATCGGTTACGCGTAGTTTATAAACCCATGAAATTGTACTTCTTTGTCACGTCACTATGCAAAGATTAACTACATGCAATCAAAAACCTTGCAATTTCGCAAGCATGCTACTCAAGTAGTTTTTAAGTAAAGTGAAATGAATTGATATATTTGTATTTACTAGAAAGTATAGCCTTATTAAGGAAAATTATAATTGAAAATAAAAAATAATAGAATTCACTGTGCAACAATATCTATTTAGTCATAGTAAGAAGTTAAAAATAATAAAAAAGCAAACACTTATTTTTATAACTAAAATTGTACTTCACTTAACTATGAATTATTTTGAATGTCATTTGATTTTAAAATTTTTTATAACATCTTGTTATCTTTCAAATAGTTTTTTTTTGTGATCAAAACTTTAAAATACTTTTTTAATAATCTGTTAATTTGTTTTTACTTATACCTTTGTTTAAAAAAGTATTGTGGTATTTTTTATGTCATGACTTTATCAAAATAAAAACTTTAAAATTACTACTTCAAAATTATTAATAACTACCAAACTTTGCCTTAATTAATAAAATTATTGTTTAGCTGTTAACTATTGCTTTTTAATAGTAACTCAAAAAGAGTTTAAACTTAAGTATTTTAACATGAAAGTGTGCAGCTTTTACCTACTTAACAGTAAAACACTTTGTATATTACTTTACTGTACTAAGCATTATCTACAATTACTATAAATAACTTTTAATTAATTTAAAAGTCCCTTTATTCTTTTAATATTTTGATATAAGGGTTGTTCTTAATACCCATGATTTAGTTACTTTATTTAAAAACACAATTTAAAAAAACTTGCAAAATAAAGTGTAAAAAAAACTTTAGTTAGAATTTTTTTATAATGGTTCATACAAATATACACTTTTAAACATTTCTACAAAGAGTACTAACCATACAGTTAAATAGTAATACCTCTTATCTAACTGATTTTAACCAAACAAGTAGGAAAATATTAGATAAACTAAATAGTAAATAGATTAACATTTACATAATTAATTAAAAAGTATAAAACTGAACTAAATTTTTCCTAGATATTTCATTTAATTATTTAACTTTAGTAAATATTTAACAAAAAGTTTGACACTTAAAGTAAAAATTTTTTTATGTGGAGATAATTTTTTAAAACTAAAAGTAGAACTTTTTCAAAGCAATATAAAAATGTACTTAAATAAACTTAGCGTTAAAATACCTAAAAGTAGTTGTAATATTAACACATTCAGTCAAAAGTGAACTAACTTTAATAATAATAAAACTTAATGATAGGAACAAGTTTTTTTTCTGTGAGAAAAATTATTCATAATAAATAAAACAAAAGTTCTTTCATGCAAATGCTTTGTTATATTAACGTTTTTTTTATGATTTGAAACAACTACCATTAATATTTTATCATTTTTGTATTAGAGTAATGATTAATATTTATACTTCTAACAATGTTGAATAAATTCGCTTGAAGCCGTAACTAGTATTTAAAAAAGGTCTAATAAAAAATAGAAAGTTTCGAATTATTTTATTTTTTAGGTTTTGTAGCGTTGAACTTTCACAAGATACAGCTAAAAAGTTTGCTTTTACAACTAGAAATTATAACATTTAACATTAAAAAATTAAATTTACTGTACAAAAATACATTTCACGAGTCAAAAAAAAGTTTTAACAATTCATTATATTTGTTTAAGATATTTACAACTTCAAAAAAAATTTAAAAGAAAATATACAAAATTAGAAATTAATTATAAACTTATACAGAAAAATTGAGATCTTTCTCATATCTCTTACTACAGTTATAAACTTAATTAATTAAATGAATGATGAAAAGAAAATATTTTTATTCGGTTTAAAAAAGTTGTTTAATTTTAATTATACAAACAATTGATTTTAAGTTCTCGTGTAAAAAAAAACCCAACGTTAAAATAGAGCAATTGTAAATTAACTTCAAGTTTAAAAAGTATAAATTGACTTTTTTTTTTAATTTTATAAAAACACATCTTGACCAAATTTTAGTATATAACTTATTTGTTTCTAAATTTTAGTCTTCGTTGCAGTTCAGCTGAACTTTTGCTTGGTCGTCAGTGTTTTTCTGAACAACCTCTTTTAGCGTTATTTAGATCTTAACGTAAAAATAAAAATAGGCAAACAACCAATCTAAGCGTTAAAATAAGTTTCTAGAATCTTTCTTAAACTCGTCTCTGAGACTTTAAACAACATTTTATATATCCCTTTTTATGTAAGAATGTTTGATTACTCTGTAGTTTTATATTAGTTCCGTGACGTTTGCTTTACTACAGACAGTTTTACATTTTGTTACCAAAAGTTTTTCACTTAGTTCAGATGCATATGCAATTTTGTTGTAGATTTTTTGAATTTACTTTTGAAGTATTCAGTTTGGCTATGAAAAAAAGTGGCAAAAAAAAAAGTTTCAAATACTATTAACTTTGTAGGTATTAACTATTTAACTAAAAAAATTGTTTGTTAAAACGTGAACTACCAAACAAACATACAAAAACTTAAAGTTGTAAAGTTAAATAGTTTCTGATTTTAATCGCTGAAAATTAACTTAAACCTCGTAAGCTTTCAATGTTTTACTTGATACTTTTGATATAAACAGTTTTACATTTGGCTTTTATGTTGTTAATAACAATAAGTTGACAGAGGACTTTTTAGTAACTTAAAACTATAAAAGTAGTTTGACTTGAAAGTTTTGAAACTTATAAATAAAGACTATTAACTAGTTACAACATTTTTTAATAGTTTTTTTCAAATGAAACACAAATATGCGTGAAAATAAAAAATGACTAACTTTTTTTTAAATAAATATTTTTTAAAATCTTTTTTAACAAACTGTCACAGCATCTCCGTCACCAGATTGAAACACTACTTACAAGAAGTTGCATTAAAAATTACACAAATATTTGCTTGCACATTTTAACAGTACGAATAAAATTTTATATCAAGTAACCGATACCTAAATAAAAAAGGTACAGAAAGAAAAAGCCAATACCGTTTGGAAGATAAATCGAGCTCAGAAGTGACAGTACCAATTGCGAATTTAATCAAACTGTGTTAAGTTTTTTAAAAAGTATCGTACTTAACAAATTTTCCTTCAAATTAAAGACTAATACTGACCAAAGACCGTGTGCAAAATTAAACAAAAAAATACTGAAAAAAATTATACACATAATCTGTATTAAATACACTAGTCTGCAGCTAAAGTAGCTTAAACAAAAAACCACAAAAAATATATTTTACCCACAAACTTAATTTTCATGAACATGGGTTAGCCAAAAGTTTAGCGAAAACAACCGCTTATTCTTATTAAGTCTGCAATCTGTTAAACATTTTACCAAAATAAACTTTACAAAAATTTTATAAATTGCAACGAACCAAGCTGACTGTAATAATGAACCACACAACTATCGTGATAAGTTGTACCGTCCACCGGAAAATATTCGTTGAAATAAACATAACACGTGCACACAGAACACGTCAGTACACGATTTTATTTGGGCGACCTGCTAAGAATGCTGCAACGCAAGTTGGAAGTAAAAAAAAGGAAGCTGTGTTGTGTGTATATAAAACGTAAGAGTGGAAGTAGAAAGTACGTTATTTGCTTGCTTGATTGGAAGGTGAACTTGCAAACATGAAACTGGTGTTCTGTATCCTCGCCACTCTGGCTGCAGTGAATTGCTACGGTGTTAAAAAGGAATGTTAGTTACAATGTGAGGTTTACGAAAAACTAAGAAAACTATTGTGTGTTTAAGGCTCGATAATGAAATGCAACCAATTGCAGTTTTTTTTTCATACAATTTTATGTATTTAAAAAAAATCTTTACATAAAAGCTTTTTTTCACAGTAAACTATAAGTAACTTGTTTACATTTTGGTAGACGATTTTATTTTTTATAATTTTATTTTTCATCAATTTTATTTATTTTGTAAAAACACTATTTTCAGATTACGATTACTGCAACGATATGGGAGACTCGACTTTTTGTCTGGACGATGAGAAAGAACAAATGTGCCGTAAAGAGTGGTGGAATCAGATATGCTTGAAAACTTGTGCTTGTAAGTATTAAAAAAATAATTTACTATTTATTTATATTAATAAAAAATATGTTTAAAAACATGTGCTGGTATTTATTTTAAAAATTATATTATTTATTATTAATATATACTGAAAACAAACATGTTTGAAAGCATTTGCTGTTTAGTATAAAAAGAAGTTTACTAGTTATTATTAATTTATAGCGAAAACAAATATTCTTGAAAAAAAATGTATTATTTATTATTAATTCATACTTGACAAGAACATTTTTTAATTTTCGCATGTTAGTTTTAAAACCTCTACAATATTTTTACAAGTTTGTTCTCACCAAGTATTTGTTTTTATCTCAGACACTGACAAGTTCTCCAACTGCGGTGCCGACTTGGATTTCTACTGCTCGTCGTATAACTGGAGAAAACATTGCATGAAGTCTTGCTACGAAAGAGGTGTGAGAACATTTTTAAATAAAAAAAAGTATAAAAGAGTAGTAACTAAATAGTTTTTAAAAGTTAAACAAATTTTCTAATTCAATCAAAATATTAAAAGTTGATTTAAAAGTGTAACGAAACAAACAAAACTGTGTTAGGAAAATAAACAAATTGAAACATAAAAAAATGCAATAAGTCTTCCAATGAGAATGGTAAAAAAAATATTATCAAATAAAAATAACTAAAATTATTTTTATATGCAAATTGTTAACTTTGACAAAATTAACAACGCCTCCCCTCAGCCTTTTTTCAGACAAACATTGGCGATGTTTTGATTTAAAAAACTTTTCTTGAAGTTTTTGTTACGAAAGAGGCGAGAAACTTTTTTATATAAGAAAAAAAAAGTGTTTATCAATTGAAAAAAAAATTAAGCGTTATTAAAATATTTTAAGTTGATCTAAAAGTGTGTTGAAAAGATATCAAAAAAAATCATGAACTTTTAATGAAAGAAGTAAAATACATTTTAAAAAAAGAAAATTTTTAAATAGTATAAACATAAATCATCCATTTTAAAACGTTTAACAACACTTTAGTGGTTTGGTCTACATTCCTATATACAAAACTAGAAATTCTAAAAAACTAACTTTGCATAAAAAAACAAGTTTTTACTTTTCGTACATAACAACAGTATTGTAATCTTTTTGAAAATATTACAAAAAGTTGAAGTTATGTTATAAATAGCTTCATTTTATATCAAGTCTAATTGTTAAGAAATGTTTCTTAAAAATTTAAAGTAAGTGTTTTCTTACAAATTTTTTACTATCTATATTTTTTTGCTCTTTTTTAGCTTGCGCTGCGTATGAATAATAAAATTAAATAAAAAGTTTATTGATCTAAAATCACAAAATTATTTTTGCAAACTAAGAAATGAATGTTATTCCTTTCAAAAATAGTCATTTCGTACTATGCAGTTTTAATTTATTAGTTTTTTCAGTTTTTATCATATGTTATATTGTTACAATAAAAATTAATACTAATAAGCCCACAGTTTCAATAGGTTTTATAATCTATTTTTTGTACAGATTGCAAAACTGAAAAAGTTCAAGAAGAAATCAATGAAGAAGAAGAAGAAAACAACGAATGAAATTTATTTATTCAAAAAAAGCGTAAATTGTTCAGTTTTAGACATTAACTGCTTAATCGAAATAAAACAACTGATAAATCAATGTGTACGACTTGTTTCAATTATCGAAAAATTAAAATCTGTAAACAGTTGAATTGTAAAGTTTAGATTAAAAATGTCTTATCAAAATAATCATTAAGTTGTAATGTCTATCGAGATTACAGAAGAGTAATAAAGTGAAATATAGATTACAAATAGTTTAGTTTTTTTACAGTATATCCTTACGCAATTGATAATATAACTTATTTTTGGATAATGGACTGATTTAAACTGTCACTAATAGTAGTAAGACTTTGTTCAATGTACATAATTTTACTAAAATTGTTATCATATAAAAATAAATATAAAATAAACGTAACAAACATAAAATATTTTAAATGTTATAGCTAGCTAAAAAAAATTGATACTTAATTTTTAATATAATGTTTTAAGCGAAGGTCACGTTAATTTCTGTCACAACCAAGCTAGTTAGTATTTATAGAAAAAATTGTCTAAACTAAACATGTAAACTGTTTTTTTTTTCTGAATAACTTTTAATTTTTTAACTTAAGAACAGAAACGTTTTAACAAACTGTATAAAAAAATTAAAAAAATATTTCTCTCTTTACCACTTAGTTTGTTGTAATCTTTTATAATAATTTCATTACTTCCTATAAGTTTTAGTTGATAAAATTTTTATTACAGAGTATATTCTTACCGTAAAACATAACTTTTAAAGTTTTTAAACTGTCCAATAACCATGCGCCAGAATTATGATCAGTACTTAAACTTTTCAAATTGTAAACTTATCAAATTAACTAATCTACAAGTATTTTTTTAGAAACTAAAGTTAAAATTTGTTTGGCAAATGAAAACATTGAGTTTTTATTTTCCAATTAGAACAAATATTTTTGAATCAATTTTCATGTTTTAATATGAGAGCACGTACAACAATGTAATTAATCTTGATAAATTAATAACATTAAAGAGTATAAAGTTTTGTTTTTATATTTACAAAGGCTTCTACGGTACAAAGTAAAACTACTATTAAAATAGTGTAATTACGTCGAGGACTGTATTTACTATTAACAGTTTTTAATGTAAAAATAACCTATTTCACACTAAATTCTATTAATTAGTATAAAAAACCAAAATGCTAAGAAATTAAGCAAATTACGTTATTTTTATAAATATTTAAATGTTTTATTTTATAATTTTTTTTGAAATGTACTTCTAGTGTATAAACGATTTAGTTGTTTGAAATAGCTTGTATACGTGTAGACTAAAAATAAATGTATTGATATTATTAATTTAACATCTTTTAATTTAAAAACTTTCAATTTAAACAAGTTATTACTTAAAATAATTTCTTAAAGTATTTTTATGCATTGCGTTACGTAACTAAGTAAATAATACAAAAGAAAAAACTAATTAAAACTATGATATTTTAAAGATATGGAACATAATTGTCCTTAAGTAAATTAATAACATTAGTAAATAAAAAGGAAAAAATTGCCTAAAATATTTCAACTAACCAGATACATATCACTTATATAATAAAACACAAATCAGATAAAATCCAAGTTTATATTATTAGAAACTTTAAGATACATACTATAATTGAGATTGCGACAAAATTAGAAATAAAATCACTTGTAAATATATTTAAGTACTTACAGAAGTAAACATTTGAATAAAACTTCTTGCAAAAAATCAAAAAGAAGTATCAAATCACTGTGACAATTTTACTATTTGTTATGTAACAGTGATTGGACACTCGGTATTTTAAGTTACAAACCTCGAATATGTATGCGTCGGTTGTTCTGTAACCTAGAGTTTGTTGTTGAAAATTAGTGACGTCATACAAAATAACGAAACATTATGACGAAAGTAAAGACAGGTGTATTTCAAAAATTCGCTGGAACAAAGAGCAAATACAAATAACAGTTTCCTAGTTTTTGTTATTTGAACATTTTCTGTAGAAATTAAATATACTTACATTAAAACACATTCATCTCAACAAAGGAGCCGTTCGATATTTATCCAATAATTTTTTACCATTTAGCGAAAATTGTTTAATCAACACTATATTTTAAGTGGGTAGTAGAAGTCTTAAAAGCACGAACGGACACTTTTTTGTTTTTTATGTTTTCAGATTCTAAAAATTTTGTTACTTTCTTGTTTGTTTTTCGTTTTGATAAATGATTTTTATTAGGCTTTTTTTAGTTTTTTTTCTATCGCTGTTGCTTCTAACCCTTACCCTCAGTCGGTAACATTTTTAAAAATTTATTCTTTCAGTTTTCTTATCTTAATATTTTTTTACTTTTTTTTTAAGTTTTTTCTATTGTGCAAAAATGACCTTTCGTTCAAAAGTGTCCCTCGTGCGAAACTGACCCTTCGTGCAAAGGTGTCGCTTTGTGCATATTTTACCTTTCGTGCATATTTGTCCCTTTTCCATTTTAAGTAATGGTGTAGCCTTTTATTTTTAAAAATCTAATTACTTGCTATACTAAGCAGCATAGATATAGCATAGTACTAAATTAAACTTTAATATTTGTGGCTTTGTACAAAAACATCATCGTTAAGTATCCTGGTTTGAACAAAACAATTGTAGCTACTGAAAATGCAAATTTTCTTTAGTAAATCCGCATTAGCACTAAAATAAATACAATTTGCTTATAAAATGGTCAAAATTATATATTCTCACTGTAGTTTAAACAAAAGATTTTGCCGAATACGTATCTAAAATTTACAATATTTTAACATCATAGTAGTATGGTTGTCTCTATTGTTCAAAACTTTTAAAGTTTTTTGAGCAATTGTAACAAGTTACTACAAACTTGCAATTACTGAAATTAAAAGAATAAAATTATTTTTGTTTTTACAAAAAATTTCAATCCTTTTTACAAAATTTTTTTCAACAAGTATAAAAAGAAAAACAAAAAACATAGATAAAATAGCTAGCACTTTTCAAGATTAAGTTTGTAAAAATATTCATCATTTTTGTTTATAATGTTTTAAACACGTTCAGATATCAAAAGACATCCGAAAATTTTTAAAAACCACAATTGAGTTATGACGTCATAAAAATTAGTTAATGCGACGTCATATACAAAAAAAAATATTTTGTCATTGAGTTTACGAAGATTACAAAAACTTCCTAACTACTTAACTTAATCAAATATATAGTAAAAGCTTGAATAAAAACGTAACAATTTTATTCTTATAATTTCATTGTTTAAATGGGTAGAGCACAAAACAAACTTTCATTACAAGTATAATAAAATAGTGTTTTTTGATACAATGAAAAGATTTGCACGCTTAAGATCAAAACGAGTTTTGAAATATTTACCAACCTTTTTCACCTAAAATTAAAATATTAATAGAAAACATGTTATCACTTTGAAAGAAGTTGTAATTCTATTAAAAAAAAAGCAAAACTCTTTGTTTTAACTTCCATGTTTTAAGCAAAATGTATAAAATATTATAAAATTATTTTAAATTTTTGTAAACGTGTTACTATTTACTATTTAACGACAAATAATAAATATGAACTTCCGACAACTCTTCTTGCTATAAAAATCCAACAATATCTAAAAACGCTTTAGTTCACCTAAAAATCTAAAAAATCTTCAACATTCTTGGTTTATTTCTAGGTTTATAGACACTGAAATTCATATAAATTTTTTTCACACCAAAGGTATAACTTCATCCTTTGTCTTTATTGAAACAATTTTCTTTGTCAGATTGTTTTCTAGTATGGTACGGTATCTGTCAAGTAAAATGTTTTATGAAAGATAAGCATTTTTTAGTAGTGAACTATTTGAATTTAAAAGAAAGTTTTTCCGTTACAGTTAAGAGGATCTTAATGATAATACTTATAAAATTTAAGATTGAACAAAAAAGAATTTATACTGAAACTGAGATTTTGTTTTAGAATTTAACACTTTAAGTACTACAAATTTGGATTTCATCTTGTGCTAGTTTGTTTAAACAGTTTTTAATTCAACATAAGTTTAAACAGTTTTGACTAAATAGATAAGAAATATTATTAGTTATGCATTCATTAAGCAAGTAAAGTGAATACTTTTTTAAACAAAGCTAACAATTCATGGGCAAACATGAATAATACTGAAGCAAATATAAGAATAGAAATCCACAATGCAATAGTGATGGTTTCGTTCAATTTGTTATTCACTGATAAGTATATGACAGTAAATAGTCCACAGATCATTATAAGACACAGTTGTATGAAAATAAGTATGCCTTTAAAATTGTTTTTCACATACATAAATGATTTTGTTTTGAATTTCTCATTTTGTTTGTAAACGATGTCGTATCTGTAAAATATAATAATTTGTTTTTTGTTTTACTTTTAACTAAAAACAACTTGTTTCGAAAAACAAAAATTTTTTGACAGCTTACAAATTGAAAATATTAACAGGTTTAACTATTAGCTAAAGTAAAAACAATATTACTTTTAAATTAAGTTCAGTCAATTTTTTTATAAGAATATTTCTAAATAAAACACATGTTTATGTTCAAACTTTACAACTAACTTATGTAAACAAACTTTACAATGTGAAGAGTTGTCAGTGTCTATCCATTTCATTAAACATTTTTCATGTGTTTTTCTGTCTGTAAAAAATTATTTACATGAATAATTAGTTGAAATTATTGTGATAATGTATCAGAAGTACTTCAAGCTTAGAACAAATTTATAAATAACATAATGACCTAAGTTATTGGAAAAAAAATTACAAACGAGGGTTTGTATATGGTATAAATAAAACATAATGTCTAAAATTTTAATTTTGCACTTAAACAACCGGGTTAAGTTTCAAAACTTTTATTTTCATAAAAATGAAATCTTTACAAACTTTATCATGAAAAATAATAGAAATATGACAATTAAATTTATAACAGAAATTAGTTTTTTAAAACAGTTTTGGTAGTAAACCAAACAGTAAAAAGAAAGTTTAAAAGTGTTTTATTACTTTTTTTTTTATAACTCTTACCTTTGCAGAGACAAAACTTTGAAAGTTTTCCATCGCTGTCATAGCAAATACTGCAAACTAAAAAAATATTTAGAGATTTTTTATCAACTTGTATGCAATTAAAACCATTTATTTAACTTCTATGCAGTTAAAACTCAGTTTGCTTTAAATGCAATAAAAATTCAAACAAATTAAACTAGTAAGTTAAATATCATACGTATTATCTGAACTTTTTTTCAGTAACTGCTTTAACATATCTAGTTATTGTAAAACATTTATAACAAATAACATTTTTATTTTATTTGATTTTTCAAATAACTAATTGGTGTACAATAATAATTTTCTTTGTTTAGAAAGCAAAACAAACTTTGAAGCAAAATTATTTAGACTTAAAATTGAAATATGTAACTAAATAAACATCTAACCTTCAGCAGTTTTGCCATTATCAAGTTTCATTTTAAACTTTAGTGGTTTTATTTACTTATAAACTTACAAGATCAGTGGCTGAAAAGTTTGAAAACCTAAACTTAAAACTTTTTAAATTTGTTAAACATTAACTTGCACTTGTTACGTAACATTCACAACGTTTAGTTTTAATGTTTACATTGCTTTTCAACATGTTAAAACAAATAAAACAAACGAACTTGTATAAAAACTAATTAGTTTATTAATCAACTTAGTTTAAATTTTTAAGTATTATTCAAACTACAAGCAGCTCTTTATGGCTATATCTTATATGAAAGTGAATTAAGTTTTATTAAGTTATTTGATTCTTCTTGTAACCTTACTAATTTGACAGTTATTATGTTGAACTTCTAGTTTATTTTTCAGTTGTTTTATAAAAAAAGTTATCACAACGTAAATAACAATCAAACAAGTTTTACGAACATTTTAAAATTTGTTTGATTAAGACCAGCTAACTTTTCATAAAATTTTTAAACAAAAAAGTATCATGTTATCCTTTAGTTTAAAGTTATACTGCTACATTTTTAACTTAACTAAAATAAAGTTTAACTTAGTATTTATACTTAATAACTTTTAACATATTTATAACAAAATTGTTTTAGAGTAGCATAAGACTCTTTATGTAAGCTTAAAAACATGTAAACAAATAGAAAATATTTAGCTTCCTACAAAACACAACAACGGTTTGAAAAGCAGTTTTGTGTTTACTTAACAAATTAGCTTGCATTAGCTTAAAAATAAAATGTAAAAACATAATTAGTCATTTCTTTTCATATGTCACATACACTTTTTATTACTACACTATTTTCACTATTCATCGTTTTAACAAAAGAAAATAGACTATTATTAATTGTATAACAACCTTACATTTTTACCTTTTTTAAATTTATGTACTTAAAACCTAAACAATATAAATCAACAAACTGTGGTTTCAACTTTCAATATACATTGACACAAACTAGTAATGTTAAAGCTAAACTCTACTAAACAACAGTTTAAACTAAATCATTGCTTTTATTTAGATTACTTCTTAAACTGTTATAATATAAAAAACTTAACATAAAGTAAAATTCTGAAAAATATTTAAAAAAAAAACGAAATGAAAAAAGGAATTCAGTATAAAAGTTCTTGAACTGTTCTGATTTTCTGAAAAACCATTTGAAACAACAATTGAAACCTAGTTCCTTATTCTAAAAGATTTTTTTATTTTGCTTTTTATAAAAAAGAAAAAACAATATCTTCTGCATACATTTTTACAAAACATATTTTTGTATTAAAGATTTATATATTTTGCTGTTTATAAAAATAAAACAATATTTTCTGCATACTTTTTGAACGAGTAGAACTTACGTAAAAAAACAACTTAAAGTCAAAATAACTTACAAAACAAACAAGCAAAGATAAGTATTTTTTATATAAAACACCAGATGCATGTGACAAATAGTTTGTATTAAATTAACTATTAAGAAAATATAAATGAGTTTTAAGTATTTCTAAATGTGTTCATTAAAGCTTTAGTTACAATTATACACCAAACTTATTTCTTTTATTTGTATAACTTGAAAAAAAATTTTGCAATTTTTGTTTTTGATAAAAGTTTAAAGCAAAAACTGCCACAACTAATATGAACACAGTTGGCCTTTTGAACTAACTGGTACAAATTTTTGTAAAACCTTACGGGTTATCAAAGCACTTGTTATTCTTATAAATTCAAAAAAGAACAACCCTGTTCTTATAGAATATAAACGCTATTCATATTCATCTATGTTTTAAAACATTTTTTAATAGTAAAACCTTCAAAATTTTTACAATCACTTTTGTTCAATTTTTTACAAATATAATTTTTATCTCTGTTTAAAAGCCTTTGATCTAATAAAATAATTTAACGATAAATGTTAAACCTTCCCCACACGACACATTCATCAGTCTCTGCCTGCCTGATCAGTCTTAATAAGGACGAAACTGGTCGTGGGTTGTCACAGATGCTGCTGTTGTTGGTCGTGTGGTGAAGTTCATTATTTGTTATTGATGGCCGTAATAACTACTGGTTAAAACTGATCAAACTAACGCAGACTATAATCTCACAATAAGCTGACAATGTCTGAGACGTTGGGCTGTGAACTATATAGCTGTGTCAATTTTTTCAACTTCACCCACAAACGGTCGCTTTAGTGCTTTGTACTTAACCCTGCTTGGTTATAATCACAACAGCGGTTTCGCGCGACTATTTCTGCCTGATGAGTCCTAATTAGAACGAAACCGGTCGTAGGTTGTCTCGGATGCTGTTGTTGTTGATCATGCGGAAATGTTCATTAATTATTAATAAGTTTAGAAAAGATAAAAACTGCTCAAAACAATTGTACAGATTAGTACCACTATAAATTCAAATCTGTTCTAGTATAATCTAGGTATATAAAGTTCTTTTATAAAAATATTATTAGCAAAAACTACTGTAAAATTTCAATAGGAAAATAACTAGTTTTTAAAAACAAAACTATAACATTATTAAAGTTTTTAAAAGCTTTTCAAATGTTGTCACTACAACTACTTTAGATATTTCAAATAACTGCAGAGGGCGGAAGAAGTTTTTCTACGGAGCAGAGTTTACCAAAGTTGGCCGTAAGCTGCATAGTGGCTGTTATTTTAAATTTACTCAAAATATTTTTGAGTTGATGGTTAAGAGCAAAAATATTCATCGGCGTATTTAAGGTTAATTCTTTGAGGAATTTCATTGGAGAAGACCGCAGCATTTTAATATCTTCAAAGGCGGCCTTGCAAAAAAAAAAGGAATACCGTGGTATAGAGTGTTGCCCGCGAGCAACGTTTTTTTGTAAATTTACTTGAAAGTACCGGTTTTTACCGCATAACGTACTGAAACAGAGTAAACACTAAATCTAATTTATCAGTATGTAAAGTAATGCAACAACAAAATAGTTCACAAAATGGTCCTTTATTTTTTATTCATACAAGGTATTTCAAGCTTTCAAAAATTTTCAAACAAGAAAAAATATTTAAGCAAAAAAAATTAACAGTACAAACAAGAAGTTGTAAAGTTTAAGCAAGTTTTACCTAAAAAATATTTTTGTAAAATTTTAAAACAAAAAAATCACATCATTCATAACTTTAATTATTAACTACAAAATTTTCTTAATGTTGATTAGCATTATAAATTTGCAATTCGCATAAAATTATTTAAAGAATACTTTTCATTTTAACATAGCCATCTAAATCGTATGGACTATTTTTTATTTCTTTTTCTTGTCGTCTGTTTTCTTCAAGTGATAATCTTCCATTGTCTAAATATTCGTAAGTTTCTTGGTCTAAATTTTTACAAAGTTATTGTTGTAAATGTAAAAAAAATACTTTAAATGTTGACGAAGATTTTTCAAAATTCAGAAATAACTAGTTATGAAATAATATCAATCTTTATGATGCAAAATAAAATAATATGAAATTACCTTCTATAGTTTCATAGATTAGTTCATGTTGACGTCTGTTGGCTTCAAAAATATATATTTACAAATTGTAGAAAAATACTTAATAAACGTTAACTTGCTTTTTAAACAAAACATTATACAAGTTTTGCTACTTTTATAAATGTTTTTAGTAAACTTATTGCTTTATTAGCTTAGTTTTAAACTTTTTTTGCACTTTTAAGCTTAACTGTAAACACATTTATTAAGCTTTGTTTTTGTATCAAATTAAAGTTTTGTAATAAGTCTTAATAATCATGATTATAATAATCTTTAGAATGCGTCAATTTACCTTCAAAGTTATTGCAAGTGTTTATCTTGTTTGTTAGATCCTTCAGTAGTTCTGTTAGAAAAAAAAACATTATTAACATACTTATGTTTGATTTTTGACAAAAGCGTTATAACAGTTTAATTCTAAAAATAATTTGTCAGTCATTTTATCAAGAACTAATTAAAATTAAGGGTTTAAAAAATTAATCAAAATCTTTTTTTTATTGTGCTGTATTTATTTGGGAACGGTTCACTTTTGCACGGAGGGTCACTTTTGCACAAAGGGTCGTTTTTGCACGAGAGTAGAAAAAATATATAAAATAAAGATAAAACTAAATTATTAAAAATAAAACTATTAAAAAAAAAGTTAACCGACCGAGGCTAAGGGTTAGTGATAACAGTGATAATAAAAATTAAAAAAAACAAATTTTAAAAAACTACAAAATAAGATAAAAGCTAGACAAAAAATAAATAAATTAATAAAATAACAAAAAACGAAAAAAAAATACTGACAGAAGGTAAGGGTTAGTGATAACAGTGAAAGAAAAAAATATATTTACTTAATGGAAATCTAAAAAAAAACAGGAAAAATAATATTATGAAAATATATTTTAAAAGTTAATAAAATAAAATTTATTGACCGAAGTTAAAAAAAAATATTAAAGTTAATAAAAAGAAAGTTAAACTTTTTCAACTAGTGCGAAAGTGTCTTTTTGCAAAAGTGACGCCGTGCAAAAGTGTCCCCTCGTGCTAAAGTGACGCTCGTGAAAAAGAGTCGCCGTACAAAATTGTTAACTCGTGCAAAAGTTACCCTTCATGCAATAGTGACGCTCGTGCAAAAATGTATCCTCGAGCTAAAGTGACGCTCGTGTAAAAGTGACACCCACCCATTTATTAATAACAGGGTTTACTGAAGTAGACAATATTTTCCATTATGACGATTTCGGCAAGGGGCAACCCTAGTGGGGCGAAAAAGTAAATGGGTTGTTAACCTTAATAAGGGCAATATTTAATATGGGAGGAGGCGATTATCTTTAACATTTCTGCAAAATAAATGACGATTACAAATAGTTTGGGACAACATGATATAAAGTTGTTCAACACTCTTAAAATTAAAAGCAGTTTGGCAAGTAACAGTATAACTATATTATAAGTTTACCAGCAAAATAAACAGCATAAAAAAATTAATAGTGTTCAATTTTAAAAAAGAAAGTAAAGGATTAAGATATAAAATGAATTACATTTGAATATGTTACAGTTAAATTTAAAGGTTGTTTACTTATTAAAATATTACACATTTCCAACTGTTCAAGATAGTAGATCTTTTATTTATTTAAATTTTTACCTGAAAAACCATCGAGTTTCAGTGTCATCTGTCGATTTTCAGATCGAATTTTTCTATTACTGTACAAAATAAAAATTGAAATCAAAACAATGGTGACCACCCAAGTTGGAATGATTGCAATGAAAATCAAAATGTTGAAATTGTCTTTAATATTATCAGCTTTATAACAATAGTTTTCTTTTTTCGAAAGATAATCTACCATTTCTGTTGGTGGTTTGCAGTTGTTTTCTTCTAATGTTGTGTTTGAGTGTTCTTTCTCAATCGCTGTGGTTTTTAGATTTAAAATTTTTGGCATACATTACACATATGTTTTGGCTATATAAAGCCTCATTTACAACATCTAATCAAATATTAATTTAGTCTTCAGCTTCACAATAAAAAAATAACCTTGTTTTACTTAAAATCATAGATTACAGTTTAAAGTAAAACAACGCAAACCTTTTACTTTTTCATTTTTCAACACACAACCACTCACACCACTCTTGAGCCCCGAAAAATAAACTATGACGTCATGATCGTATTTTATGACGTCTCTCACCACAAACAGGTGAGATTTGCAAAACAATTCATTACACTCGTTCTCCACCCAATAACTCTCATTCTGCTTCAAGCCTTCCGACTTCAGTTCTGAAGTAATTATTTTCAACAAGCCTACATCGGATGTACAGGCTACAACCCACGTGACCAGCTTGTAGTCGTCTTTGTTGCGGTAAGTCAGGTCAACGGTGAACTTGTACAGTTGAGTTTCTCCTTCCGAGGATTTTGTCGCCGTGATTTCGATCTGTTCGCTGCAGTCTGTAGATAGTAAAAGAATTTAATTACTTTTAGAATTTCAAAGAAAAGAAAGCAATTTAGTCTAGTTATTTTTAATGTTCAAATGTTTTTACAATGAGATTAATGAGATTCACAGGGTTTACTTTGAGTTTTTAGATAAAAAAATAAAGTCTGCTGTGTTTTTTAGTAAAGAAAACTTTTATACCTTACAAGTAAGCATGACTGAATAAGTTTATGTTCTTGTAAACTTTTTGATGAATATTTTATTTAATTTAAACATAGATGTTAATAAAATATCGAACATACCTGGGTACGAGTGAGAGTCAATTCGATAAGTAAGAAGCAAAAAAATCAGAAGTAAAAAGAACCTGGTCATTTCACCTAAAAAAAAACATTAATAGTTCTACCCTTAATAAAGTGAAAACAAATTAATATCTACACCAGTCTCAAGTAAAAGTTATGGTTCAGTTTAAGGTAAAACCATAAAAAATTTTTGTTCAGTTAAGCAAACTTAAAGCTGTAATAACCTGATACGAAGCTGCAATAGTTAATTCTAAATATTTTAAAATTTGTTATCTTATTCTTACGAAATTCATTTACCACTATCAGCTTTAAAAAAAGTAGTAAACTAACCAAGTTTTAATGTAAAAGCTGAAAACCTTTGATTTTTTTTTAATAAAAAAAAACTTTATTTTAAATAAATAGTCTCATTACGCTAGACTTGTAAAGGTTAAATGTATAATTGAAAACATTTGAAATTTCTAAGTACAAAGGTTGTAAATAAGTTCAATAATCTCAACCGAGAGTTTTAAATGACATTTAAAACTTATTAATCATATTTAAACAGTTTAAATAACAAATCCAATGTAAAATTCAATTAGAAAAAACAAATTTTACTAATAAGTAATTTTTCACTGTCAAGTATAATTTCACTTAATCCTACTAAGCAAATGAACTAATTAAATGTTTTTAACCAAGTTGATAACTGTTTTATACCAGATTTAATTATGTACTTCTTAGATAGTTTTTATATGTCATTGAATTAACAAATCATTAACACTTGAGATTTTTTTATTCCTAATAGCCCAATAAAAGTGTTCAGTTTTCAAGCCTTTATAAAATACACATCAAATAAAAGTATAAGTTTGTTAGTATATGTGTTTTATTTTTGTTACTAGTTATTGAGCATTAAAGATTTTACGCCGCTTTTAATACAAAAGTGTAACTCAGCTTTATAAGAGGTTATATTAAAGCATACTTTAAGAAAACTTTTTAAATAGCTCAGTATAAAACTTAGTTTAAAATGGTTGATTCAAAAACCTGAACTAGTGAGAAAAAAAATTCAATTGACTATTTTACTTTAGCTCTAAGCTGTTTAAATTATAATCTATAACATTAGCTTACAGTGATATTTAAGCTTCAAAAGCTTATTAATTCAAGTACACTAAAACTAGTACTAGAATCTGTAAACTACTTAGAAACTTACTCTATCAAAATAATTTTTAATTATCTTCTATAGTAAAAATCTACAAGCCTAAAGTAAAGTGTATAAATTATAAACTTAGAAAGCGTTAAAGTTTTAGAACTGTTGTAAGGTTATTAAATTGCCTTCTTTCTGTATATGTTTAATTCTAATTTTAAAACCTTGATAACAATTATACTGTAAAAAGTTTTAAAGTTTACTAAAAGTTTAAAATTATAGGTACAAAGTATGTTTTTTTTTTTCATTGAATTTTATTAACAAAGCCTTTGCAATTTTAAATTTTGCATATTTATAAATATTAATATTCAAAACAATTTTTTTCTAAAACAAAGTAAATTTTTCGGATTTATTTGTTCTAGTTTATCTTATGTTGAGCTAACGTACAGTGTTAAAATCTTAAGAAGTGGTATATATTTTTCATTCTACATATAGTATTTTAAAACTATCAACAAACTTTTAGATTCTTATAACCTTTTTTTGAAATTAGAATGATCAAGTTTCTTGTACTCCTGAATTTTCTACTTCTTACTAATGGAGTGAATTCACATCTGTTTCCAGGTTTGTTTAATGTTTTGTTTGCACAAATTAATAAAAAACAAAAAATTTAAAGCGTTAGCAGTAATAAAAAAAACTTATTTACTGAATGCATACTTGTAAATGCTTCAAGCTACTTTTGCAAAGTTGTAAACGACATAACAGACTTCATTTTTGAATAAAATTTTAGTATTTTAATAACTCATTTAAAAGTTTTTATTTTACAGAATGCAATAAACACTACGATGAGTTCACAGTGAAAAACACTTCAAACGGCAAAAGTAACTTCTACAAGTTCACTGCTAAACTGGGATACTTCTACGCCGCAGACGAACAACTTTTTAACGACAATTACAAAACGGTATCTTGGTTGGTAACTAATACCAGCGGGGATGTTATTCAGGTGACTTCAGAAATAGGTGTAGTAGGTGCGAGCCGAGACAAACGCTTTTGGGTGGAGAACGATTGTAGTGAACTGGGGTTCTGCAAATCTTCACTCTTTGTGATGAAAAACTTCATGGAGATGAATGATGTAGACGGTTATGACGTCAGCGTTTATTTTGCGGGGATCAAAGGCGACTTGAAGGGATGTGTGTTGAAAAATGTGAAAGTTGAAGGTATGCTTTGTTTTGACATAACACATATTAACAACTTATTTTAAAATTTGTTTTAGATTTTGTTGTGGCTAATTATTGACTGTACCTTATCATAAAAAAACAGTTTTATATAAAAAAACTGTTTCTTTAAAGCATTAACAAATTCAAAAAAGGAAAACAACAAACAAACACCACATCAAAAAAAGAAGATTTTCTAGGGCAAAATGAGGACAGTATTTCTAAAGTTGATGGAAACAACAATGGATCTAACATTTGGATTTGCACGACAATCACTTTTCTAGTTGTAACTATTCTCCTTTTAATTTTCATTTGCTATGGTTATAAAAGACATCATTCTGAAAAACAACAACTGAAAAAACAGCTTGATTATTTTTCAGGTAAGTTAGTATAAACAAACATGTGTTCTGTTATTTTTGAACTTTACTATTCTACTTTAAAGTTTACAAGTAAGAAAAAAATTCTACTTTTTATTTAAAATAATCTTTAGTACAACAATAAAGTCTATAACATTATCATTGACACAAAAGAAGCAAATTAAAAAAAAGAAACACTTATCTTGATTTTGAACGTAAGTTGACATATCACAATTTTATTATAGAAAACATTATTGAGCTTATTACATAATCATTGCTTAGTTTCAAAAAACAAAATTAGATTAATGTTTTAACAGGTAAACATAAAAGTTCTAAAATTTTATAAAACAATCATTAAGTATTGTAGTTACTCTACATAGAATAATAGAGAAATTAAATATTTTATTTAATAATTTAATTTATGTTAAGCATGTTTTGTTATAAGTACACTTTTTTTAGAAACGAACAAAGAACATCTTGCACTAGTGTATGAAAACATAGAAGGTATTTTATTTATTTATTTTGAACTGATTTATTTTCAAATTTTTCAAAGCCTTTATTTTTAATCAAATGTACAATTTCAGCTCAAGAAACTTACGAATCTCTACTTGATGGAGGATTCAAAGGGTATAGACAACAAAAACACATCAATAGTAGTCCATGCGTTTCGAAAAGCTACGCAGATATGAGAAATATTCCTTAGATATTTTTGTTGTATTCTTGTATTTTATTTAATAATATTAAATAAGAATGTACTTTTTTTAGATAAGAAAAAGGGTTACAAAAAGGTATAAAATTATTGTTTTGTACAGCAAGTATGTAATTGTTTTGTTTTTGAATGTAGTATTATTTTAGGCAAATTATTAAGGTTAAATCTTACACCAATCTGTGTTCTTTTTTTGTTGCTTTTATTTTAAACATGTTATTTGTTTCGTTCAAAAAATAAAATAAAATAAAGTTATGAAAGTAAAAACTTAAAAACATTTCCTGAACATTTTCTTTTTGTTTGTATAGCTAAAACTTTCTTTAAATCAGATAAATGCAGCCAAACAGTCTATTAAATGATGTTTAAAATACGCTGTTCGGGTTTGTATTTTAATTATACTTATACTTTTTGTAAATTTATACGTACATAAATTTTTCAACTATCCTTCTAAGGTTTTGTTTTATTTCTTTAAACTTATTCATTAGTTTTTACATGTAAAGCTGTATAGTAAATAAATCATTTACAAATTCATTTCAGTAGCAGTAATACTCGTAACATTTGTCATTTTTGTGTACAAATAGTTAGTTATCTTGACTTCATTGCGACAAAAAAAATATTTAAGTTAATCTATTTGGTATTAATACTACGTAAGAATCTATTAATGTTATATCTTTAACAGAAACCATATTAAACAAATACTAAAACCAGTAAACCAATTAAATACTCTGAAATAAAGTACAAAATTGCATTGTCCAAATAAAGCATTGCAAATTTTCAAAATGGTCCGAACCAGTGTGTCTTTTAATACTCAAATAACAATGTCAGTAAAGTTTATTTACTGTTGAGTGTATAATCAATATAAGTTTATGAAAAAACTCGGTAGGAACGCACCTGTATTATTTCATTTTTTATTTATGTACAAGTTTTAGAGTGAAAAACATGTAAAGACTCTTTTTTATGACAACTGTTGGGTAAATAGAACAAATCAATGTTTTACAAGAAAAAATAGTTTATTTTCAGCCAAAATTTATTAATGTAGTTTTTTTTTGTTTAAAATCATATTTAAAAAAAACAATTGCTCTAAAACGCATTTAGGTTTTTCTTGTTAAAAAATTATTTTGTCAATGTATTGCAGTTATTATTAACATTATTTTTAAGTTGCTAAGAGATCTAAACTTTTTATTTTCTATTATTAAATTTTTTACGTTAGTTTAATTATACTTTATAATAGTTTTTATCGTTTTATGAGTATGAAATTAAAGTGTAAATAGTTACAATAAAATTTATCCATTAATAAGTTTCAACTACTAAGTACAACACCACTTAATCGTTTAAAGAAAATTAATTATGTTAATCTTTTTCTAAGTGAATGACTATTTCAAACAAAGTTTAATTAGCTACTTTGAATTAACTTTTTAAAGGTCATCGAAACAACTCATTCTAGTCAGTTTATTTACTGCATTAGCACTAGATAAAGTGTTCAGTGTGTATACTTTGTTAGTATTTAACTTTTTTCTGTAGTTATTTATTTGAATTTATTGTTTTAATTTTTTTTCATATAAAAGTTTATTTTACAGCGTATATCAAATTTAAATTTTATGTTGAAATGTTTTCTGTTAAAGTTTTAGTTTAAAATTAGGCAAATAAAATATATTTTTTAAATTTCAATTAACTTTCATTTTGGTTTTATTTCAATACTTTATCGTAATTAAATTAATTTTAGATCGTAAAATGTATAAAATTATTCTATTACGACAATAAAATGTATAACTGATGTAAACTAAAACAATTTCTAGCAATCTGTAGCAACTATACTTCAAAAATATTTTACAAATAATAATTTTATTTTTTACTACAGACTAAATAAACTGACAAGTTGAAATATAAACTTATAAAACACCTTAAGTTATTAAACTACCTTTTAATCCATATCCATTTAGTTATTTTGGTTTCCAATACATTGATAACAAATATATGATGAAAACTAATAAAATGTTCATGCTACAATAGCAAAGTACTAAAATTAAAGATTGATTTGTAAGTTTTTATTAGAAACAAAAAATGGGCTTTACATGTTATATGTTTAACCAGTTAACAATGTTATTTAAAGATTATTATAAGTTGCAATTTTAGTTTTAATGAGTTATAGTTTAGCTTGTGTTAATCTAGTTGTTATGTGTTAAGATCATGAAATGTAGCAAGTGTTTTTAGAAAAACTAATTTTTTTAATAATAACTAATAAACAATCTGTTTTGAAACAAGAAATGGCCGTGATGCTTGTAGTTCTGAATTTTTTATTTCTCGCTTGTGGAGCAATTTCACATCCGTATCCAGGTTTGTTAATAATTTATTTGTACAAGCATAAGAACATAAGGTGTTTGAGACGCGTTAAAAATGATAAAACTTATTCATTTGCTCGCTTGTAAGAGTTAAAGTTTTGTTTGACATACATTTATTATTTTATTATTTACTGAATGCTTATTGTGATGAGAGCTTCAATTTTGTTTCACATATAATTAATAAATAATTTTTTTTCGGCGATCCGCTGCAATTAATTAAACTTCACTTTTGCAGACTGCACAAAATTAATATACAAATAAATTAATATTTTTCGGCGAACCGCTGCAATTAATGAAACTTCATTTTTCAGACTGCAAAAAATTAGTATACAAATAAACTAATTTTTTTTCTGGCGAACCGCTGCAGTTAATGAAACTTCACTTTTCAGACTGCGCAAAATTAGTATACAAATAAACTAATTTTTTTCTGGCGAACCGCTGCAGTTAATGAAACTTCACTTTTCAGACTGCGCAAAATTAGTATACAAATAAACTAATTTTTTTCTGGCGAACCGCTGCAGTTAATGAAACTTCACTTTTCAGACTGCGCTAAACACAACAACGAGTTCAACGTGACGATCGCTTCGGACCACCGATCCCAGTACCACATGTTCACAGCCACACTGAACCACATCTTCGTGGACAACTACAAGCTGGTCACGTGGGTGGTGGAGTCCGATGGACGGGTCCACGGCCTCGTCACGACCGATCTGGAGCAGGACGGTGCGGAGCAGGACAAGTACTATTTCGTTGAAAACCTCTGTTACGAGTACTCCTGCGAATCCACCCTGTACGTGATGAAACACGTCATGGAAGGCGATTGTGACGTCAGCGTTTACTTTTCGGGGCTCAGTGGTAAAATGAACGGCTGCGTGTTGAGGAATGTGAAGGTTGAAGGTTTGATTTTTTTTATCAAGTTATCTATACTTAAACTGGAAAAGGTTTTTTTGATATTGTACAGCTGTGTAGTAAATAAATAAAAAGATTATTAAAAATAAATAATCGTCTATTGAAAGATACTTTAAAAGTATTTATAAATTCCAAAATATATGTTTAAAAAATAAACATTTTAACCACAAAAAACAAAAGACTCAGCAGTTGAGAAAGAACAATCAAAAACAACGTTAGAAAAGAATGACTGTAAATTTTCAGCAAAAATGGTAAGTTTTCTCTCGTAAAAGATAATCATTATTCTAAAGGTGTTTATATTTAAAACAGTTTTAACTTTTAGATTTTCATTGCAATCATATGCAGTCTGGTAGTTACAATCGCGTTTGTTTCTTTTTTATTTTGGTACGGATGTAGAATAATTCAGTCTGAAAAACAAAACATGACACAGGAACTCATTGGTTTTTCAGGTAAAAATTTTAAATAAAAGTTCTACTAATTTTGACAGAAAGTTTGAAATACATTGTTAATGAGTGAACAACCTTATATGGTATGTTTAAATAAAATAAATAGAAAATTTTTAGTGTACTTTTTCTTTTTCAGGTATAAAATGTAAGGAAAATAATAATTATATTAGTCATGAACAAAAAATTTGAAATACTTGTTAATAAGTAAACAAACTTATTAGTAAAGCTTTTTAACGTCTTAGTCTTTTACTCCGAGTTTTTTAATTTTAAGTTCTTATTGTTGTTATACTGTTTGTATTGCTAATAAGTTGTTACTACAAACATAACACTATTAACGAAAAATTGTATTTATATGAAAGTTCTTTAAAAAACTATAACGTGCTAGATTAAAAACTAAAATGATTTGTTCTTTTCTTTACTTTCTGTGTTTTATTTTTTTAAAGACATAATTTTATTCAGCCTCTTTGTTAAATGACTGACAAACAATTTTTTTTTATCTAGCATTAGTTTTTAAATCATAAATAAATTATTTACAACAAAAATTATTTTAAAATGTTTTATTATTTTTGTTTGAAATCAAGTGTAGTTTATTTTTGTTTCACAGCGTTACAAAAGGAGCTATCAAACAAGAGAAACACTTACTACGATCCTAAAGGTATATGGACATGAAAACTTATTACCTTTAGTACTTATAAGCTTTGTACAAAAAATTCTATTTGTAAGAAAAAAACATTTATAAACGCTTTAAAAATCAAACCTCAAGTGCGTTAAGGTAAAACATTAAGCTGGTATACAAATATTTTAATAACATTTTTAGTAAAAATAATTAAAACTATACATGTTTTTCATAACACATTTAATTTTTGTACTTATTTCAATTATTTATAAGTATTTCTTTAGAAGCGAAAAAAGAAAAAGATGCAGTAATATATGAAAATATACAAGGTAACTTGTTATTATTAGATAACTTATTTGTCAATTTTAATAATAACTTTTTAGTTTTTAAAGTCTTTTAACTGTTTTTAAATAAAACTTTCTATGTACAAATTCAGATCAAGAAGCTTACGAATGTTTAAACAACGGAAGATTAATAATTGAAGAAAACAGAAAACAAAAAGAAATAAAAAGTAGTCCATACTGTCTGGAAGGCTATGTGGAAATGAAAAGCATTCCTTGAGTGTTTTATTTGTTTTTTACGTTATTTTAAGTTATTTTTTTATTTAAGTAATTTTTAATGCTCGATCACATTAAATTTTTGATGTTTTGTAGTTATTAAATAATCTTATTACAGATGTAAAAAATTCTAGAAAAGATTAAGTTTTTTTCAAAATAATTTTTAGGCATGTTTATTTAACTTTAACTTTACAGTATCTTGTTTTTTATTCGTTGTTTTCGCTTAGATAATTTTTCTTTGCGTTTAAAAAATTAAGATACTTTTAGTAACTTAATAAAATTTAGAATTTAAATACTTTTTTGGACATACTTTCTGTGTTTTGATGCTATATATTTTATTCAAGTCAAGTAAATGCGACGAGGTAATGTGTTAAATAATATTTAATAATTTGCTTTATCTAATAAAATTGCGTGCTTATATACTCAGACTGTTTCAAAGCAAAGCTTGGTGTGCATAAAAGTTATTTAAGTGTGCATAGAAAACTTAGCAGGCTATAACCTAAAATTATAAAACTTAGAATATAAATATATTACAAAATTTAAAATAAGGCTATAATCTTTAACCATACATAAATAAGCACAACTTTATTTTAAGTAATAACAAAAAAAATTAAGTTTATTTTTACTTCTAGCAGCTTTACACAATTTTAAGATTAGTTTTAATCAAGTTAAAACACAAAATATGCTTATAGCACGCGATAAGTACAGATAAATAGCAGCACAAATTAAGTTAAACGAAAATAGTGCTAGACTTAGAACAAAAAGGTTTTAGCAAAAGGTGTTGTGTAAATGTTATCAAAACTTTAATAATCTCAAAATTTAAAATGTTAATTGATGCCTTAAAGAGAATTTTTTCTGTAAACTAAAAATATTACTTAGATTTTTTTTTATTTGTTTAATGGTTTGTTTTATTCGTTAAAATATTTCTTTAAACCTCTTGCAAACTTGTTGTTTCGCTTCGGTAAATCTAAAAATTATAAGTATTTGAAAAAGTATATAAAAATAAAATAAAGGAACTAGTTGAGTTAGATGTAAGTTTTCTTATTTAATATATCAAAAATAAAATTTAAAAACTATATACTATATCTTTTAAAGAGTTAACAAATAAATACATTTAGTATATCTTAAAAACTCTACAAGTATTTACAGTTATTTACATTCTAACATAGTACAGAAATTAAATCAAATTTATCAATAGACTGATTCAATTAATTTTTTTTTACTTTTATTAATTTCAATTTTCTTCAGAAGGTCAAAAGAAAAGTAATATGCTAACCTTAAGCATAATTTCTTTTAAGCAAAACAACCTTACTCTACTATAACATAACTTATCAAAAATAAAATAAAGCACTTAACTATAGTAATTGCTAAAGCATTAATTTCAAAAGTTTCTTAAACTTTTGTATGAGATACGGATCAAACATTAAATCGACTTTAACAAATAATAAGCAAGAAAAAGACATATTTCAAAACCAAAATAATCTATATGTTAAGTTTTTTTTTTTTAGTAATACTATTTAAAAAAAGGTTTATATTGCCAAATAAGAAATGCAACTCGAAAAAAAAGCTAGTGTTCAGAACAAATAAGTTGTTTGAAGCATGTAAAAAAATGTTTAAACATAAAAAACAGTTTGGTTTAAAACTATTACTTTAAAAACAAGGCTTGTATCATGAAGAAAACTAAACAAGTTTTAGAACAAAAGTTTTGTTTTAATATTGTTACAAACAAAAAATATTACTTTAAATGAAGTTTGAAAAAAAAACTAACTTTATGTTTTAAAGTTTTGATTTTCGTAAGTGACGTAACAGTAGCAATCCAAAACAGTGCGAGCAACCCGCCAATAATACCTGTTTTTTTCCAGTTAGTCTGAAAATAAAAAATTGAAGTAAGGTTTTTAACTTTTAAACAGTGAATAGAATTAATTTTAAACAACAAAAACTAAATTACAATAGCTATTTGCACTGTAAACTCTTAATGTCTTTATATGGTAATCAAAAACAATGTTTTTAAATAAAGTTTACATATTAGCCATTATTCTCAGATATTAAATATAAAGATAGATAAAACAAGTGTAATATTAATGCAGCATAAATTTTTTATCCATTTTTTTTCTTAAACTTATTTGTTGGTACTGTATGTGATGTGTTAGTAAACTTTTTATTTTTTTTAATTTGTTAAACTGTGCAAAAAAGTAAATATTTGGTTGAATATTCAAAACGTAGCACTATAAAAGTATTTAAATTATAAAAAATTATATCAAAAAACAAAGTATGCAAACTTCTATCATTACAGATTATGCTAGGTATCAAAATTTTAAGTCTGTATTAAACTAACAAAATGCCTACCTAGAAAAACATAAACCTACATCGCACATAAAGTATTTGACTTCTACGGTTTTTTTAATAAAGTTATGAGCTTTCAATCTCAGTACAATCAAAAAAATTCAGAAAACACAAATCTTCGTATACTTAAGAATATTTTATTGTATTTAAATTTTATGTATTTATTTCTAAAGAAATCATGTCATAGTACTTTAGTATTATATTTTTTTTTTGTAATAAGTTAAATTATCACATTGAACTTTTTTTTCTGCCTTAATAATTAATGCTACATAGAAAACTGAACTTAAAAAATTTTTATAGATAAATTTTATAAGTTAATTTGTAAGCATTTTACTTTTTATAGTAACTAACTATTATATGCCAGTATATTACTATTTAAACTAAGTAATGGCAACTAACAAAATATATGACATTTAATACTACCTTATCTTATATCTATTTTAATTTATGTCTTCTTTGAAATTTTTGACGTTGACAATCATGAATACAAAAACTTATTTTATGAAATATCAAACTTCAAAATACCTTCACAAAATAAGTACTGATGTTTTTGATCTCCTTGCAGTATTCCTCTGAAAAGTGTACAAGCAAATCGCTCACAAACAGCAAGGTAACCCACACCAGTCCCAGGCTAGCAATGTTGGAACAAATCTGAGTTTTAATACTTGAATTTATTAAAAACTGAAGGAAATGCAATTATACTGTAGACTATGGTAGTTTTTAAAGTTGATTACTCTCAATGCTAAAAGACGTTAAAACAAAATGATATTTTGTAAATTTAATTTGTTTTAAATCCTGTTGTTTTTGTACAACTATTACGGTGGAAAATTATATGTGGTTACATTAGAAATTATGTTGGTAATCAGTTTAAAGTTAAATAGTGTATATAGTTTTATATATCAAACAAACAAATCTGAAAATACTTTGCAATTTAAACTTATTATAAAATGCAGTCAGAAGTATAACAAAATGCAAGTTTGTATAGACCTTCACCTTTAAAGTTTTAGGTTTCAATAACTTTGTACTTTGTAAAAATCAGTACTCGAATTCAAATTGTTATGTTTAAAGCTTTAATAACAAAGTTTGTTCATATTTTTCATTAGTTGTTGACCTTACCAAAATTTATAGGTTTTAAAACTTTAATTAACCAGTAAAAACATTTTCAAAGTTTAGAAAACTGTATTGGTACTATTTATGACATTTCTTAAAAAAATTGTTATGAAAACGCTTTCAACTAGTTTTTCTTTTAAGACTTTTTAAACATTGAACTACCTTGTTTATTAGAAGGTTTGAAGAGCTTACAAGGGCAAGAACTCCCAAAATCAGCATCTGTTTTTTAATTAATTTTATTTAAGATTACTTTTATATTCAAATAAATTCAATAGTATTTTATGAGTAAATATCTGAACGTAAGTGCTAGGAAGTATATTATTTTTCTACTTCGTTTAAAGAAAAAGTAACTTAATAGTACTTAAGACTGTTACGAAATCTCAAATATAACTATACCAATTAACAAAAAAATATAGGTAAATAAATAAACAACAGCATACTTATAATACAATATATATGATAAAGATCTGATCATAAATCAATTAAAAAAAAAATAAGTTGTGTTGCCAAAACTCCTGTGTTTGTAAATTAACGCTTGTCACTTTTATTCAGGACAACAAAAAACTCACAAACGGTCCTGGAACCAAAAAGAATATGATGCGCTCAGCTGATGGGGTTGAACCATTTGTGAGCAAAGGTTTGTATTCTATCGCTGTTTTGTAAATTCCGATGGCTAGTAGTGAGACCTAACAGATAAAAACAATTTTTTACAATCTAAAAAAAGATTATGCAGTGATATTGTTCTTATTAGATAAAAAAGTTATGTTTTTTTGTTTCCATTCACGCTTTTAGTCTTTTTATTGGGTTACAAAGTTTGCCAGTTATTTAGTTTGGCATAAAAATAAAAACTATCAATTATTTAAGATTTAAATGATTTTCAATCAAATTAAACAATCAAATTTAGTTAAAGTATTCTTTGAAACTAACATAGAGATTTTACTTAATAATTTATTTTTAAAAGTTTATACTTTGTAAACTAATCTAAAAACATACTAAAATTTAAAAATAGTATTTTCGTCTATAAATTCAAGGTCACATAATACTCATATAAATAAATAAACTTACTAATTAACTAACCCCACATATAAGAAGTACTATGTTGTTAACTTTTTTCTTATTAAAGCTCATGGTAATGTTTTCAACTTACTTTTTTAAATATTTATAAAATATATAAAATTTGTTAAAAATTTTCTGTTAAAGTATTCAAGTTATTTTTGTCTGTATAATTAAAAAATTCACTTTTTTAACATTAAAAAGATTCGACTACTTTTATTACTTAAATATGTTTTTTTTTTTTGAATTTAAAGTTACAGAAGAATAAAAAAAAATACTTAAAATCGTTACCAAAGCTACAAACTCTGTAGCTAGTAAAACTTGTGAGCCTACTTTAACCTTGAAACCAAAATAAGCCTAAACTCGTCTTTTTATACACTTATCTGATCTGTTTACTTAGATAGTTAAAATTCGTTTTCTCACTAATTTTATAACACTAGTTAAGTTAACAATACTTTTAAATTATTTTTAAAGCAAAAACAGCTTCGTGAAACATAAAATTAAGAAATGAGAACTGTAATTAAAACTACTAATTTAAGTTTTTAATGAACAATTTTGTCTTCTTGACTAGAAACTAACAAAAAACATAATTAGCTTTCAGTCTTTTTTATGCTGTTATACTTAAAATTAATTTCAAAATAAAAGGTGTTGTTGAATAGGTATGGTAAACAAAACAATATCTAACAAGTTCAAGATGAATGCTAATTTTATACCGGGTCTTTTTGCACGAACAACTGTTATTGATTATTTTTACTAAAATTGTTGAAATAATAACTTGTATAACTTTTATATTCATTTATGACCACAAATAAAAAACGTAATGTAGTTTTAAAGTTGTAAGAAAAAAAAAACATAGTAAAAAACTTCTGAATTGAATTTACTTTTGTACTAATTTAACGAAATAAAAACACTGTAGTTGCAACAGATCATTTGTAATCAAAAGTTTATTTAAAAGACATTAGCAATTTTATAAATTTGTACTAATTTTCTTAAAATTTATCGCAACACCCATATTACTAAACTTCTATCTTTTTTACAATCAATTTTACTTTATAACTACGTAATTACTAGAATCGATATATAAACTTTTCAATCTGAGACGTTGTAACACCAAGTTAATTTTAGACTACCCGTATAAAAATTACTGATATTAGTATAACAAATAATCGAACGTAAACCAACTAATGAGTTTTATAAAAAATATCAGCCCTAAAGTTTATTTTTCTAAACATATTGCCATCTATAGTTTATTTTTATTTGTGCAATACGCTTTTAAACTTCACAACAGAAATTAAAACTACAAACTGTACTAATTATTTGACGGACTACTACTTCCCAAATCAGTAAATTTAGTTTTATTTTAAAGCTTTTAAACAGTTGTTTAGGTATATTTTGTTTTAAGTTAAAGTAATTTTTGAAATACTCTAATATGTTTTTAGCTCTATCTTTTATTCAAATTTACGAAACGTTAAAACTCGGTCACTCTTATAAAAGAGATTTTTTTTAAGTTTAATTGTTACATACTTGAGATTTATCAAACCATAAGTTAGCCAAAACGAATAAAAATACTTGGTAACATTTATAGTTAAAAAAGTTTTGATTTAACACCTTTTTATCTAAACAACACTTTGATAAACCAAACTAACTTTCTTGTAAAGTACACAAATAACCTGTGTTTTACTTAAATAAAATGTTTTTACGTCAGTATTAATTAATAAGACTTCTGCGTATTCAACTTAAACTATTTTTTATTATACGACGAAAAAAGCATTAGTTGTTTCTAGGACCTGGTGCACAAAAAAACTTTTCAGTTATCGAGTCGTACACCGCTTGAATACTTTTTAACGTCTTGTCCGGGACAAAATAAATATTTTTCATTAAAGAGGAATCGAATCCTCTTGCAAAAGCCCTTTAAAGGTAACATTTATTGTAGTGTAAATTTGATAAGTTTCGAAATTTTAATATATGTAAAGTTTTTAAATTTTAGAACATTATTGACAACGTTACGTCACTATTTTGATTTAGTGTATATAATTTTGATCTTTATAAACATCCTATATTGCCACTTTGGAAAATCACGATTTAAACAGCTTTTTGAAGTTTCATAATACTTAAATTAAGTATTGTAGCGATAAAATTTACTAAAAAACTAAAGATATTTAAATTAAGATTAAGTATTTAAATAAATTTCAAAACACATCACAGTGGAAAAACAACTTGACAGATGAAAAGTGAAACTTTTATTTAAGTTTTATTTTGTAAAAAGTTTATAACTTCCTAGAACCCAGTTAGCACATTTAAAAGTCTTATATGTAACATATTACTCTTTTTTGTTCATACATCGGTCTTTTTATCTGTCTTCGTAGTATTGTAAATTTATTTTATATTGAGTATATCTTTGAGGTGCTATACTAATATTTGCGATTTATTGAAACTATTTAGATTCTAGCATTAAATTAAACTATTAAAATTAAAAGAATAAAGTTTTATTTAGATTCTTCTGTTCACTTTATTCAACTATGTTAACGAAATAAGTGTATAGTGTTCGATTATAAGAAAATTAAATTGATAAAACTAGAATTTTTTACAATATCTCTTTTATTTTTGTTGATATGTTTATATAATTTACTGTGTTTAAAATCTAGATAAACGATTCTAGTGCTCGTAAACTTAAATAATGCTAACTTTTGTGTAATTATACTAGTAGTTTCTGAATATGAGTAAACAAAGTGTAATTATTAATTGTTAACGATAATCGCGGTTTTGTCCGAGTTTTACTACCACAGTTGCCATAACTTTATAATTTTGATTCATTTTTTAAGGTTAAAACTTACTACGTTTTTGCCATTTTAAAATTTATTTTTTGTCATTTTTTACCTCATTTGTGTTTACTACAACTTGGTGTAATATTTCAATTAGTTAACTGTAAAGCCTTATGTATAAATTTTATATCATATTGGATACAGTTTGTGCTTGTAGAAAAATGTTAACCAAACAAGTATAAACTATTTTTGCTATTTGAATTAAAAAAATATTAAATAAGTTTAAAAGAACTTAGTGAAAACAAGTATATAGAAATTATTTCTCTTAGTTTGTAAAAACACGAAATGAAAAACTTAAATAAATATATTATGTTTTGTTTGTTTTGTTCTGTAGTAAACAAATTAAGCTAATGATAAAAAATAAGTGTATTTTGAAAAATAAAGCTCTAAAGTTTAAATATTTTTCAATTCACTTATTTAATCAAATTTAAGTCGGTCAAAAAATAAGCCGAATTTTCAAACAACGAAAACAGAAAACTTTAAAAACATATTAAACTTTTATAAACTTAAACTCCAATATTTATTTTAACAGTTTATTACTAACAAAACAATGTTTCACTCCTATACTTGCATATAGGAGATCCTCAGTTGTTGTAAATAGATCTTATTCAAATAGAATAGAATTCTATTTGAATAAGACCTGTTTACAACAACTGAGGATCTCCTATATGCAAGTATAGGAGTGAAACATTGTTTTGTTAGTAATAAACTGTTAAAATAAATATTGGATAAAAATCTCCTTAAAGACATTTAATTCGAGAACTTTAAATTGTTTAATTTAAAACAAGTTACAATATTAAACTTAAACTTTCTAAAAGCGTTAAAATTAAGGCGTTTAAATTTAATCAACAGATATATTACGTCATAATCTAATTTCAGATTATTTAAAAATCCAACAAAATCTCAAAAGTTTAATAATTTTAGTTTAAGTTTAACTGCATATTTTTAAGAACTTTGCCCAAACTTTTTTTCAAGAAGAAATCGTCCAAAACAGAATTCATCAAGGTCAGTTTATTAAGTTGATTATTAGTAATGCTAATTTATTGTTTTAGTTTTCTTAGAGAACACCAATTGTACAAGTAACAGCCTTTCTTTGTGTTAATTCTAGACTAATTAGTAAAAATTCTGATTCAAACTGTTTTCAAAACTTCTTTAGTTTTACAATTTCTAAACAAAGTTTTAATGATTCCAAAAATATTTTACTATAATAAAGTTAAGTCAATTTAAATTATTTATGACAACTGACTTTTATGGTTATTTAAAACTACAATGAAGTTTAAATAAAAACTAATATTGATTAGTAGCATTAATGGTCGTAGGTTTTAAGGTTATTTTATACCTTAGAGTTTATGAAGGTCTATAAGTTTGCTTTATTATTTACTAATTATACTTTCTTATATATGAGGTTTTTATTTCACATTTAAACTTATTTTAAGACCTGTTTAAAATCAAACAAAATAGTTCAATATTTTACGTTTTTTAATTTTGTTATTGTAATTTATAAACTAAAACTTTTGAAATTATTTTGTAACTTCTTACTTAAGATATTTAAATTTAAATTATATAAAAAAAACTCAAAAAAGTTTATCCAACAATTTTATTAATTATAGCTGAGTATTTACTTATAATGTCAGGAACGGGTCAGAAAAGCACGGCATTACTTTAGCACAGAGTGACACTTTAGCACAGAGTGACATTTTAGCACGGAATGACACTTTAGCACAGAGTGACATTTTAGCACGGAGTGACACTTTAACACAAGTGGCACTTTAGCACATAGTGACATTTTAGCACGGAGTGACACTTTAGCACGGAGCGACATTTTAGCACAGAGTGACATTTTAGCACGAAGTGACACTTTAACACAGAGCGACACTTTAGCTCGCAATGACACTTTTGAAGTGACATTTTAGCATGCTTAACACTATTGCACTTTATGTTTTTTTTTTATTTAAAGTGAGTTTAATCTTATTTAAGGGTTGTAAGTAAAATAAAGCTAGCATTTGTTGCAATGTCAATGAAACTAGTAAGATGTTGACAAACTAAAAACATCAAAACATTTTTGTCAAATTTTTATTGTAAAAATTATTTAATAAAGTTTTCAAATTTACTTTTATCTTTGCAGTGAAAAAGTTTAGGTTAGTTTTAAATAACTTGTAGTAAAAATTGTTCACTGAGCCACAAATAAATAAGCGCTAAAACGATTTGATCCAAGGACCTTGTGTGCATAAAACCTTTCGGTCATCGGTTCATACACCATGGATACGGTTTAATGTCTTTTCCAGAACAGTAAATTCCATAACAAACTTTTAATTTAAGCTTAATTCTTTAACACAAACAAAACTTGTTAACTTTTAGTTAAACGGTTTGCATAGTTCGATCTTCAGGCTATTTTAACATTTTAGTGCAAATGTTATACAAGCATAACAAAAGTTAAGGCAAAATTAAGCCGTGCAAAGAGTCGCTTTGTGCAAAGGTAATCTTCCATGCTAAAGAGTCACTCCATGCTAAAGTGTCACTCTGTGTTAAAGTTTTACTCCGTGCTAAAGTTTCACTCTGTGCTAAAGTGTTACTCTGTGCTAAAGTAATGCCGTGCTTTTCTGACCCGTTCCTGACAAAATAAGCAAATACTACACTATAAATATTAAAATAATTTCAAAATAATAAAATAAGCTGTTTTAAATCTTTTACTATTTAATTTATAACTTACCTTGAAGAGAAAAACACAGCAAAAAAAGTATTTTAAATAAAATACATCATAATAGGTTTTAGTAAAAGAAAAAATAAATAAAATGCATTGGAGAACCTTTCAAAGTATTGATATATAACTTAAGTGTAAATGAAATCAACTTTTTCATTTACCAACTATATTTCTACATTTAAACAATGCTTTTTAAACTTAACCAGTTCTCTTTTCAAACTGAAAAACTACATCTAATTAAACAAAACAAAAAAGTAAAGTAAATTTTAAATATCATACAAAACTACGAACAGCAGTGGAAACTTAGAAAAGCACTAGTTAAAACAAAATTCCCTATCAATAAATACCAAGTCGTTTGGTCATTTACCTAAACAGCAAAAGCTAAATCTAGGCTTATTTTTGTAAATTAATAAAATTTCAACTTCTTGTAAGTTGCTATATGTTGAAATAAAAACATTTTTAAAATATTTAAGTATTTACAAAATTTAGAAAAAATTAGCAGATTTAAATACGTCTAAACTTTGTCGTAATCATTGATGTAGTCTTTAAACTACGGCCCGCGGGAAAAGTTAGACTCCCTAAAAAATTTGGCCCTCTTTATGCTTTTAGCTAAAATACCAGTAATGCAGCAAAAGTAAATTCAAGCTTTTATTCAAGTATTTATCGTAATAAAAGTCTAAAAATATACTCTGTTTTGCTTTTTAGTAAACTTCTGCCTACTTTGTTTTTATTTCAGTACATATTTGGTCTAATTTAAACGCTATTTATTTTACCTCAACATTTTGAAAACACTGTAGCCCAAAGGGTATTTTTCAATTGTGTATAGCGAAAAATGTCCAAATTAAATTTGGCTCATTTCTAAGGAAAGGCTACTAATCACCTACCTTTAAAAAAACACACGTAAAAACTAATACTTAACGTTACCTTTGTCATAAAAGATGTTTTAGAAAAATTTAACAAAAACACAACAAAAACACTTGATCAAATTGGAATTCAAACACAAATGGCATATTTTAGAGTAAAATATGGAAGTCGTTTGTCGTTGAAAAAAGCTCCTAACAATTTTTTCAGTAGCTGCCTAGAATTATTTTATGTTCTTATGTTAGTTTTATTTTAACATTTAACAAATTTTAATTCAATATTCATTGCAAGCAATCGCAGTTTGACATTGTGGGGAATTAGATATTATGTAATGCTGAGAATTGACATAATGTGATATTATCTTATTGAAATTCGAATGTCCAGAAGCTTTAGTAAGCTAGTATATTGGAGAAATAGAGCGTAAGATTCAAAAAAGCTTTCAGCAGCCTTTCATAAGATACTTTTGCCAGATTTAATTTAAAATTTGACTCAAAAATTACACAAACAATCGAAAAAAATTACGTTTTCTAATTAGATGTTTACTTTAAAATAGATAAAAAAAAGAAGGATGTGTAATGTACATGGTACATCAAACGTTTTACACAGTGCTATGTCGCAATAAAATTGTATTTATTGCCGAGAACTGTAAAGATACTTTCAATTGATTTAGAGTGGTTAAGTTTCGTAAATTATTTTTTAGCAAGATACATAAAACTAGATTTTGGTAAAAAAAACTAAACAGCTAAACGATACTCTTGTTTGAAAACGATTAACCTTAAACGAGAGTTTTTTTTTACTGAAGTTGGAGCTGATTTGTAAAACCTGATTTGCCTTCCTCCACTGTCTCGTGGATGCTTTTGGTCACGTTGGGAGAAATCAGAGAGGAATCGGTTTCAAGCACTAGGGAGGCTACGTAGGCTTGCGCTTCGACCCTTCTAGATCTTTGAGATGCGAAACTCTGATCAAGAATCTGAAGTCTTGTAGGCAGAAACTAGTTCCGGCAGACGATGTCGAATCTTATCAGCTTTTTTTTTTATCGCGGACATTCCCGCTGTATGGGCAGCAACCGAAGCCTCGATGTTGTGGCTTTGTGCTCGGTTTTCTTTGAGCACCACAAGCATGGCCAATTTTGGCTAGTAAAGAGCCTGTAGTTGTTTTTTCTCCAACAAACTTAATGTCCGTATTTTTTATTTTAACTTTTAACTACATTACTAATTAATATATTAACTTTTATTATGATGTATATACATATATATTAAAATTATTATTGTCACAAAACCAGGCTGAAATTTCAACGTTTTCTAAAACCAAACTTTTACCACAGAAAGAAGCACTGAACAATGAAACTCCTGTCGGCCATTCTGCTGCTCTTCCTCGCCTCGCGGGTCAGGTGCCAGGTGCGGGGCGGGACGCCGGTCCGTTACTACGAGCAGTACCCGTACCAGGCGTACATGGAAGTGTTCTACGTGAACGGGGGGCGAGAGAACATGTTCATCTGCGGCGGCGTCGTCATCAACCGGGACTACGTCATGACGGCGGCGCATTGCGTGCGCGAGACCAGGTTCATGGAGCGGGGGGCGCGCTGGACGCGAAGCAGAGCCGACGTGTACCTGGGCATGCTGGCGGAAGGGGAGCACCTGCAGAAGAGGGGGGTTTCCCACTTTTACCCGCACGAGCGGTGGAACGCCGCCAACCGCCAGAAGAACTTCGACATTGGCCTGGTGCGTGTCAGGGTGAGGATAGAGATCGACGACCTGAGCGTGGCAAGGGCCGTGCTGGGCACCCTGGACAGCGACTTGAAGCCCGGCTGGCTGTGCGACATATCCGGGTACGGCAAGCACACCGAGGAGCAGATCATGAACGGGGACCAAACGGCGCACTACGACAAGCGGCTGACGTGGGGACGCGCCGTGGTCCTGGAGTTCAAGGAGTGCGACGACGTTGCGGGCGTGGAGGCAGCGACGTCGGAAATCTGCACGCAGGGCGAGGCGGAAGGCGACGGCGAGATCGCTCAAGAAGCCACCAGCGGCGACTCGGGCGGGCCCCTGTCGTGCCTCCCGCAGCACATGCCGCACCACGGCAACCAGAGGAAGGCCGTCTACGGGGTGGAGGCGCGCGGTGCGGACAACAGGCGCGCCGGCACTCAAGGCGTGGTGGATTTCAAGACCCGGGTTTCCCCCCACATCGAGTGGATTCAGCGAACGGCCGGGGACGTTCTCCTGGACGGCGTGGACGCCTCGAGGGGCCAGTTTCCGCACCAGGTGGCGATCGCGCGCCCCAACAACGTCTTTGTGTGCTCTGGGACGATCGTGTCCGACCAGTGGGTGGTCGCGGCGTCGGGGTGCCTTGAGGAAGGTTACAGCGTGATCGCGGGCGAAGTTGATCTCAACGTGAACAGCGAAGCGCGGCAGAGGAGGGTTTGCGAGACGGTGCGGCGGGGAAACAAGGTCGCCCTGTGCAGAACGGACAGGGCGTTCAATTTTCTCGGTGACGAAAATTCCCCGTTGCCCATGTTGGCCATGGAAATAGAACCGCTGGAGCCCGACCGCGACCCCGCACACTGCCAGGTGGTCGACTGGATGCGGGACGGCAACGGGAACCGGCACGGCCGCTTGCAGTGGGTGGCAGCCGAAATCTTGGGCGTCCAAAGGCAGATGCTGCAGGTGAGAGTGACCCTCACGGAGCACCACCGCAACAGCCACTCGAAGGGGTCCGCACTGGTTTGCGCGGACAGCCAAGAAGACGTCCCGTATGTCGAAAGGAAAGAGTACAAGCTGGCGGATTTTTCTGGGGTCCAGCGGTACCTGGTGGGAATCCAGCACGAGAACGGCGAGTTTGTCCAGGTGTCGCGTCGAAAACCGTGGATAAGGCGACAGGTAACATAGGAAGGAGAAGAATGATTTTTATGAAGAAAACTGGTTTTAAATAAAATTAACGTGTCTTAATAAGTAGTAAAAGTAAAATAAATCAATAAACAAATCATAACACTTGAAAAGAACTTTTTTGTAATTAACTTAAAAATTAATGAATGTTATACTTCAGTCAATATTTTTTTTTTAGTATACAATTTGAATTTTAAATGAGGGGCAATTTTTAGTTTTCGTAAAAAGCATGTGCGACTACCTATCAGTGGCAACGCCTGATATTTTTTAGAGGTTTTTGGAGAATTTTAAAAGATCTAGTTGAGACTTTTTTATATTACAACTACTTTATTAACTAATTTAAATGCTATTTTCCATGACTGTCACATATCTTTTTAGATTTATTTAAGCACTGACGAGGTCTTAGACCGAAACTTAGTTTGTAAAATAATTTCTTTAAAGAATAAATTCACATTACAACTACATTAGTTCATCATTGTAACAAAATTTCTGTCTATAGTAACTATCAAAAAAAACTATGCAAAAGAATACAATTTCTAAATGATTATGAGTACTTTTTTTACGTAAAAACTAAGTTTCCCCAGCTCGAGTTGCTTCTTTTCGAGCTGTCCCTGCTGGAGTTGCCTTAACTCGAGCACTTAGTCACTTAACTTGTCGTTTTTAACAGCTCGGAACTAGTTTTGTTTAAAATCATTAGACCTAGCGAACTTTTAAGTAAGAAATAAAACATTTGTTTCTTGTTGTAAAGTTTAAAAGATTGGTGGCAAACAAATAAATGATGGCAATATGTTTGAACTTAAAGAATTTAAATTTTTCGAAAATTAAAGATGGGCAGGTAAAATATTTTATTTACAACCAGATTTCTGTGACAAAAAAATTGCGACCTCTTTAAGCAAAATAAAATAGTAAACTGCACATAACAATGATGCTTATCTCCATATTTAACTTTTTCATAAAACCTATAAGTTGGCCTATATGGTAAAATACTGTCTATTAATAAAGATACAAAAAATAAATTAACGATGGTTTAAAAATCTACCAGTTTATTGCACGTTTTCTTCAAATTAATTTCGGACAACCGTCCTTCATCAGTGAAAATTTAAAACTAGTAGAACTAAACACATTCATGCAACAAAAAAATAAATAAAAGTTAAAATATATATTATGACGTAGTAGTTCAAAACTGTGTATAAAACTAAAATTTTAAAAGCTAGGCGATTTTTACATTGTAATAGTATTTTTGTAAGTAAAAGTAAATCCAAATGAAATGAATATAAAAACAAACACTTTACCAATATAAACTTTAAACTAAATTAAAACTATCTTAGTAAGGAACTGTTTGATGTTAGTTATTGTTAATAAATAGTTACTGCTATCGGCGAAATACAAATAAGAATAAAAACTTTTCCCAAACAATACTTAAAGTAATTATAAAAAATTTTATTAATAACAAGCTGTATCTTACAAACTTTTTATCTTAAAAGAGATAGTTTAATCCCTGAATAAAAATAACTATTTTGAAACGAAACTTAAATCTAAATAAGATAATAATACAAAAATTATATAAAGAATTAAATTAACTTGTTTCAGCAGCAAATTATTTTTTCTAATATATTGTTTTTTAAGGTAAACATTTTATCAAGTAAACAAACGGTTAAAAACTATTGTGAAACAAAAAAATATTCTTTGTGAAACTATCTTATTAAAAACCGATTACTGTAAAATTATTGATTTTATAAGTTTTCTATTATCTATAAAAAGGCAGTATTGTTTTGTTTATGTTTATACTTGCTTGTAATAAATTAACCCATTTACTCTCTAAATAATCTAAGTTCGTATGGTTGCTTGTTGAGTCTGTAAAAGTGATTGAATATGCTTCTTCAAAGGTTTTGTTCGATGTTGGATGCTTGTTGGCGTAGTGAAGTTTGAGTGCAGCTCGATCATTTGTCTCATTAATTTATTACAAGCAAGTATAAACATAAACAAAACAATACTGCCTTTTTATAGATAATAGAAAACTTATAAAATCAATAATTTTACAGTAATCGGTTTTTAATAAGATAGTTTCACAAAGAATATTTTTTTGTTTCACAATAGTTTTTAACCGTTTGTTTACTTGATAAAATGTTTACCTTAAAAAACAATATATTAGAAAAAATAATTTGCTGCTGAAACAAGTTAATTTAATTCTTTATATAATTTTTGTATTATTATCTTATTTAGATTTAAGTTTCGTTTCAAAATAGTTATTTTTATTCAGGGATTAAACTATCTCTTTTAAGATAAAAAGTTTGTAAGATACAGCTTGTTATTAATAAAATTTTTTATAATTACTTTAAGTATTGTTTGGGAAAAGTTTTTATTCTTATTTGTATTTCGCCGATAGCAGTAACTATTTATTAACAATAACTAACATCAAACAGTTCCTTACTAAGATAGTTTTAATTTAGTTTAAAGTTTATATTGGTAAAGTGTTTGTTTTTATATTCATTTCATTTGGATTTACTTTTACTTACAAAAATACTATTACAATGTAAAAATCGCCTAGCTTTTAAAATTTTAGTTTTATACACAGTTTTGAACTACTACGTCATGATATATATTTTAACTTTTATTTATTTTTTTGTTGCATGAATGTGTTTAGTTCTACTAGTTTTAAATTTTCACTGATGAAGGACGGTTGTCCGAAATTAATTTGAAGAAAACGTGCAATAAACTGGTAGATTTTTAAACCATCGTTAATTTATTTTTTGTATTTACTGATGCAGGGGAAAAAAATCACCAATAAAAACAATTGACTTGTGTCCTGGACCGATTTGCGAATTATTTATAAATCTTTAAGATGATCCAGACTATAAATCTCCAGAAAAGACACATGTCAAAAGAAATTGCACATTATACTAAACTAAAAGAACTGAACACATTCTTGCAACGAACTCTTAAAACAAATTTAATTTTACAATCAAATTTCAAGAAAGGAATAGACAGAGACTTACTTCTAATTCAACAAAAAAGAAACTTAAAAACTAGACTACAACAAATACAAATTGAAATCAAGAACTATGAAACACAAATCAGAAAAGAAAACAAACTACCAGAAGATACAGCAGGTAAACTAAGTTATGCACATTTACAAAACAAACATAAGAAACACTATATTCAAAAATTTAATTTTTTATTTAACAAACAAAAAAGTCAAATCATTAGTCTCAATAGAAAAACTAAACAAAAAGCTAAAAACAAAAAAAGTTATGCAAGATATAAATACCGTAAAAGAATGAAGAAATTAACTTTAGATAAATGCATTTTAGAACAAGCAAACTCAACAGTTGTTAACAAATCGAACATTGTTTTAAACAATGATCATAAAGTTTTACTATCACATGGTTTAAATTTTGTACCTACCCCTAAGTGGAATAACAATCTGAAAGATAATGAATGGTTAAGACTTATGAAACATATTAGAACGGTTGAGTGGCAAAATGTCTTCAACAATAATGATAACGAAACAACCTTAAAACATCAAATTAATTTACCAACTAAATTAAAAATACAAAAGTACAATCGACCTTTGAATGTACAACTTGACGACAAAATTAAAACTTATTGTAATATGGCTAAAAGTAAACTAATAAATTTAGAAGAACAAGTAAACAAACAATATTTCAAACGAAATAATTTGAATCCAAAACTTAGAACTGCTTTATATGATTTAAATACAAAAGTTAAAAATAAAGAAATAGTGATTTGTAAATCAGACAAAGACGGAAAGTTAATTGTTTTAAACCATGATGATTACAAACTTATAATGAATCGCGAACTTAAAACGTTTGAAAAGATCGACACATTAAACTCAAATAACATTGAAAAACATTTTGAAAATATACGTAATAAAGTTAAAGATTTTATGATTAATTTACACAAACTCAATTGCATAGATGAAAATATCCTAAAACACACAGTCGGAGTAACATTTAAGAACGGAATCTACACTAAAATCAAAGGTACACTAGCAAAAAATTTTCAATGTAATGACCCAGCCTACGCCTACCCATTATTTAAAACTCATAAACTTGAAAGTTCTAAAATAAGCAAAACAAGAGTTCTTGACATACCCGTACGCCTAGTACAGTCTGCAGGTAAAATAACCACTACAAAAGTAACCACCTTTTTAGAATTAATTTTTAAACCGATTTCAAAAAAATTTTGTCAATATAATGTTAATGAATATTGCAAGGATAGTAAAACATATTTAGAAGAATTAGCTAACTGGAAAAATAATTTAAGCAACAAAAAAAATAAAGATGAAACTCTTTACTTAGTAGCTGCAGACGTGCAAGGTTTGTACCCTAACTTGTGTCGAGAACTAATTAAAGCAAGTATTTCAAATGCTCTCCAAAAGTGCACAAATTACACCAAAGAAATCAGAAAAATCCTGATCGACCTCACAATTTTCTGTCTTGAAAATATTGTAGTAAAAAACGGCAATTCCTTCTACAAACAATCCAAAGGAATTATAACTGGTGACAACAACTCAGTGTCAATTGCAAATATTGCACTGCACCACGTTATAATGCCTATTGCAACTACAATTAAAACTACAAAACTCTTCAAACGCTACATTGATGATATTGTCTTTTTGTCTGAGACATTAGATGTTACAGATAATGTTAAAAGACAATTGAAATGTGCGTTTGAAGAACACAATCTTAAGCTAGTTTTCAGACAAATATCTACAAAAAATGATGGTGACGAACTTGAGTTTTTGGATATTAATCATGTCATTGACAAGACAGAAATAAGCGGGTTTTATGTAAAAAACTACATAAAACCAACAGCAAAAAATCGTGTATTTGTAAATGGAAAATCACACCATCCACGCTCCATTTACAAATCAATTATATTCGGTGAGTCAATAAGACTAAGAAGATTGTGCGAACGTGACAATGATTACTTAGAAGCAATAAAGTCTTTAAAAGATAAATGTTTAAAATCTTGCTTCTGTAAGGCTTTAGTTGAGGATATGATTAATATCACAGTAGAATGGAAAGATCGGTTTGGACCTCCAATGAAGAAGGCAAGAGAAATTAACGATAATATAAGTGTTTGGACGACAAACTTTCCAAAACTATTAAAACTCACTGAGAAAGAAAGAGAACTAAACCCGAATGTTTTAGTGGCATATAAACGTCCACAAACAATTGCGGCACTATTAACAAACTATAAGATCCAAGCCTATGAAAATAGTGTAGCAATTGGTGGATCTCACCCTTGTGGAAAATGCTTATTGTGCAACCGAGGGGGAGTAGGCGGAATGGTGAAAAAAACTAACTTAATAAAATCAAAAAGTGGTAAAACAATTGAATTAAAAAAGAATTTGAATTGCAAAAATTTTGGGATTTATGCGGCAAAGTGCAATATCTGTGGTGAGCACTATGTGGGACAGACAATTACGTCTTTTTCCCAAAGATGGTGCTCTCACAGACATAACTGGAAGAACATGACCACCAGCGAGACAAATGATCGAGCTGCACTCAAACTTCACTACGCCAACAAGCATCCAACATCGAACAAAACCTTTGAAGAAGCATATTCAATCACTTTTACAGACTCAACAAGCAACCATACGAACTTAGATTATTTAGAGAGTAAATGGGTTAATTTATTACAAGCAAGTATAAACATAAACAAAACAATACTGCCTTTTTATAGATAATAGAAAACTTATAAAATCAATAATTTTACAGTAATCGGTTTTTAATAAGATAGTTTCACAAAGAATATTTTTTTGTTTCACAATAGTTTTTAACCGTTTGTTTACTTGATAAAATGTTTACCTTAAAAAACAATATATTAGAAAAAATAATTTGCTGCTGAAACAAGTTAATTTAATTCTTTATATAATTTTTGTATTATTATCTTATTTAGATTTAAGTTTCGTTTCAAAATAGTTATTTTTATTCAGGGATTAAACTATCTCTTTTAAGATAAAAAGTTTGTAAGATACAGCTTGTTATTAATAAAATTTTTTATAATTACTTTAAGTATTGTTTGGGAAAAGTTTTTATTCTTATTTGTATTTCGCCGATAGCAGTAACTATTTATTAACAATAACTAACATCAAACAGTTCCTTACTAAGATAGTTTTAATTTAGTTTAAAGTTTATATTGGTAAAGTGTTTGTTTTTATATTCATTTCATTTGGATTTACTTTTACTTACAAAAATACTATTACAATGTAAAAATCGCCTAGCTTTTAAAATTTTAGTTTTATACACAGTTTTGAACTACTACGTCATGATATATATTTTAACTTTTATTTATTTTTTTGTTGCATGAATGTGTTTAGTTCTACTAGTTTTAAATTTTCACTGATGAAGGACGGTTGTCCGAAATTAATTTGAAGAAAACGTGCAATAAACTGGTAGATTTTTAAACCATCGTTAATTTATTTTTTGTATTTACTGATGCAGGGGAAAAAAATCACCAATAAAAACAATTGACTTGTGTCCTGGACCGATTTGCGAATTATTTATAAATCTTTAAGATGATCCAGACTATAAATCTCCAGAAAAGACACATGTCAAAAGAAATTGCACATTATACTAAACTAAAAGAACTGAACACATTCTTGCAACGAACTCTTAAAACAAATTTAATTTTACAATCAAATTTCAAGAAAGGAATAGACAGAGACTTACTTCTAATTCAACAAAAAAGAAACTTAAAAACTAGACTACAACAAATACAAATTGAAATCAAGAACTATGAAACACAAATCAGAAAAGAAAACAAACTACCAGAAGATACAGCAGGTAAACTAAGTTATGCACATTTACAAAACAAACATAAGAAACACTATATTCAAAAATTTAATTTTTTATTTAACAAACAAAAAAGTCAAATCATTAGTCTCAATAGAAAAACTAAACAAAAAGCTAAAAACAAAAAAAGTTATGCAAGATATAAATACCGTAAAAGAATGAAGAAATTAACTTTAGATAAATGCATTTTAGAACAAGCAAACTCAACAGTTGTTAACAAATCGAACATTGTTTTAAACAATGATCATAAAGTTTTACTATCACATGGTTTAAATTTTGTACCTACCCCTAAGTGGAATAACAATCTGAAAGATAATGAATGGTTAAGACTTATGAAACATATTAGAACGGTTGAGTGGCAAAATGTCTTCAACAATAATGATAACGAAACAACCTTAAAACATCAAATTAATTTACCAACTAAATTAAAAATACAAAAGTACAATCGACCTTTGAATGTACAACTTGACGACAAAATTAAAACTTATTGTAATATGGCTAAAAGTAAACTAATAAATTTAGAAGAACAAGTAAACAAACAATATTTCAAACGAAATAATTTGAATCCAAAACTTAGAACTGCTTTATATGATTTAAATACAAAAGTTAAAAATAAAGAAATAGTGATTTGTAAATCAGACAAAGACGGAAAGTTAATTGTTTTAAACCATGATGATTACAAACTTATAATGAATCGCGAACTTAAAACGTTTGAAAAGATCGACACATTAAACTCAAATAACATTGAAAAACATTTTGAAAATATACGTAATAAAGTTAAAGATTTTATGATTAATTTACACAAACTCAATTGCATAGATGAAAATATCCTAAAACACACAGTCGGAGTAACATTTAAGAACGGAATCTACACTAAAATCAAAGGTACACTAGCAAAAAATTTTCAATGTAATGACCCAGCCTACGCCTACCCATTATTTAAAACTCATAAACTGGAAAGTTCTAAAATAAGCAAAACAAGAGTTCTTGACATACCCGTACGCCTAGTACAGTCTGCAGGTAAAATAACCACTACAAAAGTAACCACCTTTTTAGAATTAATTTTTAAACCGATTTCAAAAAAATTTTGTCAATATAATGTTAATGAATATTGCAAGGATAGTAAAACATATTTAGAAGAATTAGCTAACTGGAAAAATAATTTAAGCAACAAAAAAAATAAAGATGAAACTCTTTACTTAGTAGCTGCAGACGTGCAAGGTTTGTACCCTAACTTGTGTCGAGAACTAATTAAAGCAAGTATTTCAAATGCTCTCCAAAAGTGCACAAATTACACCAAAGAAATCAGAAAAATCCTGATCGACCTCACAATTTTCTGTCTTGAAAATATTGTAGTAAAAAACGGCAATTCCTTCTACAAACAATCCAAAGGAATTATAACTGGTGACAACAACTCAGTGTCAATTGCAAATATTGCACTGCACCACGTTATAATGCCTATTGCAACTACAATTAAAACTACAAAACTCTTCAAACGCTACATTGATGATATTGTCTTTTTGTCTGAGACATTAGATGTTACAGATAATGTTAAAAGACAATTGAAATGTGCGTTTGAAGAACACAATCTTAAGCTAGTTTTCAGACAAATATCTACAAAAAATGATGGTGACGAACTTGAGTTTTTGGATATTAATCATGTCATTGACAAGACAGAAATAAGCGGGTTTTATGTAAAAAACTACATAAAACCAACAGCAAAAAATCGTGTATTTGTAAATGGAAAATCACACCATCCACGCTCCATTTACAAATCAATTATATTCGGTGAGTCAATAAGACTAAGAAGATTGTGCGAACGTGACAATGATTACTTAGAAGCAATAAAGTCTTTAAAAGATAAATGTTTAAAATCTTGCTTCTGTAAGGCTTTAGTTGAGGATATGATTAATATCACAGTAGAATGGAAAGATCGGTTTGGACCTCCAATGAAGAAGGCAAGAGAAATTAACGATAATATAAGTGTTTGGACGACAAACTTTCCAAAACTATTAAAACTCACTGAGAAAGAAAGAGAACTAAACCCGAATGTTTTAGTGGCATATAAACGTCCACAAACAATTGCGGCACTATTAACAAACTATAAGATCCAAGCCTATGAAAATAGTGTAGCAATTGGTGGATCTCACCCTTGTGGAAAATGCTTATTGTGCAACCGAGGGGGAGTAGGCGGAATGGTGAAAAAAACTAACTTAATAAAATCAAAAAGTGGTAAAACAATTGAATTAAAAAAGAATTTGAATTGCAAAAATTTTGGGATTTATGCGGCAAAGTGCAATATCTGTGGTGAGCACTATGTGGGACAGACAATTACGTCTTTTTCCCAAAGATGGTGCTCTCACAGACATAACTGGAAGAACATGACCACCAGCGAGACAAATGATCGAGCTGCACTCAAACTTCACTACGCCAACAAGCATCCAACATCGAACAAAACCTTTGAAGAAGCATATTCAATCACTTTTACAGACTCAACAAGCAACCATACGAACTTAGATTATTTAGAGAGTAAATGGGTTAATTTATTACAAGCAAGTATAAACATAAACAAAACAATACTGCCTTTTTATAGATAATAGAAAACTTATAAAATCAATAATTTTACAGTAATCGGTTTTTAATAAGATAGTTTCACAAAGAATATTTTTTTGTTTCACAATAGTTTTTAACCGTTTGTTTACTTGATAAAATGTTTACCTTAAAAAACAATATATTAGAAAAAATAATTTGCTGCTGAAACAAGTTAATTTAATTCTTTATATAATTTTTGTATTATTATCTTATTTAGATTTAAGTTTCGTTTCAAAATAGTTATTTTTATTCAGGGATTAAACTATCTCTTTTAAGATAAAAAGTTTGTAAGATACAGCTTGTTATTAATAAAATTTTTTATAATTACTTTAAGTATTGTTTGGGAAAAGTTTTTATTCTTATTTGTATTTCGCCGATAGCAGTAACTATTTATTAACAATAACTAACATCAAACAGTTCCTTACTAAGATAGTTTTAATTTAGTTTAAAGTTTATATTGGTAAAGTGTTTGTTTTTATATTCATTTCATTTGGATTTACTTTTACTTACAAAAATACTATTACAATGTAAAAATCGCCTAGCTTTTAAAATTTTAGTTTTATACACAGTTTTGAACTACTACGTCATAATATATATTTTAACTTTTATTTATTTTTTTGTTGCATGAATGTGTTTAGTTCTACTAGTTTTAAATTTTCACTGATGAAGGACGGTTGTCCGAAATTAATTTGAAGAAAACGTGCAATAAACTGGTAGATTTTTAAACCATCGTTAATTTATTTTTTGTATTTACTGATGCAGGGGAAAAAAATCACCAATAAAAACAATTGACTTGTGTCCTGGACCGATTTGCGAATTATTTATAAATCTATTAATAAAGATAAATGAAATCGTTCAAAATATTTGGTCCTAGTACCTGGGTGCACGAAGAGCCTTTCGGTTACCGGGTCGCACACCACTTGGATACCTTTTAACGTCTTGTCCAGGAAAGCGACTGTTTGTTGTAAGCTTATAAGCTTTATATCTCATTTTATGTCAAATAAAGTGGTTTAGTGGGATTTGTTGCACAAATGATTAAAATCCAACAGTTTTCCTGAATAAATGATAAGTACTTCAAATAATAAAGTATAAAGAGTACGAAGGGTTTCGCTGTCAGTAGTGATGTTTTTACGCGAGCCGTGAACTTTAAAAGCTTTTTATTGTTTCTTTTATTATTGCTATTATTAAACATAATAGACAGACCCTAAAAAACAATCTATGAACCTATAAATTATTTTACATAATTTTTTTGCAGTACTGTAACTGTTTAAAAACTCAACATTTCGTTTAAATATTCAAGCTGTTCATGCTCGGTTTTTCTATGAATGTATATGTTGCTATTCTAATACATCTATTTTAAGAGCTCTTTGAAAATTATAAAAAAACACTCACCTCAGACAAATAATATTTTTTGTTGTAGAATGACACTGCGCTGTACAGTTTGCTTTAAATATCTTTGAGAAAACAAAACAGTTTTCTTAATAAAAACACAACAACTTATTTTAACGTTTTTTTTTTCTTAGCAAAGCTAGTAATAAAATCATAAAATGATGATGTTTCTTTATAAACAAAGTTTTGATCGTACTACATATTTTCATGTCAACTCGACCTTGTCCGACGGCTTACGAAAGTCCAGGCTTTGGCTGCGAGAGACCATAGCGAGTGATTCGTTTGTTTTCTTTATAGAGGATTCACATCCTCTTTCAAATTTCTTCATTTCTGCGAATGCGTAGGTTTTAGTTAAAGTTTCAAAATCATAATAATTTAATTTAAAAATTTTAAAATTTACGAGTATTATTAGTAATTATACGTCACTACTTCAATTAAATGCACAAAATTTCAGCTTTATAAAGATTTGTAGTTAAAACAAATTCTGGGACAGTTTTAACTTTTTTTACGCTAGTTTATATATTTTTAGTATATTTAAATGATAAGTTAATAACAACGTTTTAAAAGAACGGTATAATATTTCAAACATTTCGAAAGTGAAATTAGTATTTAAATAAAATTAAGTAATAAGTGTGACCATAAAAGTTAATAGTTTATACTTTCACAGTTTAAATAATAACCAAATGTTTATACTAAGTAGCTATAAAAAACATAACTTCTTAATGTTGGAAATTAATCAAAATTTCGGCAAATTTTTAAATATATGTTATATCTTCTTTTTTGTAAACTATATATTTTTCAATGATATAAACCAAAATTATTTTCAACTAAGCCATTTTATTAGCATACTTCAATAAAAAAAAACGCTTAAACATAAAAAGTCATATTGAGTCTTTTATAAACCAGTACATACATTTTTAGTTAAAGTTTTAGTTTTTTATTTTTTAACTGGCTTTAAATAACATTAAAATACAATAAAAGTCACATTCACTACTACTATAACTATAAAAATTTTTAAAGTTTCTCACAAGTGCTTTCATATAAGTACATCAGTAGCTTTTGCTTTAAGAAAAAAAACCGGCTACCTCTAGCTTGTATTTTTACAAATGATTTAGCTAAATTAAAATTAGTTAAGTAAGTGAGGTTTCAAAGTGATAGAGTATGAACCAATACATCTTTAAGTGTATTAAATAATTTGAATATTTGCCGAGTCATCATAATTATGATTTTAGGGAAATTTCAGAAATGTGTTATCACTTCTGTAATAAAATGGATTTAAGGGGGACGGGTAAATATTTGTTGTTATTCAAATAAATTCATTATCTTTAATTATCACTAACTAGCAAAAAATTTTTCAATGTATTTTGATAAAGTTTAAAGTATTTTTTTGTTCTCTTTTTATAGTGTATTTTATTTAAGTTTTCAAATACAATTGTATTAATATTCTTATCTATCATAAATACAACTATCAAATATTTTATAAAAATTTTAGTTCTAAGTTACAAAGTAAAAACAATTAAAATAGATTTTTTTAAAAGGTAATGATCCTAAAAGAGCGTATCAAGTTTATTTTTTGCAAAATGCGTAACAGACCTGAAAATTTATCCTTGTTTAAAAATATACAGATTAGTTTGTTGTTGCTTTTGTTCGCGCGTTTCAGCCAAACTCAAATCCCGCCAATTATTTCATGTAATCAATAGAGTTCTAAAATATAATTGATTACATTAGAAACAGCTGACTGTTACTCACATTGAAGAAATTACAAAGTTGGTATTACCCATTTGTCTTGGCTCTACCAGATGAATGTGTTTAGAAAAAAGTATCAACCATAAAGAAGAATTTATAAGTTTAAAAATTAAATTGTTAATTTTTGATAATAATATTTGCAGTTACACTTATATTTTGATTTTTTATATTCAGTTTTAAAATATTGTAGTAGTAACAACTTATTAAATTGGTCATTAAATTGTTTTTATAAATTTAATTAATTAAGTTTAAAGATTAATAGCATATTTAATTACTTTTGAATATTAACAGTTGAAATAGTGTAAAATTAATCAGTGAAATATAATTTTACAACAGTTTGTGGTAACATTAGTAGTTTATAATAACATACTTAATTAAAGTATTTGAACTCTATTTCATAGTATAATTAGTGTTAACCAAAATAACAACACACATAAGCTTAATATCTAATGAATAGATTTTAGGTAATTAGTAAATTTAATATCTTACTACAATTTCAACTACTATTTTATATAACCCTTATTAGTTTTGAAACTCATTAATGTTGATAATAAAGTTTTGTGTATAACTCAAGATCATAATTTATTATCTAATTAAAGATAAACCAATATTAATTATTAAAGTGGCTGGTAAGGAAATATAAATTTTATGATTTAAAGATTAAGGGCATAGGGGGGGTAAACACCCTTTTTTGGTTTTTGATCTTATTTTATATAGTTTTTTATTAAGCTACAAGATGCTTATTACAGATTTAAAAAATTCAAAATAATTTTTGAGATATAGCTGTTCAAAGTCGGAGGCAACAATAGGATCCTTATGGGAGGCGCAAACTAAAACGGCAAATAACTAAAAATCACCAAAAATCTATCTCCTCCTACGTTTTTTGAGATAACTACCTCTAATTTTCAGGAAATGTTCCTTGCAGTATTTAAAAAATTCTATCGGAAGGAATTTAAAAAAAAAAAGTATAATAAAAAAGCAAAAAAAAACTGTTTTTTTTGTTTATTTTTTATATTAATTTTCTATTTTTATATTTTTAAAAGGATCCTATTGATGCCTCCAAATTTGACCGGCTATATCTTAAAAATTATTTTGAATTTTTTAAATCTTTAAAAAGCATCTTATAGCTTAGTAAAAACTATATAAAATAAGATCAAAAACTAAAAAAGGGTGTTTACCCTCCCCCTATGCTCTTAAATAATACTAGCCCAACAAGTACTACTCATATGCTTTCTAGGAAACAGATTAAATAAAAGTTTAACTTTTGGTAAACGTCTGTTGCATCAAAAATAAATTTGTGATTGTGCACTTTAATTGATTTTAATTAAGAGCATAAGAAGCTCATTACTTTTTTTATAACAATTGATTTAATTTTGTTGAACTTAATCTTAGCTGTCAGATACTTTCAAAAGCTTTAAAATGTCAAAGTATCATCCAAAGGGATGTAAATTTGGTTTATTAAATAATTTGTAAAATTTAAAGAAAAAAAGATATTTTTTAAAATTCTATGTTTGCTTATGAATGTTTATAATCAAACTTCCATAAGGTTTATTAAAGGTAAAGGTTAATAATAATAATTAAGTCATTTTTACCAAAAAATTTTTTTAATTTAACAAGAAAGTTAATTACCACTTTTTATTTGATTTTTTGTATAAACTTAAGAAAAATCAAAATTGTTAAAGCTACTAATCTATTTGAAAATTTTTATCTGAAAATTGGATGTCTCTAGTAGATAAATCTTTAATAAATTAATAAATTACTGAGAAAATTGGTAATATACAAATTACAGTCCATATGTTTGTATTGAATACTTCATAAAAGTGTCTTAATATCTAAAGCAAATGAAAACCAGGGTTTCCCCAATTAATTTTAATCACAACTTGAAAAAAAACACCCCTCTTCACCCCAGACTTTTTAACTCATCATTACAGATCCCAGAATATCTAGTGTAAGTTAGTTATTGCCCCTTACTGCCTCAAAAAAATTAATTTAAAAATTGTTCTCTTACTTGTTATTGCCCCTAAACTTACTATAATGACCACAAAAGGTCAATATCATCCCCTTTTGGAAACCCTGATCTAAACTATAAACTTATAAAATATTAAAAAATAAATTCAGTTTATACCTTCAGATTCCATATAAGATGCCATGTTAATTTGTATAAAAATGCCTTCACCACTATGGCTTAACTGTTGAAATGGTTTGGTCAACTGTAATGAAAATTAAAAATTCTTGTAGTGTTTAAGTTTCTTAAAATATAATTATAAGAAAAAATTAACAATCTCATAAATGTGATGATACCCAAAACAACTTATTGTGAAAAGTTTGTTTTATGATTTATTTTGAAATTAGATAAATTCTAATTTATGTTATAGTTTTGAGCAATCTCTAGTATAAATTCATGTTTGTTAAATAAAAAATAAACTTGTACAGGTTAGAGCCATAGTAGAGTAAATATATTTTTCTAATAAAAAATAACATTTGCTTATATTTAAAAATTAACACTACTTTCTGGACAATTGTCCTGTCTTATAACCTTGTTAATGTCATAGTGCTGTATATCTATGAATTTGTACACATACTATTACAAATCTTTCACAGTACATAAATAACTTTTTATTACTTCATGTTTCAGTGACTTCCAAAAATAGGGTTCTTAGCTTAAATCAAACTGGTTATAACTTTATACAGTGGATTAAGTTAAACTGAGAAGTAATTTTAATCCTGAATGACTAAACATGTGTTTTTGGTAAAACCACATGTTAATTTAGGAAAAAATCTAAATAAATTTCAAGTAGCAATGATATGTGTATGTCTGTATAAAAGAACTGGTCAGTTCTAAATCGCTCACAATCCTTAAGTTTTCAAATCTGAGAACTGATTACTGACAAAGGTAAGGATTACAGCTTACAGCAATAATAAAAAACAAAAAAAAGACACAAAAATAATAAAGAAAATAAAAAATACTTTAGGTGAGAACTGTGCGCGGGTAGGAATTTGAGTATACCATGTAAAAATTATTAAAACAATTATTTAAAAAAATTATTAGTTAAATATTTAATTTTTGAAATTAAACAATTAATTAAAGAAAGGTTTTATACTAAGTGTTGCTGGAACGTTATTTAGCAAAGCTGCTTAGTTTTTAATTACAACAAACTTTAATTTTCAAGTATAAATTAAGTATGTCTTAAAATTTTTTTAAGCTGGATTAAAATATTATTATAATTAAAAACAATAATTTTCATTACATTGTTATTTTTAATTTCTTATAAAGTAAAGTGTTGTGCTTAGAAATAACAAGGAAAACACTTGAGATTATAGATTTAATTAAAATTAATAACTAATTAAGTAAGCCTTGTAATAAGTTTTTAAAACACATCATTATTGTTTTCTGAGAATTGGTTGTGATGTGTCTGTAATTTCTTTTTAAAACAATTGTTCATTGGATTCAAGTAAAAATTTAAGTTATAGTCTGTGGCTAAACTCAATTAACAGAAATGATTAAAAAACAATTGCTTGGATAAAACATGGTATTTTGTTTCAGTTTTATCAATGTCAATTTTCTTACAGCTTTTTATTAAAGTAATTATTCAAAACAATTCATCATGTATGTAATAAAGAGAGGTTAGTTGGTTTTATTTATAAGCTACTTTTTTAGTAAATAGTTGATGATTTCTCTATTTTTAAGATAACAAAAAGCTAAACAAGTAAAAGAAAATTGAATTTTTTTAAAGTATTAATATTGAAATATTTTTTATAACTTGAAACTTACAGTTTATAGCTATTACAATTATCAGTTAAATGCTTGAATGTTTTACTTAAAAGATACTAAAATAAAAATAAAGCCAATAAGCAACATTTTATGTAATAAAAATATTCAATATTTGAATATAAATGAATAGATGTTAAAACTGTCAGTTGAATAAATGTGTTAATAAAAGTTTCAAAAAACTAATTGTATATAAATAAAAGGCGGAAGAAAGGAACGTATCAATTTTGATAAAATCACCTCCAGAGTTTCCAAACTGTGCTATGGACTCAACATGAAGTTCCTTAAACCTGTTAGTTTAATTAAATAGTTTGCTGTTATTTAGTTATCATTTAAACAAGTAGTTTTCTTATAAAACTGTATTAAATGGTAATTTCAATAGTTTGATTTTCAACATATTGTAAATTTCTTAGTTATTGTTATATATATATTAAAAAATGCCCTGTTTTTATTAAGTTTTTCAAAGTATGTTTGGACTTGTATAAAAATGTTTATATTATATTTAAAAAAGTGATAACTTTATTCAAAATACTCATTTGTTTATAGTACGTTTTAGTGTTTGTATAGTTTGATTAGGTAAATTTTAATAAATATCTTTATATTTTACTAGAATGTTTCAAAATTTATTATAATGTGTAATATTCATTTTAACCTGTGTAAAAAAAAGTAAACCAATGCTTAAATGGAAGTGAGTAAAAATTGCAGAATCTTTTATTCCAAAAATTGTTACTGTTTTAAAAAGAGCAATAAATTTATTTAACTGCTAAATTAAAACATACTTCTAATGTTTTAATCCCATGACAATCAAAAGAAGAAAACAAATGAAAAATAAATTATATGTATCTACTATGATCTGTTAAGAATTATTGTACTGCCTACTTGAGTTAATAGGTTTGAATTTAAAAAATTACTTCAATACTTGATTTTAATTTTCTTATTGAAAAATATTTCAACTTTTATGTAAACTGTTTACACTATAGACTTCAACTAAACCAGGGGTTGGCAGGTCAAAAGAGGAATCGTTTTAATGTGTTTTGAAAACATATTTAAAGATAATTTTATTTGAAAAAAAAAATTAGGCGGTAGATTATCTATTAAAACACTTATTAAATATAATATTAAAGATAACACTAAAAATTAATTTTTGTTTTTTGAGAATATTAGTATGATGAACTAAGTGAAAAAAAAAATTAATGTAGTCACAGGCCTCAGTTTGCCAACCCCTGAACTAAACTGTTTTTATTATCAGTATTTGTTTTTAAAAGTTAATGAAAGGTTAACGACTTATTGTAAAGTTTGCTTTAAAACAAGGTTAATTAGAAGCAATAAAAATATGTCAATATTTATAGCTAAGAGTATTTAAAAAAAATAGTTTATAGCTATTCATCAAAAAACATGCTTTTAAGATTTTATGAATGTAAAGTTCTTAATAAGGTCATTTAGTTGTAATTTTCTTGCTTTCATCTAAGAATTACTCAGAATTTTTATATTTAGATATTTTTGATTACATTTATTTATAAAAACATTCTTCTAGTTAATTATTACTAACAATTTTTTCAAAAAATTAATTGAATTTTTTATGTGATTGTCACTTCGCAAAAACTTACTATAGTTGTTATAATATTTATCTTGATTAATGATTTTTTAAATAAACAAACTAGTTATAACAGTTTTTTAAGTTGAAGTGAATTTACTTCTATTCTTATGTTAAGGGCATAGGGGGGAGGGGTAAAACACTTTTTTCACAGTTTGATCTTAATTTATATAGTTATTACTAAGCTACTAGATGCTTTATACAGGTTTTAAAAATTCAAAATAATTTTTAAGATATATTTTACTATTGTTCTTATCTTAAAAGTTTATAATTTGTTACCTGTGTTTACCATCATTTCTCACGCAGCAAACTACAATAAAAAAAGAATAAAGTTTTACTAATAATTTACTAAGAATATTTAGTAATATTTATCAGTAAAAAAAATTTAACATTTTCGCAGGAACAAATCACAATGAAGGTGATCATGGGCTTGTAAATATTATAAAACTAACATTTTCGCAGGAACAAATCACAATGAAGGTAATTAGGGGCTTGTACGAGGGGGTGACCACCCCGGAACTGGACAAACTGGCCGCGGAGACCGCCGCCCAGATGACCACGACCCACCCCGATTACGCGGTCCTTGCTGCCCGGATTGAGATTAGCAACATGCACAAGGAGACCGTCAAGCAATTCTCCAGTTAGTTGATTTAAGTTAAAAAAAGAATAAAAAAAAAAAGTTGAAAAAAATAAATAAATCAAAAAATTTAAGTTAAAAAAAATTATTAAAAAAAAAATAATAATAATCTAAGTTAAAAAAATATAATTAATTTCACAATTTATTTTATAATATTATTGCACAAGGAGACCGTCAAGCAGTTCTCCAGTGAGTTGATTTGTTGTTTAAACAATTAATTAGAAAATATAATTAAATACTATATACTTTGTTTGACTTGTTAAAATTATTTATTGTTATTATTTTTTAAATATTTTTCAATAAAGTTTGAAATGCAATAATATTAAAAACAAGTCGATTGAAAGTTGCAAAGCATTAAGCAGTAAGAAATTTGGTTCGATTGATTTGTTTTACAATTTGATAGGTTGTTTGATTAATTTGAAATCATGGGTTGACAAACTGGCAAGCATAAAGCATTCAACCTTTTGTTTAGATTTATTTATTTTGTTTTCAAAAAAAAAAAATTGAGTGTTATTTATAAAAGAATTTTAATTTTATTTTGTTCAAAAGTATTAGTAAAAAGTATGTTTTCGTAAGCACATTGAAAACATTACTTTTCGACCTGCAGACCCCTAATTAAGTATGAAACTGATTGTAAAGAGATATAGTAAGATTACAAGCATCTTATATACTATTATTAACAAATAATTTTAAATGAAACAGTTGCTGTTGAAGACTGTTTTTTGATTACGCAGTAAGATATTGTTTAATAAATAAGCATTAATTAAAAAGTGTGTTCCAGCATCAAAAATGTTTACAAATAACTACAAAAATTTAGTTGAGAAAGTGTTGTTGTTTTTATTGTTGATAATAATTGATTTTGAAATTGGAATCTACAGAACTATTTGATTCCCATGTGTGTAATTGTATCAAATGTTTTTAAAGCAATAAATAAAAACTTGCGATAGTAAGTGTTTTAAACAACTTATCTTTGTTTATTTTTGATAGCGTTTGTAAATTCTTATTTATATATTTTTTTTAACTGTAAAATATTTCATTTCAGCTGTTATGACAAACTTACATGATTATGTGAACCCAAGAAACGGAAAGCATTCTCCCTTAATTTCTGATGAGTGTTATGACATCATAATGGAACACAAAGATGTTTGTTTGAGCTGAAATTAGTTTTTAACATTTTTAAATATTGATAAAATATAATTGTTAATATGAACTCTATTATTTTTTTGACTCACCAAGTTTGTAAGTTATTTGTTAAATTTGTAAAAAATAGGTGTATTAGTTAAACAAAACAAAATTGAAAAAATAATCTAAGTAAAATAAAGTAAAAAATAACTATTTTAAACATTGTTGATCTATATCTTTTACATTAAAAATATAATATAATAACTATTCACAGAGGCTGAACTCAGCAATTGTATACGACAAGGATTTTTCCTATTCCTACTTTGGTTTCAAGGTAATAAACTCATTATATATTAAGCAAGTATGTCTTAAATTAAATTGTTTGTCAATAATGTGTTAAATGTTATAACGAAATAATATATATTTTTTAAACTATTTAGAAAAATATAGTATTAATGATAAAACTCAAGTAAATTCTCCAGCTGGTGAAAAAAAAGATTTATTTTAAATAAAAAATAATTTTAGCTATTTAAAAGTTTTTAAAATAAATAAATGTCATTTAGTTCCATAGTATATGTTCAAAAAAAGTTTAATCAAATAGAATGAAGTTTTTGACCAATAAATTTAATATTATAAATAAGCAATCCAAATACAATAAAAACCAGTTAAGACATTGTTAAAAATTTTAAGGCAAGTAATTAAAGTTTCAAGCAATTAATTCAGACATTGGAAAGATCTTACCTGTTGAAATTATGGTAAATTTAGGTTATGCAAAAAACTTGGTAAAAATTATTTGCAAAATACTTATAGTTTTTGAAAAAAAATTCAGACGTTGGAAATATCTTACTTATTGAAATTATGGTAAATATAGGTTATGCAAAAAACTTTGTAAAAATTATTAGCAAAGTACTTATATTTTTTTAACAACAAATTTAGACTTTGGAAAGATCTTACTTGCTGAAATTGGATGGAAAGATAGCTGAAAGACCCCAACATATGCTTATGAGAGTTGCCATTGGTATCCACAAGAAAGACATCGAAGCCGCTATAGAGGTTTGAAATAACTTAGTTATACGGAATTAGTGGTAAAATTTGTTATAAAACAAAATAAAATGGTTGTTAGTATCCATAAGAAATACATTGAAGCCGCTATAGAGGTTTGAAATAATTTAGTTGTATGAAATTAATGGTAAAAATTATTGTCAAATAAAATAAAATGGTTGTTAGTATTCCTAAGAAATACATTGAAGCCGGTTATTATAAATTGATTGCAAATAAGACCACTTATACCAGAATAATGTAGTTTTAAGGAAAGTTTATAACTAGTTATTAATCACTGTCATTATTTTTTTTCGAATCATTTTTCGTTGTTGAGTTTTGTATTAGCTCAGAAAAATAAAATTTAACTTGATACAATGCTTTTTTTATCCAAAAAAAGCATAAAATATTTTAAGCTTTTTTTATAACGTCAAGTTTTTTATTTATTAAATTGCTTAAACATTTCGTTTACATTAAATTAAATTTACTTAACTGGTAAATTTTTTGTTTGCAACAAATTTCAAAAGCACATTCATAATATTTATCAACAAAAAAAAAGTTTTTTTAATAATAAATTCAGTTTTTTTATTAAGTTATTTTTTTTATGTTTTAATTGTTTATTCATTCTTTAATTAGATTTAATTAGTTTGTAAACTTTATACTTGCAATGCATTCCTAATATTTATCAACAGATGTTTTCTTAAGACTACTTTATAAGTCTGAAAAGCTTTATTAGTGCATTTAACAAATATTTAAATAACTTTGAAATGCACATTGCACGTTTGTTTTGCAAAGAATGTAGAAATTTAATTTAACAAATAACATGGTCATTAATAATAAAGCATTCAATTAAAATAAGTAGTATAACATTTCAGGCTTACAATTTGTTAGAGAAAAACGTGATTTTGAGTGGAATTTATATACACATTATGTTTTTTTAATAAACTTAAATTATTTAATTGAGCTACTAATTTAGTATTAATTAACATAATTTTTATTAAATCTAATTAGATAATATCAGGGTTGCCACACACTCAAATGAACTCAAGGAGTTTCCAAATTATAGAAAGTCTCAAGGAATTTTGATTTTTATTTTAAATCCAGGGAAACTCAGGGCAGTTTTGATTTTTTATAAAAATTTTAGGGAAGTTTTAAGATTTTTTAAAGAATATCAGTGAACGTTTTTTCTAGATCTAGAATAAGATTTAGTTAATCCAGTTTTAATATTTTTTTCAAAAAAATTAATTTATTTATTTTTAAGTGCTTATTAAGAATTTTTTTAGTTCTTCAATTTTCTTAGAACTAACAATGTAATTTTTAATAATTTTATAATAATTAAAATATTTTTAAGGATTAAATTACTCAGGGAAACTCAGAGAAGTTTAAGGTTACTCAGGGAAGATTTTTTGACTCAAAGAGTGGCAACACTGTAACAATCAGACTTACAATTTGTTTTCGGAGAAATACTAAAACAAAAATTAAACTAACTAAATAATATTACAAACTTACAATTTGTTTTCGGATAAATACTAAAACAAATTAAACTAAATAATATTTCAGACTTACAATTTGTTGTCGGAAAAATGGTAAAACAAATAGAACTAACTAAATAATATTTCAGACTTACAATTTGTTGTCTGAGAAATGGTTTACCCACGCGACTCCCACCTTGTTTAATGCTGGAACAAACAGGCCTCAACTTTCCAGGTACGTATTTGTTTATTTTAATTTATTTTAAAGTTTTGCTTATTTATTATTTTATATTTTTAAGTTTATTTTTTAAATTAAAAACGATATAAAATAGTTTAATAATGAGAAATGTTGTGGTAAACTGAGTGAATTCTCAAATACTTAGATATGAAAATTAGATTTTACAAGTTTAACTTTTTGTCTTAAATTAAAAATATGACATGAAATTTATGAGATTGGACAAATTAATGAGTGAATATTTTTTCAAACTATTGACTTAAAATGTTGCTTTTTGAAAAATTATGAAGAAGCATAATTAAGAATACGAGCAAAAAGTTTTAAAATGAAATATTGAAAGTTAATTTATTTGTATTGCCTTTGTTTTAAATTTTATAAATAAATAATATCAAACTTATAATCCCAGAATAATTTTAAAACACAGAGAAAAACAAGTTTTAATAAGTCCATTATTTTTGAGTGTTAACTTGTATGACCTCTGCTATTAAACTAATTTTTTATTCTTTTTTATTTAAACAAGTTTTGTTTTTAACCTCTAGTTACCACTTATTTAAAGTTGTTTTTATATGTTTTATCTTTTAGGTAATAATGCTTTATATTATCACTTATTGCTAAGCAAAGATAATTAAAATAAACTAGAAATTTTATTTTCCAATATTTTTGCTGTTTTTTTTAATAATACTTCCGTTAAACTCTCAAACTCATTGAATCAGTAATTTGAAAAGTACATTTGGCCGTTTTACAACTTAATGTCTTTTTAATGATCTGTTTTAAACATTTTTTTCTGTCTTTTTTTTAACACCTATAGTTTTGTTTGCTTGTTTTGTAAATTACCAAACAAAGAATTAAAAAAAAGTTTTATAAGTAGTTTTAATATGTTTACAGATTAAAAAATTGAATATAAACTTAGTAAATGTTATATAAATTATTATTATATAATACAAAATATGATAATAATATCTATCAAGGCGTTTATAATTCGAATCTGTTTACATATACAATTGAAATACAACTTTTGGGAGTTTGTTTTGAGTTAGTATCAATATAAACATCTTGTACAAAAAGAAATTTTGCAAGTTTAACTGCTTAGCAAATAAAGTTTAATAATCTATTCAAGGTTGCTACTTTACCTGGAAAAACCTGGAATTCGACAATTTAGGCAAAAGTTATCTGGAAAAACCTGGAATTTTGATCAAAAAGCCTGAAATTTTTAATAATTTTATCATTTTCAATTGTAAAATTTCGATTTTACACAAAAAATCTATCATATAAATAAGATTTTTTGTCGTCATCAAAATTTTTTTGAATTAAAACTACATTTAAAGTAACTTTACAGTATCTTTTCAATGTTTTTATACTATTTAACACAGTTTCTTATATAGAAATTAGCTTATTACTAAAAATAGACCCAAAAATGTGTACTTTTAAAAACCTGTTAAAATTTTTGAAAAAGCGAGTGGCAACCCTGTCTATTCTGTCTTCCACATGTTTTTGTACAAAATTAAAAATCATTTCCAAACAGTTGCTTTCTACTAACCATGCAAGAGGACAGCATCCAAGGAATTTACGAAACTTTAGCGCAATGTGCGTATATTAGCAAGCAGGCCGGAGGGATCGGATTGTCAGTTCACAATATCAGGGCATCAGGATCATATATCGCCGGTGTTAGTTTATTTATTTGTATTTGTTATATATGATTATAAATTTTTTTGATATATCGGATTGTCAGTTCACAACATCAGGGCATCAGGATCCTATATTGCTTGTGTTAGTTTAATTTTTAATTGTTATACAGATAAATTAAACTGAAAAAAAAAATACAAGCAAATATTTTTTCATAGACAAGTTAAAGTGTTTAAACAATTTTTCGTCAGGCTAGTTTAAGTTTAAAAAACAGACAGACATTCTTAACTATAAACTGATAATTTTCATTCAGCTTAATCTATATTAACAAATAGTTCATGTACAGATAAGCAAGTTGACGTATATTTTGAAAAAAGTTGAAAATTGAAATTCAATTGAATTGATTTAATCATGTAATATAATAAACAAATAGTTTTTATACAAACAAATTAAGGAAGTATTCTACAGCACTGAACAAATAAATTGAACAAACAGTTTTTATACAAACAAATTAAGGAAATATTCTAATGCACAAAGCAAATAGATTAAACAAACAGTTTTTATACAAACAAGTTAAACAAATATTTTTCACACAGACAAATAAATTAAATATTTTCACATAGACAAATGGAAATTCCAATGGACTGTTGCCGATGCTTCGAGTGTTCAACAACACAGCGAGATATGTGGATCAGGGCGGAAACAGGGTTGGTGTTTGTATTTGTTAAATATTATTTTTTAGTCCAACAACCAGGGTTGCCACTTTACCTGAAATTTGACAATTTAGGCAAAAAAAACCTGGAAAAACCTGGAATTTTAACAATTTTCACATGTTCAGTAGTTTGACTCAAAAAATCTATCATACAAATAATTTTTTTTTGTTATTATCAAAAATTTTTTATTAAAAAACATACAAAGTAGCTTTACAGTATATTTTCAATGTTATTACATATTTAACACAGTTTCTTACCTTAAACTTAACTTTAAACTAAAAATAGACCCAAAAATGTGTACTTTAAAAAACCTGGAAGAAATTTGGAAAACCTGGAAAAGTGTTTGAAAAAACGAGTGACAACCCTGAATACCATTTTAAAAATCTAGAACCTTAATCTATAGTTGTCAGAAAGTGTGTACCAATTACTTACAAAACATTGTATAATCATTTAATACTGAGCAGTTGTTCAGTAAATGTTGTGTGCACCTTATAACAAGTAACATGTCCTTAATTGTTTTATTTTACAATTCATTAATAACAATGAATTTTATTTATACTTGTATTTCAACTACCCACAGAGACCCGGAAGTTTTGCCATCTACTTGGAACCGTGGCACGCGGACATATTTGAGTTTCTCGACGCTAAAAAGAATCACGGTAATAAGTATTATTTTATTATTATTGTTTAAATATTATTTGTTACATTCTCCTTACAGGTTTGCCACACTTAAAACTTTTTCACTTTGTTTAAAAAAACAGGCTGCCTCAGGCTTTTTAGTAATTTTTTTTCAGCCATCCCACAGTAAACCAAATTAACAATAATGTTTATTTCTTTTAAATAAAATTTTAGCAAGTCTAAAATATACTCTTGACTCCTTATGACTTTAAAACCGCGTTTTGTTTAAGTTTTTATCAAAATTACTTAATCAAGTCAACATTAATCAGCTAAAAAAATTTCATTAGTTCAAGGTGCTAGGTAATACTAGAACAGCACAAAAATTTTGTTTAAAGCATTAAAAGTTTTGCTCTCTAACCCCGCTTTTATTCTTCAACTCAACTATATTTTAAAACGTAAGGAAGATAGTAAATTTTTTGGAAGTACGATAATATTCAAACTCTACCTTTTAAGTTTTAATTTAGCAATTTCATACACTGATATGATTTTTATTCCTAAAATAAAAAACACAAAAACCTCGTAAAAGCCGACGAAGGGCAAAGATCCTAATAACAAGTCACAATTTTCCAAATCGCAATTTTTGCTACATTTTTCAATCCCGCTTCAAATTTACAAAACTACATCGCGCGGTATAATTTGTTCAATCAAACAAGTTTCTTTATCTTGCAACAAGTTGTTGATTTTAAAATTTCCCGCCAACCAGGCAAGGAGGAGCAGAGAGCACGTGACCTGTTCTACGCGTTATGGATCAGTGATTTGTTCATGAAGCGCGTCAAGAAGGACCAGCAGTGGAGCCTGTTCTGCCCCAACGAGGCCCCTGGACTGCAGGACGTTTGGGGGGAGGAATTCGAAGAACTTTATGAAAAGTTTGTTTGTTTATTTTATATATGATGAATTTGAAAAATTATATGAAAAGTTTGTTTGTTTATTTAAATATTATGGGTTTCAACAGTTATACATAAAGTTTGTTTGTTTATTTTTACTATTATATTCAACATAAATATTAATATGTTTAAGAGAAAGAATTTGAGAAATTATATGAAAAGTTTGTTTGTTTATTTTATTGTGAATTTTAATAACTATATGAAAAGTTTGTTTGTTTGTTTTATATATGATGAATTTCAACAATTGTATGAAAATTTAGTTTGTTTTGTTGTTTTATATATGAATTTGAATAACTATATGAAAAGTTTGTATCATTGTTTTTATCATTTTCCAAACAAACGTTAATAAAATGTTTGGGGGTTGAATTTAAGGCGTTGTGTGAAAATTGTCGTTGATTTTTTGATTCATGATACTAAAAAATTACATTTTTAATAATTCGAAGAACTATATGAAAAGTATGTTTTGAAATTATTTTTGTTGCGTTAATTTTTTTTTGACGGTTCGTCTTGGGTTTTTCTAAAAATTCATGCAAAAAAAAAAACAATATTTTATATTTTGTAAATGGTATATAAAAAGTACTTTTCTACAATGATTTCAAAAGACGTAAGAAACTCATTTGAACGATGACTAGGTGTTGCAAGGTTCTGTGTGCTTTGAGCAACACTCAGGGTCGCCACTTTACCTGGAAACCTGGAAAAACCTGGAATTTTGAACAAAAATTACTAAAAAAAAACGTGGAATTTTTAACAATTTTAACATGATAAGTTGTAAAATTTCGATTTGACTCTAATAATATATCATAAAGACAAACATTTTTTGTCATCATCGAATTTTTTTTAATTGAAAACACATTTAAAATAGCTTTACAGTATCTTTTCAATGTTTTTATACTATTTAACACAGTTTCTTACCATAAACTTAACTTTAAACTATAAGTAGACCCAAAAATGTGTACTTTTAAAAACCTGGAAGAAATTTGGAAAACCTGGAAAATTTTGAAAATACGAGTGGCAACCCTGAACACTTGAATCGCCATGTTTAAAAATAAACAAACCCCTCGCAGGTATGACGTGCTCCGGATAACTCGATTATCCGCACATGTTCGATTCGATTATCCGTGAGATCGGATTATCCGAACACTTGAATCAACAAAAATAATCAATCAATAAAACTCGTCGCAGGTACGAACGCGAGGGCAAGGCGAGGAAGACGTTCCCCGCCCAGCAGCTCTGGAAGGCCGTCCTGGAGTCGCAGACGGAAACGGGAACCCCCTACATGGTGTATAAGGACGCCTGCAACAGGAAGTCCAACCAGCAGAACCTGGGCACCATCAAGAGTAGTAATCTGTGCACTGAAATTGTGGAGTTCACCTCCAAAGACGAAGTGAGTAGCAAGTAGTTAGAAATATTAAAACATCTCCAAAGATGAAGTTTGAATGAGTTTTGTTGCTTTTTAAATACATTTTCTCTATTATTTATTTTAACAGTTAAATACTAACAAAACAATTTTTCTCTCCTATATTTGCGTGTAGGAGATCCTCAGTTGTTGTAAACAAGTCTAGAAAATTTTTTTTTAAATAAAATAAATGGAAGTAAAACAAAATAAAATTCACAATTATATATTTTACTATAAAAAGAATTAAACTTGGTACTGAGAGGGAATTCACATCGAAAGATGAAGTTAAAATAATTATAATATTTTCATTTTTATTTTTGTTATACACGTCTTGTATCTTAACATAATTAATGAGGTTTATTAAATAAAAGGTTGAAAAAATTGTTCATTTTTTTATAAAAATGTATTTGTAATTTCTGTACTTTGGAACCGGTAGCTCCTTTCCATATGAAACAATCTCTAAAAATATTTTTACATTAATTTTTAATCGTGATTTTACATCTTTTTTCACACAGGTAGCAGTATGCATCGCTTGCCCCAACAATGATAAAAACATAATTGAACAACTAAATTTACAAATAATATTTCAATAGACACTAAAACTTGAATACTTTCCTCCACACAGGTGGCAGTGTGCAACTTAGCGTCGCTCGCTTAAACAGTATTAATTTACATTGTTCCATTAAGTTTATAAAAATCAAAATTTTACAATTATATCTATTAAAAACTAATAATAAATACTACAGTAGTTATTTTCTCCACACAGGTGGCAGTGTGCAACCTGGCATCGCTCGCCCTCCCCAAATTCGTCAAAACTGCCCCGGGCGACGTTCCGGTCTTTGATTTCCAGAAACTCTACGAAGTTACGCAGGTGGTCACCAGAAACCTGAACAAAATCATCGACATCAACTACTATCCGGTTCCCGAAGTAAGAATTTTTAAATTTGTGTTTAGTATGGCTTGATTTTTTTGTATCTTGAAATACTTATATTTTGTTTTTAGTTATGTTGATAAGGCCTTGTCGAAAGATTCTACATTAAGTTGTTTATTATCAATGTGTTACTGTTATGTCAATTTTTTTTATAAGTTTGGAGAATAAACCTATTACTAAAAAAAAACATTTGTCTCCCAGGCAAAAAATTAAAATGCGAGACACAGACCTATTGGCATCTGTGTCCACGGATTAAATAAAAAATATCTTACTAAATATCAAGTAATTTTATAAAGTTGTTATTTATCGTTATTACTAACCTAAAAACATATTTACCTTCAAAATACACTTTCTCCTAATATACGTCGAATATATATATATATATATATGTTCTTGTTAAAAATAAATTTAGTACCTAGGCAAAGACATCAAATATGCTTCACAGACCGATTATAAGGACGGGAGTTCAGGAACTGAATAGAACATATAATTTAATTTTGCTCTATCTTCAAAAAATACTTTCTCCTCACCAGGCGAGGAACTCCAACATGCGTCACAGGCCGATCGGGATCGGAGTGCAGGGATTGGCCGACTGCTTCATCCTGATGCGGATGCCGTTCGACGGGGAGGAGGCGCAGAAGCTCAACGTTCAGATATTCGAGACCATCTACTACGCGGCGCTGAAAGCTTCGTGCGAATTGGCGAGAGAGGAGGGCAAGTACAGCAGTTACGAGGGAAGCCCCGTATCCAAGGGGGTTAGTTGGAAATATATCATATTTATTATTATATTATTAAGGGTGTTTATAGCACTTATGGGGAAGCCCCGTTTCCAAGGGGGTTAGTGATTATTTTATTTTTAATTATATATTTTTAAAGTTAGTTTTTAATATTTTATTTGCAAAGGGTGTTTATAGCTCTTAGGGAAGTCTCGTTTTTAAGGGGGTGAGTGTTAAAATATTTTTATATTAGGAATTATTGTTTTTTGTTAGGGAAGATTCTGCTACAAAAGAAGTTCTGTTTTCAAAGGGATCTGTCCGTAAAATTGTAAATGTTTTCAAATTTATGTTTTTCTAAGAAGTCTTATTTTTGCGGGGTCGCTTGTTTTTATGAATGTAATATTTTTATTATTAGAAATAACTGGCGAGAAAGTTAAAAGTTGTAAATTGTTTGATAGTTGTTATTTTATACTTTTTAAATTTTCATGTCTGAGAGGTGTGCTTGTGTTACTAATTTTTTAAACTTCTATGTTTTTTGCTGTTTTTGAGCAGTGCTTATTCTTTAAACATTTTGTTTCTAGAAATCTAATCTTTTAATTAGATTATTTCCTAAGTTGTCAGTGTTTACTGAATAGGAATATTTAAAAGTTTTTGTTCTTCATATACATTTATACAAAGCAACCTATTGTACACATAAAATTTTATATTTAAATAACAGCTCCTCCAATACGACTTGTGGGGAAAAACTCCAACTGACTTGTGGGATTGGGCGAAACTGAAAGAAGAAATTAAACAGTTTGTTTTTGTTATATTAATTAAAAGAAGAAATTAAACAGTTTGTTTTTATTATATTAATTAAAAGTAGAATTTGTGTTAAGAATTTTGTTTTATTAATTAACCAGACGAACAATTTAACATTTTATTCTTATATAATTCTTATATGTTTAGGATTTTATAATCTAACGACCCAGAATCATTTATTATTATTTCTTTTTTTTAACAAAATTTTTGTTGTTATTATTTTTGTTTTAAACAAAAAAAAAACTTATTATTTAAACAGACACGGAATAAGGAATTCCTTATTGCTAGCACCAATGCCTACAGCGTCAACAGCCCAAATATTAGGGAACAACGAGTCGATAGAAGCATACACTTCTAATATTTACACTAGGAGAGTTTTATCTGGTTAGTAATTGATTGAATTAATTAATGTTTTTTACTTTCTTCCTGAAAATCCTGAACAAAATTCGGTCCAATCAAATTAAGTTTTTACTATTCAGATATTGAACCAATGGCTTTAAGGCAGGGGTCGGAAAACTGCGGCCCGCGGGCCACTTTGAATTTTTTTATAATCTAGTTTAATATATTAATATTCAAAAACAAAAAATTAGTGTTATCTTTAAAGGATAACCTATCGCCTTTTTTTTTTTGTTCGAAATAAAAAGTCTTTAAATATGTTTTTTAAAGCACATAAAAAACGTTCCTTTTTGACCTGCCGACCCTTGCTTTAAGGTATGCCGCAGAATACTGTCTGGTTTTTTGTAGAGTTATGTAACACAACACTTTTGTTAATGTTCTGAATGAATTTGATTTAAAAATTGTAGTGAATTTTATTTTTGCTAAATTCTGTTCAACACTCGCAGTGACGTCATTTAAGTAAAATCGGAAGTTTTTATTAACTTTTTTATATATAGTAAGTTTAAATGAGACAGAGATAACTGGAATTTTAGAGCATGTTATTATTTCAAAGCCAATTATAAATTGGCTCTTAACAGAATAATAGTAGTCGAGTAGTTCACAAAAGAGGCATTGCCCTTTACATCAACTACTCTGAGTTTAAATAGTTTTCCTTTCAAGTTGATTATAGTGTGCAGTCTTATAGTTTAACAGTATAGTTTAAGTTATATGTAACGCTATCTGCCCTGCGTTGTGATAATAGTTAATAAATTTACAAAATAACTAGTTGTAAACACTGACAAGTTTAAATTTATTAAAGCACTATGACGTTTGCTTAACGACGAATTTTTAGTACAAAATGCTATTCTTGTTGTAGCAACGGTCAGTTTTAATATTGCTGGGAGATTGTGAGTTCGATATCAAGTCAGAGTCGCCATTGAAGTCAGCAGATACTGATGGCTCAGTATCTGCATGACCCGTTAACTTATTTTTATGTCTTAAGCCCTTCTTAGTCTTAATCATTCTAATGGTATAGTAATCACTTAAATAGTAGCTTAAACTAAAAACAACCAGTTATAATTTACACAGCACAGTTTAATCAACAATATTTAATAACAAATGTGATTTAAAAAATACGTATTAACTCAAGTAAAATTATACAAAAAGTTGATAAAGCTAAAGAATAATTTAATAATTTCTTCAATAAGCAACAAAGTTTAATCTATAATTTGGTACTTCTTTTAAAGTAACAAATTTACAAAAATTTAAACACTCAACTGCAATCCACTCAAAGTTCCAATTCAATGTCATCAACTAGAGTTCATAAATAAAACTGACCGTTGCTACAACAAGAATAGCATTACAACTAGTTATTTTGTAAATTTATTAACTATTATCACAACGCAGGGCAGATAGCGTTACAGCTTTACACACAGGGTTTTGTGGTTTTATACAGGGTTGCCAAAAAACCTGGGATTTTAAACAACTTTTAAGTGTTGAATGATAAAATTTTTGATGATGACAAAAAAATTATGATAGATTGAAGCTTAAAGATATCTTATCGATGTTGTTATACTATTTAACACAATTTTTAACCTAAAACTAAATTTTAAACAGGAAATCTATTGTAAGAAAGAGAATCTAAGGTGTGTAATTTTTAAAAACCTGGAGAACATTTGGCAACCCTGCCTTGAGTTAAATTAGTTGACTCTTCGAGTTGATTATAAGTATGCAAGTCTTGTGATTATGTAAAAAACTTATGTGAGCTAATTGAATGATGTTGTTTTAAAGCTGACCTTAAAATAATAACATGACAATTCTGAGTTTATAAAGTATGAATTTAAGATGTTATTGATCTTGATAAATAAGATAATAAACACAATTAATATTAATTTAGTTATATTCAGGTTAGCTCCATGTAGTAAACAATAATTTTTTGACATATCTAACTGGTCTTAATAAACGAAATAATCGCCATGAATTATTATTTTCAGGTGAGTTCCAGATAGTCAACCACCATCTTTTGAAAGATCTCACCGATCTTGGTCTTTGGACTGAAGACGTAAAACTTCAGATGATTGCAAATAACGGAAGCATTCAGGTGAATTGTTTTGTATATTTTGAATTTTTTTTTACAAAACCTGTAACCTTTCATTAAATACAAATTTTGGTCAAAATAATTCGGGTTTTTTTGACGAAACTTCCTAAACAGAACATCTCTGGGAAATATTACAAAAGTAAATAAAACATTTTAAAAACTATCAAAATTTACATCAAGTTCAATTAAATTGCAAGACTTCTTATAAAAAGATCTCTTTTTCTTTCACAACAACCAGAAACGCCACAAAGATAAAAGAAGCTGTACAAAACAGTTGATAGAAAAAAAAAAAAATTTAACAGAACATAACATTAATCTGTACATAATAGTGTGGGAGATAACAAATAAATATTAAAAAAAAGTCAAAAATAATAGTAATATATAAAACTCTTTTCAGAACATCAAAGAAATTGATATAATCTAAATAATTTCAAACAGAACATCCCAGGAATTCCCGCGGACATCAAGAAGTTGTACAGGACTGTGTGGGAGATCAGCCAGAGGAAAGTGATAGACATGGCCGCCGACAGAGGCGCCTACATCGACCAATCACAATCCTTGAACATTCACATCGCGCAACCCTCGTACAAGAAGCTCACTTCCATGCATTTCTACGGGTGGGAGAAGGTATTGAGTGTTTTATATTATTAAGAAGTAAAATAAAGTATTTATGAACTTTATTTCTACGGGTATTTTATTATTTAAATAAAATGTATTTCTACGGGTGGGAGAAGGTATTGAGTGTATTAAAAGAAATATTTATTGAAATGAAGTTGAGAGTATTTCTTATTGAAAATGTTTTTTGGTTAATTTTACTAGGAAATTGACTTAAAATTGAAATGTGTCGTTGTTTATTTACAATCATGCTTTTCTGCGAGTGGGAAAAGGAATTGAGTGTTTTATGTTATTTACAAGTAAAAAAAAATCGTTTATGCACATCCATATTTTATCTACGGATGAGAAAAGGTTTTAAAGAGTTTATAACTCTTGAAAAGATGATCAGTGAGTAATAGATTATGAAGGGTAATTAATTATAAAACCTTAAAGAGAAAAAAATTTAAAAACTAACAAGTATTAGATTTTGATATTATTTATTTATTTCCATCCATTTTTAAGTGTGAAATGAGGTTACTAGTTAATTTTATTATGTGACAAATTAACTTTCACGAGATAAGTTGTAATAACTTAAATAGAGTTAAAAAAAATATTTTCTAAATTATAAGCATTAAACGAACTTACACTAAAATACAAACATCCAGTCTTTTATAAGTTATGTGGTTATAAATTAAAAAAATCCCCTTAAACGCAACTGTTTTACCAGGGACTGAAGACCGGAATGTACTATCTGAGATCGAAGCCGGCCGCAGAAGCTATCAAGTTCACAGTCGACAAAAACAAGTTGAACAAATTGAGATCTGTGAACGGGGCTGGAGATAACAATGTTTGTTTGTTTATTATATTTACGCTGAAAAACAAGTAAAAACAAATCTGTTTGTAAGTCGATGTAAAGTGGTGATCTTTTCAAAAAATTCTAGTATTTTTTTAATTATCCAGGTATTAACAATATACTTAACAAAGGATAAATCTCAAACATTTACATTTTTTTTTGATTTATATTTGGATTTTAGAAAACAAATAAAGAGATCTCAACTGCTAGAAAAGAAATAGCATATTTATTCTATTAAGACTATATTATGCAAACTGAGTTTCGGTCAAAGACCTCGTCAGTGCTCGTATAAAAAATCTTGTTCAAATAGAAATATAATATTTTTAATTATAATCCAGGGCGGTTCAACATCGGCTATGGACAGTTCCATGGAGGACCTGACCCAAGCTCAACTCCAGTGCTCGATTGAAAACAAAGACGCCTGCATGATGTGCTCCGGATAACTCGATCATCCGCACACGCTCGATTCGATTATCCGTTCTGATTATCCGAACAATTTTTTCTCTTTTGGTTAAATGAATTATCTGATTAGTTTGATATAAATTTAGGTTTTTTATTAAGAAATTATCGAAACTTAATGGTTAAATCTTATGTTGAAAAGTATTCAAATTTTAATTTTGTAATGAAAACTAAATGGACTTGGTTAAATCGTTTATATAAAACTTATAATACTTAGTATTTTAAGCTGTTTTCAATAACTCAAGCCAATTTTACACAAAAACTTTTTTTATAGCACAATTTTATTTGTTGTTTTTTCTTCATTTTTTTTAATGTTCTGAAACCTGATTACAGTTTATTTTGAAAGTTGAATATTTTGATGATGTTTTTTTACTGTGTAAAAATTTTGATCGTGGTTTTACAGAATTCCATATTTTTGTTGTTTTATTAAATTTTGGAAAAAACAGTTGTTTACATGTTCTAATATAATGTAATTAGTGATAGAGAAACATATAAAACCTACTCATCAGTTTAAAAATGTCAGTGTATTAGTTAATTTAAAGTATAAACAAAATTTATTTAAAGTTTGGGCTGCAACTACGAATAATTTTCTAGCTGTTTCAAATAATTTCTTGGTGATTTTATTTGATTATAAAAATTAAACTAAAATGGGGAACCGCTTAGTACCAACCCGCGCACAATTTCCACCCGAGTCAATTTCACTTTTACACAGCATCACTTTTGGACGGAGTGTCATTTTTGCATGGGTGTCATTTTTCCACGAAATATCACATTTTTGTGATAGCGCTTTGCACAAAGCGTTCTGTTTGCATCAATTTTTACTGGTACCATTACCTGCACCAGTCGTCACTTTTGCACGGCCGAATTTTTTCAAAAATTAGATTAAATTAAGTCGACGAAGTCTATCTTAGTACACTTATTAAAAAAAAAACTAAATTTGTTAGATATAGTTTATAACTGTTTGAACACAATTGTTATTGCAAAACTATACTTAAATGTAAACTAAAAGCTAATTAAAAACTAAAGTAGAGTAAAAAATGTAAATTGAAATCTTTTAATAAAAATACGGACGATTTAAGGACCAAATTATAAGTTTTATTTTTAGACTAACTTTTTTACTTTGAAGTTCGTTGTTATTATTTTACAAGGTAAGAAAATTCACTTTTAATCATACGCCCATATAGCAACAATTTTTCAAAAGAGAGTGATAACTTTCCAAGACAAGTTAACTGCTGACATAAAAGATTCATTTTTTTTATTTCACTTGGAATTTAAGCAACAAAATTTATATCAAGATTTAATTTTTAAGGGATATAAACAAGTTTAAATATAGTAGACTACCGCTTAAGTACGCAAACTGAACCCGACCAAAAAGTGCGTACTTAGCACAGGTAGTGCGTACTTTTTGACGACATTATATAATATTAAATTTAGTTGTTTGTTTTCTTTCTTATAACTAGCCACCAAACAATTAAGCCAAATAAACAAGTATTTTTATTTTGAATAACATTTAATACATAATTCTAATCTGCAAAAATTTTAATAGATTTTAAAATGTTTTTTTTTTCTATAAAAAGTTTCTACATAATTAATACATAGATTTAATATAGAAAGTCAATGTCAGTCAATGATATAAAAAAGAATATTAAGCCATATTTTCCATGTTTTGTTTTGTTAGAGGGAAAGTACCAAACTACAGTGACTAGCTGGAAACAGCCTTGCGATTTAGGAATCATTGGAGCCCTGAAGAAAAGGTATAAGTATCTTTTTCTAAGCGATGTGCTGACATTTTATACCTTGAATGAAGCTTCCAAAAATATGGTTTTATACCAATCCAAGCAGCTAAGAAGAGGAGCAGCTGGTGTTGCCCATGGCCAACCAGAAAACTTAATTGATGCTGCCTGCTACATCACAGAAGCCTGGAATAATGTAACAGCAAAAGCGATCCAAAATTCCTTTCGGAAAGCTGGTCTAAAAATTCAATTTTTCGATCAAAATGATGACTCAAGTCCTTCAAAGGAGGTAGATGTTGAAGACCTTATACACGTGTTCAACAAAATGAAAGTTGAAATCAACCATCAACTAATTGAGCAGTTCGTGCAAATTGACGACGAAAACAGCCCAGAGTATGCTGAAGCAACTGTGATTGAAAATCAACAGGCAATTGGTGAACTAGAAAGAGGTGCTATTTACTTTCATGATGAAGAAAATGATGAGATGGCTGCAGGATCTAGTCAATGTCAGTTTCGTGGGTACACCGAGCTATACACTGAAGCTGAGGAAACAGAGTGAAGCAGCACTTGGTATAGCTCCTGAGCTCTACCACAAGCTAAAAAGCACTCATGAAAATATCAACGTTTGCTAAACAAAGCAGCCTTATCTGAGCAGGGCTTGCACAGAAAGAAAACTAAGCAGCTCACACTTTTTGACATGATGAAATAGAGCCAAGATTTTTTTTTTATCTGAATAGATTTTGTCTTTCTGGATAAGTGCGTACTTAAGGCGGGGTGCGTACGAAAAAAAGTGCGTACTTAAGCGGTAGTCTACTGTAGTTTCAGCCTATCATTTTGAATTTTTTTTAATAAGTTTAAATAGTTACATCGACTTTCATTTTTAGATTAAACTTTACTTTCATGTTAAAATATTACACATACTAATAGCTTTAGATCAAGCTTGAAAAAGTTGTACCGAGCGATGGCATACAAACATTAAGCAAATTTTAAGCCTAAATGATAAGTTGAACATTTAGATAAATGCAGATTTCTAAAACTACTATACTGTCAAACTCAATTATAAATTTTTTTAACAATACAATGTTTCATTCGCTTGAAACTAGTCAAACGAGATTATCAGTTGAATAAAATCTTATTCTAAATTTTAGATTTTATTATCTCGTTCGACTAATTTCAAGCGAGTGAAACATTGTATTGTTAATAAAATTTATAAATGATAATTCTTCTTATATTTAAGTTGAGAACTTTGATTGTCATCTTTAAAGTACACAATACTGTTAAACTACCTAAAAACAAGTGAAACTATGAAACTAATGTTTTATTTAACGAAAAAAAAATTTTTCAACTACAATTTTTTTCAAACACTCTTGACATTTGTAATATTATTCATAAAAGAAAATAATTTAATTCTGTCAAAAATCCTGCTTCTAGTAGCGTGTTTCTGTGCGTCTATGTATTTTTGATTTTTGACCAGGTCAAAATCACTTTTAAATTAGTTTCTATCAAAATAAATAAAAAATACTAAACAAGTAAGACTTTATAATTTTATTTTTTGAGTGTTTTACTTGGAAATAAATTTTAAATACCAATAAATATTTTTTTAAGTTAAGTTATAGGTTAAGTTTATTTTGATTTTAGTAGATTTTGTATTAAATAAATTAAAGTTTCGAACAGAAATTCTAACACAGTTTAGGACTAATTTGATTTTTCAAAATTTATGAAATTTGAAATGTTTAGTCCCAATTAACAATTCTCAGATCCACGAAGTAAAAAATTTAGTTCAAGTAATTTGATTGAATGTTTTCAATAAGTTTAACAAATTAGTATTTCGGGCTGCTTAAAAGTTTAAAAACTCTAAAGGTTTTAGCAATAAAAACCAGGCTTGTTGAATTGCTGTTAATAGACCAACATCGTTATTTTGTAGGCAACTACCCCTTTTCAGCCCGATGTGGGTTTAACTCTCTGATTTTTTGATTATTCTCTTTGGCAATCGGATTATTGATTGTTCAACCCACGCATGCTTGATTACAAAAAGTTTATAAATCACTTTGCTACTATTTCGAACGGTATCATGTGTTATTTTGTTATGTATTTCTTGTCAATGTTTAACTCGACCATTTATAAATCCAATGATCTGTAACAGTTTCAAATCAACTGTTTTGATAACTGCGATACGACTAAAGGGTGATGTAGGGTATACAAGACATTTTGCTAAGAATTTAAAACAATCAATACTTGGTTTTGTTTTGGCAATTTTAGACTCCAACAATGTCTAGGATGATGGAGTGAAATGTATGATCTTATTGACTTTTATTGCTACTTGTGTATAAAAATACGGTAGTTTACCTTCTTGACAAATTTCATACCTTCGTGCAATTTGTTGAGCTTTTCAACAAACTGATGTAATTGTTTTCAAAAATTCAGAATACTTGCAATAAACCTGAATTTTTGCATTTTCTGTCTCCAATTGACTGGCAAACCGGGTGAGACCGTTGATAACCCGTCTGTTTGTTGGCACACTGCGCAATTGAAAAGAAACATGCTTTGTGAGTATGCTCTTATTTTTAAATACTGTTTGAGTCATTTTTGATCGAGCAAATATTGAATTTGGATCATCTGTGCATGCTGCTTTCGTAACTTTATTGATAGTTTCTTCCAGTAGAATGTTTGTATACAAACTCTTGTTCACAAAAGTAACACAAATGTCTGTGTTCACAAAATTAAAATTTTTAAGTACTGTTTTTAACCTGAAAATATTCAATTTTTTTTATTTTCAGTATATATTTTTTAATATCAAGTTATAGATCTAACACGTGAAACCAATGTTGCTATCATACTTTTACTTTTATTTAAATTATTAAAGTTGCCTACCTAATAATATTTTTGTTTAAAACTACCAGTTACAAATGCTTAGATATATAATTTTCTATATTTTATAAGTATTATATATGACAAATGATATTATATATGACAGACAAACAAAAAACAAAAAACATAAAACAGAAGTATTTATATTTTCAGAGTAAAAAGCTGTAAGCAAAAAAGTTGAAATGTTGAAGTATTACACAAAGAGAAAATTTGTCAGCCCCTGTAAACGGAATACTAAATGCAACTCATGGAAAGCGTACTCAAGCAGAATATACATACAAGTCGTTATGCAATTTATTGCAGCCTCAAGGTTCTAGTTGATCTTGCAGAGGTTAATATTAAAACTTGTATAATGCTTTCATAGTGAAGTTGTAAGTCGTAAAAGTAATAATTTTTTTTTAAACTTGTTTAATTAATATAAATAAAATAGTATTTATTGGTCTATTGAAATCTCTTCATTGTTTTTATAATAAATAAAAAAGGTGTACAAGCTGAACTTGAACTAATATCAACATTAATTTTAGTTAATATAATTATAACATACTTTGCCATTATGTTAATGTGTCTAATTTTGACAAGTAGATTAAATACTTTGTTTGACATTGATACAGAATAAGAATACTAGAAAGTAAATAGCTAACATTAAATTAATATTTTTGAGAACTTTATTAAGATAAAATTTCGATGTTTAAGCTATCTTTTGTCCCTTATTTTAAGTTCGTTTATAATCATTAAGTTTTAGTTTTTGCGATGATTTAGTTGATTAGTAACTCAGATTTTAGTTGATGACATTAACAAAGCAATTATGCAAGATTTAATCTAATACACTAAAACTGTAAACAATTAAAATAATTTATGATAAGTTTAAAATTTCAAAGTAGTTTGAAGATTAAATTACAACCTTAAAGTAACCTGTTGTTATGAATAAGTATAACTTACTAAATTTAAATTATTATACATTTATTAAAAAGCATTGTGTTTAAACAAGTAAATTAGAAATAATAAAGGAAAAATAAAAAAGTACTATAAGTTACTATTGCATCAAGAAAACATCAGAAATGTTCTTAAATAAAAGCTTTATTAAACCACAATGCATTTTGTGATAAAATTTGTAGCTAAGAGTACAAAAAATATTTGTAGCTAAAATCTACAAAAACTTGAGTCTAATCTTTTTTGTTAAATTAGTTTTTGGTGTAAAAATTCATTTTGTACTTATATATTAATATTAGCTATTAGCATTATATTATTATTATATTATAATGCTTATATATTAGCAAACAGATTCTATAAATTAAAGCTGAGTATGCTTTTGCAAATATTTTTTTTTTAACTAGGAAAAACTTGAGGTTCAATTTTGTCCAGGTATTATAATTTACAAAAAATTATTAAAATGGCAAGTTTAGCAGTGAAGAGAATTCAGAACGAGTTAAAAGACTTGGAAGAAAGTGTGAGTTATTTTCTCTAGTATATATCAATAATACTTAAGTACAGTAATTTTTCTCATGAGTACCGCTTTATACATTTAAAAGTTATCAGATAAAGTTGAAATTTGCAGTTTAAATATTTACTTTATGGCTCAAAAGTGCATTATTATCTATGAGTTGTTACCTAAAAAATGTGTACTAAATGAAAATGAAACTGAATAAAGTATTAGGATATTTTAAAAGAAGTTATGTGTATATTAGTTTGAATTGATTAGTATTGTTTGTTAAATGATAACTTTTATTTCTATACTAATATTAAAAAATTGATTAACTTTTGAAAGTAAAACTTTGAGATTTTTTACTTTATAAGCATGTTAAATACTATCCTGTACTAAGTTGAACCCTGTTAAGTGATTTTGATAGTTAAACCATTTATTTGTTTTTATAAAGTTCTATTATCCTAATAAGGTTGTTATTTAACTATCTATTTCATTAAAACAGGATGATACGTCATGCAAGCTTGAATTGGTGGAAAATTCAATGAGTCACTTGAGAGGACAAATAGTTGGTCCTGAAGGAACTCCTTATGAAGGTTGGGTTGATTTCATTCTTAGTGTGTTTTACTGTATATTACAAAATGCTTATATAAAGAATTAAGATATCTGGTTACAATATTACTTAAAACAAACAGCGAAATTAGCAAAACTCATAAATTTCAAACAAAAATGTAGTGGTTTAGAAATAAAAACTTACCATATAAAACTGCTTGACCAACAAATAAACATGCAACCTTAATACTATGACGTCATAAAAACAATTTTGCTTTAATCAGGAGGCACGTACGAGCTGTCATTTGAAATTCCCGACGGATACCCATTTTCACCCCCTAAAGTGAAATTCATCACTAAAATTTGGCATCCGAACATCAGCTCTGTCACGGGAAGTATTTGCCTGGACATCGACTCCCGGAAAGATTCCTGGTTTGTGTCAAACTACTTTTGTTATAATTTATTGTGCAGTGTTGGACTCAGGCGTCAAACATGAGCCATTTAAATAGGACAAACAATGAAAAAAATTAAATCAAAATTTAATATGCTTTTTTACAAAATCTTCTTAAGTACTAAATTATAAAATGTTCGTTTACTTCATCTTTAAAAAAATACTTAATGTGTTATTTAGTTTGGTAAATGATTAGTACCAACATAGTTTAAAGAAAATTATTCGAACTTAATTTTATAGGTATTGTAATTTTGGCCATTTTTAACTTTATACCATTGGATTAGCTACTTATGTAAAAACGTTACTTACCAAAACTTATCAATATTTAATGTAACAATGATAAGAACATTTTAAAGTGTACTAAATAAATAAAAATATACGTATACAGTTAATTAGTCTGCAACATTTAGACTACCATACTCTATTTATATTTTTTATTATTTAGTAATGCCATACCGTTGTACATAGTGACAATATGTTAGTTGGCCACATCAGCTACTATATCTTTTTACAGGTCATCCATTTTTACACTGAGGACAGTGATGCTTTCCCTGCAAGCTCTGATGTCCGCCCCTGAACCTGACGACCCTCAGGACGCCGTTGTTGCGTCACAATACAAGAAAAACAAGGAGAATTTCGAACAGACCGCGCAGTACTGGGCCCAAAAGTATGCTGGAGATTAGATATATTTATGTTAAAATATTGTTATAAAAACGTTCAAATTATTAGACAGTGCATGTTACTTTTTTATTTATGCAATGGCAATATCACAAATAGGCTCGAGTTAATTCAACATTTAGTAGACGATGTTTATCTAAATAAAAGCAACATCTCAAATAACTTGTCAACGAGTTTTTTCATCTAAGTACATATTAAATCTGTACATTATTAAAATTCAATAAGGTTATACATTAAAAACAATACTTACTTAGTTTGTTTATGTAGAGTAAGCAAGTAACAATTTAGATACAACACCGGCATGTAATGTATTTCAACAGCAAAACCATCTGGATCCAAGAAATCTTATGATGATCTCGTGAAGAAGATGATGGAAATGGGAATAAGCGAAGAGGGATCAGTGAAGAGCCTCTCCAAGAGCAACTGGAACCTCGAAGCTGCCATAAAAGACCTTAGATAAACATTTTTATCCGCTTGAGTGCACACTTGCTGATCGATTATTTACTCGATATTGTAGCATTTGCCATGTTTGTACTTTTGTGAGGCATTGCCGGTTTTATAGCATTTAATGTGAAACTATGAGTAAGATTTTGTTATTTAAGTGTTCTGTAGTACCTATATGTGATTTTGTTATAAAAAACTTTAATGACTTTCTGTTGTGTTAATAATTGTTTATATATTATTAGTTTTCACTGTAAAATAAAATAATGGCTTAAGTGCCTTGTACTATTTTAGTAATACAACTACGTACTAAAATACTTATGTCTCAGACTAAAATCTAAAATATTTGTTTTGAACAGAAATTTACAAAATCTTAGTTTACCATTAATTTCAAACATAATAATGATGAACAACAACAAGTTAAACCTAAAAGATAATAATTTTTTTATATGTCAATTGTAAAATTAATGAAAAATAAATAACAAATTTTTATTTAAAGTTTTGAAAATATCAAAAATTGTATCAAATATTAAGAATAATTCAAGGTTCAAATTTAGTAAGCTTTACAGTTAAGCTAACTATTTCAATGAGTAGCCAGTAGGGTGGTTATATTGCTATATCTCTAATATTTATATCATAAAAACTAAGTAAAGTTTCAACTACATTAAAAAATAAAAAGCATTGAACTAAATTAAAATATATACCCTGCATACATTTTTTTCTTATTATTGATGACGTGGAACAATCAGACAAAAAGATGACCGTGTCCTGAATTGGTTTAAGCATTTTTATTTAAATCTTGTCTACATTTTTTTAGAAACGAAATTTTTATTTTATTTAGCTAACCAGTGTTATACTTAAAGGAAATGAACACAATTGAAATTGGTAAATTATAGTTAGTAATTCTAATAAGTTATTTTAAAATATAACTATAAAAAATCAACAATTTATTATAAGTTACTTAAATTATTTATAGCTAAAGTGTAGGAGCTAAAATGTTGCACAATTGTCTTATTAAAGCCATAAGTTGCAACCAGGGCTTCCAAATAAATAAACAAAATAAAAGGAGGCAGTTTGAATTTTTCATTTTTATTTCAAAAAAAGAAATCTAAATATAAATTCAATGATAGCTAACTACTTTATCTTCAAGTTTTTTTAGATTAGTGATAAATAAGATGTTTAAACTACTTGTCAAGTTTTAAACATACTAATCAGTTTATTTGAATTATATAAACTTAACTCAACCTAGATATTTATTTTAACTTTTTACAGTCTGTTTATTTAACGAAAGCATCTAAAGAATTTTTGTAGACTTAATTAAAGCTATTTCCTTTAAAACAATTCAACAAGCTTTAAACAATTTGCTCAATTACTTTAACGACTTACAACTTAACTTTGAAAGTGTTATGCACATTTTATAATTTATATTTTTATAGAAATATTATATTTTGGTTTTAATTAAGTCGCTGTAAGATTTTAGATACTTTTGACGTCATCAAAAATGTACAACAATTGTAAAACTACTTTTAAAATAAATCTGCTTCAAATTTGGTAGCTGAAAAAAATACGCACAAAAAGAATTATAAAAATATAATTATAAATAAATTTTAATTTTTTGTGGTTTTTATAAGATAATTTATAAACTAGTAAACAAAAACAAACTTTTAATGTGTTTACAACATATAAGAACAAATATTTAATCTAATTTTAGTTGTTTTAACTTTAAAAAAAAAATTAAAAAAAAATTTCAACTGCATGTTTTGGAAGTAACTTATATAACTTACCTTTTTTAAATATAACAATTTCATTAGATTTAGAACATGCATCTGTACACTTTTTACAATGAAGAGGTGTTTATAAAAAATAAAATTATCACTTTAAAACTAACTACAATCTGTATGAAATATCAGTACAGGAGTTGTCATTTTGTTTAGAGATTATTAGTTTTGTTTATTTTATGTTATGTTTGTAGAGCTGTTTCAAATAATCAAAAAGATTCTAAACTATCGTATAGATTGAAATAGCATTCATTAATCATCTCTTTACAAAGTTTTATATAAAATAAATTAGCACAAAACTAGAAAAACCTGAATTGGTTTAAGCATTTTTATTTAAATCTTGTCTACATTTTTTTAGAAACGAAATTTTTATTTTATTTAGCTAACCAGTGTTATACTTAAAGGAAATGAACACAATTGAAATTGGTAAATTATAGTTAGTAATTCTAATAAGTTATTTTAAAATATAACTATAAAAAATCAACAATTTATTATAAGTTACTTAAATTATTTATAGCTAAAGTGTAGGAGCTAAAATGTTGCACAATTGTCTTATTAAAGCCATAAGTTGCAACCAGGGCTTCCAAATAAATAAACAAAATAAAAGGAGGCAGTTTGAATTTTTCATTTTTATTTCAAAAAAAGAAATCTAAATATAAATTCAATGATAGCTAACTACTTTATCTTCAAGTTTTTTTAGATTAGTGATAAATAAGATGTTTAAACTACTTGTCAAGTTTTAAACATACTAATCAGTTTATTTGAATTATATAAACTTAACTCAACCTAGATATTTATTTTAACTTTTTACAGTCTGTTTATTTAACGAAAGCATCTAAAGAATTTTTGTAGACTTAATTAAAGCTATTTCCTTTAAAACAATTCAACAAGCTTTAAACAATTTGCTCAATTACTTTAACGACTTACAACTTAACTTTGAAAGTGTTATGCACATTTTATAATTTATATTTTTATAGAAATATTATATTTTGGTTTTAATTAAGTCGCTGTAAGATTTTAGATACTTTTGACGTCATCAAAAATGTACAACAATTGTAAAACTACTTTTAAAATAAATCTGCTTCAAATTTGGTAGCTGAAAAAAATACGCACAAAAAGAATTATAAAAATATAATTATAAATAAATTTTAATTTTTTGTGGTTTTTATAAGATAATTTATAAACTAGTAAACAAAAACAAACTTTTAATGTGTTTACAACATATAAGAACAAATATTTAATCTAATTTTAGTTGTTTTAACTTTAAAAAAAAAATTAAAAAAAAATTTCAACTGCATGTTTTGGAAGTAACTTATATAACTTACCTTTTTTAAATATAACAATTTCATTAGATTTAGAACATGCATCTGTACACTTTTTACAATGAAGAGGTGTTTATAAAAAATAAAATTATCACTTTAAAACTAACTACAATCTGTATGAAATATCAGTACAGGAGTTGTCATTTTGTTTAGAGATTATTAGTTTTGTTTATTTTATGTTATGTTTGTAGAGCTGTTTCAAATAATCAAAAAGATTCTAAACTATCGTATAGATTGAAATAGCATTCATTAATCATCTCTTTACAAAGTTTTATATAAAATAAATTAGCACAAAACTAGAAAAACTTAAATTGTTATAATGACATAAACTTTACTATGAAGTTATTAAACACTTTATTTCACTAATCAATAATCAATGTTACTTCTTTAAATTTTGTCAGTAAGACTTTTTATAATTTAAGTTTAACATTTCTCAATAATTTTCAATTGTTGACATCATTTAAAATTTACAATAAATTATTCATTTTTAGATTAGATTATTTTTGACAATTTACACTCATGGTAAGTTTAAAAAAAAAAATTGCTTTTAAAATATATAACCCATACAAGTTTTACCTAAAGTCCTAAACTCTTAGCACTTGAGCAAGAAATCCCTCAAATAGCGTTGCTAAGAATTTAGGTAAAACTTGTATGGGTCATACATTTTGAAAGAAATAATGAATTCGGAAAAAAGTATCACAACATTATAAAACATAACTATACAAGTCTGTTAAAAAAAAATTATAACAAAAGTTGGAAAAAAAAAATTATAGCATCGTTTAACACATTTAAATACATATGTTTAAGATTTGAAAAAAAAAATAAGAAAAGTCTGTATTGTATAAATAAAAAACTAGAGAAAAATTGAATTTTTAAAGGGGCCCCATTCAAAAAGTCAAACCCCAATTCTACGGATTAAAATTAAAGACAAAGGACCGTTCTTTAGAATAAAAAAAAAAGTTTTTTATAAGCTATTAAGATAAGGACATAATTGGGTTTTAAGTTTAGACATTTTTATAAAATTTCTAAAAAACGCTCTCAAGCTAAGTTCACGCTCGTATGTAAAACTAACTAATGATTTCACGCTTGAGTGGATAAAACAGTGCTTTTTCATACATAAAAGCCTTCTCAACTTTGATTTAAATTGTTCCCACAGTATAAAAACTAAGATAAATAGTTTTTGTTATTAGAATATTTGAATAGTTACACTGTAAAAAAACGTGCACTGTGTTAAAACTCAGCTTTTTGGATAACCGCTCTTACTTTTTTTTTTGCTCGTGGACCTATTTTATTTCTAATAACATTTTGGCTTTTTCTCCTACGAGAATGTAAAAAGTAAATATACTTGTACTTAGTTTGTTTCATTTAATTTGTTTCATCAGGTCGCCTTAATTCATTGAAACCTTATCTATAAAGCTCAGCACTAACCAAGATTATTTTTTCTTTTTTTTCTTTTAGGGTTATCTTAAAATTTTTTTCATATATTTTATTGATAAATTCATTGATTCCTTAGTAGGGACGTCTAGTTTACAAATAACATATAGTTATTTTTTTTTTGGTTAAATAGTTTTCAGATTGAATTTATATGTTATTGATGAAGTTGGTTTTTTAAAACTAAAGTATTAAAAAGTAGTCTGTCTGAAGTAAGTATGCACATTGTAGGCTTGTAGGCTTCAACGTAGTATTCACATTCTTTGTTTATCAGGTTATTAAGCAGGTTTTTAATATTTAAAATTAATATATAACATATATTTTAGAAGTACAGTTTGGTTTATTAAAAAAATGTTAATTTTTAATCATTTGTTTTAAAAAGAATCTTAAAAATATGTGTTCTATATAGATATATAGTTAAATTCTAAAAGTTATTGACAGATGATTTTTTTTTGTTAATTTAATGAGTTTATGTTCCAATTTTAATGTAAAAAAAAATGTAATGTTTTTATTACCTTCTGTCAATCATTTAATTGTTATCAAATTTATTTAATTATTTTTAGCATTAATTTTAACTATAACAAAACTTTAATTATATTAAAGGTTAATTCAGTTTTTTTATGCTTTAAAAAATTTATACCTATCATTTAGATGTTGTTAATTTATAAAATTAATATCAACTTATTAGTTTTTTTCTTTCCTAGCAGAATGAAAATTTTTTTTATAACTTGTTTCTGCAAATTTCTAAAAAAATGTTACTTTAAAAATGTTTGTATGAAAATATAAATTTCTACTGTAAAGGATAAAAAATTTAATAAAAAAATGTATAAGTAAAAGTTTGCCTTGTTTCAATTTGTAATGTTCTTTAGAATTCTATGAGTGTCACTATTTTTAAAGATTATGGAATGCTAAATAAAATTAAAATTTTGCACCGTTTTGTTATGGTCTAGTATACTGATATTCGCTATTCAAACTAATTTAGAAGCAGTTATTACAGTCAAGATATAGAAAGAATTATAGTAATATAATCATAAAATTGCCAATTTAACTTAAAGAAATACCTTGTTAAAAAAATAAAGTAAACAAACATAGTTGAATAGAGCAAATAAAAAACAAAAAAAAAGGTCTTAAGTGTTTTTAATGGTAATTTTTGGAGTTTTTGAGTAATCTTCGTGAAAGAGGCCATAGCTTTTTTATTTCTTTAAAAGGGGCAACTTGAAAAAATGTTGGGAAGCCCTGGTCTAATCAGATTTTATGAATTTTCATCGGAACTTTTAAGGAGAAAACTCCTAAAGTGTCCTGTGAAAGTTGCTTTTTAAAACTAAAGTATTTAAAAGTAGTGTGTCTGAAGTAAGTATGCACATTGTAGGCTTGTAGGCTTCAAGGTAGTATTCACATTCTTTTGTTTATCAGGTTATTAAGCAGGTTTTTGACATTTTAAATTAATATATAACATATATTTTAGAAGTACAGTTTGGTTTGTTTAAAATAAAATTGTTAATTTTAAATAACTTGTTTTATAAAGAATTACGAAATTATGTGTTCTATATAAATATAAAGTTAAGTTCTTAAAGTTATTTACAATTGATTTGTTTTGTTAATTTAAAGTGTGTATGTTCCCATTTTAAAGTTTAAAAAACAATTATTCTTTATTTTATTGTGCTGTCAAAAATAATATGACTAAAATGTTTTATAAATAGTTTTATAACATTGTTTAATAAATAAAAACTATTAATATGTGACTTCTAAAAGGGTTTTAGGTGAAAATTTATAAACCTCATGGCTAAACGTGGATGTAACTTAAAAAAAAATTAATAAATTCAGGATTAACAGGTTTTCAGGTTGCTGTGGTTAATTTGCACATTTTTGTGTTTTTTTCAAAAGCTTAGGATTTGTTTAGTAACAAATTATAAAAGATTTATTAAAGTTCAGCTTTTTATTTATATTTAGTTTTTATTAGCTTCTGTCAATCATTTAGTTGTTATTAAAATTATTTAATTATTTTTAGCATTAATTTTAACTATAATAAAACTTTAATTATATTAAAGGTTCATTCTGTTTTTTTATACTTAAAAAAATTTATACCTTTCATTTAGATGTTGTTAATTTATAAAATTAATATTAACTTATTAGTGTTTTTTTCTTTCCTAGCAGTATGAAAATTTTTTTAAAACTTGTTTCTGCAAATTTCTAAAAAAATGTTACTTTAAAAATGTTTGTATGAAAATATAAATTTCTTCTGTAAAGGATAAAAAATTTAATTTTAAAAATGTATAAGTAAAAGTTTGACTTGATTCAATTTGTAATGTTCTTTAAAATTCTATGAGTGTCACTATTTTTAAAGATTATGGAATGCTAAATAAAATTAAAATTTTGCACCGTTTTGTTATGGTCTAGTATACTGATATTCGCTATTCAAACTAATTTAGAAGCAGTTATTACAGTCAAGATATAGAAAGAATTATAGTAATATAATCATAAAATTGCCAATTTAACTTAAAATAATACCTTGTTAAAATAATAAAATAAACAAACATAGTTGATTAGAGCAAAAAGAAACAAAAAAAAGGTCTTAAGTGTTTTTAATGGTAACTTTTGGAGTTTTTGAGTAAAAAGTGAAAGAGGCCATAGCTTTTTTAATATTTTAAAAGGGGCAACTTTAAAAAATGTTGGGAAGCCCTGGTCTAATCAGATTTTATGAATTTTCATCGGAACATTTAAGGAGAAAACTCCTAAAGTGTCCTGTGAAAGTTGGTTTTTTAAAACTAAAGTATTTAAAAGTAGTGTGTCTGAAGTAAGTATGCACATTGCAGGCTTGTAGGCTTCAAGGTAGTATTCACATTCTTTGTTTATCAGGGTATTAAGCAGGTTTTTGACATTTTAAATTAATATATAACATATATTTTAGAAGTACAGTTTGGTTTGTTTAAAAAAAATTTTTAGTTTTAAATCATTTGGTTTAAAAAGAATCTTAAAATTATTTTGTTTTAAATAATTATAAAGATAACTTCTTAAAGTTATTTACAAATGATTTTTTTTTGTTAATTTAAAGAGTTTATGTTCCAATTTTAATGTTAAAAAAAAAGTCTTTGTTTTATTGTGCTAACAAAAACGAAATGATAAAAATGTTTTGTTAATAGTTTTATAAAATTGTTTAATAGAAAAAAACTACTAATATGACACTCTTAAAAGTTTTTTCATGTGAAAAAGTTTTTAAACTTCATGGTTAAAGGTGGAATGTAAATAATAAATTATGTAAGAAAATCAGGATTAACAGGTTTTCAGGCTGCTCTGGTAATTTTACTCATTTTTGTGTTTATATCAAAAGTGTAGGTTATGTTTTAAAGAAAGTTATTAATTTATTAGTGTTGGTTCAGCTTTTTATTTTATTCTGCCTTTAATAGCTTCTACCAACATTTAGTTCTTTATATTAATTTTAACTATAAGACAAAAATTTTTGCAACACTACATTTCCTAATTAGAATATTGTATTTTAAATTTTGAAACACCTAAAGTTCCTTTGATTTTTTACATAGTGTATTTAGAATTTGTTAGCAATGTTTTATCTATAAGTGTCTGTAAAAACATTAAAAACATAAGAAAATAAAAAGTCTGAAAACCTGTTATATATAATTGTTTCAAAATTCAATGAATTTTTTAATTTTTATTATGACTAAAATTGTTAATCTAAAACAAAGAACTATAGTTTAACTTAGCTTTTTAAAAACTAATTTAATTATCCATATGTGAAAAAAATTAAACTTACAGAATTTAAGTACCAGCTTAGATGTATTTAGTATATAAAAGTGTATTACTTTTTTATATATTATTTAGTTACATACTAAATTGTACTATGAGTTAAATTAATAGAATTAATTATTCAATTTTAAAAGTAGTTTAAATCATACAAGTAATTAAGATATTTTATTTTTCTAGCTTTTATATTATACAAAATGACTACTAAAATTTCATCAAACGCATCAAAAAGAATTGAGAGAGAATTAAAAGAGTTGGAAAAACATGTAAGCTTTATTTGTAAGTATATACTAATTTAAACATTTAAGTATACTTTAAAAAAATAAAAAAATAAGTATAAGTTGTACATTATGTTTTGATTTTTTGCCTAAAAGCTAAAAAGTGTATTTTCATCCTAGAAATACGTACTAATTAAGAAGATTACTGCACTAGGTAAAGTTATATTTTATATAAATTAAATTGTGTGTATATATATTTATATTTTATATAGTAGAATATAGTAAGTTTGAGAATTTTTAAAGTAGTTTTGTTTATTTATCAAAAACTTTTACCAAATAGTGTAAATAAATAAGATTTCTATTTAAGTAAAATTATGAGTTTCTTTATTTTATACACTTATTATATACTAACTTTCAAGATATCAAATTATTCATATTGTTACATTAAAAGATGCACAGTGATATTTATTAGCTTCCTTAAAGTTCTAATACCCTTAAAAAGTTAATTATCTACTATGACGTCGAAACAGACTGATCCATCATGCAAGTTCGAATTGGTTAGAAATTCAGAAAACAGTTTGACAGGACAAATAGTTGGTCCTAAAGGTACACCTTATGAAGGTTAGATTTTTTTAAATATATTTATGTATACTATAAAGATTTTAATTAAAACATCAGATTATTTAAATAGTTTGTGAGTTGTTACAACAAACAAAAGACTTTTTAGAATTTTAATGATAAATTTTCCAGGTAAACAAACTTTGCATATAAGTAATAATTTAAAACTAAAACTTGGTATATAAAAACTTGTTGATCTGCAAATCTACGTAGCACGCATGTAATCTTAATAGTATGACGTCATTAAAACAACCTTTAACAGGTGGAACCTACAACCTTTCATTTGAAATTACCGACCGCTACCCCCATTCCCCCCCTAAAGTGAAATTCATCACAAAAATATGGCATCCGAACATCAGCTCCGTCACGGGACATTTTAAAATCCTAAAAAAATTGTGGTTTGTTTTCATATAATTATCAAATATACATACTGTTTATATAATTTTCGTGTCAATGGAGTCCATAAGGTTCACGAAATTTATGATGGATAATAGTTTTGCTAAAATTTTAGCAGTTTAGAATAAGTCAAATTAAATATTAGTAAATATTAGAATTACCTGTGGTAAATTTATTGTCTTGAAAGAAATTCTTTATTCATTATGACGTCATACTATTTAAATAATTATTCAGGACACCCGGTATGACCCTGAGGACAGTGATGCTCTCCCTTCAAGCTCTGTTGTCCGCACCCCAACTTGGCGACCCTGTAGACGCCATTGTCGCGGTGCAGTACAAGACGAACAAGGAGGATTTCGAACGGACTGCGCAATACTGGGCTCACAAGTACGCTGGAGGTTGGTTTGTTTGTATATTTTTACTAAAAAATTTGAAAAAGTGTTTTAACTTGTTAGACATTAACAAGTTTGCTACTTTTTTATTTGTATATTTGTAGTAAAAAATTTGAAAATGTGTTTATTTATTAGTTATTAGTTAATTTTCGTCTAAATAAATGCAATATCCAAATGTTTTGTAATTTGACCTTTTTGTTATTAAATACATTATAAATTAGTACATTATTTACTAATTATTATTTTCTGAGCATATTAATTATAACTGAACATGTTACAATAATGTTAATAACAATGTCATTTCTATGTTCTCATAGTGTAGTATCTAGCAACACTGTAATAGCATATAATTTGTTTCAACAGCAAAACCATCCGATTCTAACATTGCGTCCTGCGATGATCTCGTGAAGAAGATGATGGGAATGGGCTTCAGCGATGAAGGATCAGTGAAAAGCCTCTCCAAGAGCAACTGGAACATCGATTCTGCTATCAACAACCTCTTATAAAACTCATGTATTTTTTCCTCTTGAGTACATGTGGATTTGTATGCAAAGTTCGTACCTATACGATAGGGGTCTTTTTCTAACACCTAAAATATGTCAATTTCAGCGTAATTAGTTTATTTCCTCTGATTATCAATAAAATACTGATTTAAAAAGTGTTAACTTATATTTAATATCTTAAGTGTGACACTAAACCACACTATTGTGTAGGACTTGATGGTCTTTTGTTCATCAATTCGTGTTCAAAAAAAAAAAAGTGTAGGCAAGTTTTTAATCTTTAATATTTTTTAGTAAAGTAAAATAAACTTTTTATTATTAAACAAGGTTTGTTTTTTGTTTGCACCTCCGGACGATAGGTTTAACAAAATCTCAACTAACAGTATTAGCCGTACAAATTTCAATAACACCATTATCCTTGCAAATATATATACATATATTTTTAGAACTTATAAAAGTATTTGTTTTCAGTAGTTGGAAGTTTAATTTAATATGACATCAATAAGCTTTAAAGACAGTCATTTATAAAGCATAAATGTTATATTGTCTTTTCTATACTAGACAGAATTCTACCTAGAATCATTGAAACTTTCAGTTTTAGTTACATATATATTTAAAAAAAGGGTTACTCTTTGTCCTATCACAAACATTTGAGACAAACTGATATATTTAACAGTCTAATTTTTATATTATTTTGTAAAACTTCAATTGGTTTAACATAAAAAAACTGTTTTCAAACTTTTGTGACAACATATAATAAAATTCTGCAGTAAAATTACATCAAGTTTAATTTAGATTAATTATAGTGCTATTTTGTAAAATTTTAATGAAATTATTATGAAAATAAATTACTCAAAACTTTTATTTAAAATATAGTTAATGAAATACTTTTTTTTTATAGACCTCAAGTTTAATATAAGAACTTGTATACAATTAATTTAACAATTTTTATTTAAACTAAAATAAAAACTACAAATAATTGATTTACAGTATATATAAAATTTTTAAGATTTAGTTTTATTATAAATGATCTTAGTTTATTTGTATTGTATTATTATAAACAAAGAACATCTAGTCATACTAAGACTTATTAGTCTAATAATAACTTTATATTTATGTCAATTAACAGGTCAAAAAAATAAACAAGTACAGTCTTATAACTTTTGTGTTAAATAGTTTTTTTGAATGATTTAAATTTATTAGGGTAAGTTTAGAAAAAATATCTTTAGATGTGTTTATTTCGTAAACTTCAATGTTAAATAATGCAGCATTAAGAATATGTTGATACTTGTTTTAAATTAAAACAATTTAAGGCAGTTGAAGACAAATAGAATTTTTTTATTACAATATTTTTTGATTAAAGAAAGTTATACGAAAAATGACTTTAAAAGTTTAAAAATATTTATTAGAAGGTTTATATTGATAAATAAGCTAAAAAATTTTTTTTTGGAAGTTTCAAGTTTCAGTGATTTGTAATGTTTATTTATGTAATATAACATCATCATACTAAAAATATTTTCAAGTATAGTTGCTCAAGTTAGCTAACTAAAATAACTGTGAAAGTTTCAACGTTCGAAGTGTTAAAGTTGGAGAAAGCTAATTATTATTAACCTTAATAATTCTTTTATCATTTGTTGTAAACTTTAACGGCGTTGTCTACGGTTATCAAATATGTATTCTAGTTATTTCATTAAAATAATGTTTAATGGTTATTTAATGAAAACATTATCTAACTATGATCGTTGCTAAAACATACTTCAAAGTATTAAAATTTGAATATCGAACACTCTGTGGTATAATTTTTAATGATATTAACAAACTTTCGTCATTTATCATTTTAACACTACATTATACTGATTCTTTCTTTTTTTTGTTAATGGTACGTTAAAGTGGTCTTTAAAACTTATAATCGTTATTTGAACAAAACCTAAAAAAAAATTTTGAGACTGCACAAAACATATTTTAAGTGAATTCATTACTTACATAAAGTATGTTAGTTAATTAAATCATTAATTGTTTACTTATAAATTTATTTCAATAATAAAAATGTTTACAGATAGTAATTAATAATCATAGTAACTAACAATTAGCACTTAAATCATTAAATTAGTTTGTTATTAGAAAACAGACTATATACTTCTTTTTTGTTATGAAATAAATTTTATTAGATTTACAGTCAAAAAATAGAAAACTATTTTTAACTTTTACTTTAAGATAACTTTTGAAGTCAATTATTAGTTTAATTAGCACAACTAGTTTTATAATATTTTGTTGCTTACTGATAAAAACAATTTTAAGAAAATGGAAACACTAACAAGAAAACTAAGAAAACTCATCTTCTTACAGAAAAGTACTACGTACTAGTTTAAAGAAACAGTTTTAATGTTAGTAAAAATAATATTGTTTTTAATATAGGTAAAATATTTTGCCAAGCATGCTCAAAGTTTGATTTATCATGGCTAAACTAATAAATTTTATTAAACTTAAAGCAAGTTTAAAGAATCATTTTGAATGGAGTTTAGTTTTTAACTAACTCATTAACAATCAACAACTTATAGTATCATTTAATTTTTCTAAACTTTTTGTCCGTTTTTAAAGAGAATATACTTTATGTAAAATAATCATTCAAAATCATGGAAAGTATACTGAAAGGTCAGTATAGTCCAGTCTAATTTACATATTTTCTGAGTCAGCAAACTTCTCTAAGGCTTTCAAAAAAAAAAATTCCCTTACACTCACTAACTTTACCCAAATATATTAAAATAATTCAAAAGATTAAGTTTATATAATTGAATATTAAAAACAACATGAAAAAAAGATATTTTTGCTGAATTAAAAAGTATGCAAACCAGAATAAACTTTAAGTATACAAGCCAAAAATCATGCTTTTTTTTTAGTTTATAGTATATAGTTACTAACTTACGTTGTTTAATAATCAACAAAAATAAACTTGCTCAAAATATTTGGTCCTAAGACCTGGTGCAAGAGGAACCTTTCGGTTATCAAGTCGCACACCACTTGGATACTTTTTAATTTTTTATCCAGGACAATGAATAACATCTAATTAAAACAAAAGATTAAAATAAATGGTCTAAAAACTTAAACTTTCTGTCAACATAATGATAAAATTTAGAATAAAAAATTTTTAGAAGCCTTTCTAATATTTACTGATAACTGCTTAAAATTGTAACTGTGGTTTAAGAGCAGAGTTTTATCTTAGCTAAAATGCAACTCTGATCGTAAATACATATTTTGCTCGTATAATTTTAGTTTGAGATAATTAAAACCAATTGTAACAAGTTTATAAGCTTATGATAGTTATAGTTAAAAGTCTAATCCAAGGTTTCCAAAGATACTCAGCGGGCATGAGCAGCAAAGGGGTTAAAAAGGGGCCATGTGCGGTAAAGGAGCCACAGGGGGTATAAGGTCATAATTAGAAACTTACAATAGATATTATGGAGTTGGCAATGAAGAGCAAAAAAAAGGTTTAGGTGATTTTAATGGTAGTTTTGAAACTTGCACTAGAAATTCTGAAGTTATTGATGAAGACCAAAAAAACAAAAAAAAAAGGTATTAAGTGCTTTTAATGGTAGATTTTTGTGTTTTTAAGTAATCTTCGTGAAGGGGGCCATCGCTTTCTTTAAAGAGGCCATTTGAAAAAGGTTTAGGAAACCCTGGTCTAATTAGAATTTATAAATTTTCATCGGAACATTTAAGGAGAAAACTCCTAGGGTGACCTGTGAAAATTGAGTTTTTAAAACTGCCATTTTAGCAAAGTAGTTAACAGTAGTGTGTTTGAAGTAACTTCGTACATTGCAGGCTTTGTAATAAGGTTTTTCAGGTTTTCAAGTAAGTTTTTGTTATGTAAAATTTATATATAAAACTTAAAATTTGTAAATACAGTTTAGTTTATTGATAAAATTGTTGTTAGTTTTAAATGACTTGTTTTAAACAAAATCTTAAAGTTGTGTTTGTATATAAATATATAACTAAATATTAAAAGTTATTTTTAGCTGATTTGTTTTGTTAATTTAAAGTTGGATGTTCCCATTTTAATGTTTACATTAAAAAACTTATTCTTTTTGAATTGTTCTATTAAAAGCAAAAAGTTAAAAATGTTTTTATTTTAAGTATTTAGACATTTTCTAAATAGAAGAAAAACTATTAATTTATCATGCACATTTCAAAAAGGTTTCAGTTTGAAAAACTTAATATTCCTTCTGGCGAAATGGTGTTTGGGGTAAAAAATAAAATTTTAAGACATTAGGATTAACACCAATACAAGTTATTCAAGCTGTTTAGAAATTTTTTTTCTTATGAAAAGCCTTGGTTATATTTGTTAAAGAAATATTAAAGATTTATTAGAGGTCATTTAGCTTGATTTTTATTTGCTTTAAATAGCTTTTACTAATAATTGTTTTTTTAAATTTATATTAATAATTTTAACTATAAAACAAATTTTTAGCCACGATGCTAAGATCTACTATACATGATTAAAATTTTTATTTTATGTTTTGAAACACCTAAAATTCCTATAACTTTTAAATGTTCATTATTCAAAACATTTGTTGCTTTGTAAATAAATCAGTTATTAAAAGTGTCAACATTCTTAAATAGTTTATTTGTAAGCAATTGTTTTACCCATAAGTATGCTTGGAATGATTAAAAACTTTAAGAAAATTAAAATAAAAAGTTTCAAAGAAAACCCTGCTTTACATAATTGTTTTAAAGTTTAAAATGAAGTTAACGCATTTCTAAATAAATTTTAAAAGCAATTTTAAAAATCCTATAATAAATTAATTTTCAACATAAAATATCACCATAGTTTAAGTTTGTTTTTTAAAAACTGCATTTAATTTTTCACGTGTATTAAAAATGAAATTGGCCTAATCTAAGTACCTGCTAAGAAAGTACATTACTTTTCTTTATACTAACTCAGGGTTTCCTAAACTTTTTTCAAAAGACCCTCTTTTAGGTTACTTAAAAAGCTATGGCTCCGTCCAATAATGTTACTCAAAAAATTATCATTAATTATCAAGAATTTTTTTGCACTTTATAATTACTACAGAATATCTAATGTAAGTTTCAAGTTATGAACTCATGGTCCCCTTAATAGCTGTTATGATCCTCAGTAACTAGATACATATTAAATTTTTCTTTAAATTTAATTAAAAAAAAGTTATTATATTTTTATAAGTAGTTAAGATTATTCTATTAGATATAATTAGATCATAGCATTTTTTATTAGTTATAGAATTACAATATGAAATGGTAATACGTTGGTAATAGTAACTAGGTATAACTTATGATAATGAATTATTGACTGTAAAGCAAAAAAAAAAAGAAATAGTAGCAAGCCTTTTTCACTATATAGCAAAAATATAGTTTATTCAGATAAAGAATCCTAAAACTAAGAAGATGTATATAACTAAACATAGTAATACATAAAAGGAAATAAACATAACTAAATTTCTAAACTATCTCATGTAGATTTAATATAAGTGAAATAAGTAAAAGCCTGTCGAAAAAATAAGTTTTCTTATGACTAAATGCACAGACTGTTTGCAAAATTTTAGGTAAAAATACTTGACAAGTAATTCAAATACTCACAGTAGAAAAATTGTCCTAGGATTTCAAAAGAAAAATGCTATTTGTTCTTCAATAATATTTTTAAGTACATTTATGAAATAAAAAAATTAGGATATTTAAACTTTCTTTTCGTCGCAGTATTTATATATGGTAGCCCTAATCAGACATGTTAAAAAGCTCTGCTTTGTTTACTCAAGCGTGAAATTACTAACTTAAAACAAACCAAAAATAAAACACTTCATTGCTGAATTACCATAGTAACTTTTAGCATTTTAACATCTCTGGCCCTAATTTTAGTTGATGACTTTAACAAAGCCAATTATGCAAGATCTTATCTCCCACACTTTTGCTATAAACACTTAAAATAATTTATGGTAAGTATAAAAACTTACAATAGTTTGTAGGTTTAATTACAACTTTAAAATATCCTTTTTATTTACTAAGTATAATTTACCAAACTCAAGTTGATATGGTTTATTAAATAATACTTTGCCTTTTAGACTGCAATACAAAAAAATTGTTTAAAATATATGAAATTTTTATTTATAGAAATAACAACAAAAGAATAAAAAGTACTATGGTTTACAACTTTATTTTTATCAAAAACAGAAAAGAAACATACATTTATAACTAAGAAAGCTACATCTACAAAGACTTTTGCGTAGCTTTTTTGTTAAAATAATTATATTTTTGTGTAAAAATTCATTCTGTGCTTGTGTATAAGCAAACAGATGCTATAAATTAAAGCTGATTATGTTTTTGCAAAAATTCTTTTGTAACTAAGAAACCCTTAGTGTTTTTAACTTTTTTTAGATTTTATAAACTAATAAAATGGCAAATTTGGCAGTAAAGAGAATTCAGGCAGAATTGAAAAACTTAGAAAGAAGTGTAAGTTTTTATAAATATTAATAAGTATAAACTAATAAAAACATTTAAGTACAGTTATCTTCCTCTTGAGTATCTACTTTAACAGATAAAAAGTACCAGTAAACAGTAAAAAATTAAAATGGGATGAAGGTAGTCTTCCTCTTTTGATTTTAAAGACCGGACAGGATTGAATTTTAGATAAACAAAATACATTATTAAAAATAATATTTTGTTTATTTTTAATGGTTCTTACCATTTTTATTTTGTTCAGTAAAAAGTTAAGGCTGCATTTTAAATACTCATTGTATAGCTAAAAAGTGTATTTTCTTTTAGAAGTGCTAAATAAGAAGAATATTGCACAAAGTAAAATATTATTTATGTATATATATATAGTTTTAAAATAGAATATAGTAAATATAGGAATTTTTTTTGAATAAAATTGTTAATTTAAAAGTAGCTTTTTACCAACTAATGCAAACAAATAAGTTAATTTTTTGAATTAAACTTTAACATCATAATAGGCTGATCCATCATGCAAGATCGAATTGGTAGATAGTTCAGTTAACAATTTGAAAGGACAAATATCTGGACCTGAAGCCACACCCTATGAAGGTTAGGTTGTTTGTATATAATAAGAGCACAAAATATAATAAAAAGTGTTTTTGAGTATCTGTTTAGAATATTATTAAAAAGTTATTACAATGAAGAAAAGACACGCGTAATAAAACTTTAACGATAAATTTAACACATAAACAAAACAAATTAAGCATTTAAGTAGTGGCTTAAAACTGAAAAAAATCATATGAAATTATTTGATCAACAAATCAATATTTAACCTTAATACTACGACGTCATAAACATTAATTATGCTTTAATCAGGAGGCACGTACGATCTGTCGCTTAAAATTCCCGACAACTACCCCTATTCCCCCCCTAAAGTGAAATTCATCACGAAAGTTTGGCATCCGAACATCAGTTCTGTCACAGGATGTATTTGTCTCGATATCCTGAAAGATTCCTGGTTGGTTTTAACTAGTTATTAAATAAATGTAATGATACAGTACTATACCGTGATTGGCAAATAAAAGAATAAATAAAATCATGTTGTTTTTTGGCAATATTTTAAGTAATGTTGCACCTTTATGATTAAAGTGAAATATTTAATTATAATTTTTTTTCAGGTCTGCCGCATTAACACTGAGAACAGTGATGCTTTCCCTGCAAGCTCTGATGTCGGCACCTGAACCTGACGACCCTCAGGACGCCGTTGTTGCGTCACAATACAAGAAAAACAAGAAGAATTTCGAACAAACCGCGCAGTACTGGGCCCAAAAGTATGCTGGAGGTAAGTTTATTTGCAGATTGTGCGTATTAGTATAAAAATACTTTTTTTTTAACAATTAGACAACATTTAGTATTTATTCACATCACCTGTTTATTTTCACAATGTTATACTTGTTATTTGAAATTTAGTTGTTGACATTTATATAAATTGAAACAACGTGCAAGTATTTTTCAAGTTAATTTAAATACAATAAAATAAATTGTAAGTACTACAGTAAGTAGCAAACAACAATTTATATTCAAAATGAAATGTAATGTAATGTATTTCAACAGCAAAACCATCTAAATCTAATAGTGCGTCCTGCGATGATCTCGTGAAGAAGATGATGCAGATGGGGTTCAGCGATGAAGGAGCAGTGAACAGCCTCTCCAAGAGCAACTGGAACCTTGAGGTTGCAATAAACGACCTCACTTAAATATTTATATCCGCTAGTGTGCGCATTTTTTTATTTGCATTCTTATAGTAGGTATTTGTATTGCGCACCCAAATAATAAAGATTTTTTAGAATTCCTTAGATATGTCAACTTCAACGTATATAGGTCATTCCTTATGATTTACAATAAAATGCTAAATAATAAACGTGTATATTAATATTAAATGTCCCTGACAAGACATCAAACTGTACTCGTTGTGTGTGACTCGATAGCTCAATGGTATTTTTGTATGCATTAGGTTGTGCACAAAATAAAGTGTGAGCAAGTTTTCAATCAATTTTTTTTGTTTAACATGTTTAGTTGTACTAATTATGATTAAACAAATCTTTTTTTTTTCATAAGCATCGCCAAACGATAGCTTTTACCAAATTTCAGCTAACATTACTAGCCGTACAAACTTCAGCACTATCGATACCGTTATAGTAGTAAATAAACTTCAGAATTTATAGAAGTATTAGATTCAATTAGCTGTTAGTTTTTTTAGTATGACGTCAACAAGCTTTAATAGTCAACTAAAAAGCATCAAATGTTTAACAAAAAATATTAAATGTTTGTTTAAAAGCTTTAAATGTTGTAATAAAGTTAGTTTTGATCTAGACCAGGGGTCGGCAGGCAGTTGGTGCTCGCAGGCCAAATTTCAAGTTTTCAGAATCTTTGCGGGCCACAGTTTTAGTTTTAGTGATATTTAAATAATCTTTAGGCTTTAGTTTTGGTCACACCAGAGATAGTTTTACTTTTATTCAATTTATTACTTTAAATAACTTTTAGCTACAAAAAGAATGCCTATTTAGTATATAAATATCTATTGGAATAGAATTTACATTGTTAAATATACTTTAGTCTTGATAGAATATGTACTTTCTTAAGCACTTAATGAGTTAAACTTAATAAGTTATTTTTATTGTTTTACTTACAACCTAATTCTCTATAAAAACCGAGCTTGAAAAAACACTTATGGGTCACTTTTATACATTTTTTATGTTATGAACCACCTTTTCATATTTAAAAAAGTGTTAAATATTGAAAATAGATTTTGCGTCCTAATAGTTTGTACTCTTTTGAAAACTTAGTAGTTAGTTAATTAAAAAAGATTAATACCTATTTCTACTGTAGATAAGCTAAATAAATTTTTTAACATAGTTAATGCTCGAATACTTTAAAAAAATACTTTATTAGTATTTAATTAGTCTTTTAAACGGTTGCCAATTCAAAAGCAATAATGTCTAAATTGTATTAAAAGTCTATTAAAAGTTAAAATAGCTAAAATTTCTAGCTTTAGTTCCAAAACAAAGCACAAAAATAGGTAAAACCATTTAAAAGCAAAGGTGCAATGCACAAATATAGAGTTTTTAAAAATACAACTTTTTGCTTCTATTTTTAGTATAAAATTCAATTTAATGTAAAAAACCAGTCTTAAATAAAATCGAAAATTTTAAAAGATACCGTTAATCTTCTTTAATTTTTTTAATTAAATATATTTATACTGTAGATTTTTTGTGTCAAACGTAATTTTATTACTTTACATGTAAAAATTGTTTAAAGTTTAAGGTTTTTTCTATAACTCTCAAATTTAAGGCTTTTTCAGATTTTTTAAGTATAAGTTGTTAGATTCCAAGCTTTTCGAGGATTTTTTGGAAACACTAGTTGTTCACAGTTATATGTATACAATTAATATAAATAATAATTCAAATTTAATCAGCTGCAAAAATTAAAATTTAAAATTATTTTAATTCAAGCAAACACTGTGCATTGAACAAAATATACATAATAAATTTAATTTACCACACCTAATAGCAAAAAAGTCAGTCCGAGTGATCAAAACTAGCCTGATATTTTAGCATAAAAAAAGTAATTCAAGCCAAAAACTGAAAAAATGACTGAATTGGACTGATATTTGAAGTCTTTAAATAGTCATAGTCTGAGTGTGTGGCAATTTTTATTTGTTTATATGATCGAATTTTAACTATTTTGATAAAAAATGTTTAAACTTAATAAATTACTATTTCTCTATCTAGTTTGAATTAAATAGGTAGTTTTAAAAAACAGCAACTGTTTATTTTAGTATGCAACGCATAAAATCTAATTTATTTGCCAAAAAACATTATTTGAAAAATTGAAAAGTATACCTAACAAAAACTTTTTTAATTTATGTCATATTTATTGTTTTAAATGTGTCTGTACACACTTAGATAATTACATGTAGAAACAATAATGTTAGAAAATTATGCATAAACTAAAGTTTTTCTCGTTAAGTATCAAATAAAAAGTGGTTTGAAATGTGAGCACCTTTGTACGCTGGTTTGCATAGGAATTAATTTAAAAATGCAAAGAAACTTCTAAAAAATAAAAGGTGTCAAAACCAAAATCAAATTGAGCTTATTTTATGTTATTATGTTATTTTAAATGTATTTGTGCACACTAAAATATAACATTTAGTAACAAAACATCTGTAATAAGAACTTAGGTATAAAAAACGTGTAAAAAAAAAAACTGTAAAGAAATGACATTTTAGTTAATTACTGTGCATTACTTTTGTACAAAACGGAAAACATTTACATTTAGTTTATTTACAATATAGGTATCATATAATTATCTTACTAATTTAAAGCACTTTTTATACTCTTTTTATAGATAATAACTGGCTGTTGTAAGAAAAAAAGTTATTATGAAATTGAGAAAAAAACTAGTGGAATGCTAACCTGTCTTTTTCACATTTTTAAACTAAATAAGTAAAGTATTTTAATTGTTTTAAAATGTTATACAGGGACTTAAAGCTAAATTAATCAAACAAATTTAATTTAAAATATAATTTGCTCAGCGGGCCACATTTACATGCTCGCAGGCCGCAAAATTTTATTTCGCGGGCCGCTTCCATTCAAAAAAGTAACATGCTCGCGGGCCGCAGATTTACCCTTTGCGAGCCGCATTTGGCCCGCGGGCCGCAGTTTGCCGACCCCTGATTTAAGCGGTAATTGTTAGTTACTATGCTTATTAATTACTATCTGTAAACATTTTCATTATTGAAATAAATTTATAAGTAAACAACTAATGATTTAATTAACTAACATACTTTATGTAAGTAATGAATTCACTTAAAATATGTTTTGTGCAGTCTCAAAATGTTTTTTTAGGTTTTGTTCAAATAACAATCATAAGTTTTAAAAACCATTTTAACGTACCATTAACAGAATAAAGAACGAGCCAGTATAATGTAGTATTAATATGATAAATGACGAAAGTTTCTTAATGTCATTAAAAATTTTTACACAGAGTGTTCGATATTAAAGTTTAGTACTTTAAAGTATGAAATAGCAACGATCATAGTTAGATAATGTTTTCATTAAAAACCATTAAACATAATTTTAATGAAATAAATAGTACATATTTTCGTAGATAACGCCTTTAAAGTTTACAACAAATGATAAAAAGTTTATTTAATAATTAGTTTTCTCCAACTTTAACACTTTGAACGTTGAAATTTTCACAGTTATTTTTGTTAGCTAACTTGAGCAACTACACTTGAAAACATTTTTAGTATGATGATATTATAATACATAAATTAGCATTACAAATCACTGAAACTTGAAACTACAAAAAAAAAAAGATTCTTAGCTTATTTATCAATATAACTCGTAAACATTTTTAAACTTGTAAAGTCATTTTTCGTATATTTTTTTTTAATAAAAAAATATTATAATTACAAAACTGCATTTTTTAAAACTGCCTTAAATTGTTTTAATCTAAGTATCAACATATACTTTATGCTACATTATTTAAAATTAAAGCTTACAAAACAAACACATCTGAAAATATTATTTTAAACTTACCCTAATAAATTTAAATCCTTTAAAAAAGACTATTTAACACACAAGTTATAAAACTGTTTTGGTTTAGTTTTTTGACCTGTTTATTGACATAAATATATAAATTTTTATTAGACTAATAAGTCTTAGTATTACTAGATGTTCTTTGTTTATAACAATACAATACACATAAACTAAGATCATTTATAATATAACTAAATCATGAAATTTTATATTATACAGTAAATAAATTATTTGTAGTTTTTTTCCGGTTTAAATAAAAATTCTTAAATTAATTGTATACAGTTTTTTATATTAAACTTGAGGTCTATTTTTAAAAAAGTTACAATTTTAAGTTATTGATTTTTATATTAAGTTTATTAAAATTATATAAAATAATTTTAAAATTAATCTAAAATAAAACTTGAGGTTTTTTTACAGTAGAATTTTATTGTATGTTGTCATAAAAGTTTGAAAGAATTTTTTTTACGTTAAACTCACTGAAGTTTTACAGAATAATATCAAAAATAGACTAAAAAATATATCAGTTTTTCTAAAATATTTGTGATAGTACAACAGTAACCCTTCTTTTGAATATGTGCAACTAAAACTAAATGTTTCAATGATTCTACGTAGAATTTTGTCTAGCATAGAAAAAACAATATAACATTTATGCTTTATAAATGACTTTCTTTAAAGCTTATTTATGTCATATTAAATTAAACTTCCAACTACTGAAGACAAATGCTTTTATAAGTTCTAAATAAATATATTTGCAAGGATCATGGTGTTATTGAAGTTTGTACGGCTAATACTGTTAGCTGAGATTTTGTTATCGTCCGGAGGTGCAAACAAAAGTAAATCTTGTTTAATAATAAAAAGTATACCATACTTTATACAAAAAAATATTAAAGATTAAAAACTTGCCTGCACTTTTTTTTGAACACGAATTGATGAACAAAAGACCATCAAGTCCTACACAATAGTGTGTTTTAGTGTCTCACTTAAGATATTAAATATAAGTTAACATTTTTTAAATCAGTATTTTATTGATAATGAGAGTAAAAAAACTAAATACGCTGAAATTGACATATTTTAGGTGTTAGAAAAACAACCCTATCGTATAGGTACGCAATTTGCATAAAAATCTACATGTGCTCAAGAGTAATGATCACATAAATTTTATAAGAGGCTGTTGATGGCAGAATCGATGTTCCAGTTGCTCTTGGAGAGGCTCTTCACTGATCCTTCATCGCTGAATCCTATTCCCATCATCTTCTTCACGAGATCATCGCAGGACGCAATGTTAGAATCGGATAATTTTGCTGTTGAAATAAATTATATGCTATTACAGTATTACTACATACTACACAATGATAACATAGATACGGCATTGTTATAAACATTATTGTAATATGATAAGTGATAATTATTATATTTAGAAAGCAATAATTAGTAAATAATGTACTGATTTATAATGTATTTAATGAAAAAAAGGTCAAAAGACAAAATATTTGGATATTGTATTGCTTTAGATAAATATTAACTAACAGATAACATATAACCTCCATCGTAGAAATAAAAAAGTAACAAACTTATCAATGTCCTACAAGTTAAAACATTTTTTCAAATTCTTTAGTATAAATATACAGATAAAAAAGTAGCAAACTTGTTAAGCAATGTCTAACAAGTCAAAACACTTTTTTAAAATTTTTTAGTAAAAATATTCAAACAAACCAACCTCCAGCGTACTTGTGAGCCCAGTATTGCGCTGTCCGTTCGAAATCCTCCTTGTTCGCCCCGTACTGCACCGCGACAATCAAGTCTATAGGGTCGTCAAGTTGGGGTGCGGACATCAAAGCTTGAAGGGAGAGCATCACTGTTCTCAGGGTCATACCGGGACTCCTAGAAAAAACAATTATTATTAGTATGACGTCATAATAATGTTGAAACTTTTTTTAAGACCATAAAGTTACCAAAGGTAATTCTATACTTAAAATTTACTAAAATTTGACTTACATGTTCTAAACTACTAATATATTAGCAAAATATTGTGTTATCCAACATAAATTTCGTAAACCTTATGAACTCCGTTCACACGAAAATTAAATAAACATTATGTAAATTTGATATTTATATAAAACAAACCACAATTTTTTTAGGATTTTAAAATGTCCCGTGACAGAGCTGATGTTCGGATGCCAAATTTTTGTGATGAATTTCACTTTAGGGGGTGAATGGGGATAGCGGTCGGGAATTTCAAATGAAAGCTTGTAGGTTCCACCTGTTAAACGTTTTTTTTTATGACGTCATAGTGTTAAGATTACATGCGTGCTACGTTAATTTGCAGATCAACAAGTTTTTATATCCCAAGTTTTAGTTTTAAATTACCACTTATATGCAAAGATTGTTTACGTGTAAAATTTATCATTAAAATTCTAAAAAGTGAGTATTTCGTTTGTTGTAACGACTCACAAACTATTTAAATAATCTGACGTTTTAATTAAAATTTTTATAATATACATGAACATATATAAAAAATCTAACCTTCATAAGGTGTACCTTTAGGACCAATTATTTGTCCTGTCAAATTGTTTATTGAATTTCTAACCAGTTCGAATTTGCATGATGGATCAGTCTGTTTCAACGTCATAACAGTTAAATAACTTTATAAGGATATTAGAACCTTAAGGAAGCTAATAAATATCACTGTGCATCTTTTAAGATAACAAAATGATTTGTTTAATATTAGGAGTTCAGTATCTAACAAGTGTATAAAACAAAGAAACTCATAGTTTTATTTAAATAGAAATCTTATTTATTTACACTATTTGGTAAAAGTTTTTGATAATTAAACAAAACTATTTCAAAATTCCTTAAACTTACTATATTGTACAGTAAAAAACATATATATATATATATATATATATAATAAAAAGGTTTATTTAAAGATGCAAATCTCAAAGAACTCGAGTTTCGTGATTACTCACTCATCAGCTTCAAAACAAGTCTAAAATAAAGCACAAAACAAAATCACTAATGAAAGTAAAAAAATTTTTGCATAAATAGATTATGACGTAATTTCAATTAATTTAAGTAAAAAATTACGTCATAATCTATTTATGCAAAAATTTTTTTACTTTCATTATTGATTTTGTTTTGTGCTTTATTTTAGACTTGTTTTGAAGCTGATGAGTGAGTAATCACGAAACTCGAGTTCTTTGAGTTTTGCATCTTTAAATAAACCTTTTTATTAATAAAGCCCTCAAGGTGGGCTCAGTGTGAGGAATTTAATTTATTAAGTTAAATAACTTAATTCTATATATATATATATACACACACAACTTATTTTATTTGAAATATTATTTTACTTAGCTTTTAGGTAAGAAACCAAAACACAATGTACAACTTATACTTATAATTTTTATTTGTTTAAAGTATATACTCAAAGAAAGATAACTATACTTAAATGTTAAAATTAGTATATACTTAAAAACAAAGCTTACATGTTTTTCCATCTTTTTTAATTCTTTCTCAATTCTCCTCAAAGCGTTTAATGAAGTTATAGTAGTCATTTTGTAAAATATAAAACCTAGAAAAATAAAATATCTCAATTACTTGAATAATTTAAACTACTTTAAAAATTTAATATTTATTTATATTAATTAAACTCATAGTAAAATTTAGTATGTATCTAATTATTATATAGAAAAGTAATATACTTTTATATACTAAATACATCTAAGCTGGTACTTAGATTTTGTAAGTTTAACATTTTTCACATATGGATAATTAAACTCAGTTTTTTAAAAGCAAACTTAAACTATAGTTCTTTATTTTAGGTTAACAATTTTAGTCATAATAAAAACATTTAAAAACTTATTAAACTTTGAAACAATTATATATATCAGGTTTTTCTTTCGGACTTTTTGTTTTCATTTTCTTATGTTTTTAATCTTTTTACAGACACTAATATGTAAAACATTTTCAACAAATTATAAATACACTATGTAAAAAATCAAAGAAGCTTTAGGTTTTTCAAAATTAAAAATAGAATATTTTAATTAGGCAATGTAGGTCTTAGCAGTGTTGCAAAAATATTTGTCTTATGGTTAAATTTGATGACAAGAATTAAATATTATAGAAGCTATTAAAAACAAAATAAAATAAAAAGCTGAACCAACTCTAATAAATTATTAATTTTCTTTTTAATATAAACTAGGTTTTTGATATAAACACAAAAATGAGTAAAATTACCAGAACAACCTGAAAACCTGTTAATCCTGATTTTCTAACATTTTTTATCATTTACATCCCACCTTTAACCATGAGGTTTATAAACTTTTTCACATGCAAAAACTTTTAAGAGTGTCTTATTACTAGTTTTTTTTGCTATTAAAAATTTTTTTAAAACTAATAAAAAGACATTTTTATCATTTAGTTTTTAATAGCACAATAAAACAAAGACTAATTTATTTTTAAACTTTAAAATAGGAACATACAAACTTTAAATTAATAAAACAAATCAACTGTAAATAACTTTTAGAGCTTTATTATATATTTTATAGAACACATAATTTTAAGATTCTTTTTAAAACAAATGATTTAAAACTAACAATTTTCTTTTCAATAAACCAAACTGTACTTCTAAAATATATGTTATATATTAATTTAAAATGTCAAAAACATGCTTAATAACCTGAGAAACAAATGATGTGAATACTACCTTGAAGCCTACAAGCCTACATTGTGCATACTTACTTCAGACACACTACTTTTAAATGCTTTAATTTTAAAAAACCAACTTTCACAGGACACTTTAGGAGCTTTCTCCTTAAAAGTTCCGATGAAAATTCATAAAATCTGATTGGACCAGGGCTTCCCAAATTTTTTCAAGTTGCCCCTTTTTAAGAAATATAAAAGCTATGACCTCATTCACGAAGATTACTCTAAAACTCAAAAAAATACCATCAAAAGCACCTTAAAGTTCTTTTAGTTCGTTTTCTTTTTTGCTCCATACAACTATGTTTGTTTAGTTTATTGCTTTTAACAAGGTATTTCTAGGTTAAACTGACAATTATATGATTTTATTACTATAATTCTTTCTGTATCTTGACTGTAATAACTGGTTTTAAATTAGTTTGAATAGCGAATATTAGTGTATTAGACCATGACAAAATGGTGCAAAAGTTTAATTTTTTTTAGCAAACCTTAATCTGTAAAATTAGTGACACTCTTAAAATTTTTAAAGAATATTACAATTTGAAACAAGTCAAACTTTTATTTATACATATAAATTTCTTATGCTTTACAGAAGAAATTTAAATTTTCATACAAACATTTTTATAGTAACAACTATTAGAAAATTTCAGAAAAGATTTCATACTGCAAGGAAAAAAATATACTACTTATAAAAAACTGTCATATACTTAAATTACAATTTTTAATAAAGTAATGAATATAAAATGAAAACTGTAAGTAAACTTAATACAGTTCAAAATATGATCAAAATTATTAGCAGCCAATTTCTTTTTGATTATTTTTAAAGCAAACTTCTGCAAAATAATCAATTTGGGAATATTTTTATATAATTTTTTGGTAGAAAAACATCAGACTTACTACAATTATTGTTGGCTGACCCTCTACAATGATAAACATTTTTGAAGGTCAAGCAAACAATTTGTTATCACCTGTAATTCTACATATTCCTTGAAATTCTACACTTAAATAACCAAAAAATAAATAAAAACTATCAATTTAACTGTAAAAAATCTCTTAGTCCCACGTTGTTTTGATATTTTAGTATTGAGTTTTAATTTTTGAGAGTACAAAATTCATTAGTATAAACTGAAGATAAGATGCTTTTTAACTAATACAACGTTTTATTGACTAAGACACTTTTGATATATGTAATTAAGTTGTGGTATCCTCTAAAGGCCTTTACATTATATATAATATTATTTTTAACATTTCTTGGGCTTAAGCTGTGAGTTTTGTAATAGTGTCTTTTCAAGTTGTATCTTTTACTTTTTCTTGTTTCTTTATACAGCATAATGCAACTGTTAAGGTTTGAATATCTAAGTTTTTTGTTAATCTCTACACAGTATATAATATTTTGTTAAAGGTTAACTTTTAACTTAAGTTTTCTCTAGGGCTTTTACTTATTTGTTTTTAAATTAGTTTAATATAATAATATTCTCAAAAATCAAAAATTAAGTTTTAGTGATATCTTTAAAGAACAATCTATTGCCTAATTTTTTTGGTACAAAAAATTGTCTTTTTTTATATTTTTTAAAGCATTTAAAGATGTTTCTTTTTTGACCTGCCAAGCCCTGCTCTAGGGTGACAAGCCATGGATTGATTGAGCTAAAATACCATCTTAAGTGCTGCAACACACTCAGACTGCTGAGGCCAGTTTAAAAAATAATACAACTCAGGCTGACTCTATATTAGAATTTTTTAATCTACTGAGTTGTATATTTTTTTATGATTGATTTTTGTTGTAACATTTTAAACTTGATTTCTTTTTTGGATTAAGTCTTTTGATTAAATTGTGCCACTTGTAATATGCTTAGTATTTGTTTTAATAAGTACAGAGATTAGACATTGAAACAATTTAAGAACAGATCTACGGAGTCTCAAACGATACTTTAAAGTTGTAATTAAACCTCCAAACTATTGTAAGTTTTTGAACTTATGATAAATTATTTTAAGTGTTTATAGCATGAGTGTGGGAGATAAAATTTTGCATAGTTGGCTTTGTCAAAGTCATCAACTAAAATCAGGGCTACCATATATAAATACTGCGACGAAAAGAGAGTTTCGTAACAGGTTGAGTAACCTTGTTGGAGGGAGACATAGCTTTTTAAATAACCTAAAAGAGGGTCTTTTGAAAAAAGTTTAGGAAACCCTGAGTTAGTATAAAGAAAAGTTATGTACTTTCTTAGCAGGTACTTAGATTAGGCCAATTTCATTTTTAATACACGTGAAAAATTAAATGCAGTTTTTAAACAACAAACTTAAACTATGGTGTTATTTTAGGTTAAAATATTAAGTTATTATAGGGTTTTCAAAATTGGTTTTAAGATTTATTTAGAAATGCGTTAACTTCAATTAATTCTTTATAACAATTATGTAAAGCAGGTTTTCTTTGACACTTTTTATTTTAATTTTCTTAAAGTTTTTAATCATTCCAAGCATACTTATGGGTAAAACAATTGCTTAAAAGTTACAAATTAACTATTTAAGAACTTTGACACTTTTAAAAACTGATTTATTTACAAAGCAACAAATGTTTGAATAATGAACATTTAAAAGTTATAGGAATTTTAGGTGTTTCAAAACATAAAATAAAATATTTTAGTCATGTATTGTAGATCTTAGCAGCGTGGCTAAAAATTTGTTTTATAGTTAAAATTAATGATATAAATACAAAAAAAATAATTATTAGTAAAAGCTATTTAAAGCAAATAAAAATTAAGCTAAATGACCTCTAATAAATCTTTAATATTTCTTTAACAAATATAACCAAGGCTTTTCATAAGAAAAAAAAATTCTAAACAGCTTGAATAACCTGTATTGGTGTTAATCCTAAATGTCTTAAATTTTAATTATTTACCTCATACACCGTTTGACCAGATGGGTTATAAAGTTTTTCACACTGAAACCTTTTTAAAGTGTGCGTGATATATTAATAGTTTTTCTTCTATCTAGAAAATGTCTAAATACTTAAAAAAAAACATTTTTAACTTTTTGCTTTTAATAGCACAATATAAGAAGAAAACTTTTTATTAATATAAACATTAAAATGGGAACATACACATTTTAAATTTACAAAACAAATCAACTAAAAATAACTTTTTAAATTTAGTTATATATTTATATACAGCACACAACTTTAAGATTCTATTTAAAATAAAGCATTTAAAATTAACAACAATTTATCAATAAACTAAACTGTATCTACAAAATATTGTATATGTTATATATTTATTTAACATGACAAAAACTTGCTTAATAACCTTCAAAACCTTCTTTTTAAAACCTAAAATGTGCACACTTACTTCAGACACACTACTGTTAACTACTTTGCTAAAATGAAACTTTTTAAAACTCAACTTTCACAGGTCACCCTAGGAGTTTTCTCCTTAAATGTTCCGATGAAAATTCATAAAATCTGATTAGACCAGGGTTTCCCAAACTTTTTTTCAAATGGCTCCCTTTAAAGAAATTAAAAAAGCTATGGCCGCCTTAACAAAGACTACTTAAAAACACAAAAATCTACCATTAAAATCACCGAAGACATTTTTTTTGCTCTTCATCGTCAACTCCTAAATATCTATTGTAAGTTTCTAATTATGACCTCATGCCCCCCTGTAGCTCCTTTGATGCACATGATCCCTTTTTGACCCCTTTGCTGCTCATGCCCGCTGAGTATCTTTGGAAACCTTGGATTAGACGTTTAAATAAAACTATCATAAGCTTATAAAGTTGTTTTAATTGGTTTTAATTATCTGAAGTTAAAATTGTACGAGCAGAATATGTATTTACGATCAGAGTTGCATTTTAGCTTAAATAAAACTCTGCTCTTTAACCAAAGTTACAATTCTAAGCAGTTATCAGTAAAAATTAGAAAGGCTTCTAAATATTGTTGTTATTCTTAATTTTATCATTCATTCTATGTTGACAAAAAATATAAGTTTTTAGACCAACTATTTTAATCTTTTTGTTTTAATTACATGTTATTCGTTGTCCTGGATAAAAAATTAAAAAGTATCCAAGTGGTGTGCGACTCGATTACCGAAAGGTTCATCTTGCACCAGGTCTTAGGACAAAATATTTTGAGCAAATTTATTTTTGTCGATTGTTAAACTACATAAATTATTAATTATATACTAGAATCAAAAAAAAACATGATTTTGGGCTTGTATACTTAAAGTTTATTCTGGTTTGCATACTTTTTAAGTCAGCAAAAAAATATTTTGTTCATGTTGTTTTTAATATTCAACTGTATAAACTTAATTTTTTGATTAATTTTAAAAGTTTAGATAAAGTGGGTTTGTAATAAGGGAAATTTTTTTTTTGAAAGCCTTAGAGAAGTTTGCTGACTCAGCAAATATGCAAATCAGACCATACTATACTGACCTTTCAGTATACTTTCTATGATTTTAATGATTATTTTACATAAAGTATATTCTCTTTAAAAAGGAAAAAACAGTTTAGATAATTAAGTGTCACAATAAGTTGTTAATTGCTAATGAATTAGTAAAAAACTAAACTCCAGTGAAAATGTTTATTTAAACTTGCTTTAAGTTTAATAAAAGTTATTAGTTTAGCCATGATAAATCAAACTTTAAGCATACTTGGCAAAATATTTTACCGAAATTAGAAACAATACTCTTTTTACTAACATTATAACTGTTTCTTTAAACTAGTACTAAGTACTTTTTGTAAGAATAAGGATTATCTAAATTTTCTTGTTAATGTTTCCATTTTGTTTAAATTTAATTTTATCTGTAACCAATAAAAATGTTAAAAAACTGGTTGTGCTAATTAAACTAATAATTGACTTCAAAAGTTATCTTAAAATAAAAATTAAAAACAGTTTACTATTTTTTGGACTGTAAATCTAATAAATTTTTTTTCATAACCAAGAAGTAAAATATAGTTTGTTTCCTAGTAACAAACTAATTTAATGATTTAAGCGGTAATTGTTAGTTACTATGCTTATTAATCACTATCTGTAAACATGTTCATTATTGAAATAAATTTATAAGCAAACAATAAATGGTTTAAATAACTAACATACTTCACTGAGGTAATTAACTTAATTAAAATATGTTTTTAACAGTCTCGAAAAGTTTTTTAGGTTTTGTTCAAAATAACAATCATAATTTTAAAGACTACTTTAACGTACCATTAACAAAATAAAGAACGAGCCAGTATAATGTAGTATTAATATGATAAATGACGAAAGTTTGTTAATAAAATCATTTAAAATTACTACTTACAGAGTGTATATTAAAGTTTAATACCTTTAAGTATGTTTTAGCAACGATCATAATTAGATAATGTTTTCATTAAAATCCATTAAACATAATTTTAATGAAATAAATAGTACATATTTTATAACCGTAGACGCCGTTAAAGTTTACTTCAAACGATAAAAATTATTAAGGTTATTAATAATTAGTTTTCTCCAACTTTAACACTTTGAACGTTAAAATTTTCATAGCTATTTTAGTTAGCTAATTTAAACAACTATACGTAGAAACATTTTCAGTATGGTGATATTATAAATTAACATTACAAATTTCAGAAACTTGGAACTACCAATAAAAAAGGGTTTTTTTGCTTATTTATCAATATAAACCTTCTCATAAACATTTTTAAACTTGTAAAGGCATTTTTCTTAAAATCTTTTTTAATCAAAAAATATTGTAATAAAAAAATTGCATTTGTCTTAAACTGCCTTAAATTGTTTTAATTTAAGTATCAACATATACTTTATGCTACATTATTTAATATTGAAGTTTTAAAATAAACACATCTGAAAATATTTTTTTAATTCTACCCTAATAGAATTGAATCATTCAAAAAAACTATTTAACATAAAAGTTATAAAACTGTTCTGGTTTAGTTTTTTGACCTCTTAATTGACATAAATAAATAAGTTGTTATTAGAGTAATAATTCTTAGTATGAATAGATTTTCCTTGTTTATAATAATAAAATACACATAAACTAAGATTATTTATAATCAAACTAATTCTTGAAAATTTTATATTATACTGTTAATCAATTATTTGTATTTTTTTTGTTTAAATGAAAGTTCTTACATTATTTGTATACAATTTCTTATTTTAAACTTGAGGTCTATTTTTAAAATATGATTTCATTAAATATTATTTAAATAAAAGTTTAAAGTAATTAACTTTCATTATAAATTTATTAAAACATCACAAAATAATATTATACTTAATCTAAAATTAAACTTGAGGTTTTTTTTTTACAGCAGAACTTTAATATATGTTGTCATAAAAGTTTTAAAATAGTTTATTTTATGTTAAACCCATTGAAGTTTTACATAATAATATAAAAATTAGACTAAAAAAGTATATCAGTTTTTCTAAAATATTTTTGATAGGACAAAAAGTAACCCTTTTTTTAATTACATGTAACCAAAAATGAAAGCTTCAATCATTCTAGGTAGAATTTTATCTGGTATAGAAAAGACAATATAACATTTATGCTTTTTAAATGACTGTATTTAAAACTTATTGATGTCATATTAAACTAAACTTCCAACTACTAAAACAAATACTTTTATAAGATCTAATTATACATATATTTGCAAGGATCATGGTGTTATTGAAATTTGTACGGCTAATACTGTTAGTTGAGATTTTGTTAACGTCCGGAGATGCAAACAAAAAATAAAACTTGTCTAATAACAAAAAGTATATTTTACTTTACGCAAAAAAAAGTAAAATATTTAAAACTTGCCTGCACTTTTTTTTCTACGACCTAATGAACCAAAGACCATCAAGTCCTACACAATAGAGTGTGTTTTAGTGTCTCACTTAAGATATTAAATATAAGTTAACATTTTTAAAATCAGTATTTTATTGATAATCAGAGGAAATAAAATAAATACGCTAAATTGACATACTTTAGGTGTTAGAAAACACCCCTATCGTATAGGTACGAAATTTGCATAAAAATCTACATGTACTAAAGAGGAACAATTACAAAAATTTTATAAGAGGCTGTTGATGGCAGAATCGATGTTCCAGTTGTTCTTGGAGAGGCTCTTCACCGATCCTTCATCGCTGAATCCCATTCCCATCATCTTCTTCACGAGATCATCGCAGGACGCAATGTTAGAATCAGATAATTTTGCTGTTGAAATAAATTATATGCTAGTACAGTGTTGCTACATACTACACAATGATAACATAGATACGGCATTGTTAATAACATTATTATAACATGTTCAGTGATAATTATTATATTTAGCAAGCAGTAATTAGTAAATGATGTAGTGGTTTATAATGTATTTAATCATAAAAAGGTCAAATTACAAAACATTAGGATATTGTATTGCTTTAGATAAAAATTAACTAACAAATAACAAATATCCTCCATCGTACAAATAAAAAAGTAACAAACTTATCAATGTCCTACAAGTTAAAACAATTTTTCAAATTTTTAGTATAAATATACAGATAGAAAAGTAGCAAACTTGTTAACCAATGTCTAACAAGTTAAAACGCTTTTTCAAATTTTTTAGTAAAATTATACAAACAAACCAACCTCCAGCGTACTTGTGAGACCAGTATTGCGCAGTCCGTTCGAAATCCTCCTTGTTCGCCCCGTACTGCACCGCGACAATCAAGTCTACAGGGTCATCAAGTTGGGGTGCGGACATCAAAGCTTGTAGGGAGAGCATCACTGTTCTCAGGGTCATACCGGGACTCCTAGAAAAAATGATTGTTATTAGTATGACGTCATAATGTCGTTGAAACTTCTTTTAAGACCATAAAGTTACCAAAGGTAATTCTATACTTAAAATTTACTAAAATTTGACTTATATGTACTAAACTACTAATATATTAGCAGAACAATGTGTTATCCCACATAAATTTCGTAAATCTTATGCACTCCGTTCACACAAAAATTAAATAAACAGTATATAAACTTAATATTTATATAAAACAAACCACAATTTTTTCATGATTTTAAAATGTCCCGTGACAGAACTGATGTTCGGATGCCAAATTTTTGTGATGAATTTCACTTTAGGGGGCGAGTGGGGGTAGAGGTCGGGAATTTCAAATGAAAGCTTGTAGGTTCCACCTGTTTAAGGTTCGTGATACTGATAAGATTACGTGCTTGCTACGTTGATTCGCAGATCAACAAGTTTTCAAATACCAAGTTTTAGTTCTAAATTAACACTTATATGCAAAGTTTGTTTACGTGGAAAATTTATCATTAACATTCTAAAAAGTGAGTTTTGTGTTTGTTGTAACAACTCACAAACTATTTAAATAATCTGACTTTTTAATAAAAATTTTATAGTACACATTAATAAAAAATCTAACCTTCATAAGGTGTACCTTTAGGACCAACTATTTGTCCTGTCAAATTGGTCATTGAATTTCTAACCAATTCGAACTTGAATGATAGATCAGTCTGTTTCAACGTCATAAAAGTTAAAACTTTATAAGGATATTAGAACCTTAAGGAAACTAATAAATATCACTGTGCATCTTTTAAGATAACAAAATGATTAGTTTAATATCTTAAAATTAAGTATCTAACAAGTGTATAAAACAAAGAAACTTATAGTTTTATTTAAATAGCAATCTTGTTTATTAACACTATTTGGTTAAAGGTTTGATAATTAAACAAAACTGTTTCAAAAATTTCTTAAACTTACTATATTGTACTGTAAAAAACAATATATACACACACAACTTATTTTATTTGAAATATAATTTTACTTAGTGCAGTAATCTTCTTAATCAGTACGTATTTCCAGGATGAAAATACACTTTTTAGCTTTTAGGTAAAAAATCAAAACATAATGTACAATTTATGCTTATAATCATTATTTGTTGAAAGTATATACTCAAAGAAAGATAACTATACTTAAATGTTTAAATTAGTATATACTTAAAAATAAAGCTTACATTTTTTTCCATCTTTTTTAATTCTTTCTCAATTCTCCTCAATGCGTTTAATGAAATTATAGTAGTCATTTTGTAAAATATAAAACCTAGAAAAATAAAATATCTCAATTACTTAAATGATTTAAACTACTTTTAAAATTGAATAATTATTTCTGTTAATTAATCTCATAGTAAAATTTAGTATGTATCTTATTATTAAATATAAAAGTAATATACTTTTTTATACTAAATACATCTAAGCTGGTACTTAGATTTTGTAAGTTTAACATTTTTATCACATATGGATAATTAAACTCACCTTTTAAAAGCAAACTTAAACTATAGTTTTTTAGTTTAGGTTAACAATTTTAGTCATAATAAAAACATTTAAAAACTCATTAAACTTTGAAACAATTATATATATCAGGTTTTTCTTTTAGACTTTTTGTTTTCATTTTCTTATGTTTTTAATCTTTTCACTTATATATAAAACGTTGGTAACAAATTCTATATACACTATGTAAAAACTCAAAAGAACTTTAGGTGTTTCAAAATTTAAAATAGAATATTTTAATTAGGCAATATAGGTCTTAGCAGTGTTGCAAAAATATTTGTCTTATAGTTAAAATTAATGACAAGAACCAAATATTACAGAAGCTATTAAAAACAAAATAAAATAAAAAGCTGATCCAACTCTAATAAATTATTAACTTTCTTTTTAATATAACCTAGGTTTTTGATAGAAACACAAAAATGTGCAAATTTACCAGAACAACCTGAAAACCTGTTAATCCTGATTTTCTTACATTTTTTATTATTTACATCCCACCTTTAATCATGAGGTTTATAAACTATTTCACATGCAAAAACTTTTAAGAGTGTCATATTACTAGTTTTTTTTTCTATTAAAAAATTTTATAAAACTATTAAAAAGACATTTTTATCATTTTGTTTAAAGACTAATTAGTTTTTAAACTTTAAAATAGGAACATACAAACTTTAAATTAACAAAACAAATCAACTGAAAATAACTTTTAGAGCTTAATTATATATTTTATAGAACACACAATTTTAAGATTCTTTTTAAAACAAATGATTTAAAACTAACAATTTTTTCAACAAACCAAACTGTACTTCTAAAATATATGTTATTTATTAATTTAAAATGTAAAAAAAAACTGCTTAATAACCTGAGAAAAAATGATGTGAATACTACCTTGAAGCCTACAAGCCTACAATGTGCATACTTACTTTAGACACACTACTTTTAAACACTTAAGTTTAAAAAAAACAACTTTCACAGGTAACTTAGGAGTTTTCTCCTTAAAAGTTCCGATGAAAATTCATAAAATCTGATCAGACCAGGGCTTTCCAAATTTTTTCAAGTTGCCCCTTATTAAGAAATATAAAAGCTATGCTCTCCTTCACGAAGATTATTTAAAAAACTACCATTAAAAGCACTTAAGACCTTTTTTTTGCGTTATTCAACTTTGTTTTTTTAGTTTATTCTTTTAACAAGGTATTTCTTTAAGTTAAATTGGCAATTATATGGTTTTATTACTATAATTCTATCTGTATCTTGACTGCAATAACTGCTTTTAAATTAGTTTGAATAGCGAATGTCAGTGTATTAGACCATAACAAAACGGTGCAAAAGTTTAATTTTTTTTAGCATTCCATAATCTGTAAAAATATTGACAACTTTAAAATTTTAAAGAATATTACAAAGTGAGACAAGTCAAACTTTTATTTATGAATTTTTTAAATTAAATTTGCAATGCTTTACAGAAGAAATATATACTTTCATACAAACATTTTTAAAGTAACAATTTAGAAGTTTGCAGAAAGTATTTCATACTGCTAAGAATAAAATATATACTGCATATAAAAAACTGCCATATATTTCAAATTATAATTTTATAAAGTAATGAAAAATAAAATTCAATGTTAAAAATAAAATGAAAACTAGAGTGTAGTGTTTTTAAAAACTTAAAGTAAACTTATTACAGTTCAAAATATGATCAAAGTTATTAACAACCAGTTGCTTTTTGATTATTTTTAAAGCAAACTTCTGCAAAATAATCAATTTAGGAGTTTTTGGTAGAAAAACATTAGACTCACTCTTCCCTCTACAATAATAAGCATTTTTGAAGGTCAAGAAAGTAATTTGTAATCACCTGTAATTCTACTTCTACCTTAAAAATTTACACTCAAGTAACCAAAAATAAAATAAAAAACTATCTATTTAACTGTAAAAAACTCCTTTAGTGACACATTGTTTTGATATTTTAGTATTGAATTTTAATTTGTGAGAGTACAAAATGCTGTTTTAGTTTGCGCCTCCCATAAGGAACCTTTTGTTGCCTCTGACTTTGACCAGCTATATCTCAAAAACTATTTTGATTTTTTAAAATCTGTAAAAAGCATTTTGCAGCTTAGGAAAAACTATATAAAATAAGATCAAATTTTAAAAAAAGGTTTCATCCCCCTATGCCCTAAATATTTAGCTGTAAAATAAAAAAAATTAAGTTTTTAATATTTTATATCTCATCTAAATTTTTTTTTATGGTTACTTTTACACAAAATAGTTAAACAAATAATTACATTATATTTTAATTTTAATAAGAAATGAGATAAGCTTTTATAAAAAATGATCTGCCTTTGTTTTATTAAAATTTTATCAATTATATAGGCTTTTATAATTACTTTAATTCAGAGTTACAATAACAAAAGTATTACTAAACAAAAAAAAATTACTTGTTCTCATAGAAATATTAATGTTTTTTGAAGCTTTTTAAGGTAATAAGGCAAAATGTGCTGTAGTTATTATGTTTTTTATATTGTATAAACTTATTAAGTTTGAAACACAAGTAAATACTTGAAAGATATCTTATTGCATATTATATGGTTTATAAAGTTTATAAATATTTGAAAAAAATTCTGTTTAAAATTGTATATAATTTGTAGCTTTATTCTATCCTTGGATTTTTTAGATTTCTTGTACCAACATATTTCATTGGGCTTTCAGAAAATTAAAATTTTTTTTTTTAATTTTTCTATCAAGTTTTTAATTAAATTTAACATATAGGAGTAATACTGGTGTAAATTAAGTTTTAATTCTCATTAAGCAAAGTAGCTTTTTTACAGAGAAAAACCTGGAACTTAATATCTTATGCAAAAAAAAAAAAAAACATAAATTTTGTAATTTTTGGACAATAAAGCCTATTTAAGCATAGAGTTTTGAACAAAAAACAAGGAAAAAAACTTAAATTTTGTAGTTCAAAAAATGTAAAATTGTAAATTTATATTTAAGAATTAATAACTATTACAAGCATTGAAAAATTATTAGTTGTTTTAAGTTTTTAATTACAAAAACATTCAACCTAGTTTTGCAGTATTTTCTAAGTAATTTTTAACTATACAATACTTTTTTTCAACTATGTTTTAAATTTATATTAAAAAGGGTCAAGAAAACTCATGAAAAGTTCTGGATAAAGTTCACAAACTTTGGCTTAAATTTAAAATAAACCTGTAACAACTTGAACTAAGATAAAAAAATAAAGACAATTATATTATAAAAGGAAAGCTTATTGTCTTTTAATATTTGAATTAAAAATATTTAAGGTAAATAATTATTAATATATTTTAAATATCAATACAAAACTTTTAAATACTTAAGTGTTAATATTTTATAAATAAGTTAACCAAAAAAATATTTTTTTAGCAAATAAAATCTTTTTAATACTTCATAAAACTTTTCTTAAAGTTTTTTTAATGAAGTTGTTAGTTTCCAAATCTAAAAAAGTGTTTTTTCATATTTGTTTATTGGGATTCTTAAGAAAAAACAAATGTCATCTAATTCAACTTGGCATGGATAACATGAATGAATGTACTAGTCAGGGTTGCCACAAAACCTAGAATCCTTGAAAAACCTGAAATACAAGACATTTTGAACAAAAAACCTGGAATTAAACCTTACATGTTAAGTAGAAAACCTTGATTTTACCCAAAAAATCTACCATATAGTTAAAAATTTTTTGTAATCATCAAAAATTTTTCTATTAAAAAAAACATATACAAAATAACTTTACAGTATATTCTAAATGTTGTTTTACTATATAACACCATTTAAACCTTATACTTGTTTTTAAACTAAAAATAAACCAAAACAAATTCACTTTCAAGAACCTGAAAGAAATTTTGAAAACCTAGGTAAAATTTTCAAAAAACTAGTGGCAACTCTGGCTAGTGTCTAAAATTTCAATTGATCTCACCAAGCAAAAAGGATTGTTATAATGAAAACAATAAACGTATTGCTTTAAAATTTTATTTATGATTTTTGATATTTAATATTTATTACTACTAAACTAATTGTAAAGTAATACTGTATTTTCTTAGCCACAACTTCTAAATACTATTAATTTAATTTATTAATAAATTATTAAAAAAGTGAAACCCCTTGTGTTACATTAATTTAAAACTTTAAGAAAACTCATCTGTATTAATAAACCATTCATGTTACAAGTTGTACTTTTTATTTTACCAAGTTAGTGTAAACTAAAATGGTTAAATCCCTATATTAATTCAAAGTAAGATATTTAAAAATCAAAGCTGATCAAAGAAGTAAATAATATAAATTTAAGTAAAGCATATCCTTTTGTTAGCAAATAACTGTTAATTTAAAATACCACAGGTAAAATATATTCTTTCTTGTAGATCCAGTTGTTTGTCTTATAAAATTATTTTAAAAACACTGTCCAATAGTTAATTAAAATCATGATACAAGTTTAGCATTTTTTTAGTGTAATAAAATTTTGAAATGATTTGTTTTTTTTTTGTACTTTGTTATTCAGCTGTTATAGATATTATTTTAATTTATTAGTATTAATATTTTTAAAAATATTTTCTTTTTTTAATAGCATTTTACTATACATTTATACCCAGTTAGAATGTTGTATTTGTTTTTAAATTCAATAAAAGCTATGAAAATTATAATTAAACTGATAAATAGTTCATGTTTAGTTTGTTGTCATTTATATTGTAATTGAATTTTGGAAATACTTTAATTATTTACTCAAACTTTTCTCACGCTTCAAGTATAATTGATATTATTTTTATCTGTATATAAACATAATTAAAAAAGTTGAAGTACTTACAACTTGTTTTACTAGAATAGAGTTATAAAAATACAAATTTGTAAGTTTTGCATATACTTTAGAAACCACAAACATTATTTATCTAAAAGTTAATAACATAAAAGGCATAGGGTAAACACGTTTTTTAGTCTTATTTTTACATAAATAGCGAAGCTAATAGTTACTTTTTTCCATTTTTTATGATTTAAAATCACTTTTGAGTTTGTAAGCAATCAATGTTTGAAAGTTTCTCAAGTCCCCTATGGGAGTCACAAATTAAAAAGTAAAAAAAATATTATAACACATAAAAGTTTTTATTAATATTTCTAAGAAATCTTTTTAAAAATTTTCTAGCATAATTTTTGTAAAATTTAGTTTAGATAAATGTGTTGGAAGGAATTTTAAAATAATTTTTTTCAACAAGTTATTTATTTATTTAGTAATCAAGTTTTTATATGGTACTAAAAAACAACAATTGTTATGACAGATTTTACTTAAATACTAGAATGAATTATTTAAATACAAATTTGAGTTCATTAGTTACAGGTATAAAAACAAATATTTTAAGTGAAATTTTATGTTGACAAATTTAAATATAAAAAAAATGACAATAAAAACTTTTTGGTCCATAAGTTTGTATTTGAAATTTTTTATAAAAGTTATTGTGATGGTTGTATTTTTAATTTCTTTTAAAACTGAGTTATAGTTCATACTTTATGTTTTCATTAATATCCAATTTTATTATTTTGTGAAATTAATATCTTACCTTCCATGCCCTTACCTGTATAGATTTCTCTTATTATCATATAGAAAATTGTATGTTCCTTATTTAAGTTACATTAAAAATATATTGGGTGTGTATCTATAGTTTGTTATTAAGGGCATAGAGGGGGGTCCACCTTGATTTTTACAAGTTGATCTTATTTTAAGAAGTTTTATCTAAGCTATCAGACATTTTTGACCGCTTAAACAAGTTCAAAGTAATTTTTGATATATGAGCAATCAAAGTCAGTGACCTCAATAGGCTTCTAATGGAAGGCATAAACTAAAAGTGCAAAAAAATACCATTTCACTAAAAATCTATCTCCTTCATTTTTCAAGCAATCTTCTTCAAATTTTCAGAGAAAGTATATGTATGATTGTGTGTATATACTGTGTATTATTAAATTAAAAAAGATTGAATGCAGGATTTTTTTTTTAATTTTGAAAAATCAAATTTTTATTAAAAATAAACTACTTATTTTTTATGTTTTTTTTATGTAAAATTTATATTTTTTAATATTTTTAAATTCCGAACATTCAAAGTATTTTAAACTATAAAAGGAACATTTTCTGAAAGTTTGAAATCTCTAGCTCAAAAAATGAAGGAGAAGATAGATTTTTAGTGATTTTTAAAATTTCCAAGAAAATTGACCCCAAAAAATTTGCGGTACATACAATTGTATTAGAATTTTTTTATAAAAATTACAATATCTCAAAAGTTAAACAAGATTGATTTTCTAATTCTATAAAAACTAGCTTGTAGTTTGTACTTCAAGCTTTCATATAATTTCCAATGTTAATTTTAGTAAAAAAAAAATGTGGGATCCCCCCTATGCCCTTAAAACACCAAAACTAAGTCACTTTTAACATTTCACCTAATTTGTACTTTTGATTGATTAACTTTTTTTTTGTATTAACATTAGTCAAAAAAAAAGGTGAAAATGAAACTTAAATATGTATATGTCTTTCTGATACTACAAACAACAAAACATATTGTTGAGAAAAAAAAACATTTAAATTATGTCTTCTGGTTTTTTTCAAAATAGATTTTCAAATTTAAACTAATATTTATTTATGTGCTTTTAGTTTTACAAAATACAAAGCACGTTTTTCAGATTAAACATATTTTAGAATATTTAAACTCATTTTTAAAATGCCATCTCACTTTGACTACTCACTGGTGGACAAAGATTTAAACATTGTCATGACAAAATAACAAATAGTAATAACAAATTTGTTTTTATTTTTTTTTGTAAATTTGCTTAGTCATCTTGAACAAAGAAATTAAAGTAATATTTATAAAACAAGTTTGTTTTATATTTTTTCTGGTTTTTTATTTAACAAACACCAAACAAAATTTCATATCTTATATAACAGTAATTGTTTTTGCAAAACACCTTTATCAGAAACTATATTAACATATAAACACTATATTTACAGTATATAATAATGTCAATTAATCAAGTAAATTGCTTTTTACATGGCTTAAAAAGTATTTTGAAATTGATAATAATGGAATTAAATATGTGTGTATACATTTTTGGTTTTGCAAAAAAAAAAACACCTTTTCAGGTATTTAGTATATTTACAGTATAAAACAATGCCATCCAATTTTGACTATTCACTTCTAAACAAAGATTTAAATTTTCTGAAACGAGAAGAACTGAAGAACAACAAAATACTGAGGTTGCTGCAAGTCAGAGAGCAGAACAAAAGGTATATTTGATTTTTTGAATAATAATTAAATACTCTAAATTTTTAGTTATTGAACAGTTGTTTCACTAAAACTAGTGGAAAAATAGTTTTTTTAATTATATAAAAATAACTAGTACAATTAAAAAAATGTATAAACTCTTATGCATAAAAAATTTAAAATAAGTTGTGCATCACTGATTAAATCTTTTCACATAAAAATAATTATAATTAATAAGATCTTAACATTTCTTTAATCTTTTTTTATTTGTGTGAAAATAACTATTAAAATGTATAATTTTTTATACATAAAATTTTTAATCAGGCATGCATCAATTATAGACTAAATCTTATATAATAAATAAATCATGATTAATAAAATTTTATCAAATGAATCATCTCAGGCATGCCTCACTGATAAGGAAGAATGTCCACAAGAAAAAGTGCGACGAGATAATAAAAATCTCCCACCAGATTGAGAGGGAGCACAATGAGGAGCTGGAGGAGAAAATAAGAGCGGCTGAGGAAAAGTACAAGGAGGGACTGGAGAATTTTGGCAGCGCCAAAATCGGAATAGAGGAGTTTGAGAACAAGTTGGAAGCTGGAAAGGTGCGGGAGAAAATAAACAAGAGCAACGCAAGCGTCAGGTTTTTTGGTTTTTATAATTATGTACTCTATAAATAGGTTTTTGTTTTGCAAAAAAAGTTATAAGGTCGAAAGGTGCAGTAAAACATAAACAATAGCAATGCTAGTGTCAGGTACTATATTAAAATAAAATTCTAATATTTTACTTTCTCAAGTCCTCCTGATACACTTTTTTGTGATTTTGTCTTGCTCTATTGGATTTATAAAAAAAATGTATATCAAAAAGTTAACAAGAGCAACGCAAGTGTCAGGTACAAATAGTAATTGGTTTATTTCAATTTAATTATTAATTGTTTTAAGGGCATAGGGGGTAAACACCTTTTTTTAAATTTGATTTTATTTTATTGAGTTTTTACTAAGCTACAAAATGCTTTTTACGAATTTAAAAAAATTCAAAATAGTTTTTGTGATATAGCCAGTCAAAGTCAGAGCCAACAATAGGATCCTTATGGGAGGCGCAAACTAAAACGGCAAAATTAGATTATTTTACTAAAAATCTATCTTCTCATACGTTTTTTGAGATAATTACCTCAAACTTTCAGAAAATGTTCCTTAATATATTTAGAAAATTCTGTTGAAAAGAATTTCAAAAAAATAAACAAGTAAAAGTTTAATATAAAAATTAACAATAAAAACAGTTTTTTTTTTTGTTTTTTTTTGTTAAATTTTTTTTCTTTAATTTTTTATAATTTTGTTCTGACAGAATTTTTTAAGTACTGCAAGGAATATTTTCTGAAAATTTGGGGTAGTTATCTCAAAAAATGTAGGAGGATAGATTTTTAGTGATCTCTAGTTATTTGCTGTTCTAGTTTGCGCCTCCCATAAGGATCCTATTGTTGCCTCCGACTTTGACCGGCTATATCTCAAAAATTATTTTGAATTTTTAAAATCTGCTTAAAGCATCTTGTAGCTTAGTAAAAACTATATAAAATGAGACCAAATTTAAAAAAAGGCGTTTACCCCCCTATGCCCTTAAATGCTCTTTCTGCACAGTTTTTGTACTTTTTTTTTAACTTGGTTATTTTCAAACATGTCTAAAAATGATCAAGAGCATCACAAGTGTCAGGTATAAACAGTTTGATATTTTATTTCCTCCTGGATTTTTTTTTGTCTTGATATTTTCCTAAAAAAATAAAAAAAAATATCTCAACAAATCTAAAAAACTTCTGTTTCAGCTCATTTAGACTATTTGATTTTTTTATAAACTTTATTACACAAAGTTTAGAAAAAACCAAACAGCATTTACCCTTCTTGTATAAGCAGAGAGATCTTTAGTTGTTGTTTCTCAAAACATCAAAACGAATAAAATTTTCAACATCAGGTACAAGGATGCTTTTGAGAAGCTGAAAAAGATCGAGGCTATAAAGATGAGAAATGAGAGAAACAAGAAAGAATTGAAGGAGAATGTGAAGAGAAAGGAGAAATTGAGAGCAAAGAAGGTGGCAAGCATGCCCAGACCCAAGCCTGAGGTTGTTCCTGAGAGCCCGACTTCTGTGAAACTTTCCAGGAATTTCATCAATCAGAGCTTGGGCTCCTCTTACTTCTGCACTGCTGTGAGGCATGAAGGTTAGAAAATAGTTTGTACAGTTGTACATTTGATTTTTAAGTCACTAAAAGTGTGCAACGAAATCTAAAATTTGTCTTATCACAGGATTTCCAAAAAACCTGGTTCCTGGGAAAATCTGGAACTTGACAATTTAGGCTAAAATAACTTAAATTTGAGAAACTTGAAAAAAAACCTGGAGTTTTGAACAATTTTTACATGTTAAGTAGTAAAATTTTCATTTGATTCAAAAAATCTGTTGTATAGATATTTTTTTTCGTCATTATCAAAAAACACATTCAAAGTAGCTTTAAGATATAATTTCAATGTTGATACTATTTAACACAGTTTTTTACCTTAAACATTATTTAAAACTATAAATAGACCTATTAAACCTGGAAAAAAAGACCTGGAAGAAATTTTAAAAACCTGGAGAATGTTTTCAAAAAACATTTGGCAACCCTGTTATCAAGTTTAATGTAAATTAAAATATAATTTACAAACATAAAAAAGTTGATTTTAATAATATAAAGATGCCCCATTGTGTTTTTTTTGGAATGAATAGTTTGTGCGTAATATTTAAATATTATGAAATAAATTACAACTAACTTACTTTTTTCATAATAAACCAGACAACTAACAATTTTATTTCAATTGATTTTTATTCAACTTAACAAACAATTTGTTGCAGTATACAGGGTTGCCACTTTACCTGGAAACCTGGAAAAACCTGGAATTTTGATCAAAAAACCTGGAATTTTTAATAATTTTAATATTTTCAGTTGTAAAATTGTTATTTGACATAAAAAATCTATCAAAATCATATAATTAAGATTTTTTGTCACCATCAAAAATTTTTTTATCAAAAAACTCATTTAAAGTAACTTTACAGCATCTTTTTAATATTTTTATACTATTTAACACTGCTTCTTAAATAGAAATTAACTTATAACTAAAAATAGACCCAAAAATGTGTACTTCTAAAAACCTGGAAGAAATTAGGAAAACCTGGAAAAAAAATTAAAAAAACTAGTGGCAACCCTGAGTATAGATTACTTAAAATAAACTGAATTTATTCAAAATTACGATTTAAATTATATGATTTTAGTTTTTCTTCAGTTTTCAATCTCGTATTTTAAACCCAATGAAAACTGTACTAATCACCATCAACAGGCTAAAATCACAACACAAAACATTATGATGTAGTAACAAACGTAATTTTTTTTATTGAAATACTTGTTATTATTTTTTTATTTTCAGACGAAGACTACGACGCTAAGGAGGCGGCAGTTAAGGAAGCTCAGCTTCAGAAGCAGATGGAAACCAAGCTCCACTGCAACAATGTGGCCATGGACGAGAAGGCTAAGGTGAGGCACAAGAGAGCTGTTGATCAGGAGTTGCTGGAGAGAGATCTGGAGGGATTGGAGAAGGAAATTCAACTGTTGAGGAGGAAAGAGATCATGAGAAGATAAGTTTAAAAGATATGAAGTTAAAAAAAAAATTAGATAGACTTTTGATATGACTTTTGGATTGTTGACACTTATTGATAATTTCGTTTTTTTATATATATTTTTCTTAATTATAAAGAACTTGTTTATAAACTGATTTTAGCTAGCTACTACTTTTATTTTTTGTATAAAGTTGTCTACATGTTAAATTCAAATGAATATAGGGTGGTAGTTTTATGATATTTGAAATTTTGATCAAAAAAAAAGATAAATTTATTTTGTATACATACACCTTTTAAAAATGCTCTACTAATTATGTGACCAAAAATCTCAAACACTGTGAATTTATGTACAATTTATAGATCTTTTACACTAAAGTGTTATGAAGTTTTAATTTTTGAACAAGACAAGTCGTATTACACTTATTGATAAAAATTCCTAAAAGTTGTACTTTCATTATTACAAATGTTACAAGAATGATAATTTTGATAATTAATCATTTTATAAGACTAATTATATAGCATTATAATCCTTATTAAAATATAATTAGCTTTCATTATTTTTACATATAATTTTACACGTTTTGCTATGGCTTGATTTTGATTTAAAATATTTAAAACTGCTTTAATACTTCTGTCTTAATTAATATATATATTAGTAATGTTTGAGAAAGATTATAAATTTAAGTTGTAATTTTAAAAAACATAAACTTGATGACTAACTCTGTTTCTTTTTCAAGTTTAAATTTGTAGTCTTTTTACTTAATGTGCTGTATATTTAATATTTTAGATTATATTAATACTTTCGAAAAATTAATTTTATCTAGCTAAGCTTATCGGAATAAATACCACATATGTTCTTGTGCTAAAACTATATTTCAACTAACGGCGTTTCACTGCTCTCAAATAAATTTAAGAACAGATCTACGGAGTCTCTAAAAGTTCTTTTTGAAGTTCCGTAGATCTGTTCTTAAATTTATTTTAGAGCAGTGAAACGCCGTTAGTTGAAATAAAGTTTTAGCACAAGAACATATGTGGTATTTTAGATTATATTGTTACTTTCGAAAAAATAATTTTATCTGTTTGCAAAATGTTATTTATTTTAAAAATTACTTTTTAATTATCTATAAGCTTACACTTTTTTGTTTTATTTTACAAAATTTATTATTTACTTGATTTATGTTTTTTACGCTGATTTTTTAGTTTGGTGCCTTAGTCTGTTTTATTTCAAACACTTAATTAAAGTGTTTGAAATAAAACAAAGTTAATTAAAACACGGTTTTTATTCATGTTTGTCATGTGACTTAAATATTTATATTTAGTATTTTTGTTGTAGTTTATTTATATAAAATGAGTTCGGACCCCAGGCTGAACCGCAACCGGCCCAAGGGCTCGCTACCACCTAGCAACAAGCCCATGGCAGCCAACTCCATGGCAACCGACCCGAGGCTGACGAGGAAATTAACCAATCAGAGACCTGGAAATTTCCCGGCAACCAGCCAGAGAAGTGGTAAGTTGGTTTAATTTTATATTTTAGTATATCTATTTATATTTAATATTATAAATAGTTATAACATTTATTTCTGATGGTCAAGTTTGGTGTACAGAGATTGTTTGACGAATTTATATGAGCTTAACAGTTAAATTCACTTTTAGTCAGTTGCAAATGCACTTGACATTTATCGTATATAGCAATTCACATTACATCAACAAACTTTTATTAATTATTTAGGTGTATACTCTATTCACTCAAGCAATATATTTAGCAAAAAGCACGAGAACAGCAATATCCAACCAGAAATATAGTTATGTATATAAATCAACAAATTTTTTTATAAATTTCTCTTTTACTATAATGATAGATTCAAATAAGTTAACATTTACTTATATACTTTGTTAATAACAGCAAACAACATGAAGACGCCAATGTCCAATCAGCTGATTTCATATATTAATTAATAATCAATAATTTTGGTGTATATATTTTATTTAAAATTTTTAATATTATACACAGCAAACAGCATGAGGGCGCCAGTGTCCAATCAGCGGTCGAGGATGATGTCGATGCAGCCAATCAAAACGGAGGATTCAAAAGTTCCCAGCTACACCAGCTTGATCGAAGGGTTGAAGCCTCAGGAACAGGTTTGGAGTTGTAATTGTATTTATTGTAAAGTGTAAAATAGTTTACTATTTAAATATCGGCCTAGCTCAGGAGTCGGCAAACTGTGGCCTATGAGCCGAAAACATATATTTTATAAAAATGAAAAAAATATTTGTCGGAAAATTAACATTTACGCTCAGATTTTCAATTTTGATTTAAAGGATTACTCTGTTATTAAATGTAGTTTACCAGAGTATAAATTTTTAACTACCAATACATACACTGGACCGAAATAAAAAATTACGTTTATGTTTTTTTAATGTTTATATTAAACTAATTACTTTTTGATTAAAAATTATAAAAAATTTACTATTTTATTTCCAAGGTCAAACAGGCTACATTCTTAAAAAGACTGGTAAATTAATTCATTTCTAACGCCAATATATATATTGTTAAAATATTTTAGGTATTTATTTGATTTAGTTACCAATATATTTTTTTTGTTATCCCATGGTTTGAACAGGTTGCAGCTTTATTGAAAGAAGCTTCGCAAAAAGACCTTCCATTTCAATCAATTAAAATGGACTGTCTGCATAAAATTGAAGAGGTGATTATATTAATATTTTAATAATTAGCAATTAGATAATAATAAAATATTAAAATGGATTGTTTCCATAAAATAGAAGAGGTACATATTAGATTTGAATGATGTTGAATAATTAAACAATATCATAATGTATATGGACTGTTTGCACTAAATAAAGCAAATACTGCTGAATAATAATTGATTATTTTAATATTTTAATAATTAATAATTATAATAACAGATTTTATTGAAACATCCAGTATACATCGACAACTTCGTATCAGAAGTTATCTAATTAAATAATATTTTAATAATTAATAATATTTTTACAGATTTTATTGAAACATCCAGTATACATCGACAACTTCGTATCAGAAGTTATCTAATTAAATAATATTTTAATAAATAATAATATTTTTACAGATTTTATTGAAACATCCAGTATACATCGACAACTTCGTATCAGAAGTTATCTAATTAAATAATCTTTTAATAATTAATAATTAAATGCTATAATAACAGATATTATTGAAACACCCTGTATACATCGACAATTTCGTATCAGAAGTGATTCAGTTTCTCACAGATTCAAGCGACCACGTCAAAATATTCGTCATTAGATTCATTGAGAAAGTTTGGTCAGTTTACAGAAAAAAAGTTGTTGATAATAACAAATCTAAATGTTTTGGTTTATTAGTATTAATGTTAGATTATATTGTTTAGATTTTGAATGTATTTATGTTAAAACAATCGTCATTAGGTTCATTAAAAACTTGTGTTTAGTTTACAATTGTTGAAAATAAACTACTTTGTTCTTGAAAACTTATTTTTTAATTCTAAACCGTGTTAACTTCAGTAAAATGCTGATTTTTTTAATATTTTTGCATCTGTAACATACAAGAAAATTAACATTCATAATTTTTGTCGTTATTATTATTAGATTTATGTACTTATACAATTATATATGATATAATTGATATTTCAGTATGGCCGACTCTTCATTTATGCCGAAATTATATCCGAATTATTTACTGATGCTCACAAAAGAACACGCAGTCGTTGGGAAACAAGTTATTATATCAGCAACAATACTTCATAAAAAATGTTTCCAGGTTTATAATAGTTTTTTATTTGTTTTGATAATGAATTTGATGGGAAACAAGTTTCAGGGAATAATAAACATTGATACAGTTTAAAAACATTATTTATTAGATGCTTACCACAACTTATTTTGAAAATTTATACCATTAAGAAGATTTAATAAGTTAAATAAAAAACATAATTGGTATAATATAATATTTCTTAGGTAATTACAAAGAATACAGAAGACACTTAAAATAGTTTTTTACTAGTTTTTTTTATAAATTCATTACCTTTAGTCAAATATAAAAAGTACAAGAAAAAATTTCAATAATTTATTATTTTATAGTTAAAATAATTTTTAATTTAAATATATTAATTTACTTCTAATTTTCTAAACAGGCAATGATAAAGAACACAAGAGAAAATTACAATAATTTATTATTTTATAGTTACAATGATTTATAGTTTTATAGTTACAATGATTTATTATCAGAATTAGAATAATTTTTAATTTAAATAAGTTTATCTATTTTCAATTTTTTAAATTTTATGAAATTTATGTTAATTATTATTTTTCAGGCCATGATAAAGAACACGGGAGAAAATTACAATAATTTGTGGAAAACCACAAGGAGACTGTATTCACAAATATTCGCTTTATTAGATTCCAATCAAGACGGACTCAGATCTCAAGTTTGTTGTTATCAAAATTATTACCAAAAAGTACTACAGGTTTTATATAAATTATCTTGAGAAATCTACATAAAACAGGTAACAAACGTATATTGTTTTGAAAAATCCTTAACACTTAAAACGTTCGTTTTTTCCAAAACGTTTTCATCCAGAAGTTAGTTATAATATTGTTTTATTTTTGAAAAAATTAAAAACTTTTCAAGGCAGTTTTCAAACTGTACATAATCTGTTAAATAAATCTAATTTGCACTACAAAGAGTTTATTTTTTAAAATATTAACAAATCACGGTATATAAATCGGTTGATGGTATTTATGTAAAAGTGATGTAAGTTTTTTAAATTTTAATGAATACTATTAATAAACAAAATCAAATCAACTAGATAAATCACATCTTACTATTATAAACAAACAAAACAAATTATAAACAAATGTATTCTGAATCGTGTGGTAAAGCCGATTGAGAAAGTCATCTTAAAATTATAACAGGGAACGTCTTATTAGTTTATTAAAGTCGTTTTTACACTTATAAAATAATCTTATAAATAATACAAACTTTTATTCTTATAGTCGATGAAACTAATGGAGCAAGTGATCCAGACCTCCACAAAGCGTCCTCCCCACATAGCAACCAACATGGCAACCATAGCAACCGATGTTTCGTGTTCAGATCTTCCTAGCAACCACCCCTTTATCACCATGGAAACCATGAAGGAAGAAAGAGAAGCCGCTTTGAAGGAGTTGCTTCAGTACATGTTATCACAACATATTTCCAGGTTTAATTAAAAAATAGATTAATAAATATTTGTTTTTATTTTTGAATGAATTTTTTTAGTAGTAAATATTTCTACTTTAAAGAATTGCCCAAATACATGTTGTCCCAACATATCTCCAGGTTTAAAAATAATAAAATATTAAATATTTGTATTTATTTTAAGGAGTTACTTTAGTACGTGTTAACCCAATACATTTCCAGGTTTAATTGTGGTAATAAATATAAACAACATGGTTAAGTATGTTTTAAGACTTATCTTGTATCTGGGCTTATAGGGGAATGAAATAGTTATTAATGTTTATAAATGATTTGAGTAGAATTTCTTCATATAAAACCCATTTGCTTATTGTAAAGTTATGTAGCTCATTGTTTCGTACTTTATTATCTTATATTATTATCTGTACACATCGTTCATTATTAAAAACTAAATTAACTAAACTAACAAGTTAGGTTAAAAGTTACTCTTCATTTTTTCAATCTACTTTTTAGCTACAAATTTGCTCTTCTGAAACAGCTATTTTTGTAAATTTTATTTATATGAAACTTGCTACGTTTACTAATTTACGTTTTAATATTTTGTTGATGTTTTTAATTTTACAGCACGAATCTCATGGTAAATGAATGAGAATTTTATTTAATATTAAAAATATTGAATACTTGTTATGGTATGAAAAGTATAAGCAAAATGGGTTATAAATGTTTTGTTAATAGTTTTTAATTTTACAGCACGAATCTCATGGTAGGAATGAGAATTTTATTTAATATTATAAATATTGAATACTTGTTATGGTATGAAAAGTATAAGCAAAATGGGTTATAAATGTTTTGTTAATAGTTTTTAATTTTACAGCACGAATCTCATGGTAGGAATGGGAATATTATGGAAACTAGCAAACGATAGACCTCAACTGATATTGAGAATAATTCAGACTTACAAATCATTAGATGGTTAGTTTGATCATAAAATCGTTTTTAATGTTTTGTTTGTTTGATGTTTGTTGTAGCTCTTTTGTTAAAAACCATTTAAATGTGTTATTTAAGGTGAGCAGTAATCAGTTAAAGATTTAAAATTAACTTTAGCACAGTAAAATGCAAATAAATTTAGAAAACTTTCAAAAGTCCAAAACTCTTTCAAATTTTTATTTTGTTTTAATAAAAATTTAAACCTAAGTGACATTTATGACGTCATAATGTCCAACATTTACCTTTACCCAAACTTATAATAAATAATAACTCATCAACAGCGACACTACCCCCCACTTTAGCAAAAAGTCAAGTGGTGAACGTCAGAAAACTGATGAGAATTTACTTGTTGAGGATGCTAAGATTGCCCCAAGTCTACCAGTTCCAATCTCAAGTCTGTTTTATTTGTTTAAAATTAAATTAATAATAATACTTGTAAGTATGTTTTTGATGATAATTTACAATACAGCGTTTATGATAGTGGTAAAATAGTTTTTTTACTTCATCTATTGCTTAGATTGTTTTCTTGGCTACAAAAAAATTTGAAAACTTATATTTGTATCTTAACTTTTTTTAGTTTAAAAAAAAAATTCTTGTATAGAAGTAGTAAAGAAAACGTAAAGAGTTTATTAAATATGACGCTGAAAATAAACATACTGTAACTTAAGCAGACTTTAACGACGTCATAACACCTATATACGTCATAATGATTTTAATGGCGTCATATCACTTCACAGATAACACTCCACCTTACCAGCAGCACTTTGTTTAAACAAACTTCTGTTTATTAAGTTGATAATCAACGAAATATATACTTGTATAACAAATTATAAAAGAATTATGTTTTAAACTTTATTTTGATCTTAAACTTTTACCCACAGGCAACCACTTTATTGGAAGCACTTGGCACAAACAAATCGAAAGTCGATAAATATAATAATCATATCTAAACTTATTAATGAAATATTAAATAATTAATTTGTTATAGTTAACAGATAACAACGCTATTAGAAGCATTAGGTACAAACAAACCAGAAATTTATAAAATTTGAAATAATATCTCTTAATATATAACAAAAGAATATTTAATGATTGCATGATAAAATGATCATAATTTTTCAGATAACAACGCTATTAGAAGCACTGGGTACCAGCAAATCGGAAATTGAAAGGAATCTTTGCAGGGATCCTCCTAAAGAGTTTCTCCAGTCTTCTAAGAGGAAAGCAGGAGCTGAGAGCTCTAGCAGTAAAAAAATTAAATTGGATGCCGTTAGTTATATTTTATATATAAACAAAATTGGATAGTGTTAAGTTTTTTTATATAAATTAAAGCTACGAATAAAATTAAATAGAATAGTGTTAGTTATGATGTTTAAAAAATTTAAAAGTTAAAACTACAAATAACAAAACTAACTTGGATGGTGTTGGTTGAATTTAGAAAAAGTTATTATATATTTTTTTCTAAGAATATGTAAAAAGTTACACATTTCTATGTATGTTTATCAAGTGAGTTAAACTGAGAACTTCAAAATGTTTTCAAAATAGTTTACTTCTTATCTAAATCTTGTACAAATATTTGATATTCGTTTGGTTAAAGAAATAAAAATAAAATCAAGAATATAATATTATATAAGTAGTTTAATATTGGTGAGAATATTAGAAATAAAAAAAAAAATACAAATTTCAAAAATAAAATCAAATACATTTAACAGAAAACATCAGCAGAAGATATGACTGCAGTTGACATAACAGCAAAGCACCTGATACCACTTTTGACTCCAGAAAATGTTTCCAATCTTGTATTGTTATCCATGGTTAGTTGTATTTAAATTTTTTTTTTATAGTACTATTAGTTCTGAAAATGTTGCTAATCTTGTATTATTATCCATGATAACTTAAATTTTGTATCGATATTTAGTACCACATTGACTCCTGAAATCTAATATAGTTCTTTTATTCATTGTTAGTAGTATTTTATACTTTTTACTTTAAAGATGACAATTAAAGTTCTCAACTTAAATATAAGGAGAATGATTAATTCAAAATTTTTTAATTTTATTAACAATACAATGTTTCACTCGCTTGAAACTAGTCAAACGAGATCATCAGTTGAATAGAATCTGTAAAAAATTTTACAATAGTATGCAGGAAGACAATAAGCTAAACTTGAAAAAAAAAACTAAAACAAAAAACTAAATAGAATCTAAATAAAACTTATAGTTTAAAGTTATTAATATAAGAAAATCATAATGTTATTAGATTAGTTTATCTCAAATTTTGAAAAATGTAAGCTACTTAATAATATTATAATCTCAAAACTCAAACAAATAAATAAATAAGTTAGTATACTAACATTTAGCAGCCTTGTAAAATTTGTGGATAAACAAAAAGTAAAAATCTCTAGCTATAGCATTAGGCTGAATTTACTTGTTTAAAAAAGTTTGACTATTGTATTGTGACGTAATTATAAATTGGTTTAAATATTTGCTTGTACAAGTTAAAATAGTGATGTACTTATCAAAATGTATACATGAACATATTAATTCGTTCCTTTTCTTAAAAGTTAGTAGTATTTTATATATTTGTATTATTATATTCTTTTATAATATTGTTAACATCTGAAAATGTTGCAAATCTTGAGTTACTTAGCATATTACTAATACAACTTAATTAGCTTTGTATTCAGTTGTATATTTTAACTGTATCACAGAAATGTTGTATTATAAATCCTAAAATGTTGCTGTTCTTCTATTCCTTTTCAAGTGATGACATTTTGTTTTATATTTATTTTATTTTGATGATAAACAGTAGCTGTTTTAACACCTGCGAATGTAGCAAGTTTGTAATATATAATTAGACAAAGTTCAATTAATCTATTTTTATTATTATTGGCTCTTAAAATTGCAACAGAAAAAACTACTTTTTTAGTGATCACTTGAAAAATGAAACATACTGTAAAATTATAGACCGTATAACAAGCTTTGTTTAGATTTGTAAATAAATGGCGTAATAGTATACTTTAAAGTTAATATAACATTATAGATAACCACATTTTTTAATAGCTCCCAGCTTCATTCTAGGCATCTTACATTATATAAGAAAAATAAATAAAAACAAATAAAGTATTTTCATCAGGTCGTGCTTCCCAAAGAGATCCCGGCTGCGTTCCAGTCATCTTACACCCCGATTGAATCAGCGGGCAGGAAGGAACAGATCCAGCACCTCGCATTCCTCCTCGCAACTCAGATGACCAACGCCGGCATCGGGATCGGTATTGAGAAGGCTTCTGAGGTGGTGAGATTTAATATCATAAGTTATTAATTTATTTTAACAGTTTATTACAATCAAAACAATGTTTCACTCCTATATTTTCATATATGAGATCCTCAGCTGTTGTAAACAGGTCTAAAAAAATTTTTGAACAAAACAATTGAGTAAATAAACTAAAAATTTTTTCACATTGTTTTGTTAATAATAAATTGTTAAAATAAATATTAGATAAAAATCTCCTTAAAGACATTTAAGTCGAGAACTTTAAATTGTTTAACTTAAAACAAGTTACAATATTATATATTTTTGAATTTATGAATTATATGAGTTTGTGTTTATGTTAGAAAAATGGTATGATTTTGCAGGCAAAATTTGCATATTTTGTGTAGTAATGACGTCATAATGCATCAAAAGCAGTCGAAAAGTCTATAACTTATGCCTACAATAATAAGCTTTCATTTAAGATATAAATTATAAGTCTAGGACAAGTATAAGTGATTTTATTACTGTTAAAGTCAAGAAATCGAAAAATATGCAACTTATTGGGTTGAAATAAGTTTTTTGGGCAGCGACTTTTTTTTTTGCAAAATTTTAATCTTTTTTTTAGATTTTTCATTTTGAAGCCAAAACTTATCCAGGTCATATCTCCTCTCATAAGTCCAGCAAATATCACCCAAATACTCCCTACCCCTATATATAATTTTTTTTAAATATTTATCACAAAGTATGGGATAGTAATATAATTTATACCGGAATCAGTATTAAGAAGGATTCAAAAAATAACCTTGAGAGAATTTTCTTGAACAAACTTGGACTAAATATTTTATTTTATATTTTTAAAGCAATATATTTGATAATAAATCTGAAAAAAAATTTAAACTTGAAAAATATTTTTCTCTGTATGAATACTTCTTTTAACGTTTAGGCAATTAATAGTAAGTTTTTTAAATTATGTGCTTAGTTAGCAAGACCAAAAATAATATTATTTTTTCTTAATTTTCTAAAAACTTAAGTAGAATTATAGGAATAAAAATACCATTGAAGTTATATTTTCACAATAAGTTTATATAATTTATTATAAATTATTATAATTATGTTATATTTTTATTTTATAGCAAATGGCTGAGGAAAGACGTCGTAACGCAGAAAAAAATAAAAAAGAAGAAATCAGCTCAATTACAACTGTTATTGGTGAGAAAATAATTTAATAAAATAATAATACATAAAAAATATTGGTTAAGGCCATAGGAGGGGTCCGACTTTTTTTTTTACAAAAAATAACTTTGGCTTTTATATGTTATATGAAAGCTTTAAATACAAACTACAAGCCTGTTTTTATAGAATTCAAAAATATCATTTAACTTTTGAGATATTTTATTTTTTGTAAAAAGTTTCCGATACAAACGTATGGACCGCAAATTTTTTGGGGTCAATTTTCTCGGAAATTTTAAAATTCACTAAAAATCTATCTCCTCCTTCATTTTTTGACCTAGAGACTTCAAATTTTTAGGAAATGTTCCTTTTAATATTTTGAAGAATCTGAATGTTGGAATTTTTGAAATTTTGAAAAATAAAAGTTTTATCCACAAAAAACTAAAAAAAAGGGTAGTTTTTTGACAATATTTTTTTTTTACTTAAAATTTAAAAAAATCCTACAATAGATCTCTTTAAAGTTTAATAATACACATTCTGTAAAAATTTGAGAAAGATTACTCAAAAAATGAAGGAGGAGATAGATTTTTAGTGAAATAGTCTTTTTTCGCATTTTTAGTTTTCGCCTTCCATAAGGAACCTGTTGAACGCCCTTTCTTTGATCGCTTATATCTCAAAAGTTACTTTGAGTTTTTTTTAAGCGGTTAAAAGTGTCTGATAGCTCAGATTAAATTCTACAAAATAAGATCAAGTTGTAAAAAACAAAGTGGACCCCCCCCTATGGCCTTAAGTGACCACAATTACCGCTGTTATTGGTCAGATAATAATAATGAAAAAATAATAAAAAGTATATTGATTAAATCAAAATACTACCACTTTTATTGGTGAGAAAAAATATTTATAAAACAATTGTATACTAAAGATTGTTTTATAAAAGTTTTGGTGTTTAATATATTATTAAGAACATAATAAATAATATTGAATAGTATTTTTTTTTTCAGTCAAGAGTTATAGTAGTACACTGAAATTTATAAATAAAATTACAATTATAAAATAATTAAATATGTTTACAGGGGTGTAACGTAATAAATTTATTATTATTTTTTACCTACAATCTATCAGCCCAAAACTTATTGTATTTGAATAAAAATAATTAAATTTGTTTACAGGGGGCGTGACCGCAGATTCGAAGAAGGCGCCCTCTAGTAAAAAATCCGCAGCAGAAACGGAAGTGGCCATTTTGCCTTCAAAAACATCGAGAACCCAAGTTTGTTAACGATAATAAATATAAATTAAATTTATTTAGTTATTCTTACTTTAACAATTATATTTTGTTAACATGTGTTTAATGTCCATGGAAGTAAATGAAAATATGCTTACCTTTTGAATTATTAACGGTGTTTTGAAGTTTTTATTTACTGTTCTTAAAATAAATAATGCGATTAATTTACTAAAAATATGTTGAATTATGGTAGTTTTGCTTGATAACTTTATAAAAAAAAATCATAAAGATTTATTAAGACAAACAATTTTGTAGTTCACCAAATGTCAGTATAGTCTAAGTCAGTGGTCGGCACGGTGTACACTGATGCACACTAGTGTACATGAAATTTCTTTTAGGATGCACGGGACTTTAGGGGTGCATGAAACTTATTTTGGGGTACATGGATTTTTTTTTTTCGCGCAGAAACTAAATTAAAATTATAATTAATTAAAAATTATAGTTAGTATTTTAGACCTGGGTGATACAAGTAAAATATTGTTGTAAAAATTAGATCATCAATATTAAAAGTTTATTGAAATGGATAGGGTAAACTGGTAAATTTAAAGTTAGCGTGTAAAAATTAACTGGGTGTTACCGAATTATTAGTAAAAAAAAAACGATTAAAAGTTTTTACATATTCTTAAACACTAGCGGCGCTAAAGAATGCAAATTGGGGTGCACAGAATTTTAATTTTGTGATTTAGGGTTCACGGATTCGAAGTAGCGTGCCGACCACTGGTCTAAGTTAAATATTAAAAGAAAATACTTTTTAAAATAGTTTTCATAAAGCAATTACTTGTTAAATGTCGCAGCGATACTTATTTGAAAGTAGTGCATTTGAACTTTGTAATGACGTAGTGATAAAAAAAGTTGAAAAAATAGCTGCTGCGTTGTACATATAAACAGAAAAATTCGGCGATGAGTATAGACATTTTCTCGCAGATATTTACTTATGCATATTTGAACTTCTCTTTAGAAGTAACATTAACCTAGTATTAAACTTAAAAACTGAGATAAGTAAATATTTTACTATTAAGTGGTTGTAGCCTGATTAAGTGAAAATTACAAGAGCCTTGGTTAGATTTGCAAAAGTCAGTTTTATACATTAAGGTTTTAAATTCTTTAGTTAGCAAATCAACCTTTTTTTAAACGTTTTGTTTATTGTTCCAAAATAAAAAGAAATAAAACGACTATACAGTTGCATTGATTATAAACTAACTGCAATCTGTTAGTGCATTTGAATACATAAATTTGTTTGATTAATAGTTTTTACATAGATATGAAACATAAAAATAAAGTTTATAACATTTTACTAGATTATTATACCATTCCATTTATACCATTATATCCAGCTTAGATTATTAGGATCTCCAGGATTTAACGCCTTTTAACGTTACATCTTATAATTTATTCATAAAACTTTTGTAGCTATTATTTTCTTAATATTTATATTTTGTTATCATCTATTTAATGTCCATGAAAGTAAATGAAAGTATGCTTGCCTTTTGAATTATTTTTAGTGTTTTGAAGTTTTTATTTACTGTTGTTAAAATAAATCATGCGATTAGTTTACTAAAAATGTTTTAAATTGTGGTAGTCTTGCTTGATAACTTAATAAAAAAATAATCATAAGATGTAACGTTATAAGGCGTTAAATCCTGGAGATCCTGATAAGCTAAGCTTATCGGAATGTATATCACAGATGTTCTTGTGCTAAAACTTTATTTCGACTAACGGCGTTTCACTGCTCTCAAATAAATTTAAGAACAGATCTACGGAGTCTATAAAATGTTAACACACATTAGAAAAAAAGCAGAAAAAAGCATGTATAATTATTTATAGTGTTTATCTAGGTAGTAACTATAAATGGACTTTATGGTTTAAAAACAAAGTTTGGGATAAAAGCGTAAAATTATAAAATTGTCTACAAAAAAAAATAAATTTAATAAAAGTAGGCACCAACCTCAAAAAGCTCTAAGAATAGGCAAATTTTAAAAATGAAAATTAAATTGAGTTGTGCAGAAATGTTACGTCATAATAATTTTAACAAATTATTCAATAATTTATACAGCTTGAAAACATGAAGTATTAAACTTGCAAGAATATGTAAGTTTTGTGAAATAAATTAGTACATAAATAGACAGAGTTATTTAAAGTAGAATCGTCGGTTATGGGGACAGATATTCGATAAATCTTGCCGCTTATTCAGAAGTAGGTCTTTATCTTCTGCTGCAATTACTGCTCTTTCTGTATTGCAAGTTGGGCAAATTCTACTTACTCCGTTGGATGTATGTTTTATCTTTGAAACAATACTCCACTCCATGTTTGGCCTTTTACCGTACCTGTGAAAAAAGCTCCAGACATAATCCGATAAACGCGTGCTTTGTTTTTTATTTATATTTTTAAAAGTATGTTTATGATTAGCATATCTATCCTTGAAACTACCTGCTGTACTTCCGATATAAATTTTATCTGGGCCCTTACTTTCAACTTTAACTTTATAAATTACATTTTTAATTAAGCAATTACCTTTTAATGGGCAGTTATCTTTGTTTAATTTACGGCAATTACATGTTTTAGGCATATTACTTAACTTATTACTATTAGGGTTAGCTGGTTTTGAATATTTATTTATAGTTTTATTGTTATGCATTTTGCTTAAACTTTTAGCGCTATTATCACTTACTTGTTCTAAGTTTTCTTTTATCATTTTAGAAATACTTCTAGTTATACGTTGATTATTATAATCTACATTATTGTTAGTATTATTGATATCGATATTTTCATTATCATTAATATTAAAGTTATCATTATAGCTTATATCTTTAATGTTTAAAGTTTTAATATGTTTTACATTATTGTTACCATAATTAAAATTTTTACTATTAGGATTATTATTATTATTACTGTTATTAAAATTATTATTATTATTATTATTATTATTACTGTTATTATTAATTTGATTAGTATAATTAGAAATATTGTTCATATCTACGTTATTACTAACTTTATTACTAGAGTTATTATTTGTATTAGCTTTGATATGTCTATTTTTAAAATTTGAAATTACTGTTTTGTTGTGCGATTGTATTAAAGTTTTAACATTACTCATGCAACTATAAGAAATTTTAACTGTCTTTCTATTAAAAATTTTGTTATAAAAGTGGCTATCGGGGAAGTGTTTATCGACTAGCTTTAAAAATTCTTTACCTAAGTTTATATTAACTGAAGAGCAATATGGAGGATTATACCACATTATATGTCGGTTACGCGGTTTTTTGCGTTTTTTATCTACATCTAATTTTTCATACTTTAATTTACATTTAAAACCTCGATTTTTTAATTCATTTTCGTACGGTGCTTTTATTTCGTTAAATATCTTTTCGTTCGAAGAGAGGGTACTTAGACGTTTTTGTGTCATTACCGGGAGGCATTTTTTTACATGGTAAGGGTGGTCAGAATTAATATTGATAAAGTTTAATAAAGAATTCGGTTTACGGTACGGACGGTAAGTATTATTAGATAAATTTAAAGTAACATCTAAAAAATTCGTTATTTGCGCTCCTATTTCTAAAGTTATTTTAAAACCGATATCAGACATCAATCTAAACGTTGACTTTTTAATTTTTTCGTAAACAAGAGGTTTTGAAAGATCAATAACACCGAGTCCATCATCTCTATACAACCCACAATTATCAAAAATACTTTTGAGTTTATCTAGGATGTATAAGCCTACAAGATCGCATACCTCCGCTCCATGAAAACTACCCATTGGTATATCAAAAAAACTATCGGTATCATTTTTCAGTTAATTTTTTCAGTTATTATTGCTCTTCAGTTAATATAAACTTAGGTAAAGAATTTTTAAAGCTAGTCGATAAACACTTCCCCGATAGCCACTTTTATAACAAAATTTTTAATAGAAAGACAGTTAAAATTTCTTATAGTTGCATGAGTAATGTTAAAACTTTAATACAATCGCACAACAAAACAGTAATTTCAAATTTTAAAAATAGACATATCAAAGCTAATACAAATAATAACTCTAGTAATAAAGTTAGTAATAACGTAGATATGAACAATATTTCTAATTATACTAATCAAATTAATAATAACAGTAATAATAATAATAATAATAATAATTTTAATAACAGTAATAATAATAATAATCCTAATAGTAAAAATTTTAATTATGGTAACAATAATGTAAAACATATTAAAACTTTAAACATTAAAGATATAAGCTATAATGATAACTTTAATATTAATGATAATGAAAATATCGATATCAATAATACTAACAATAATGTAGATTATAATAATCAACGTATAACTAGAAGTATTTCTAAAATGATAAAAGAAAACTTAGAACAAGTAAGTGATAATAGCGCTAAAAGTTTAAGCAAAATGCATAACAATAAAACTATAAATAAATATTCAAAACCAGCTAACCCTAATAGTAATAAGTTAAGTAATATGCCTAAAACATGTAATTGCCGTAAATTAAACAAAGATAACTGCCCATTAAAAGGTAATTGCTTAATTAAAAATGTAATTTATAAAGTTAAAGTTGAAAGTAAGGGCCCAGATAAAATTTATATCGGAAGTACAGCAGGTAGTTTCAAGGATAGATATGCTAATCATAAACATACTTTTAAAAATATAAATAAAAAACAAAGCACGCGTTTATCGGATTATGTCTGGAGCTTTTTTCACAGGTACGGTAAAAGGCCAAACATGGAGTGGAGTATTGTTTCAAAGATAAAACATACATCCAACGGAGTAAGTAGAATTTGCCCAACTTGCAATACAGAAAGAGCAGTAATTGCAGCAGAAGATAAAGACCTACTTCTGAATAAGCGGCAAGATTTATCGAATATCTGTCCCCATAACCGACGATTCTACTTTAAATAACTCTGTCTATTTATGTACTAATTTATTTCACAAAACTTACATATTCTTGCAAGTTTAATACTTCATGTTTTCAAGCTGTATAAATTATTGAATAATTTGTTAAAATTATTATGACGTAACATTTCTGCACAACTCAATTTAATTTTCATTTTTAAAATTTGCCTATTCTTAGAGCATTTTGAGGTTGGTGCCTACTTTTATTAAATTTATTTTTTTTGTAGACAATTTTATAATTTTACGCTTTTATCCCAAACTTTGTTTTTAAACCATAAAGTCCATTTATAGTTACTACCTAGATAAACACTATAAATAATTATACATGTTTTTTTCTAATGTGTGTTAACATTTTATAGACTCCGTAGATCTGTTCTTAAATTTATTTGAGAGCAGTGAAACGCCGTTAGTCGAAATAAAGTTTTAGCACAAGAACATCTGTGATAAAAAAATAATCATAAAGATTTACTAAGACAAACCATTTTGTAGTTCACTAAATGTAAGTATCATGTAAACATATAAATCGAAAGCTAATTTTCTTTATCAAAAATTAACTTTTTAAAATAAAACTTTCTTTGAGAAAATAGTCTGCTTGAAAAGTTAAATATTGAAAAAAATAAATAAAATAGTTTTCAAGAAACAGTTACTTGTTAAATGTTGCAGCAATACCTGTTTAAAAGTTGTGTATTTGAGCTGTGTAATGACGTAGTGATGATAAAAGTATAAAAATTAGCTGCTGCCTTGCACATATAAACAAAACGAAATAGCGAAGAAAAGGTTTCTTCTGGAGCACATATAGCTTTTCCAAAAATTTGAACTTCTTATTGGAAGTTATACCATGTGTTAAATAAATAAGTTTTTCACAACTAAATAGTTATAGCCTGGTTAAATAAAAATTGCAAGCATTTTGTTAGAATTGCAAAAGTTTAGTTTTAAGTATAAAGGTTTTAAATTTTTTAGTTAGCAAATAAACCTTTTTTTAACGTTTTGTTCATTGTTCCAAAAATAGAAGAAATAAAAAACTATACAGTTACGTTGATTATAAGCAAACTGCAGACTGTTATTACATTTGAATGCATAAAGTTGTTTGATCAATAGTTTTTACTTGGATATGAAACATAAAATAAATAGCAAGGTTCAATTCATTTTACTAAATTATTATGTATTAATATATTAATTAGAACATATAGAATATTCAATGTAATCAAAAATTGTAGTATACTGAAATTTATAGATAAAATAACAACTATTATAAACTTCAACAAAAAATAAGTAAAATTTAATGTTTGCGTTTGATCTTTTAAGCTAGTTAATTTATCAAAAGATTTTTTGTTTAACATACCTTACTTTTTTATAAAATGAAAAGTTTAAAAAATTATAAATGAAAATAAGCTTTAAAACATTAAAAAAAAAATTAATAAAAGTCACAATGTTTTTTCAAATTTAAGCGTTATAACTTTGTAATGACGCAGAATGCTAAATATCGCTAAAAAGTGTTGCTACATCGTAGATACAAATTGAATAAGTTTGCCGCATCATAACGCACTGGCTGAAAATATTTCGTTTATTTGAACTTCTTGATTGGGAGTAATATTGTAATTTCATTTTTATAACCATACATACAGCCTACACCACAACAATGATTATTTCGTTTATTTGAACTTCTTATTGAGAAGTAAAATTATGTTTTCAATATTATAACCTCTGAGTATTAGTAGTAGTTTAATAAATAAAACTGTAATGCAACTATGATTATCGCCTAGTTGAACAATAATTAAATTGTAGTTGAGCTAAAAAAATTAAATTTCAAGTTGTTTTGAGTATAAAAATCAGAGTTCTTTGATAAAAACTTTAATTTTAAGCGTTGTTGGTTTATTATCCCAATAATTAAAGAAAAACAAAACAGCAGGAGTTGGCAAAGTTTTATATTAACCAAATTAATATAATTTTGTTTTCAAAAAAAAAATTAGTGTTATCATTAAGAATAATCCATTGCATATTTTTTTTTGTCAAAAAAAAAGGTCAAAAATATGTTGTTTTTTAAGCACATTAAAATTATTTCTTTTTTGGCCTGCCGACTCCTGCTATACAGTAACATTAAATATAAACAAGCTGAAAAATATTATTCTACCAAAATAAGCGCTTTTGATTGGTTTACTTGATAGTTTTTGCATATTGATTAAATCTATAAATTACGAAAGTTTATTTATTACAATTTTTAAATTGAACTATTATGCAGTTCCTCTAACATAAGCATAACTGTTATAATTAATTTATAATTCGTTATCTTTAGCTTACCAACCACTAACCGTTTTGTGTTTTTTTTTTTTAATGAAAATAAAGAGTAGTCCTAAAATATGTTTTCTAAACAGTTTCAATAGAAATTAAATTCTTAACTTTATTCAGAATCGTTTGTTGAACAAAATAATTACTTTTTAACATTTAATTCCTTTTTATCGTAAAGCAAATTTAAATTGTATAATAGCTGGGAAAACATAGATTGTATGTATTTATTACGACTTTCATTATTTAGTATTTTTACTAATGTAAAATTTGTTTGTTGAAAGCACTTACTTTTACGTAAGTTTTTAAGACAAAACTTTTATTAAATCAAAATGTTATGTTCACAAAACTAATTTGAGATTAAAATATTACATTAACTTAGTTTTAGCCAAAATTATTTTAATAATTTCTGTATCCGTAAAGAAACAACACTTGAAAGTTATAAACTTTTTTATCAATTATTGACGCACTTTTATAAATAAGTTAATTTTATTTGTATTTTTAGTCATTCTAAAGAAAAAAGCACACTGTAAGATTTTATTAAAACAAAATACCTTTAAGTTGATTAAAAAAAAGTCATAACTAAGTTGTTTATGCTGTTTTATCACGCAAAATTAATTTCTGTATTTGAATTCTTGCAAAGAGTTCACTTTTTTTATGTTGAAATTTTGCATTGTAATTTCTTTGTGACTAATTTTACTCTTTTAAGCTAATTAATTTATCAAAAGATCTTATGTTTAACATACCTTGCTTTTTTATAAAATGAAAAGTTTAAGAAGTTATAAATGAAAATAAGCTTTAAAACATTTAAAAAAAATTTAATAAAAGTCACAATGTTTTTTCAAAGTCAAGCGTCAGAACTTTGTAATGACGTAAAATGCTAAATATCGCAAAAAAGTGTTGCTACATCGTAAATATAAATTCAAATAAGTTTGCCATCATACAAAGTAGTAAGGGGTGAATTACGTTGTTTATTTGGACTTCTTATTAAGAAGTACAATTATGTTTTCAATTTTATAACCTCTGAGTATTAGTAATTAGTTCAATAAATAAAACTATAATGTAACTATGATTATTGCCTAGTTGAACAATAATTATACTGTATTTGAGCTTAAAAAATTGAAGTTGTTTTGAGTATAAAAATCAGAGTCCTTTGATAAAAACTTTAGTTTTTAGCCTTATTGGTTTATTATCCCAATAATTAAAGAAAAACAAAACTATACACCGGGATTGGCAAACTGCGGGCCGCATTCAAAGTTTTATATTAACCAAATTAATATAATTTTACTTAAAAAAAAAATTTAGTGTTATCCTTAAAAATAATCTATCGCTTAAATGTTTTTGTCAAAAAAAAAGGTCAAAAATATGTTGTTTAAGCATATTAAAATTATTTATTATTTATTGACCTGCCGACCCCTGCTATACAGTAACATTAAGTATAAACAAGCTGAAAGATATTATTCAAAATAAGCACTTTTGATTAGTTTACTTAATAGTTTTTGCATATTAATTAAATCTATAAATTATAAAAGTTTAACATTACAGTTTTTAAATTCAAATGCACTAACAGATTGCAGATGGCTTATAATTAATGCAACTGTATAGTCTTGCATTTCTTTTTATTTTAGAACAATAAACAAAACGTTTAAAAAAAGGTTTGTTTGTTAATTAAACAATTTAAAACCAATACATATATAAAACTAAACTTTTGCAAATCTAACCATAGGTCCTGTAATTTTCACTTAACCAGGCTTAAAACATTTAATAGTAAAGTATTTATTGATGTTAGTTTTTAAGTTTAAATTAAAAATAAAGTTTATAACATTTTACTAAATTATTATACCATTCCATTTATACCATTATATCTAGCTTAGCTTATCAGGATCTCCAGGATTTAACGCCTTTTAACGTTACATCTTATAATTTATTAATAAAACTTTTGTAGTTATTATTTTCTTAATATTTATACTTTGTTATTTTCTATTTAATGTACATGAAAGTAAATGAAAGTATGCTTGCCTTTTGAATTATCAATGGTGTTTTGAAATTTTATTTATTGTTTTTGAAATAAATCATGCGATTAGTTTACTTAAACTATGTTGAATTATGGTAGTTTTGCTTGATAACTTTATATAAAAAAATCATAAAAATCATTACTGAGACAAACAATTTTGTAAATCACCAAGTGTCAGTATAATCTAAGTATTTTAGTTGAAAGCATATTTCTTCATCAAAAATTAATTTTTTAAAATAAAACTTACTTTTAAAAAAAATGTCTTATTGAAAAGTTGAGTATAAAAAGAAAAAAAAAGTTTTTAAGACTAAGTGTATGTCGCAGCGATACTTATTTGAAAGTTGTGCATTTGAGCTTTGTAATGACGTAGTGATAAAAAAAGTTGAAAAAATAGCTGCTGCGTTGCACATATATAAACAAAACGAAATGGCCAATAAACGGTTTTTCCTCGAGATCAGCTAGCTTTTCAAAAAATTTGAACTTCTTATTTGGAAGTTATACTATGTATTCAACTTGAAAACCATTGACCCCATTTAAAAATAAGTGTTTCGCTACGAAATAGTTATAGCTTGGTTAAATGAAAATTGCAAGCACTTTAGTTAGAGTTGCAAAAGTTTAGTTTTAAATAAAAAGGTTTTAAATTCATCAGTTAGCTTTTTTTAACGTTTTATTCATTGTTCAAAAAATAGAAGAAATAAAAAACTACACAGTTACGTTGATTATAAGCCAACTGCAGACTGTTGTTACATTTGAATACATAAAGTTATTTGATCAATAGTTTTTACTTGGATATGAACATAAAATAAATTTCAAAACATTTTACTAAATTATTATACCGTTCATCAAATATAAGCGTAACACTTGTGTTTAATCTTTTAAGCTACAGTAACCTCTCGCTTATTTACGCACATCGTGTCCACAGACAAAGTGCGTGAAGATATGAGAGATCGTAAAGATACGAGAGATACCAAATATACTTTCTATAATGGCTGTGTTTTGATATTGCTTCTAGTTAAAAGCAGACTGAAGACTTTTCCACTTTTAAAAATTTGTTTACTTTGTTTATAAATATAAAAATAAAATATATAACTATACATATACTAAAAAAGACTTAAATTTATATAAAATAATAATACTTGTAGAAAAATTTACTAATTTTATTAATAATAATAATAAACAACTATGATTTGTGTTAAGTGTAAGCTTTAAATTTGTTTAGTATCACTGCTATTTTTTGCTAGGAAGTTTCATTAGATTTATTTTTTAGATATTTATTCATATATAGGGTAAGAGTGCTGTATAATTTATTTGTGTTTTAAACTCTCATTATTTCATTATACTTTCATTATTTAACACAGTCATATTTTTTTCAGAATTTTAATTTAATTTCATACTGTTAACAAAATTTCTGATATACTTAAGTATAACTAAATGTTTATCAGTTAGTCAAGTAACATAACTTTACAAAGTCTAAAGATATAGAGAGGTGAGTTAGTATTTAAAAACATATTTTAAGTTAAAAATATACAATAAACCTAACTTGTGCAATATTAAAACAAATTAAAATTTTATTTTTTGAATTCTTAGAATTCCAAAATGCGTAACTAAACGAGAGTGCGTAACGTCACGAGTGCGTAAAGATGCGAGAGGTTACTGTAATTAATTTATCAAAAGATCTTATGTTTAACATACCTTGCTTTTTTATAAAATGAAAAGTTTAAAAAATTATAAATGAGAATAAGTTATAAAACATTAAAAAAAAAAATTAATAAAAGTCACAATTTTTTTTCAAAGTCAAGCGTCAGAACTTTGTAATGACGTAAAATGCTAAATATCGCAAAAAAGTGTTGCTACATTGTAAATATAAATTGAATAAGTTCGCCGCACAAAAATCCTCTTGCTAAATTTTTTAATTGAACTTCTTGAATAGAAGTAATACTGTAATTTCACTTTTATAACCATATATACGGCCTATACCACAACAATGAATATTACCTAGTTGAACAATAATAAAACTGTAGTTAGCTTAAAAAATTAAGTTTCAAGTTGTTTCAAGTATAAAAATCAGAGTTCTTTGATAAAAACTTTAATTTTTAGCCTCATTGGTTTATTATCCCAAAAATTAAAGAAAACAAAACTATAAAGCAGGAGTCGGCAAACTGCATTCAAAGTTTTATATTAACCAAGTTAATATAATTTTGTTTTCCAAACATTTTTAGTGTTATCCTTAAAAATAATCTATCGCTTAAGTTTTTTTGTCTAAAAAAAGGTCAAAAATATGTTGCTTAAGCACATTAAAATTATTTATTATTTATTGACCTGCCCACCCCTGCTATACAGTTACACTAAATATAAACAAGCTGAAAAATACTATTCTACCAAAATAAGCACTTTTGATTGGTTTACTTAATAGTTTTTGCATATTGATTAAATCTATAAATTATAAAAGTTTATTCATTACAGTTTTTAAATTGAACTATTGTACAATTCCTCTAACATAAGCATAACTGTTATAATTAATTTATAATTCGTTTTCTTTAGCTTAACAACTAACCGTTTTATGTTTGTTTTTCTTTTATGAAAATAAAGAGTAGTCCTAAAGTATGTTTTTTAAACAGTTTCAATAGAAATTAAATTCTTAACTTTATTCAGAATCGTTTATTGAACAAAATAATTACTTTTTAACATTTAATTCCTTTTTATTGTAAAGCAAATTTGAAGTGTATAATAACTGGAAAAACATAGATTGTATGTATTTACTAAGACTTTCATTATTCATTATTTTTACTAATGTAAAATTTGTTTGTTGAAAGCACTTACTTATACGTAGGTTTTTAAGACAAATATTTTATTAAATCAAAATGTTATGTTCACAAAACTAATTTGAGATTAAAATATTACATTAACTTAGTTTTAGCCAAAAATATTTTAACAATTTCTGTATCCGTAAAGAAACAACACTTAAAAGTTATAAACTTTTTTATCAATTATTGACGCACTTATATAAATAAGTTTATTTTATTTGTATTTTTAATCATTCTAAAGAAAAAAGCACACTGATTTTATTAAAACAAAATACCTTTAAGTTGATTAAAAAAAATCATACCTAAGTTGTTTATGCTGTTTTATCACGCAAAATAAATTTCTGTATTTGAATTCTTGCAAAGAATTCACTTTTTTTATGTTGAAATTTCATTGTAATTTCTTTGTGACGTAGCTATAAGAAAACGTGATCAGTTTTTATTAAAATATAAATTTAAACTGTCTGTTGGAAGCGTTGGCATAAACTTACTGTGGTGGGTTGTAATGTGCTTATTTTAATTTCCAACACCGGAAAAATTTTTATGAATTTAAAGAATCATGTCAGTAGGTTATTTAAAATATTTAAATAAAATTCAACTTTAACATTACATTTTTGTGGACTCATAGGCTATTCTTTAAAGAAAAAGAAATTAGTTAAGAAATTAAAATTTATCAAAAAACTCAAAATTCCAACTTTATTTTGAAAGTTCAATTACCTAATTTCAACTTGCTAACAATTGAACTGTTCACTGGTGTATGTTTTTTAAAATTTAAATATTTGTATGTTTTATCTTTTGTTAAAAGATATAGATTATTATAGATTACATCCACTATTTTTTATACGTCTAGGGGAAACATTACTACTTAAGCTTAATTAATGCCATTGTTTATTTTATTTAGTTTGAAATCAACAAACAATGCACTTTTAACATTTACCAGGTTATACCTAACAAAAACTAGTCTCTCTATACTGTAATTCCACTCATGAATGTTTTTGAAATTTTAATGGTTATTCAGCATGAAAAAATGTTATTCTATTTATAAAATAAGTCGTTTTTTCAAACAAGCAAAAAGATTTTCAAAATAGCGCGTTTGAGCTATTTTGTGACGTAGTAATTAAAATTGTAAAAAGTTGCTGGTATATTGTAAATATAATCAGAATAAGTTTGCTATAATTGACAACAATGATGCTTAACACTAGTTTTTTATTTGAACTTCCAAATTAGAAGTAACATTATCTAAGTGATTTAATACTATTGTTTTTTTGTATCTATAGTTTATTAAGCAATAGTTTAATTTTTGTTTGTTAAAGCCTTATCAAATAAAAGCGCACTAAAGGTGTAGCTAAATTCTTTTTTGTTTTAGTAATATTTTGTGGATAGTGTATCTATAAGTTGTTATCTTAATCTAAAAATAAAGTTGTGTAGTTTGTTTTAAAAGATTATGCATTTGTTTTGCGAAAAAATTAGGTTTATGTAGGTTTTTTAAAATTATTTACTTGTTATAACTTTTTTGAAAGTTTTTAAATTGAAATTTTGGTAAAATACAGAAAGTAATTTAATGTTGCAATAATATTTATTTTCAAAACTGTGAGTTTTAACTATTTTGTGACGTAACAATAAATAAAGTATAAAATTTCTGCTACATTATGATTAAGTTGCATTTATAAGTTGCAGAATAAGTTGCATTTCAATATTTAAATTTATAACTGTTTGGAAAAGTATTGTAGTTATTTGTACTTCTATATTTAAAATAATTTTTTAAAATAAAATTGAAAGCTATTAAATAGTTACTATGTGAATACAGTAAATAAAATAAGTTAAGTATAATTTTTATACTTTGTGCTTAAACTTTCATTTCGTTTGCAAAGTTTAAAAATAAAAAATTGATCAATAGTTTGATTTCGATTTTAAATTTTAGATTGTTGTATTTTATTTTTAACCGTTTTCTCGCTTTTTGTATGACACAAAGAATAAATATACAGTTGAAACTTTTTTTGTAAAAAGCTCTTGGTTTTTATTAATCAACATAAAACAACTCAATTTAAGTGAAAAGCTTTTTAGTTTTTCAAAATGCGTACTGTAAAAAGAACTATTTTCTTAAGTTTTTTTCAAGATTTGTTAGGTTTAATTTGTTAATAATGGTACTTCTAGTTTTTATTCAGTATTTGAGTTATGAATGGAAAAATGAGATTCAAAAAATTCTTCTTAGCAAAAGCGTTTATTTTTTTAAGGTAGTTTAAGGGTTAGTAAATATCATATTTCAAAACAAAAAGCATTTTTAATGAATATTAAAAGAAACAAAAACATCGTTTATAACATTAATAAAAATTAATTAAGTTTACAAAAAAAAAGTTTTTTCACAAAATTTGAATTTAAACAGTTTATTACAATTCGAAATGTTTTTTTAGACTAGAATGTATAACTTTTTTAGCTTCCTAAAATGGAAAAAAAATATAAAAACACATTTTGAATATATTCCTTGGTTTACTCAAAATATATATTAAATTAGAACAATACCGTTACATTTTAGTTTGTTGACTCAAAAAATATTATTTTATGTAGAAACTTGATTTCATCGAAAAACAAAACAAATTTTAACTTTACTTTAAAATTCTAACAGTTTTTTAGTTGCTAACAATTAAATCGCATTGTCATGTATTTTTTTTATTATTATTTTTTTAATATATAAGAATCCAAATAGTGTTCCCCAAAGTGGGCGATTTTGGCTGTTAAGGGGTAGTTACTAGTACAAAAATATATGGGTGTTAGTAAAGAGGTAATATATAATAGTATCAATCTTTTTTAATTTTTTTCAAGGGGGAAATTGTGAATTATTTGTTAGACTTAATCCTAACCAAATCTACTCTGTTTATATTGTAGTTCCTAGAAATTTTTTCAAACTCTATGGTTTTTCAGTATAAAAACTGATTATTCTAATAAAAGGTGTGTAATTATAAAATTTGTTATTTAATTTTTTTTTTCATAAATGAGCATAAATCTTGTTAAATGTTTCGATAGTGTTTTTATTTTTAAACTGCAGTTGGAGATAATTTGTGACGCAATGATAAAAATTGTAAAAAGTCGCTACTACAATTTATATATAAAATAATAAACTTCTACTGTTGATTATGATTAAAGCCTTATACTGAAAGCAGTTATTTGAACTTCTGTCTTGAAGTGATTTTATATAAGCGAATAGAAAACAACTGATCAGTAAATTGTAGTGCTTAATAAACAATTAGTTTTTACTTGTTAAAGCCAAACAACTAAAAGTGTGGGTAAATTCGAATATATTTTTTATATTAGTAATATTTGGGCAGTGCATCTATTAGTTACGTACTTTATAAAAACTCTTAATCTAAAATTAAAGTTTTGAAAAATTATGCATTTGTTTTGCGAAAAAGTTAGTTTTGTGCAGTTTTATTCAGTTGTATAGTTGTTGTCATTTTTTGAAACTTTTTAAGTTAAAATCTGGTAAAAGGTAATTAAATGTAATGCAATTGTAAATGTAATTTCGAATTGTTTTTAATATTGCGCGTTTGAACTGTTTTGTGATGTAACAATATAAAAAGTAAAGATTTGCTACTACATTGTAAATATAAACATTAAGTTTGAAATATAGATGGTATCGCTAAATGTACAATCTGACTGTTTGAATTACTGAATTAGAAGTAACTATATTTAAACAAATAAAAACCATTGTCCCAACAATGTTTATTTTTTAAACTGTGCGTTTGAACTAATATGTGACGTAACACTAGAAAGTATAAAAAGTTTTTACTGCATTATATATATAAACAGAATAAGTTTGCGTGTAATTGTTTAAAGTTATGGTTGCTGATAAGAGTACTACAGTTACTTGAACACCTAATTTGAAGTAGCCTTATGTAAAATTAAGAAACTTTAAAACCGTTGAATAGTTAATATTATTATGTTATGTAATGTAAATAAATATACTGGATAAAAATAGGTGCATTTATATATATTTTGCTTAGACTTAATGATCACCCTTTCATTTAGTAAGCCAAACTTATGGATAGATATATTAGTAAATGATTTGACTTTGTTTTAAAATGTTAGGTTATTATCTTTTTACATTTATAAGAATTTTACTACTCATTATCAAAAAGATAAAACCAATGAAAAATAAACAAACATTATAGTTCAACTTAAACATTTTTCAACTATTTAACAGTTTCAGGCCGTTGAAAAAATGAGCTAAATGAGCCATCTATCTAAAACTAAGTTATTAAAAATGCAATCTTATTTATTGAAAACAGGTTTAAGTTTCAGAATTTGCTCACAAACAAATAATGTTTCATTTTAGGGTTTTTACCTGAAAAGCAGAAGTCAAGTGTATTTAGTTAAAACTAAATGTATTTTTCATAATAGGTTTTTCACCTAAGCAAAGTAACAAAGATGAAATCCAATATTATTAAAACTATTTTCATTTTAGGGTGTTCTCCTAAACAAAGTGACAAAGATGAAGTCTTCACAGTATCACAACATGATTATGATGCTCGTCGGAAGAATACTGAAAGCTGAGTCTAACTGCAATAGAAGCGGTAATAATATTTATTTTATATTATTATTATTTATATTTTGTATATTACTTATTTTCAGGTAGTTATTGTATATTGTTATTATTTATTTATTATGTATTATTTATATTCAGGTATTATCACTCATTGTATATTGTTATTATTTATATATTATGTATTATTTATATTCAAGTAATAATACTCATTGTTTATTATTGTTATTATTTATATATTATGTATTATTTATATTCAAGTAATAATACTCATTGTTTATTATTGTTATTATTTATATATTATGTATTATTTATATTCAAGTAATAATACTCATTGTTTATTATTGTTATTATTTATATATTATGTATTATTTATATTCAAGTAATAATACTCATTGTTTATTATTGTTATTATTTATATATTATGTATTATTTATATTCAAGTAATAATACTCATTGTTTATTATTGTTATTATTTATATATTATGTATTATTTATATTCAAGTAATAATACTCATTGTTTATTATTGTTATTATTTATATATTATGTATTATTTATGTTCAGGTATTAATACTAATTGTATATTGTTATTATTTATATATTATGTATTATTTATATTCAGGTATTAATATATATTGTATATTTTTATTATTTATATTTTATGTACTATTCATATTTAGATATAAATACTTATTGTATATTGTTGTTATTTATATGTTATATATTATTTATATTCAGGTAATAAAACTCATTGTATATTGATATTATTTATATAATATGTATTATTAATTTTCAGGTATTAATACTCAGTGGGAAGGATTGGCTTGTAAATTGGTGGCACGATTCGGTGGTGATATGCATAATGGTTGGTTGTTTGTATATTTGGAAATGATAACTAAGTTAATAATGTTTTTAATTTGTTTTAACTTTTTAATAAAATATTTTTTTTTATTAGTATAGAACTAGTACTAAGTAAGAAATTTAATACTTGAAAAAAAAACTAATTTAATCACTTAAGAGTACATTTGTAATTTTTACGAAATTGCTTATAATTATGAACTTCTTAGTATTTTTTCTCAGCACTCATGAAATATGAAGTATATATACTGGAAAACATAAAACAACTCGAAAAATTAAATTTTTGCGAATAATAACAATGAAACTAAGTTTTAATATACAATTTTAAACAGTATTCAAGATTACATTATGGATGATATCAAAACATGTAGCAAACTAGATTATAACAAATATTAGAAATAAATCTAGTTTTTTACAATAATATGTTGTTTTTTTTTCGCAGTATTCAAAGACTACATTATGGAAGACATTAAAACTCGTAGCAAACTAGCGCAGCAATGGTTGTTCGAACAGTACAATATTTTCTTGGAAGACAAAAGTTCCGAAGCCAAACTCAATTATGATTCCATTCTTGAAACCTTGTTGACCGGTGTACTTGAAGAACACGACTCTAAAGAAGGGTTTGTTTTGAATAATGAATAATAAGAAAACTTATTTAATGTAATCTTGCATGTATATGATCCTTACTCTATCTTAATTATAACTATTTGTAACAAACTGTTTAAAAACAACCATTTATTAGATACTCGTGCAAAAGTGAAACAACCTAAAGTTTATGTATCTTAAGTTTTACAGATTTCTTGTTTTTTTTAGTGTTTGAATTATTTTAATATATTATTAAAAGGTAAATACAATAGTTAAAATCATATAGAATAACTTTTCCTGTTTTAATTTTTAAGATATTTATTAGCTGAAGTTAACATGCTGATTAAGCTAAAAATTAACTTATTCTTCACAGAATATTCGCGAAGATATTCAAGAGTGCCCCCTTGCTAACCGACCGTTCAATGGAAATATTGAGGCGATACTGCAATGACGAGAGCCACTCCACTGCAGGGTTGTCGCTCCTCAAACAATTGTTGAGGCAACGACCGCCCATGCGGAGTCAATTGTTGAATTTGATAGTTGACCTTGCTGCTAACCCAGTTACTAAGGTAAAAAAATATTAATTATTATTTTATTATTGTTTTATGAACAATCAATTGCTGAATTCGATTGTAGACCTCGCAGCTAACTCTGTTACTAAGGTTAATTAAAAGTTAAGCATTTTTTATTAGTATATATATAAGGAGTCAATTGTTGAATTTGATAGTTGATCTCGCAGCTAACCCAGTTACCAAGGTGAAAAAATATTAATTATTATTTTATTATTGTTTTATGAACAATCAATTGCTGAATTTGTTTGTTGATCTTTCAGCTAACTCTGTTACTATGGTGAAAATAAATTAAATATATTGCTTGTCTGTTGTTTATATGAAGACCTTTAAATAGCTATCATTTCTTATTCAACTTTTATTTTTAGTATGGATTTTTGTAACTTTAAAACTTGTTAACTTGATAACTTTAAAAATGTTTATAGAATTAATAACTTGAGTGTGAAAATAAGCAGCAGTTTACCAAGCAAATGTACAAAAATGTAGGAGAATAAGTTATAATAAAATATATAAAATTAAATAGACATAATTGTATAAGACCTAGGAAGAATCAGGCCTTGATGGAGGTGTACAAAATAAATTATAAATAATAAAAAGATAATCATAAAATTACTACTTTAAATTTAATAAGTTTGATTTAGTTATTTTTTTAACACAAAAATATTCCAGATCCGCGAAGAAGCAGTAGTGTCACTGATGGAGATGTACAAATCATCTATAAATATAAATTAAATAAAAATAAATATTATTCCAGATCAGAGAGGAAGCTGTAGTATCACTGATGGAGATGTACAAATCAAATAAGGAGCGAGGACTCAGGGAGAAAGTCGCTTCTTTCGTGTCGGAACAATTATCCTGGTTGTTGGAAGAAGATCCACCGACGCAATTGCTGGACGAATCACAGTTGCAACAGAGAGCCGAAGGTTTTATAAATTTTTTATATGTTTATTTTTCTTTTTATAATTTTTGATCCACCTACGCAATTGTTGGATGTAAAAAAATTTCAATACAGAGCTAAGGTATTGACATTATATTCATTAGAAACTATTTCTCCTTTATATGATAGCTAATTGGTGAATAACAATTGCAAAGTAGCAACATAAGAACTTAGTAGAACAATGTATATTATGAAATGAAAATAAACTAACTTAACTGTTTAAAAAAACGAAAAGTGCCATGGAAAAAAAAACTTGTATAGCAATGCATGTGTTATAAAATAAGTATGTTAAACAAAATAATTTAAGTATTTTTACAGAACAAAAAGTTCCATGGAACAAGAACCTTGTAGAACAATGCATGTGTTTGTGTCTCAATTTGCTACCAACTAGCAAAATTCTCATCAAAACGTTTGTTTTAGTAATTCTGGATAAATTATTTATTTAAAACAATAACATGAGGTTTATTCATATTAATAGTAATAGTTGAAACTATTGTACAGAATACGGTGTAACAAAATAGTACAAGGTACACTCATGATTAGCTGAGACGTATTGTAACTGATTAAAAACTGAATTACTATCAATATATATCTATAATATAAAATAAGGTTATTGTTCAAACTTCAACACCTTCTACTGAGCCCACTTGAAGGGCTTTTAATATTTTACATTTTAATATATAATATGTATACATATATATTATAAACAACAGATTAGCGGAGACGTACGTGGAAACGAAAGTAGATGAAATAAGAAGATTGATGCTCGGATATTTGGATGGAGATGAAGTCAAACAACTTGGCATGAACTGTTATCACCTGCTGGATCTCATTGAGAATTGTCCCAAGGGAGCCGAAACCTTCATCACTAAAATACTGTTTATACTGACTGAGAAAGGTTAGTAAAAATATAGTTAATAATATCTTAATAATACTTATATCTTTAAAATGTTGTTCAAAACTAAAAAAGGAAAAATAATAAATATTTTTATAAGAACTTCATCACTAAAATACTGTTTATATTAAGTGAGAAAGGTTAGTTAAAATTATATATTGTTGTAATAAATACCTTTTTTTACTAAAAAGTTTTTGTATCAATTTAGAAAGATATTCTTTAGATTTTAAAACATTCCAGTAAAAATACTAAAACAGTTTGCATTAGGTAAAAGTTGTTTTGTAAAGTAGAAACTCTTCTATAGGTTATCCGAAGTAATCTTGCAAAAACTTGTTTAAATAACTCTATAAGTTATATTTTTCTTCTATTTATTATTGTCTCTACAGAGCAAGCTACACTACAAAATAAAAAGTTAAATATTTTTATTTTATATTTTAGATTTAAATAGTGATAATGTTCAAACAGAGCAACCTACACTACAAAATAAGAAGTTTAATATTTTTATTTTATATTTTAAGTTTAAATAGTGATAATATTTAAACTAAGCAAGCTACACTACAAAATAAGAAGTTTAATAATTTTATTTATATTTTAAGTTTAAATAGTGATAACATACAAACAGAGCAAGCTACGGTGCAATTGACTGAAAAAGTGAAGAGATTGAACGCTAAAGGAGAACACACTGATACCAGATTCCTAATTCCTATATTGACAGGTAAACAATATTATAATGACACTTACTGACAGGTTAATTAGAATTAAACACAAATACTATACTCCTAATTTCTATTTTTGAATGTTAAAGTATTCATAAAATATAATATTTTGACAGAAATATCTTTGTTATTTATTTAAAAAGTACACAATTTTTTAACACTAAGCTTTTAATTTCTTTATTACACTGTAATGCTGTGAGTATCATACTGATACAATATTTTTATACATACATTTGCAGGTAAAAAAGTATAAACCCATTGATATAGTACATAACTAATGAAGCTACGAATACTTTAATGTAAAAAAGCCTGTAAAAATATTATTTTTATGAAATATCAAGTTCTTATTTTGTTATTATATGAAGAGTTATAAAGTACGTATATAGTATATTAAGCAATGTTAAAAATTAAAGTACAATCTGTTCTAACACTTGTTGCAGAATTAATTCTATTTACAGGACTAACTAGAGTCGAAGTAGAACAAATCTTACCAAAATTAATCAAACAAAACAAAACTGTGGTTGAAGGAGCTATTACTAGGTATGAAATTTGTATTTATTTTCTGTAAGATTTCTGAAGCTCTAAACTCTTTACACTAGAACACTAGAGAATTAAGTGTTTTTTATAAACAATGTTACTGTTTAGTATATGTTTATTAAAAAAAAATATTTTGTTTCGGCTAAACTGTGTTTGTTAGAAAAAAGGATTTTAAAACTTGTTAATAATTTTCTAAATAATTCTAAAAAAATTATCACAGAATATTGAAGACTCGTAAAAAGTTCATAGACGGAGAACAAGTTATGTTGACTCCTCAACAATTATTACTATTCCTTCACAATATACCTATGAGCAAAGATAATCATTCACAAGTTATGAAAGGTAAATTATGTTATATTAGATTTATTTAATTATTATTCTTTATAATATTCCTATGAGCAAAGATAACTATTCACAAGTTATGAAAGGTAAAGAACATCTAACAAAAAAATTATAGAAATTTATAACTACGAATAAATTAAATGATAACAGTTGTCTTACAACGCAAAAAATAAAAATTTTTGAGTATTTTTTACTATTGATATGATAAGCTCTAAAAAAGTCCAGAAAAAATTTGCTGGATAAACTTAAAATAGGTGAAATAACATAATAACATAATTATTTTCAAATGTATCATTTTCATCAACTTAAATATGTACAAGACATAGACATGTTTATTCACCAAAAGTTTTGCAGTAAATAATTAATATGATAAAATATAATTATAATATACAGTAGACTACTGCTTAAGTACGCAAATTGAACCCGACCATAAAGTGCGTACTTAGCACGGGTAGTGCGTACTTTTTGACGACATAGTATAATATGAAATTTAGTTGTTTGTTTTCTTTCTTACAACTAGCCACCAAACAATTGAGGCAAATAAACAAGTTGTAATGAAACTAACATTTCATTTTAGTATTTTAAAGCTTGTGAATAAATATGGAATTTTTTGTAACAATAAAATATTTTTCATTATTCTCAAAACAAGCTTTTCCAAATTTATTTAAAAGCGGATGTTGTAAACTGTTTTACGCAGACATCGTGACGTACTTCCAGTATTGAAAACAAAAACATTTTTTATTGTTAGGAGTTACATTTGTTTCAGTGCTTATAAAACGGAATTTTACTTGCACTAGCAGTAGCAGTTTCGGCAGAGCATTCGGCAAGTGTGCTTTAAGTTAAAATGCATTTTAAGCACGTTAGATTTAAGAACTAATATTTTCTTGTGTGTTTAACTTTAGTTCTCGTATAGAGTGATGTAATTGTATCTTTGTGTTGTTTAGTTTATGTAAATAAAATATAACTGTTGTTTTGATTGTTGTACTAATATACTTTAATAATCCCTATTACCCCCTTTAACATATCTGTAACGAGACAAAGTCTTTTTAAATTAAATCATATTTGATACATAATTCTAATCTGCAAAATTTTTTAATAGATTTTAGAATGATTTATTTTTTCTAGAAAAACTTTCTACATATGCTAGTCAAGCTAAGTTTAGTTAATACAGTTATTATAATTTTCCATTACCTAAAAAGTGTTTGATTTTTTTTTTGAAAGAAAATTTCAGGACTGTTTTTGTAAGAAAGTTAATATCAGTAGAAACATTTATAGTATAAGTGCACAATGATAAGATTAATTTTTTAACTTTAGTTTTTTGTTGCTGTTGTTGCTTCTTTTTATATGTTTATTTTGACTTTATAAAAATTGTAATTAGTTTTAGTGGTTAACTAGTTTTGTATCATGTCACATTAAAATTAGCCTTTCTTTTGCAGATATTCTGAAATTTTTTGAATAAGAAAAATTTAGAAATTTTAGAAAAATATAGAAAAAGTGATTGAAAGCGTCAGAAAATGACTCTATGGAATAAGTCTTTAGAAAATATCTAAGTCTAAGAAAATTTAGAATTTTTTTTGTCTTTCTAGGTAAGTGCGTACTTAAGGCGAGGTGCGTACCAAAAAAGTGCGTACTTAAGCGGTAGTCTACTGTAATTGTTTATATCGTTTTCAGCAATTGGTATATTTACAAGAAATACTTCAGAAGTTATGCAGAAAATAATTGATATCATAAATTTAAACAAAATAAAAATATGTTTTAAAAGTTTGTATTGTTTTCAGCAATTGAGATTTGTACAAGACATAGGCAAGTTTATACTCCCGAAGTTATGCAGAAAATTATTTGTATGATAAATTAAGACAAAATAAATATATATACGTATTAAATTTTTTACTATTTTCAGCGATTGAAATATGTACAAGACATAGGCAAGTATATACCCCAGAAGTTATGCAGAAAATAATCAATATGATGTTGGAACAGAAAAAAGTTCCTCCACTAATGATGAGAACATTATTGCAGGTTTGAAGAATGTTTTATCTACAGTATGTGTAAATTATGTATGTAAAACTGTATGCCCTGATTAAGTCTATCATTTTGACGTCATAATAATATGAATTGCATTATATTTAGTTGTTACTAAACTGTGTTTTATTTCAGCCGTAAGTAGCTCGATTACATGTAATGAATGTAATTATGTGAAAAGTTTATTTATTAAAACATTTCTTCAAGAATGCATCTATACAACATTTAAACTTGCTGGTATAAAAACATTTTTAGCTTTAAAAATTAGTAATAACGTTTACAAGTTTTTGAAGTTAACAAACTAAGTTCAGAATGGGTTTAAAGTCATGACCATACTTTAGATATTTTGTTTGAATGAATTACAGATAAAGTATTTTAGTTAATCATACGCACATATATACATCCCTGCTTTTAATTAATGTTTTATGCTGTTTCTATAGACGCACATATACTACCCACGTGTGAGGGGGTTCATGGTCGGAGTTCTCCACAAATTATCTTCCAGAAAAGTGTGGACTTCAGATTTCCCTCATCACAGACACATCTGGCAGGGATTCATCAAATGCTGTCAGGTTTGTAACGTCATAAATAAAATTAGTGGTAGATATGAAGATAAAAATGTTTATGATTTAGTATTGAATATCAAGAATTCCTGTGCTAATTTAAGGAGGTTGGCCTTTGTTAGTTGAATAATTATCTAACAGTTAAAAAAGTTAAATGATGTTGTTTAGTCTTTTAATTGTTAATAATTTTGAATTATTCAAATTTGCAAAAAGCTTTAATGGCAAAATTCTACTTGTATTGGCTTGTTTTTATTTTTTGAATTTGTTACACAAAACAATTACAATAATGATGAAATTTCTTTAAATATTATACCAAATTTATTATTTTCAACAGAGACTGAGACCCCAATCATTTCCGATAATGACAAAATTGCCATCAATTGCTTTACAGCAAATATTTGCTGCAGTTCCAGACATGAGAAATTTGTTGAAAGAATATGTTTCTAAATTACCGTATTCTGAAGTTAGTTTTGTAGAAAAATACTGTTTTTTATTCTAAGGAATGTTAAAAACAACAGTAAAAACTTTCTATTGTTTTCTACTTATCTTGTTCTGAGGTTCTTAACTTGATTAATTTAAAGTTTTTGTAACTAGAATTAAAAAAAAACATAAGTATAAAAAATATTTAAATTTTTTGTTTCCTAACCATATTGATTTTAAAACTATCTTCTTTTTTACAAATATATATCGGAACACATGTTTAGTTTACTTATAATCAAAACATATAATGATTTGATACTACATTTTATTTTATTAATTATCTGGAAATTTTATTTAATTATGACGTCACAGCAACATTTACTGGCACGTGATGTGATCAACATCATAATGAAAAGTCCTGAAGAATTGTTAAAAGAAATGGAAGAGAAAAGAATCAGGTTTGCAACAATTTTTTCTATTTTATATCAGTTTTGTTTAATGTTTTATATAACAATTTATCTCGAAAATCTCCTTTTTTTCTAATTTTTATTATTAACTACACATTCCTAAATTATCAAAAGTCTCATTTAACTTTTTGTTTTTATATAAAATAAGAATAATCAGTTTTTTGGTTCAACTTTATATAATCAGTATAAATAACAAAGTTATTTCCTTGACAGATTTAAGAGAATACAAGTAAATAAAATAAATGACATAACTTTTTTTAACAGATTAGAAGAAGAGATGCTTCGCAAGAAGAGAGCTTCGTCCAAGATCCTGCAAGACGAAGACGCGCAAAGATCATCGAAGAAGAGGAAGCTCTCTTCGAAAGACGAGGAAAAGAAGACTTCAAGTAGCAGAAGGAGCAGGGTTAGATCATCCAGAGACTCAAGAGATGGTATGTTACGTCATAATGTGTATTTTACAGTTTATCTGTTTTATATTAGTATATACTAGAAGCAGTAGGGTTAGATCGTCAAGAGACTCAAGAGATGGTATTTTACGTCATAATTGCCAAATTACGAGTTTATTCATTTCATATTATTATCAATTAAATAACATGACAGGATTAGATCATCTAAAGGTTTTAGAGATGGCTTGTCATAGTTGTTTTATATTCACATATTATTGATGTTTATACAACTTTATTTAACAAGCTGGTTTGTTTATATTACCCGTTATTTCGCAAAAATATCGGGTTAACATTTGAAACTTAAGCGTTTTATTGTTGTTGGACCAATTTTTTCATTTTGAAGCCTGGGTTTAGCATAGGGCTTTATTTTTAGTTTAATTCAGTGAACCACAATTTTGAGCATGAAATATTGAATAAACTTTTTCATACATCTAATTTTAAACCATCGTTAAATTGATTTTATATAAAGAATGAAAACTTAAACTGGACAAAAATATTGTCTTGCCGACTTTGATATCTCAGTAGTCTTTACAGATTTAACATAACTTTAAATGGTAACTATCCAATAAACTGTTTAAAAAATAATTAAGTTTTATTGAATAGGTGAGAAGAGTAAGGAGAATATAGAGGGTCGCTCACACGGTAGCAGTAGAGAGTCGAGAAATAACAGAGAAGCCACCCCTACACTCGACGAAGCTGAAGACAGAAAATAAATAAAATATTTGAAACAAAAAAATACAAAATCGATAAAATTCTGTTGCAAGTTGTGGTTATAATTTTTGTTTGGTTACAAAAATTTGTAACCTGAAAATAACGATTTTAATAAACGTTTTATGTTTAAAAAACTCAAAAATAAAACTACACCAAATACAAAAAAAACTAGCTGAAGTTGAGATTAATTGTATTAGGCAATTCTACGGCAGAATGTGGTATAAATATATACCTAAAACTATTATTTTAATTGCTTGATTTTCTTTTTGTCTATAAAAAATTCTAGGCATTTTCTGATGTTTTATGTCAATTTAAGACTTTTTTCTGTTAGCAAATAAAAAATGAAGTTTTAAGCTTGTTTTATGTTTTAAGCTTAAACTTTTAAATATTTTTAACAGTTAAAACTTTTTTCAATGCTTTTTTTCTGTATTTATAATTGTATGATTATAAACTGAGGATAAGTAATCTAAATAATAATTTTACTTGTTGATATCAATTTAGTTTAGGTAAGAGACTACATTCTTTTAAAGCAGTTTTATTTTTATTGGGTTGATTTTTATTTTTTCCTGTTTTATCTTATTGTAATAAAACCTACATTTATTTACAAAAGCTATTTAGTAATTGTTAAAATATTTTTATTCACAATTTTTCATGTATTAACAATTGCATATATTCAAGTTATTATTTAAGATATTGATTTAAGTTAGGTATTTTTTAGTATTAGGGGCAAGTTTAGTAGATCTATTTTTTGCAAACTTGTAAGTTTTGAAAGTTTATCATCATGATAAAAAAAAACGTTTCAAAACCTAAATTATAATAATATAAGCTCTTCTGTGTAAGTAAAATTTATTCAAGAGCACAAATTAATATACTGAAAATAGACTAATTCAATTTTATTTGTAATTAAAAAACTTTTTTTATGCTGTAAAGTAGGAGTTCTAAAGATTTTTCTTGTGGTCCATAAGCTAAGGTTATAATTAAGTAATATAATGAGCAAAGTTTAACAACAAATTATCTTAATTGTTACTTAATAAAAAGTATCAGAACAACTTTGTTAACCTTTTATTTCAATTGAACAAACAATGAGGAACTTGTTTTTTAATTTGTTTCAATAGAAGGTTGTTAAAAAAGTTTTATTAAGTTTAAAACTTATTATGTTATACAAATTACATTAAGTAGAAAACTGTAGAAGACAACTGTAAATTAATACTTATATTGCAAAACAAAATTACCAATTAAAAAAAAAACGACAGTATTGTAAAATTACTTTAAATTAATTTTTTTTAGCTAAATGTTTTAATGTACTACAAAGTTGCTAGAGTTTCTCCTTGACACTTTATATATGTACTAAAATTTTTTAGTCAAATGTGTAAGTTGAAATTTACAAAAGTCTAAAAAATACAATATTTTTATGTCTAGTGTTTTTTTGGCTAGAAGAGACCAGTAAGGTAAAACAAAAAGTTGTTTGTAATATTTTTTAAGTGTATATAAATAGATAAATTAGACTGTTTGAATACACCAAATTATTTTAATTAATTAGCTGATAATATTCTTCGCTACAAGAGAAAAATTAAACATATGTAAAAAAGTTTTTTGTCCCTACGAATAAATAAAAAACACAAGTTTTTTACATCTACAAAAAAAAACGCGGAAACGCCAAACAACAACATTTTTAATTAGATAAAACGCTTAGAGATAAGAAATTAGAAACAATCGTTATTAAAGAAAACCAAAATAAAATTACTAACAAAACAAAAGCTTCTTAAATTAGTAGATTAAATACACTTATATTAAAGAAGTTTGTTTTCGTAGTTTAAATAAACATTTTTGATTAAAAGTTTCTACCTAGCAGATTAACAAGTTAGCAAACACAGTTATTTACAGCATTAGCTAAATATTTATTAAAACTTTTTTTCACTTACTAAGTTTGACTGAAATTCTTTGTCAAAACAAGTCTACAATTGTTTTTAACAAAATATCTTATTTTTGTAAATGTTAAAAAGAAAAACATTGATTTGGTAAAAATTAATTCGACCTACAAATCATTTTAGATAAAAAGTACTACCAACTTAAATTAGTTTTAATCTAAGAAAATATACCATGAAAATTGTTTTTGAGGTAATGTTTGTTCAAAAAACAATCTACTATTATTAAACCTGTTTAAGTATTTCGTATCTACAATTATGTCACTAAAACAAAAAATGTTCACTATTTGTAAAGAATTAACTTTTTGCAAAGAAGTTCAATTTTAGCTTATTTACTCATTCTGTAATAAGGATATTTATTTTCAAACAAGTGTTAAAAGTTAAAAGATATTGGTGATTACCATTGAATTATCAATCGAATATAGACAATTTTTTTTATAAATTTTTTTTTAGTAATCGCTACTTGTTATTAAAGTGATTTTTTTCGTTTTTGTTTTACACTAGTAAGAATTCAGTGATAAAACATAGTTAGAAATATAATGATATTTAGCAACTTTACTACGTAAAAGATAAAATCACAAACTAATAAAGTTGTTCTAGTAATAAGAAATAATATAGAACTTCTGCATGATATACACAGTTGTTGTTTTTTTCCAAAAGACGTTATTCTCAACAAAGAGTTGTATTGATCGATCTGAGATGAGGTAATTCTTGTAATTCATAAACTGTAAATAAACTTTAATTTTTATCTAAGAAATTTTCTTTTACAAAAATTTTATTTAAGTATTGTTAAGAGGTGCCCGAATAAAGTCTTCATGTAATTTCGGAAACTTGCTACCCCACTATACTATTTAGTTTAAACACTTTTTTTTTTATTAGGCTAGCGTGTTTGATATTTTTAAATGGTCTTAATAATAACTAATTAGGTATAAAACTTTAGAGATAAAAATATAGACTAAAATACAGTTAGTTGTTGTAAAGTAAACAAAGAAGAATTATTTACAAAACAAAATCTATTAACTTTTGAAAGTCTGTTCACCTATTTTAAAGTATTTTTTTATATTTATTCATATCACCATATTAAAGCTTTAAACTTACCTAACAAAAAAACTTTAAAGTAGATGCTATCTCCATCAGTAGTAATATTTTAGATAGTAAAAGAATATTAGAGATTTAATCAGATTAAGCTCGTTGTTTCTAAAAGTTTTAGATACAAACAAATCAAATTTGTACTGCTAATAAATTAATTGATTGAATAGATTGCTGCATTTTTGTTTGCTATAATAAAGTTAAGTTTACAGACAGACTTTAGGACTAGTAGTTTTTATAATCATAGAATAATAAAAAAAATATTTTTATAAAAATTTTTACAAAAAACAGCTCATCCAGTTACTGTTTCAAAAAGTTTTGTAAATAATTAAGTTATGTTCATACATACCTAAAACAAAATAGCACATACAGATACAACTATTCAACATTATATAAATTCTTTTACACACAAGCTGTAACTATCACTTATTTAATTTATAACTGTAATAGTACTAGCTAGTCATTTACGTAGTTGTGTAATTAATTAGAAAAGATAAAGTTTAGAGAATTTAAAATGTTGTCTTATAAGGCTGTATTATCACACGACCATAAAAACTTAGTTTTCTCGTATTTTGAAAGTTTTTTCATCTCTGTATTTGCTATCACATTAAAGCTCTAAACTTACCTGTATCAGTCGTTAGGTTTTAGATAGAAAGAAAAATATTATAGATTAAGTCAGATTAAAGCTCCTTGTTTTATATATTTTGTTAAGTTTTCTAGATACAAACAAATCAAACTGATACTGATAAGAGATAAATTGTTAGAACAAACTGCTACATTTCGATTTGCTTGTAATAAATTCCGGTTTACAAACAAAATCTCGTAATTTTTAAAATTATAGAATATATAAAAGCAGTAAAAATTACAGAAAATCATTTTTACAAAATTGGTTTATCAAAATTAACCAGTTACTATTTTAAAAAGTTTTATAATCAATTATGCTATAATAAAACATTTGAAAAAAAAAACTATATAGTAAACAACTATTCAACCTTTACAAATTTTTATACACACAAGTTGTTACTACCACTTTTTTAATTTATAACTATAGCTAGTCATCTGTGTAGCTGTGTACTTAACTAACTAGAATCGACAAAAACTTAAAGATTTTGAAACATTACATTTTATGAGTGTATAATCACACGAACATACAAGTTTAGTTAATTTATAACTTTTGAAGAAAATTGTCTGTTTTTTATATATGTTAAACAAACAGTTTATTTTATAAGTTTTAACTAGTTATTAAACGATAAATGTATTTAAACTTGAAATAGTTTAGTATAGAAAATAAAAAAATATAGATTAATAAAGTATAAAATATTCCGTTTGACGTATAAGCAAAAACCCACAAACTATGGTATTTGTTGTATTTATAAATACTCACAACGAATTTAAGAATCTGAAAAGTTGTTTGCGACGTAAACAAACAACATTGATCTTACCATGGACCTTGTATGGGGATGGTTATTCATGTGATACTCAGTTTATTTAAAATTTTATTGATTTATGCTCCTTATAATGAAAAGTTGGTTGATACGTTGCTTATAGGTGTCTGCAAGATTTTTCATGATGTCACTTTTATTGGTTTTTTAATGACACTATCCCACCCACACCGCCCTAAATTGTTTAATTTAATGTATATTTTTAAATGCAGCTATCTATTGTGGGTTTTTAGTTAATGTTTAAATTAGTTCCTTTTTTTTGTAGTTAACTATTGTGATTTTTATTATTTAGTTTAAATTATACTTTTTAATGAAGTTAGCTGCTGTGAGTTCTTTAATTGTCTTTTAAACTTATTTATATTTTTTAGTGAAACTAGAATTTGCTGGATTTACAGTTTTTCTTTAATTCAATTTTGACTTTTTAATGACGCTAGAATTTGTGGGTTCTAAAATATATTCTTAACTTTATTTATACTTTTTAATGAGGCATGTAGTTGTGGGTTTTTCACTGTAGCTTAATTTTATTAATACTTCTTAATGAAACTATGTGTTGTGGTTTTTTAATAATTGTTTTATTGTATTTATATCTTTTAATGAAGTTAGTATTTGTGAGTTTAGTTGTTTTTTAATTTATTTATTCTTTTTAATAAAACTAGCTATTGTGGGTTTTTTAAGTGATTTTAATATTATTTATACTTTTTGATGAAGCTTGTATTTGTGGTTTTTAAATTTTTTACTTAATTATATAGAAATTTTTTATTGAAGTCATCATTTGTGGGTATTTTAATTCCAGATTAATTTTATTTACATTTAATAATGGAGCTAAAACTAGTTTATTGAAAGCTCTTACTTAATTTTTATTTCCCCTTTTTAGTGAAGCTAGTGTTTGTGGGTTTTTTAATTTCAGATTAATTATATTTATACTTATTGATGAAGCTAAAATTGTGTGTATTTTAATTTTTGTTTCAGTTTGTTTATATTTAATGATGAAGCTAAAATTTGTGGGTTTTATAATTTTATAAAATTTTATTTTATATATACTTTATAATGAAGCTAGTATTTGTGGAGACTTTAATTTCAGATTAATTTTATTTATACTTTTTAATAAGGCTAACTATTGCTGGTTCGTTGAAGTTGAAATCCGTTATGTAAAAGAAGATCCCTGCATATAAATTAATTACACAATTTATTCAAGGTAAGAAAACGCAATTCCACTTGACTTGTTCCAGCTTACACCTACAAATACGATATCAAAAAAGTTTTGCAAATTGTTGTTGCGAGTTTCTCAATGTAATATCATGAAAAAAGAACTTATTTTTACTAATTTATAAAAGCTTGTAAAGTTAAGGAATTAAATTTTAGAATCAACAGTAACGTTTAAGTTAAAGATAATTTATGTAGTAGCAAAAGCATAATATTTTTAAACAGATTTTGCTTAATTATTAAGTATATTTATATTTGACTGTTACTTTACAGAAATTTTACAGAAAACTTTCAAAAACAACTGTTTTTTTTGTAGCAAACTATATTTTTTTTTTTAACCTATAAAATTTGTTTACTATTTGACATAAGAGACTTGTAAAGACTAAATGACTAACAGTTGTTGAAGTTAAGCAGAAGTTTAGTTTATATTTTATGCTTATGTTCGACCCGTTAAGTAAAAAACTAACCAACGAAGTATTTTTAGCTAAAAAACAACTTATGGAAAAAAAGCTATTTTAATTCGCCCTTGGTTTAAAACTTTTGTAAAAAGTAGCACAGTTTTTTAGTCGTTATTTACAGTCTTGTCTTGAAAACTTTAATATTAAAACTACTATTAAAAAAAAAGAAGTTTGTTAATACTTTTTTAAACACACGAAGCCCACGAAAAACTTTTGATAGTAAATCTGTCTAAAAAAATGTCTGTAGACTCCTGGCTTGGTTTGAAAGTTTATGAGTTGTTAAGAATAAGTATTTTATATCCAATTGACAGTTTTTTTTATACAATTTTAATATACTATTTTCATCAACGTAATTTGAAACACTGATAGCATTAAAACTTAAAAATGAATTCTGTAACGCTTTTATTGTATAAATTAGTTAACTACTTAAAACAAGTTGGCGTTTGATAAAAAAAAAGAAATTCATAGTCTTAATATTTACAGTATTTAAGAAAGATATAGTTATATTTAACATTTTGTACAAGTTTAGAGTGTAAAACTAACTCCAAGTTATTTTATTTATTACATACTCTACTAAAAAACTAAAACTGAATGTTTGTTAAAAGATTTTAGATAATATCAATAGTTGTAAACGACTGTAACTTTTATTCAAAAAAAGCTCTTGAAAATACTCTACCGTCCGTATTTTATTGTAGGTTTGTTTTTAATATTTGAAAATTAGTCAACTAGTTCTTCTTAACGTTAAATTAAAAATCTACAGTTTATCACACGTTTTTTGAGCTTAGTTTTGTTGCATTTATACTTGATATGTAACATCATTAAAAAAAAAATTATAACAACTATTTTTTTTATGTAATGCAAAATGTCAGTTTTATATTTCTATCAGAAAGGATCTGCTTAACAGTTTATTTATTTAGAAGTTTCATCAAAAAAATCTGCAATTTTGTTAACTATGTTGCCTACGACTGAAACTCCGTTTTTTAAATTCTATATTTGATTAAGAGTATTTCAAAGATTACCAAAAAATAAAAAAGCTTAAAATGTTTAGTTACTTTTCAAAATCAATATTTATAGTTTATATTTATAATTTGTAGTCGTTTACTAGTTTTGCATTTCTCTTTATTATTCTGTTTATATAAACACGGCAGTTTCTTATATTCAAAGTTTAGAACCAAAATCTGCTGTTTTATATAAAAGTACTTTCAGCGCTTTATTGAATAAAATTAAATGCGAAAATCTCAAACCCACATAGAATTCTTGTTTTACAAATTCAACAAACAAAAGCAGTTGCTATAAAAACGTCTAAAAAACTTTTACTTTTAAAATCTATTTCAATACTAACCACTTAAAATGATGCTGGTATTAGACTTAATTTTTAAGTTTAAAAATTGATGAAATTACATTTAACTAAAACGGAAAAAAGAACCTTTCTTAATAAATACCTTAAATTTTTCAAATACTTAAAAACTTTTAAGCAAGTTTTTTTATAACTTTTCTTTGTAACTATTTTTGCTTTCTAAGCTAAAATGTACACATAGTCTAAAACAATTTATCACTTTCAAACTTATGAATAGTTTGATAACGATAATTCCTTATTGTTACTTTTAAATTTAACTATAACAAACTTATATTCAACAAATATTTCACAGTGAAGTATTTTTGTTATCTGTTATCTTTTATATTAAATTTTTAAATCTATAATATATTTTACTACCGTTAAAAATAATGACAAAAAAGTTATTTATAAAGTTTACAAAAGCATATAAAACTGAACTATTTATATAAAAAACCTTTAAAGGACCTAGTTATATTTTTATTAATAAAATAAAATAGAAGTTTGTTAAATCAGTTTTAAAAACCAAAATTTAATGGTTTTAGTTTAAAATAACTTTTACCGGTTTCACTTAAATATTTTTTCAGCATAAATCAAAGTTATAAGACAAAGTTTACGAGTAGAAAACTTATATCGAAAATTAGACTCCTGTTAAAGCTATGAATAATTCATCAAATTAAGTTTAAATATTTATTAATCTTTATCTCTATTAAACTTTTCTTCGCAATAAAAAGGTTAAATTTGATATAATTGCCTAAAATTTACTTTATTTTCCAATTTATTTTTTTGTTTTGAAAGTAAAATAGATCACTGGAAAGTTAAATACAAAAAGTTATTGAAAACAGAACTTAAAAAATATTTTAAATAAAATTACATTCATGAATACTGCTTACCAATAAAAACCAGTATTAAAAATTTAGACTATAAAAACTTAACAAAAACATTGAGAAAATAAAAAAATTCTTTCAAAAAATCATAACAAATCAATATATTGGCAAGTTGCAAAGATCTGCATTCAATTCACTTGGGAGAAAATAGTGAATCTTCGTAAATTAGTTTCGTATATCGTTAATGCATTGAAGCTTTTGACAGTCGTATTCATAACTTCTTAATGCATTTCAATACATGCAGCTGTTAAATAGTTATTTGCTTTAAACGCGTATATTATATCTGCATATAACTTTCACAATTTGATAAGATTGTGTGAGTCAAGTTTTATTAAACGTATAAAAAATTAAAACTGAATAGAACTTCTATTATTATAATTAACTGAGAGTAGTTCTTTGATAGTATTAAAATTTAAAAAAATAGTCTATTAAGCAAAATTTCTTAGTATTTTATATTTATATTAGGTATTCAGTTTTAGCTAACCAAAAAATCCACTTTTAACAAGTAAATAGATATTTTCTATGTAAATTTAATTATTTTACATTATATATGTAACATTCGCTTTTATGCTTAAACTAGTATGATGTGCTAGTATTAGCATATATATTCTTTTGTTTGTATTTGGAATGAAAATTTTTTAAAAGAATATCATTTCTCTTATATTGAGGATAAATTACGAAGTCTGCTTTGAAATGTAATTTCATGGTTTTCCTAATTACAGTAATTACGTTTTAAATTTGATACTAACTACTGTATTTAAAACCTAGACTGTTGTAAAAGTTTCCGACTTCATTTATGTAAAACTATATTTAAAATACCTGGAAATATCACTTGAAGCTTTCCATTCTTTACATATACGTTACAACTTATAGTGGAAAAAAAACTCAACTTTCTAAAAAACACAAATAATATTAAAGACCATTAGCTTCAAGTATATTTAGCATAAAAAACATCTCAGAGTAAAAATCACAAAAGTATTATCATAAAAACAAAATAGTTGCATACTATCGGCAGTAATCACAAAATTACATGCTTATGAATCAGTACCTAAGTATTTGAATTTGTGCCTTAAATAAAACTTTTCCACCAAATTTTAAAACGCTTACTACAGAATGTAGCAATAAAAAATTTTATAATATGATAAAATTTAAAGTTGTGAAGCGATAACTTATTTATTTTTAGAAATAGTGAATAAGTTTTGCAGAAACAGTTTTATTTAAGTTTAAGTTTTCAAAAACAATTTAAATCAAAAAACTGAGATGAAAACTTAAATATATACAACATATATTAAAAAAAAATCATCAAGAAATATTCATAAAATACAACAAAAAATTTAACTTTATTTTTGTTTTTATTTCAAATAAAAAAACATATACTTCTGTAAACAGTATTATACTAACACTAAACATTTTAGAATTCACTAATATAGGTAAAAAAACAGAACAAGAAAACATATTGATTATAAACAAAATAACATGTTTATATGTAAATATAACTACTAAATGTGTTTACATATAAAATTACATGGTTTGAATTTACATAAAAGTTTTAAAATCGTGCATTGACAAAAATAAAATTTAACAACAAGTTTGTACTGCAAATAAAAACAATTATAATTTTTTTGTTTTTGATGTTTAGAAACAAACAATGATAACATCAGTAAACATGTAATGAAATGTTATTAATAAAAAAAATGCCTTCAAAAACTAATTAAATTTTTTTTAAATTTTAAAAGTATATTGATTTTAATTTTAGGAAATACTAAGTAAGAACTTTTTATAAAGAAACTTCTGATTAAAGCATATTTAATAATGTAAATTATATCGATTATACTAACACACTGATTAAGAATTTTTAACTTACATAAAAACCAAATTAATAAACCAAAAAAGTTATGCAACATTTTAATTATCAGTGTAAGTTACAAATTTGTTTTTGGTTCCTAGTAGCATAACTAAATAATTTCTACATTTAAAATTTATTTATCAAAATTACTAAAACATTAAAAAACCTTATTTTTGAACAAATTTTTTTAATCAACAGTTTTAGTTTCAAATAAATGTCTTTAAACCATTCTTCATATTTAGTTGAAGAATAAAAAATAAACTAAGTAACCTTAGAAATAAAAATATAAGATCAGACCATTTATAAGTTTAAACAAAATTTAATTTTATATTTAGTTTAAATTAAATCAAAGTTTTCATAAACAAAATATTTTCAAGCTAATTAAGTACAAAATACTGTAAATTGCCCCAAGCATTCAACAAATTTCGTAATATGAACACAAAAACATTACAAATATTTATTAACACATGATAAGTAAATTTTCGGAATACTGATCAAATATTTTTACTACAAACAACCCGTAAGGAAAATTATTGAAACTAAAATTCCAGTTTTTAGTAAATAAATAAATACTTATGTTACTAAAAAGATATTTGACATTTTAAGATTGATTCAATAAAACTTTCCTTGACCAATTGACAAAACAAACTGTTTTAAGTACATTTTTCAACTACAATAAGATTTAACATTTGCGGGAAAAGTTTTAAAATTACATAATGAAATATTTGTAGTAAAATCACGAATTTTACCGGAACTTTCAGATAAATTTTAGACAGTGAAGGTAATTTTATTCTACTTAGTACTTGTTATGATATTTTGTAGAATTTGTGCGTAAAATCATGTTTTTCACTGAAATTATTCTGTATATTTTCTTAGTACTGAAGTTATTAAAACTAGGAACCAATAACAAATTGTATAAGATTAATGGTAAGCTATAAAGTTTAATTGTTGTAAGGCAAACTATATTACTTTTTTTTATTCAAAGGAACTTTTTTAAAACTTATAAAAGATTAAATATGTAAAATTAAAGTAAACAACTAATATATAATATTAATATATCATTATAAGTTAATCATAACTATTTATGTTTATATTTTTAGAATTAAGCAATAAACATTTTTCGGACATAAAAGTTGACATAACAGTTTTTTAGTGGTTATTTATTTATTTTGTATAAGGTAAACTTACAATACAAACTTAACAAAAAAACAGTTACACTGTAGAAGAAAACATAGTTTTATAATTATAATTTCTGTGTTTAGGTCTTATATTTTAAGTTAAAGTTCGATTTTATATTATATATAATAAAATTTTATAGTTTTGAAATATATTTTAGCTATTAAAAAAAGACCGAGCAAAACAAATAAAAGTTTAAATTTTTTTAAAACAAACATTATTTAAGCATTTCTTGTACTTGTTGAAAGAAAGTTTTATTTGTCAATTTTTTTTTTGGGAATTTGAAATTTGTAACACAAAAGCATGTAATTTTCCCAGGTGATTTGAAATTTTGTGATATTTCAGAACATAATTGCTGTTTTTGCACGTTAAATTACACATTCGAAATACTTGAATATCAAAAATGTAAATATTGAAAATATTACAAGAAAACACAATTTTTAACTCATAATTATATATTTGATAGTAAATTTAAATATAATTCTTACCAATTTATCAAAATGACAAAAAATAAACTGTAGATAACCATAGAAAAAACTACAAAAACATTAATTCTATTTGAACTGTGAGAAAAATCTATTTGTAGTATTTGAAACATGGAACTTGACATTGAAAAACCAATGAAGCATTTATACTACAGAACACTTCAACTAATCTGTAGTAAAATATTTGGAATTTATTTAGTAAAATGGGAAATGTTTAGTTAGTAAAATACTTATATATGCTAATTAGCTTGGCATAAAAAATTATTAAATTTCGAATATTGTTGTATAAATATTTCGTGACAACGTAAGGCTTACTAATAGTTATTGTTCTACATACCGATACTTAATTGTATTAAATTCGCTATTAACTATTTTAATTACTGTCTTAAGTAAATTCAAACCATACTGTATTTTTTGAGTAAAAAAGCAAACTTTGAGAAAATTTTAGGAAAAAATCAAAATTACTAAAACGTTTATACTCATATATTATATTTTTACAGATTGTTTTGTCAAAAACTATATAAACTAAAATTTGAAACTATCCTTCTTAAAACCATCTAAAAATAATTATATTATAGCTAAAATTAGAATTGTCTAGTTTTGCTTACAAATTTGTAAAGTACTTACTTTCTCAAAAACATCTTTGTAGTAAATGTAACAATACAAAGTGTTTGTTTAGTTGTTTTTAACAATGGTAGTGTTTAATTTGTATGAATGTAAGTATTATAAGTATAAGTTTTTGTATCACTATAGGTTTTAAACACTAAATTTAGACTATTACGTTGTATTAAAAAAAAATATATAATCATACAGAAAAATTATCAAGTTAATTTTGAACATAAACAATTTAAAATATATACTAAAAGTTTTATAAATATCTCTTGATTATTTAAGTACATTCATAATAACTAAACACTGTAAGCCTAGACATTTTAAATTTGTTAAGTTATATGTAAAAAATTAAAATACTTGAAAATGTTTTAATAAATTGATGGGATTTGTAGAAATAAACTTAAACTTCACAAAAAATTTATGCTATAAAAATAAACGTTAATAAACTTAAGAATGAACTATTGGCATTAAAAAGTTGTTGATTTTAATTCTTATTACTTGTGATTTGGTATTTCGTGACAAAAACTAGTAATTAGTTTATATTAAGTTCACGAATTTGATAGTAAAGCTTATAATATAAGTATATTGAGTATTCATTATTACTACATTATATTTTAGTTAATGACCAAAAGCTTGATAATTGAACTTTAGTTTACTTTATAAACTGTACAAAACACGATCATATTTTAAATAAAAACTATAAAACTTAAATAAAAGTAAGTCAGTGTTTATAGAATTTAGATAATCGAAAAATGTATTATGATACTTTATAATGACATAAATTACTAAACATTTTTATGTCAAACATTGTATATAAACTATTATGAATTAAACTTTAAATATCAATGAGACTATTTTCAATCTAGAGTTTTAACACTGTGGTAAGGAAATGATCAAATTTAACAAACTCTCATCTAACAATAAATTAGGTTGTTTTTCTAACTATAAAATACAGCTTATAATTATAAACATATATCATCAGTAGGTAAAAACAAAATAATTATTTTTTAAACCAAGTTTTCAAAATTAAACCACTAAAACTTTATAATTAATTATAACCGCGGGAATCTATAGTAAAACATCTATTAAACTAAAATTTTGTTAGCAACCTTAGTGTTAAATTCAGTTATTTTTTCAAGTATTTAGTACAACTTGTATTTTGTTTCAACTTAATTTAAGATAATAGCTTGGATTATAAATAGATTTAAATTATACTTTAATGTTATACTTAAAATGCATTCATTTCAAAAAGTAGACAAATAGTTTATATATTCTCACGAAATTAACAAATAATTAATTTAATAAAGTAAAAACTATACTAAACATTTTGTAAATTTAAATGTAAGAACAGCTAGCTAAAATTTATTTAAGAAATATTTCATTAAATAAGTTACGTAGGTTTAGTTATCGAACATATTTAAATTATTTGATAATTTTTATTGGACAATAATTAAAATATTATTTAAAACATATTTTCGATACAACAAATCTAAAACTCTGTTATGATTAAATTTTACAAAAACTTAGTTGAATTTTGACACACTAACTTTTTGTATACTTTTTTATATTAATATTTGGGACAAAGAGTAAAACCGTTATAGTAAACTCACAAAATATACATAACAGCTTTTGTATTTTTAAGTATTTGTAAATAAAGCTTTAAATATTTAACTAATTAAAAAAATCAATAACAGATATAGTTTTAGAAATAAGTAGTCATCTAATAATTTAATAAATACTACAAAACTTTAAAACATAATAAATACAAAAACCATAATTAAATTACTTATGTGTGGGAAGAAATATAAAAACATCTGTTGTTTTAATAAAAAAATACCTAAGCTATTTCTAACTACATATTAATTTAAAATTAATGTGAAAACTATTGCTAGTTTATTAAACTATTTTTCTCAAAACTAGTCGTGATCATTATTAAATTAATTTATACTTAAAATAGATTAGAAAAATAATTAATTTTGTAGACATTTCGTTCTCACGAAGTCTAAATTGAGTTTATTTGAATTAGAAATTCATAAATTAATTTAGACAATTGATTCTAAAGAAATAATAATTTTAATGTTTAAAATGATAACAGCTAGTTGTCTTATTTCAAAATTAACTAACTTCATTTTATTAAAAAAAACGTACTTTAAGTAAAAGAGTTTCAGAAAATATAGTTAATTATTAAAAAGATGAAAAAAAATGTTTGAAAAATAATTTATACTGCTAAGAATAAAATTTAAGATATATCAAAAACTGTAATAAATCAGAAAACCTTTACAAAATTTAATATGGTTAAAAAAAATATATCATAAGTAAGTTAACTGTACAGCTTATTAAAACATTACCACAAAATTATTTTTTTACTTTTAGAAAACACGTTTACGCATTGGCTTTACGTGTAAGTTAAATTTATTAAATTTTAACAAATATTTTAATTCTGTGCCAATAACTAACCCTTATGACGTAACAATGCTTGTAACAATGAAAATAATATAAATTTTCTAAATGCTTAAGTTATAAAACTAAAACTCTAATTTAAGTTATTTTATTTCATTGATAAATGTGGTGAACGAGATATGAAACTTTAATATTTAAAAGAGAATAATAATTTAAATTTGGAAAAGTTTCATAACATAAACGTTTGAAAAAAGAAACTTTATTTTAAAGTAAGCTTATAGAAATTAAAGTTAAATGTTGAAAAATGAAGCTAAAAATGTTTAAGGATTTAATTTAAAAAATAAAATACTGAGTAATTTGATAACTCTATAAAAACAAGTAACATTTTTTACTAAAATAATTTAGAATATAAAGAAGTGCTAATAAAATTAAGACAATAAAAGCTAGCTAAAACTTACTTAAAGTAAACGATAAATCATAAATTAAGAATATTAGAAATTATATGCAAATAGGTTAACTAACATTTGTTACTTTAATTTTATAAATTAAATTAAACTACCTGACAAAGAAAAAGTTTTGGAACATTAAATTTTTTTATATTATTGGTTCATTTAAAAACAGTAATGTACGTAAAAGTTTCAAATACCCTTTTAAATAGGGATACATTAGTAAAATAGTTTTAAAAATAGAAAACTTACTTTTAATCTATTCAAGCATAATTACACTTTCTTAAACAGGTTGGTCGAATGTTTTCCTAGTGTCACATCTAAGAAACTGCAAAAAAGTATATTTGATTTTTCAAAAAATTTAACTTAATATACATTGCATTCTATATAAACCTTTTACAAAACTTCATGCATTAAATAGAAATAGAACTATTCAATAATTATTTTGTAAGTTACAATTTTGATTAGATTAAAAAAACGTCGTACTTCAACTAGTAAAAACTAACTTTATACTTGTTAAGTAATAGTTTTAAAAAACAATTAACTATTTAGATAAATCATTAAAAACATTATAGTTAATAATTACTTCAAAACTCAAAAGGAAAAATCAAATAGTAAATCTAAAATGAAATTTTTGGTGTTTGAAAATACTAAATGGTTTTTTATAGTTGTTTTTTTATTTATTAATTAATTAATTTTAACTTGTAAATTACTAAATCTAAATTTTTAAAGTATTATTAAATTTGACTTGTATTACAAAACATAGTGAAAAGTAAAGATTTTTTTTTGAAAGTTGTTAAAATATTACTGAAAATCGTACATACAAAGCGATCAATCAGTCTATTTTATTATATCAACAAACAAAAATGTTTCATTAACTTTTATTGACACAACTTTTAGTTGGATATTTTTATGCAATAAAAATTATTTGGTACGTGATCTAGTTCGCATAACAGTATCCTTCTATGATTTATAAGATCAATACATTTTATTTTTCATATTTAACAGTTTAAATCATTTTTACTCTATATATATATATAACATATTATTAGAGTTGTAAAATTAATAATATTACAATAAAATATTTAGAAGTTAACTGTATTAAACAATATGATATGTATTAAATATACAAAATTTTCAGATGACATTTAAGTATTATAAAAAACTTGAAATTGGGGAATTTTGTTTACGTAAAACTGTAACAAAAAACTGAAAATAAAATTTTAAACTTAACAATATAAATTCAAACAGATACTGGTATAAATTGTTTTTCTAATAAATTTATTTTAAAATACTTTTAATAAAATATAACGCATAGTAAGAATTTAAATGCGCTAAGAAATGGTTATTTAGAATTTTACCTTAAACTAAATTATAAACCATAATAAAATAAGTTCAAAAGCCTTGCTGTAAAAAAAAGTAAAAAAAATTAAACCTATGTATCTACAAAAACAATAATTAAACTTAAAGGGTAGCAAAGATATTGATAATTAGTGGTTAGGATATATTAAACAGATGTAAAAGAAATTTACTTACAATCTTAACATGTATTTTCGATATATTTTGTAAAACTGTAAAAAAAAATTTGTTTAACCAAAACAATAATAAAAAATAATTTACTAATGTGTTTAATAAAAAGTTATTTTGATTTAAATATTATTAGCAGTAACTTTTACTATATATATTCAAATAAAAAATTAATTAAGTATTAAAAACTAGAATTTTTTTTTTTAAATAGTATTACAAAAAACCCATGTATCTACAAAAACAATAATTAAACTTAAAGGGTAGTAAAGATATTGGTTATAGTGGTTTGGTTATATCAAACAGATGTAAAAGAAATTTACTTTAAATAACCTTAACATATACTTTTAATACACTTTGCAAAACTGTAAAAAAATTGTTTAATTAAAACAATAATACAAAATAATTTACTAATGTGTTTAATAAAAAGTTGTTTTGATTTAAATATTATTAGCAGTAACTTTTACTATATATATTCAAAAAGAAATTTAATTAAGTATTAAAAACTAGAAAAAACATTTTTTTTTAATAGAATATTAAATCTACTTATTTATATATGTAGTAAATATAGAAATATAATTCAAGTAACTATTAATAATAATTGTTATAACATGATACTCACAAATTTATCCATATTCTTAAATCTTTTTTTCGGGAAATTTATATTTAGTAAAACTAATAATAACAAAACTTTTAATGTATAAAGAAAATAATAGTAAACAACTATTAATACTTGAAAATTATCTTATTTTGGTGTCTTTTTTTGAATTTAGTTAAATTTTTAAGTTTTAATTAGGCTCTAAAAACTAATAAACAAACAAAACCGTATTAAAAAGAATAAAATTTTAAAACTTTAAACTCATTAAAAATCATAAATTAATTTCATCTAATTATGTGTTTAAATTGTTTTAATTACAAAAAACAAATTGTTAAGATAAATATGAAGACAAATTAATAAACAATAGGAACAGAAATATACTATAGTTTAAAATAGTCACGATTTTATAGATAATAGATAATATTTTCAAATTATTATGCTACACTTTATGTTTGTAAATAAAAGAGGACCTTAAGTATTAAAAGTCTTTTTTTAAATCAACTTATAACACAATATAAACAGATAGTTAAGTTATGGCAATAAGTTGATAGAATAACAAGTCGTATATAACGAAATTAAAATAATATTAATATAACAATAATGTTTTTATAAGTATTAACTACTAATTATATTATCATATAAAATTTTAACTTTTATAAAACTTGTTTTTAAGCTTCGAGGCATGATATATCAACTAGCTAAAGTTCAAGTTTTATAAAAATAATTGGTAAGGAAAACTGGTTACTATTAATGAAAATAAATCAAATAAGCTTGTCATGCAATCTTAAATTTTAATTTTGTAATTAAATTTGAGACTAAAATTTAAAGTTATTTTTTAAATATCTGTTGTTAAAAAGTCGTAGGCTTAATAGAAAACTAAACTATTTTTTGTAATGTTCTAAACAACTTATTATTAAAACTTTTTTGTAAAATATTAAAACCAATAATTTTATAATGATGTTATAGCATTTTTTAAATAGCAGAATCTTTAGAAAAGGAAAAGTTGTTTATATTCTTTAATAAATAGAGTTTTATATGTACTAGAAAAACACTTTTTAAAAAATTATGGATTTTTTATTGTTACTATTTTAACTTTATAAAACAACTCAGTAGTAATATTAATAAAAAAATATTAATTTACAGTTATCAAAAACTGAAAACAAATAAATCATACCCAAAAGTCAAAGTTAACTAGTATTTAATTTCAAGGTTTCATTTAATTTGGTGGAAAACATTTAATATCATGACGTCATTAACTTGTAACTGTGAAAATATTAATAACATAATTACAATATGTGTTCCATTTGGAACAATCAAAGTGACTCTCAATCAGTATCAAGTTTTCAACCAAAAAAAACTATCCGAGTTTGAACAGTTTTAATGAACTTTACAATAAGTAAAAATTTACTTTGTAAAACATATGTGTTCAGGTAATTTTTAGTAAATAATAGCTAATTAATCAAACCATACTTAAAAGTCAACTCTAGTTAATTAGCATTGAACTTGAAGCATATTTATTCAATTTTGTGCCAAACACTTAACATTATGACGTAGTAATACTTGTGACCATGGAAATACTACAAATATTAAAGATAAGATTAAGTAGTTCATAAGTTTTTTTCAACTTAATAATGGTAAAGATTTTATAGTTTTAGTAAAATTTAAAATAACAATCCTTATTTATCTTTTAGAAAGTAATTCTTGAGTCTAAAAACTAAACTTAAATTATTATTTTTTCATTTAAAAGAAGGCTTTTATAAAATTTATTGAAAATTAATAAGAAAACTAACTTTTTATATTTGGGATGATTCAGTGATTGAAAACTTCTGCGCCAAATTGCCAACCTTTAATGAAATATTTTGTTATTTTTTATTTATTTTTATTGATTTAATAAATTGAAAAAGTCTGGAAATTTTATAGTAATATCAAAGCTTCAAATATGAACTTTTAGATTTTTGTCAACTGTAATATAGCTTTTTAGATAAATTAATTCTAATCGTACTATAATTAAACAAAATTTCTACGTTTTAAAAGACCTATAAGTTATATTAAGTTTAACACAGTCACTTTATAACTTTTTGTACCTAAAAAAAATTATCTTAAAACATAATTTAATAAAAAGTAATTTAAATTTTCTTTATATCATTTTGTTGCGTAAATTTAAAACAAAATTAAATTATGATAAATATTTTAAAAACTAACAATACAACTTTATGCATTAACTTTAAAGGAATTTTAATGAAGATATTCCACTTAAACTAAATTTTTGAAAAACTTATTTGTAATACAGCAATAATTTATTCGAATTATAATAAATATATAAAAAAAAAACTATATAGAAAACATTTAATTAACAAGGAACTTTCTATTTATGTAAAGTATTGTTTTTTTTTTTCAACAATATTTAAAAAGTCAAACAAACCAATAAATATTAAGTTACAAATAAAATGTGGCCGATAATTCCGAATTTTGACATATAACGTGAAAGGACTGTTTATCATCTAACAAAAACTATTTATCTGTATAAAAAACAAGTAAATTATAAACTAGGCTCACGTAAATAAAGTCTTTTGAACGTATATAAGCTATGCAGAAAATTTTATCAAAAAATTATAGTGTTTAAATATTAATAATTAGACAACGTTTATTTTAATAGTTGCATACTGAACTTAATTAAATTCTTTTAATTTTGTTTGTATTGAACTTTAAAAATTTTTCCTGACTTAAATAAAGATAGCTATAGTTAAAACCATTATACAACTAATTACAAGCTATGTAATTTTATTAAATTTAAAAATAGTGCCAACTCTTGACTTTGTCACTTAATAGCACTTGTAGCTATAGAAACATAACAAACCTATTATAACAGGGGTCTAAAAAATTTAAAAAATACAAATGTTAAAAGAAGCTTAAACTACTAGTACTATTTTGGTTATTTATTCAAATTTAATACATACTTAATAGTTGTAGATTAATTTATAGCTCCCAATCATAGTTAGTTTCTTATTTTTATTGATTGAGTACGTAACAAAACTTTATAGCAATAAACCTTTCTGCAAACCTTAGTTATGAAGGTTAAGATTAAAAATGAATTGATACATAACTTGTTTCTGTTTGAGTATTATATTTTGTATCTAAATAAGTTATAATTCTATAAAGAAAATAACTTCAATATTTTTGGTAAATGAAACCCAATTACTTATGTAAAGGTTACTGAAACTAATTTTTTTTTTAATACAAAGTTACCATTATTATGCATTAATTTAAATTTTACTTAATGTGCTTAAAAGTATTTTGTGTTTTGCTAGTGAAAAGTTGAAAGTTAATTAAAAAATACTTGGTACTTAAAAAAAAAAAACTAAAATAGTTAATGGAACTAAATAAAATTCATAACTTGTTTTAAAAATTCTAATATTCAAATAACTTTAGGCATTTAAGTTGACAAAAACAACAAAAGCATATTATTTATAGACGTAGAAATGTTTTTAAAAGGAGAAAATATTCAAACCAATTTCGTGGTTACATTGAGAAAATTACTTGATACGCAGGGGGAATTTTCAATATGTGAACTTGACATTACAAACGTGTGTTTGTGGGAATACTAGAAATTTTCTGAACACATCAAATCATTTATTTCACGTTTACAATTATAATGTAAAAAAACATTGGAAAAACACATTGTTTTCAAAGCGAAGAAAGTTTTTGAAGTGCACTTGCAAAAACAGTTGCAAAAACTAAAGAGAAAAGTGTTTTAATGCAATTGCTGCGAATATTTCTATTTAAATGCAAAAATGACAACTTAACTTATATTTCGCATTTTTTTAAAGTTTAAAGAACACTTTTACTATATTTAACTTTTTAACTTAATAAATAAAATAATACTTTAAACATCTCGACTATTTTAAGTATTATCATTAATTTATAAATTCAGTGTTAAAAAATGATGAAACTATATATTTTTTTAAATTATTTACAGTTGTTATTAAAATTTATTAGGATTTATATATATATATAGTAAATTTTAATATTGTAGATATATATGTGTTTTGGTAGGGGTCAAAATAGAATTGTTTAAAAGTATGTGGTTGCCAAAAGTATTTTGTAATTTTTTTTAGACTTTCGGAATTTCTTACAAAGTTTTAAAATACAAGTGTTTTGGTCCATTTTTCGTATAAAATTAAACTAAAGTTAAACTGTTTTAAATAGAATGTTAGCAATGAAAAGATACTGTAAAGCTACTTTTAATGTGTTTTTTATGAAAAAAGTTATGCAATTTTTTTTCTATATTCTTGATAGATTTTTTGTATCTAATCAAAATTTAGTTAATAAATGTAAAAGTAGTTTAGAATTCTAGGTTTTTAAGTGATTTTTGTTTAAAACACCAAGTTTTTTTTATTTCTTAAATTTCAGGTTTTTTTGCCTAAACTGTCAAATTCCAGAAATTTTGGCAATCCTGTAAGTATTTAAAAAGTTAACAATCACAATATTAATTATACTTAGCTAGACATAATTTGGTTTTGTACAGTTTCAAAATTTAGAAATAATCTATCATCAATTAACGTACTTATGCAATAATACATAAACAAAAAGATGATATGAAGTATACATTAATGCTGGTGTGATTTTTTGTAAATCTATGTGTGATATTTTTTACTTAAGTTTTATGGATAAATATATTGATATTTTCTCATAAAATTTTAGACTTTTAGTATGAAAACTATAAATTTAAAAATAAAGAAACTATTGCAATTTAATTATATTTAGCTGTATAAAAAAACTGTTTTTTATTCAGTTTTAGTTTTCAGCCAAAATTTTAGTACATATAAAACTCACTTTACTTATGTACAACAAATTAATGTATATCAAAGAATTAAAAAAATTAATTAAACTTAGCTATAAATTAAAAAAACATGTTTAGCTTAAGAAGTAATCTTTTTTAATTCTCTCCATGCAAGTTTTAAAATTTGTGCCAACTACTTGAGTTAGTCAAATGTACTTGTAACTATGAATATAAAAGTTTACACTAATATAATTACATAATAAATGTTTTGATATTACAAAAGATATAAACAGAAAAAATAAATAAAGTAAAAACTGTAGACTTTTTACTTGATATATTGCTTTAATGTTCTTAAAAATATACAAAACATTAAAGTTTGTAAAATCAACTATTTCTATTAAAATACTTATAAGAAAAACTTTATCTTTTTAGTAATTAATAATATGCTTAATTAGGCTAATTTAAGACTAATTTTGAATACAATAAAAACAAAACTTATTCAAACATTAGTTACGTAAAAACAAAAATGTAAAAGTTGTTTTAAGAAATCTTTTATTACAGTTTCTTCAATGCGTTACACAACTTAAAATAACAAATTTTACATCTTGAAAGTATCAATAAAGACATTTTACATAAGATTTAATTTTTTACATCTTAAAAATATCAATAAAGACATTTTACATAAGGTTTCAGTTTTCACATTCAAATATCAATAATGACATATTAAATAAAGTTTTAATTCTTACATCTATTCAAATATCAACAATGACATTTTTAATAAAATTTCGATTTTTACATTCAATTATTAATAATGACATTTTACATAAGGTTTTAGTTTTCACATTCAAATATGAATAATAACATTTTACATAAGATTTTAGTTTTTACATTCAATTATCAACAATGTCATTTTACTTAAGGTTTCAATCAAAGTGTTACGAAACCAAGTTTCAATAAAAGTTGTAAAAATCTATACGTGTGATCTTATGATTTTTACGAGTTATTGATTTTACTAGGTTCAAGAAAGTTTAAGAGTTTTATAGTTTACAAAACAATCAAGATTCTAAAATTTATTAAAAAGTAAGCACAGCTTTCAAACTGTATTGTATTATTTGAAAACTCTTCTTTATTAAAGCTTTTTATACTTTTTTGTGCTCAATAAAAAATTTAACAGAAAAATTAAGAAAAAAACAACAATTTTTAATTCACAAACTTGAAATAGTTATTTTGGTAATATCAATATCTCATTAAAATTTTACGATTGTTTGTATTGTAAATATTCAACGATTTTCGAAATAAATACGAAAACAAATAAAATATGTTTTTATTTAACTATTTATTTACGGCAATATAAGTTCAATGTTTCAAAAACTAAAATAAATGCAAAACAAGTCAAAAAATATAAATTATTTTTCCAAAATAACCCACAAACAAACAAGTAATAAACATAATAAAACGTACAACGTAATGAAAATAAAAATTAAAAACAAACATTGTTTTAAAAAGTTAAACTTATGATAATAATACTAAGTACCTATAAGGTAAACTTAAATTAAATTAATTTAGATAACAGCTATTGAGTATTAGTTTTGTAAAACGTAAAGTTAAAAAAAAATTATACACATTAAATAGCACTAATGTTTATACTATTTCTTGTTAAATTCATAAACTGATTAATGATAAAAATCTTAGATAGCACTACAAAACATCTAGTACTTGGTTTAAAATGTAAATCTTAAAGCAGTAATTTTATTGTAAATTACTACATAAACTTTTGATTAATGATATAATCTTATTTAATAAACAATTTTTTGTAGTAACTTTGTTCAATAAAACAAAAATCTAATAAAAAAACTATTTTCAAAAGTCTAAAAATCATTTATTTGTATAGTTTATTTAAATACAACCACATTCTCTTTTTTATTTACTACTAAACACTAAAACATTTTAAAATGTCAAATATATAAGTTTGGTATTTAAAATTTCAATTTTACCAAAAAATAGTAATGCTTTTAAATATTAAAAAATGTCAGAAACGTAATAATTGAAAACATTTAAATGTTCAATATATTTAATCTTGCATTTGAATGTTTGAATAGTAATGAGAATAGCTTTGGTATATACTTAGAAGCTTTTAAAAAACAATTGTTTATTATCTATTTAGTTACTACAAGAGTTAATGAAAAAACATTAAAAATTTATGTACTTTTGGCAGTTTGTATAATTTCATTTAACTTACAACAGAAATTCCCTTTAAGTTTTGTTTATTGATTAAAATAAAAGTTTAAAAAACTACAATAATTTTATTTTAGTATATTTAGACTTAGAGATTTACAAATAATGTATATAACTAAAATCTAAATAGTTAATAAAAATAAAACTTACTTATGAACACTAAAAAAAGAATTTCAATGTGATACAAAATCATTATATAAAAAAATAAATGTATTTAAGTTTACGCTTTTGTGTAAAACAACATACATTTTGACAATCTATTTAAAAATTTATATAAACTTAGACATTTATAACTTAAAGAACTAAGTTTTACTAAATACATTCACTAAAGTTAAGATAATTAAAGTCTTAAAAATTTTTAAAACTTAAAAAACAGAAGTGTCACCCAAAAAAGGTTAAACTAGTTTACTGTTTTATAACAACAACAACAACAACAAGAAAAGCATAGTATTATAAAACCACAAACTTATTTATAAATTTAAACTTATATAACTTGTTATTCATAATGTTTATTACCATCATATATTGTTATAATATTTGGTACAAACTATAAAAAGCAGTTTGTTTTTGCCAAAAATAATGCATAAAATCAATAGAGTTGGTATAAAAAATAAGTTACACAACTTATAAAACAATAACATTTTTATAAAACTAATTTAACTATAATTTGGATACTGCTAACATTATAAATGTATTTTAATTTATCAGTCAAATATAAAAATCATTGACTTTCAATCAAATTAATCTTTAAGTACTAAAAAAATTTACACATTTTTGTTTTCTTACTTACAATATTCCAACTAAATTATTAGTCATAACAGTTCTTGTTAACAATGACTCATAATAATAAAGACTTAAAATCTGAATATATATTTATGACACTAAATATAAACTTTAATTAAGCTAGTGTCTGCAATTTAAGAAGTATCATAATTGTACTTAGATGCAAACATTATGCAAAGTTACACACTTGTTTTAATAAGTGTAAATATAAAAATCAACAACTTCGAAATAATACAAAAACTATTGCAAAAACATTTTTCAAATATTATCATTAAAATTTGTCGGTTGTTATTTAGTATTTTACTAATATTTTATTTATTGCAATTTTTTTTTAATACAGAAAATATAACTGCAAAATAATTAAAAAATCCAAAAACATTTTAAATTAATCTCTAAATTCGAAAAACATATGATAAAAAAGACTGACGCATTTAACATTAAAACAACAGATTTTGTATGAGAATGATATGATAATTAAATCAATGTTATTTTGCTACTATTGAGAAACGCATTTCCCAATACACAAGGGGAAATTTAAAATTTGTGCATTTGTTATTGTGACGTAGACATACGTGATTGGTGTAGAAATACTAGAAATTTTCTAAATATCAGATAAATGTAACTGGTATGGTAAAACTAAGCGCTATTTTAAAATTTACCAAAAATACAAATGTTTTGTAACAGTTTAATTTCAAATAGAGTCTAAGATAATTGCTGTACAGTAATTGATGCTAATATGATATTGTACCTTTTGAATTATTTTTAAGTTAAAGAATAAGTAATTTCAGAATGTATATAAAAAAGCAAATTTTATACTTAACTAGATTAATTAATTATTAATATAGTCATAATCGTTCTTGTTAACAATTACTAATAATAATAGAGACTTAAAATCTGAATTCTAGCTAAAATAATAAATAAACACATTAATTAAGCAAGTTTCTACAATTTGAAAACTATTGTAGTTGTGTCTAGTTGCAAACTTTATGTATATGTTACAAATTTTTTCTTATTAATGAAAATCGATGACTTCTATATGATACATAAATTATTGCAAAAATATTTCAGCTTATTTAAAACAAAATTTTTCTTGACTACTATTTAATACTAGGTCTAATTTTTTATTTACTGTTAAATACTTTTTGGCAATACAAAAAATATTACTGCAAAATTCTTCAAACAACTAAATCAATTGTGAAATTGAAAAAAGTGTGATAAAAAAGACTGACGCATATAACATTAAAACAACAGACTTTGTATGAGAACGATATGATAATTAAATCAATGTCATTTTACTACTACTGAGAGAAACATTTTCTAATACACAAGGGGAAACTTTACACTTTTTATTATTACGTAGTTGAACGTGATTTGTGTAGAAATAATATAAACTTTGTAAATATCAGATAAATAAAACTGGTATGCTTCTTAAGTTTATAAAACTTATGCGAAATTGCATGAAAATTAAATATTCTTGCAATTTTTTATTCTGAGTAAAATGTAATCATTGATGTACGTTACTTTAAATTAATAAAATTTAATAAATTCAGATTTAATGAAATGTAGTATCTAAGTATACTTAAATTCTAATTTTTATACTTCTTTAAACTAACTCATCAACAATATTTATTATTTGAATTTGAATTAAAAGTGGTGTTGAAACAACTTTTTAGGTTCAAAAATAAATATTCTAGATGGTAAAGCAATAATTTAATAGAAACATTATTTGGGAGCAACAAAACTTAACAATGTGATAATTATGCTGAATAAACAAATTTACAAATAACAAAACTGTTATACATACTTCGTTTAGAAGTAAAAACTTAAAATATTAAACATTTCAAAAAGTTTGCTATATAATGCGTTTCCAAGCACTATAAAATCAGCAAAATTTAGTTTATATTCATGAAAATCTTAACAATAAATCGAACTTTTATTGTGCATAAAAGAGCACATTGAAAAACAAATAAAATTCAAACTATAAAGACTTGTTGAAAATCTTGTGTTTGTTTACAAAGTTTATAAAGTTTACCAAGCAATAACATATAAAACCTGTTTGAACTTTTTTAGAAAACTTTAATATAGTGAAGGTCACAAAAGTTCAAATCGCAATTTTATATTGATTAATTTTAAATTAACTTTATTGATTTTTTAAACTCACAAAGGCACATGCTGTGCAAAAAATAAGCTGATTAAAAATAATTTACATTAATCTATTGGTAATTTTTATTTAAATTCTTAGTTAATAAACAATTAAGATAAGCTTCATAAAATAATAATTAGTATAATGTTTAAAACTTTTTTTTTGTGAACACAGTTATGATATAGCACAATTATTAAAAGTTTAACAATTTTAATATTTTTGTTATAGGTTAAATCTAGAAAAACAACTTTTGCAAAGTGTAAATCATAGTAAGTTGCAATTTATAAACATTTTTATTGTGTTATTACCAACAACTGATTAGAAAACAAAATTGACAAATTTTAGCATAAATATGTTATTTTTAATCTAACAAAAAAACATTTTACAAAGTTATTTGCAAAACTCATTTATTTAAACTATTTTTGATCTGGTAAACATTATTATTATTTGATTTTTTTGTTGTGTACATTTTTTTATATATGCGAGTTTTCAAGCAAAATTTCTAATTTATGTAAATTATGTAATAACATACCTACCATGAAAACAGCCTATATTTCCATTTTTTATTCAACCCATCTTTTAAGTCCAATTTTCTGAAAGTTATTCCATAAAAAAATTAACTCAAATTTTATATCTTTAAATCATTTTTAATTATAAAAATCTGAAAAAAATGAAAATGTTTTTGTTATTTACAACATCAACGTAATAAAGAAAAGCAATTCACCAAGCTTTGTAATTAAAAAAATAAAATTTTAAATTTGTACAAATACTAAACAAGTTATACACAGTGAACTTATCACATAGTTTTCAACAAAAACTACAGGTAGTTTAGTTTTAAGTCAAAAAGAATTTTAGAAAAAAAAAGTTTATTATAGTAAGAACTAATTTCTAAGCAAAATTATTTTTTTAATGTTACAAAAAAGACAATAATAATCTTAATATAATAAAACAGTTTAAACATACTTTTATGGAACTGCTATTTTTATTTAACGTTGTTCAAAATGCCTATGTAATTACGAAAACACTTTTTCAAAACTATTTTTATTTGTACAAATATTATTAAAATCAAAATATAATCAAATTAGTGTTTTTTCTTTCTATATACAAGTATATTTTAATGGACAAAATATTGTCAGTAAAGAAAAAATTACTACTAATTAAGCAACTTATTATCTCAAAAAGTAATATATCTCTTATGCAAATTCTTTCATAAAAAATACATACTACTCAAAATATTAACAAAAAAATTTCTGATCATGTTTACACTTATACAATTTTTCATTGAATTAGACAGTTATTATTTCTTATATTACTTTAAAAACTTTTTATCTATAACAAAGATAACTATTTGCTTTCTATAACGTTATTTGTACAAAAAACATCTAAAAGTTTTTGTTATTTATTTTTACAGAAACAGCTATTCTTAAATTAAAAACAAAATAGTTCAATGTAAGAATTAAAACAAGTTTCAGGTAAAAATTTCGAGACGAAACAAGTACAGTAACAAATATAGATAAATACTTATTTATATATACATTTTCAATAGTTCTATTTAGGAGAGTTAAGTTTAAAACTACAAATTTGTACAACTAATCGACAATACTTTAGTGTAAATTTAGTCGTAAAAACTATAAAATAAACTATTGTCATGGTCATTTACATATTAATATTTTAGTATTTTGTAAAAAAAACTTTAATCCAACAAAAAACTTATTTATGATTGTTCTTTTTCTATACAAGGTTAAGAACAAATTTTGGCAAACTTAAGTACAATTTTTAAAAAATATACAAAATAAAAGTATTTATTCATTAATTTCTAATGATTGTACAACACACTTTTCTTTAATATAAGCTCTTGAAAGGCTTTCAAAAAAATATTTAAAAAAAACTGTAATATTATATATCATTGGCTAGAAAAATTATTTATGACTTTGACAAATATTTATAGTAAAGATGTGAAAGAATTTAAGTGAGTGTAACAAAAAGTTTTTATTTATGATTGTCTTCTTATGTATATAATGTATTAATACCGAACTAAAACGTCATAGAAAGAATGATGAATCTCAGTTTTAGAGGTGCTTATGAACTTGTAAAATTTAAATTTATTTTTATTAAACGATATTTGTCAACAGGTTTGACCCAAGATATTAGATAACTATTACGTGATTAAACACTAATAGTTTTCTTTTTAACTTGAAGTACTGAAAAAAAAGTTAATTAACAAAGCTTGAAACACTATCTATACTTAAGAAATTTCAAATTTGCCTGGTGTAGGTGAAGACTTTTACTATCAACTTTTTATTCAACAAAACTAATTCAAAAAAAAAAGGAAATTGTATAAACATCTAATAGCTTGGGCCAAAGTCTGGAACCAATTTTCGAAAAATGATAAAACCTACTTTCTGCTACTCTTACACAAGTACATAATATAATCAATAAAACTAAAGTTCAATTTTTTTACAATACACAAATTTAAGTCAATTGATCAGGTGTTAAACACACTTTGTAAAATAAAAAAGAGCCTACCATCTGCTACTCTTATACAAGTAAATAATAAAACTACAGTTCAATGTTTATTAAGTCAATTGTTTGGGCTTGAGGTCCTGCAGAGCCGCCACGTTCAGCAAAATCTCGTTCCTCTTCACACTACTGTTACTGTTGCTGTTCCTCGACAAGCTGCAGTTCTTCTGCAGGCTCCTCGTCACTTCCTGCAACGAGGATGAACTCCTTCCCGATCCGTTCGATCTCAAGGAGCTGATCGTGTCCGAAGACCCGGGCTGCATCCCCTTTCCCGTCACCCTACCTTCCATGTGGTGGTGGGATGGGGAGAAAGTTCCCGGGAGGTCCTTTGAAGGAGAGAAAGTCTCCTGAGACTCGTTTTCTGGTGTCTTTGTTGTGGGTTGTGTCTTTGGAGCTTCACTGCTGATTTCTTTGTCCCCACCGATCTGGGTTCCCTTCTCCATGGCAACGCGGCCCCTCTCCATGCTTGGCGACAGCTGGGGCGTGCTCTCGGCCCCCACGCCCTGCTCCCTGTCCCCGAGATCCTTCTCCAGCGTGCCCCGCTCCCGGTGTATGTCGTTGCTGATCCGCTCGAGGTTTTTAAGTGCTAGTGAGTACTGATCCTTGGACTTGTGCAGGTTGGATTCAGTTTCCTGCACGCTCTTGCTCAGTTCTTCGAGTTGCCTGTTCGGTTGAGTTTTGAACTTTTTAAACGTCTAAAATATTGTTGTAATATATTAGTATAGTTATATTAATTAATTAACAGCTTGAACAGGTTACCCAAAAAGATCATAAGTTACAGAACAGTTCTTATTAAACAGAAAATAATATTGTATAATAATTGTTGGAGCATATTAATATACAGTTGGATATATTGGTTTGAACAATTTAAAAGCTCCAAGGTGTAACAAATTGGTTTCACCCAAAAAGATCATCAAAGTGACCAAAGAATTTTGAGTTATCTATTTAAAACAAAAAGGGAACGTTGTAAGAGATCTATGATTTCATAATTTATTGTATTGCCAGGTTTCGCTCGAAAGAGATCAACAACAAAAATTTGAAAGGAGATTACAAAACTATTCTAAATGAAACAAAAAATATTAGAACAAACACACTTTGAAAGTTGTTCCTTCATTTGAAAGTATCCTTTCGACTTGCCGATGGCCCCCTTCAGTTTTTTCTCGAGCCTGACCCGTTCCAGTTCGGCAATTTTGAAGTTTTCCGCGCACTTTTGGTGTTCCGCCTCGCTGCACATGCGCTCCCGTTCCGCATGGTTGACTTTGATGGTGGCGTGATTCAACATTTCCTGCCATGCTGTGTTTTCTGTAGGGAAATGACTGCATGTTAATCACAATAATTATTTTTAAGTTTTAAAGATTTTATATTTGCTTGAATTAAAATTAGTTGTAATAGAAATTATTGTAAACAGATTTAGTATATGATTAGAGCTATTTATCAATTTATAATGAATCATGTTGTGCTTTATGTTTGACTTTCATTATTTTTAAAACTGTTGTTTTTTTCAGGTTTCATATAATGTTTGCTTTATTCTTAGTGATTTGTATTGAAAATATTGCATAACTATCAGGGTTGCCATTCGTTTTTACAAATTTTTTCCAGGTTTTCCAAATTTCTTCCAGGATTTTTAAAAATACACAATTTTGGGTCTATTTTTAGTTTTAAGTTAAATTTTATTTAAGAAACTGTACTAAATAGTATAAAAATATTGAAAAGATACTGTAAAGTTACTTTAAATGTGTTTTTTAATAAAAAAAATTTTTGATAATGACAAAAAATCTTAATTATATGAAAGATTTTTTGTGTCAAATCAAAATTTTACAACTGAAAATGTTAAAAATATTAAAAATTCCAGATTTTTCCAGGTTTTTGATAAAAATTCTAGGTTTTTCCAGGTTTCCAGGTAAAGTGGTAACCCTGTAACTATAGATATTAATAACATAACTAATGATAAGAACCTATTAAACTAAAAAAATTATTAAATATGGTTTAAACTTAAATTTGATGTAATCACTTTAGAAAAACGAAAATTTAACTGCATAATAAACTACATTTAAATTTGTAAATAATAAATATGATTTTTATTTCAAATATTATACTAACATTGCTAAAAACATAAACATTGAGTTTCAAACTGATAATACAATGTAAATTTCTGTATCAAAAATTAATATTATTAATCGCAATAAAACAAAAAATATCCAGCTTAAAAACTATTCTTAACCATTTTTATCTTTAACATAAAATATATATACAAATGACAAAAAACATTTACATTCGAAAATGTTAAAATTTAAAAAAAACTCTTATTAACATATATTTTTAAATACCTATGTATTTAATAGCCACTGATGTTTTATCTTTAAAAATTTCTTGTATCGTAACAACAATCATTTCTTATATTTTAAATCTAATATAAAAATTATAAGAAAGAAAAATAGTATGTAAAACTATAAAAAATTTGGCCATTTAATTCTTATTAATGCAAAAACCTCTTGTATGTTACATAACTAAAGGTTAAATATAAATACAAATAACCTATTGATGATTTATCTTTACTCATTCCTTGTTCTGCAACAATGACCATTTCTTTAGCTGCCTCGTGCATGCTTGCCGCTCTTTCAAAATTCAGTGTTGCTGCCTGATAAATGTTTATTAATTATTAACAGATGTATTTAACTTAAACTTTGTGCATACTGACTTATCTTTCAAAGCTGCAGCCTGGTAGCACATACATAAAAAATTTAAAAAATGTATATATTATAAACAAATAAAAAAGTATTAAAAAATCACATTTATTTTTTTTTCTTTTTAATTAAGTAAGTATTTTAATTTACATTTAGTCTACAGAGTTTTACTCCACTACTCAAGAAACTAACTAAACAATACACAAAGCAATAAAAACTTAGTTTAAAAAATAAGATAAATTAAATGTATAAAGCAATAAAGATTTGTAGTACATATAACTGTATGAATTTTTACTTTTTTAACTTGTTAATAAAAAGAAATGATTTACATGCTATGAAAAAAAACACATAACAACTAACCTGTGTGTAATTTTTAAACTAAAAAAACTATAAATGCAAAATACCAACCTGTATGTTACCATGGGCTTCTTTTGCTCTCTTTACAGCTTCAAAATAAGGCCTAGCCTTTTCAATACTCCCCCCAAATTTCTTGGTCAGTACATTCAATTTTTGTGTTGATTCGGTAAGTGTTTGCCTGTACTGTCCTCTTTTCTTACTAAGAAAGTTTATTAGAAAAGTTTATTAGAATGAATATTATAACCTCAAAACATAGGTAAGGATGTAAATCTAGTCACCATTAAATATTTACTGATAAAAATTGCTTAAAAAATTTAATGACTAGCTTAAAGTAGTAATTTAGTTTTACACACTAGTAATAAATGTTTTTTAAATAAAATAAATTACTTAAATATAAAGTTTGAACACTAGGTAATTAAGTTTAGACTTCTACAATATATATGATATATAGAATATCATAGTATTATTTTGCCCTTTCTTATCAAGAAGTAGATATAACTTTGAAAAAATAACAAAAAAATCATCTTTTGAAAATGAAACAAGAAAAAATATTCAAAATTTAAAATAATTTTACTAATCATTAAAATTGCAGTGTATAACAAGTACATTTACGCACATTATAAAAATAAAATCTCATACATATTATTTTACCACCTTAGCATATTCTCTATTTCATTTATCTTACATGTGAAAAGTCTTATATATAACGAGCTTGCTTTCAAATACTGTGTACGTTTAGAGAACCACAGTTCTTAAATTTTTGATTACTAAAACTATATACTACTACTTACCTCAGCATATTCTCAAGTTCATTTATTTTCTCGCTCGCATTGTTCAATCTGTCCAGCTCACGTTGGACTTCAGGGTCTTCAATTTTGTCGTTTTCCATTTTGTTTGTTTTGCATGCACTTAACTTTACTAAAAAATATCAACCTGTAAAAATGGAATATAATTATTAACTAGTCAGTACAAATAATTTATTAATTAATTTCAAGTAATTTTTTACATTTTAAAAAATTTTGTTAGTTTTTTATGGAGTTAGTTTTACAAAAAAATTATCAATCTGTTGTAAATGAAATATGATTATTAACTCTTCAAAACAAACAGTATTTTTCATTTAAATTTTAAAATTCTTAATAATTGGACTGTAACTTTCAAAAAAGTATAAACAAAACACTTTTTACTTAATTTTAAATTAATTATTTCATTTTAAATTGTTGTGCTTTATGCAGTTTACTTTATATACTAGCTTTTATCAATATGTAATGATTGGATTGTACTTACTAAAAAGTATGAACAAAAAGCCTTTTGTTTAATTTTAAATCATTGATTACATTTTTTATTGTTTTGCTTTGCATGCAGTCCGCTTATAACTTGCTTCTACCGATCTATAACAATTAATTTGTGAAAAGTATTTAATACAATAAGTAATAAATTAAGTTTAAATATTTCAAATTCATCTAGATCAGTAGCAAAATAAAAATGTGGTATTTCTTTTGGGAAACTACTTTTTGTATGAGAATTTGTTCATGCATAATTGATTATTGGATCACCTTCAGCTTGAATTGGTATCATTGATTTGGACAAAGTTTGACCATATTCAGACCAGTGAAGTTCAACATAATTAGATGGCGCTACAATCTTTGGAACTACTAGTCTAGTTTTGATGGAAATCAATGGTACCAATCCTAATTGAAGTAAGACAAAATAAAATAGTAAAACAAAGTTTTTGCATTTGAAAAGTTAATTTTTTGGTTACACAATAACTAAGCTATCAATTTTAATCTCAAACTAAAAATATAAACTGAAAAAACAACAACTTTATCTAAAACGTTTCTAGTAATAAAAACAAGTTAAGTGCTTAAAAATAATTATCATTGAAAAAATCAGTTTAAATATTTTTGATAACTTTTTCTTTAAGCTTTTCAACTTACTAAGCATAGTATAAGTTTTATATTTTTAGAAAACTTTTATAATACCTTGATATAAGACTCACATTTAAAAATTTAACTACTTCAGACTCTTTAAAGAATCAGTTTTGTTAAAACTTTAAAGAGAAAAAGTACGCTTGCAATATATCATTTTTAAAAATAAGACTCTTTACATAAACAATTCTAAACATTTCATTAATATTAAAATTGGTATTAAACACTACTTAATCACAACACTGTTTATGTATAGTAAGTCTAATAAAATACAAACTTAAATAGTTCCAGATTTATAGCAAATATCACTTAAATTGAAACCTTGTATTTTAAATTAAAATTTTAGTAGTTTAAACTATTTAAGTACATACATGCTAATAGCAACAGTGCAAAAACATTCAGCCTACCAAAAAAACATATATTTCTAGTGGTTTAGAAAAAAGCATAAAAGAATCTTAATAAAACTAATTTTAGTGCCATTTAAATAACTTAATCTTTTTTTAAACTTTTATAAACTAAAACAGCTAATTAGAAAAAATAAATAAAAATAGTCAACATAGATTAACATAGTTAACAAAAAATAACTTTGTATCAAAATTAATCACATGTAGATAACATTTAACACAGAACAATTTGATTATATTTTAGAACAATTTTATGCAATATATTTATCCAATAGTTGTTATGAAAACAATTTATTTTACTATTTATTGAAATGAGTTAAAAGGGAAAATACAATTTTTAAGCAATCATTATAAAAACTCTAGTTTATTATTTTACCATCTTAAAATCTTACAGTACACACATTATAATCTACTTTAGAGCAAATTTATTTAATTCTTCACATAATTTTGTAGCATGTGCTTTTATGTTAAAATGGATAAACTTTAATTTGAAACACTTAATTTAAAATTTTACTTTTCAAGATGTCTCATAAAAGTTCAAGACAATCATTTTTAAATAGTATATAAAAACTAATTACTTCCAAAGCCTTTTAATGTTGAAAATAAATCAAGTCTAATAAATAAAATTAAATATTACAGTTGATTTGGGTAAATTATTTTTTAGGTTAATTTTGACCTTCTAAATACAAGTATCTAACATGATAATATTTTAAAACGGAATTTACTAGCAAATGTTTGGCTTATTGGTTTTTAGTAGCTTGTTTTCTAAATATTGATATAAATTTTATGATTTCAAGTTTACTTTTCAAGCAGTTACATTTGTTTTTACACTTCAAATTTAGACTGATGTATTTTCATGTAACACCATAAGCAGATAACTGCATGGGTTCTGAATTCTATGAATTTCTCATACATTGTGGTTTACAATATTCAGGTTTTAATCTTTATTTTTGTAAATGTGTTGTCCTTTTAGATTTGATCTCGCAACATTCAACTCAAAGAATTTCCAAAGCTCTACATTAGGACTCCTACAGTATCAGACCACACATCTTGTATTTATTTTCAAAATAATATAAGTATCACTAGGGTAGTTTTTTGATAATAAAACAAATTTTAGTTTAGAATATTATAGAGTTAAGTTATTTTTTTGTTTATTTTTTATATAAAATTTTCATTTTTAATATTTTTTTAAATTCCTTCCAACAGAATTTTCTAAAAATATCAAAGAACATTTCCTGAAAATTTGAGGTAGTTATCGAAAAAAATGTAGGAGAAGATAGATTTTTAGTGAAATAGTCTATTTTTGCCGTTTTAGTTTAAGCCTCCCATAAGGAACCTATTGTTGCCCCTGACTTTGACCGGCTGTATCTCAAAAATTATTTTGATTTTTTAAAGTCTGTAAACAGGATCTTGTAGCTTAGTAAAAACTATATAAAATAAGATCAAAAACCAAAAAAGGGTGTTTACCTCCCCCCTATGCCCTTAACAAGTTGTGAAATTTTCAAAGTTTTATACAGCCCATAACTTATTAGTTAGGGTTGCATTTTTTTTTTAATTTTTTCCAGGTTTTTTAAAGTTACATCTTTGTGTCTATGTTTAGTTTAAAGCTAAGTTTAAGTATAAAAACTGTGCTAAGAAGTATAACATCATTGAAAGATACTGAAAGCTACTTTAAATGTTTTTTTCAAAATTTTTTTGATGATGACAATAAAATTTTATCACTTTGGTAGATTATTGTGTGAAATTAAATTTTACTACATAACATGTAAATTTTGTTTAAAATTTCAGATTTTTCCAGGATTTCTAGTGATTTCTGTTCAAAATTCCTGGTTTTTTCCTACACTTTTTAGCCTAAATTACCAAATTCTAGGTTTGTCCAGGATTCCAGGTTTTTGGCAACCCTGATTAGCTATCTAAGCACATCTACATCTATCAATTATGTGTAGTATCATAGTGGGCATAAATTAATGATACCACAAAGTAAAACTCAATCCCTCAATTAATAATTATAGCAAAAATTTAAGTTGATTTTTACTTAATGATATACTGTATTAATTAATCCATAGTTAAAATTCAATTTAAGCTCTTTTTTATCCTGTTTTTATTTTACAATAACAAAAATTGGTCTTTTGCTATACAAAATGCTAATTTGTAACTTCATTTGTTTTTTTAAGTACAGATATGTGCATACCAAATACCTTTTAAGAAAATTAGTCAAATATATGAGTAAAGTAAACTAAAATTGTCTCCAAAGGATTATATTTTTCACTTAAATAGTTTTTTTTTGTTTATTTCAATGTAAATATTAAAGGGGTAGGTAGAACTCATGATGTAACTTGCTTGACTAATGAAAAATAAAAATGTTTAAAGTTGTAAAGGGAAGACTTAGATTGTTTTTTTTATAATTTAAAAATAATTTTATTGTCCTGGAAAAGATATTAAAAGGTATCCATGGTGTGCAACTCGATAACCAAAATATTCTTTGTGCACCAGGTCCTAGGACCAAACATTTTGAGCTTTTGTTTTATGTTGTTCAATAAATTAGAAAATATAATATGTTTTACATATTCAGAGTTTGCCAAATCCTATTATTAATTAATCCTATTTGTATTCATTGCATTACAATTGAACTATCAAAACAAACAACTGGCATGCCCTGTTTTCATGGTATTATAATGGCATTGAATAAAACTAAAACTTTTACAAACCCATAAGGATTAGACGCCTTAATTGCAAATAATTTTGAGTCGAACAAGGTTTTTATGGAAAAGAAAAAAATAAAAACAAATTAACTTATAGTTTTAAATCAAAAACAACAGTAAAATTACATTATGTAATTATTAATAACTGTTTAGTTGAAGAAAGGGTTATTATTAATGATATAAAACTTAAAATTTTAAACTATATAATGTTTTTCTTGTGCAAGCTAGTATTATAACTGTTAAATATTAACATATTGTGCATATATATAAAGTCATAGATTTTCGTTGAAGAAAAAGTTTTGTTTGCTTTTTTTATTTCCAACAAGAAAATTAGTTTAACTGGAAAAATATTTTAATTGCTCATTAACAACGTTAGCTTAAAATTTAATTGTTTTTAGGTTTTCTCATTGTTGGATTGCAAAGTTGTGACTTGCGACATGTTAAAAGTTTAAACTAACAACCAACTTTTAATAAAAATACGTATATTACTTTAAACTTATATAGCTTTAAAAATGGAAATTTTTAGGCATAAACAAAGTTATGAGCAACCTTGCTAATTTATTTTGCTTTTTAGCACAACGCTGTCGCTGACTAATTTAAGTGAGTAAATTTTGCATTTTAAGAATCTAAACGTCTCGGTTGCAACGAATTTTTATTTAGATCAGTTTTTAATAAGTTTCTCAAACAAGCAAATTTTACTTTAAAATCTGAACCTCAACTTTTAAAATTTGTTTTAAAAAAAATGTTTGGATTTTTTAAAATTTTACACCTAGAGGCAACATGGAATTAACTAAAATATTTTTTTTTATATGATAAAATTGAAGTTCAGTCTCATCATAGAGTTTGGTTAAAAATTAATTTTTATTTTAGAAATTCATTGCCGACATAGAAAATTAATAAAACTTAAAAGGTGGTTTTAAGTTAAACAAGGTGCATAAAACGTACTTAAGTTTTAAAAAAGTTTACTAAAAATTAGTTTAGTCAAGGCTCGAACTACAAACATTTTGCTTGAAATTGTGAGTTTGCTGTTGATAGCCAAAGCACACATAGAAACTAAAACTTACACTAATTACAAATACCGATGTCGTAGGCATCTTATTTTAGTAATCAAGATCAAAATTTTAAAATAAAAAAATTGATAGTTTAAAAAATAAATCTTAAATTTAGTGTATAATATACAAGTCCGGCAACTTAGTTATTAAACAATTATCTTATAATTACACTTATTTTACGGTGGATCCAGATTCCAGGCTATTTATGTTTATCTATTGCTGTTTTTATATTATATACATAACTATTTGTAACAGTCACTATTTTTTTTTTGTTATTGCATTAGTTAACAATAAACCGTTGTATGTTCAAATAAAACTGAATTTTGTTATTATTTTTTCTTTTCTCACAATAGTAAACTTCAAACAGCAGCTATTTATCTGATTTGTTATTTTCTAAACATTTCATTAACATGTATGTTGGAGCTTTAGAACAATTGATGATCTAATTTTCATGTGAATTAATTTTTAGATGTCTTTCTTATTTACTTGTGTATTTGTCTTTAATTCTCAAATAACAAGTATTTACTAAATAGGTCAACTTGCGTGCCTTGGTATCAAAATAATAGATTTAAATCGAAAAATTTATAAAAAGCGGGAGTTAAAATAATAAATGTTAAATAACTTTGAAAATTACTGTTTACTAGTATTGAATTTTCTTTCCAACTCTCTCGTGAGAATAATTTAAAATGCTTAAAACTAAACTTTCAAAACTATCAATTATTCGAAGTACAACAAGAGTTTGAAAAAAGCATTCATGTTTTTTGGTTTGTATTTAGAAGGTAAAAAAAATAATAAAATGGATATTTTTTTTCGGTCGCAAAACAAAGTTCGATTCAATTCAGAACTAAAATTTCTTTTACATACATATTTAAACTACCTCATAAATATAAAATCTACATATTATTTTATTATTGTAAACGTAAGCCTTACAAGTTGTAACGTTAGTCTAGTACGGGTTTAAAGAAGAGTTAATTAATTTATTTATTTTTACTTCTAGAACATGAAAAAGCAAAAACTTATTAGTAGGAAAAATTAATAAATTTTGGATCAGTAAAAATAAAATTGAACTGCTCTAATGTTACGTAAAGTATTAGTTATAATTTTTTAAATTTAATCATAACAAAAATAAAACTTGAACTTTGAGATATAGTATGTTGTACAGTGCAAAGTATGACAAAAGTACGTTATATTTTTCTACATAAGCTACTGAATTGAGAAAAAAGAAATGTCATGGAACAATAGCTTAGTGTAGACAGCTAAAACTTCAGTTCAGGTATGAAGAGGACAGCTAAAACTTCAGTTCAGGTATAGAGAAGACAGCTAAAACTTCAGTTCAGGTATGGAGAAAACAGTTAAATTCAGTTCAGGTGTAGAGGAGACAGTTAAAACTTCAGTTCAGGTATGGAGAGGACAGTTAAAACTTCAGTTCAAGTATGGAGAGGACAGTTAAAACTTCAGTTCAGGTATGGAGAAAACAGTTAAAACTTCAGTTCAGTTATTGGGAGGACAGTTAAAACTTCAGTTCAGGTACGGAGAAAACAGCTAAAACTTCAGTTCAGGTATGGAGAAAACAGTTAAAACTTCAGTTCAGGTATGGAGAAAACAGTTAAAACTTCAGTTCAGGTATGGAGAAAACAGCTAAAACTTCAGTTCAGGTATGGAGAAAACAGTTAAAACTTCAGTTCAGGTATGAAGAATACAGTTAAAAATTCAGTTCAGGTATGGAGAGGACAGCTAAAAATTCAGTTCAGGTATGGCGAAGACAGTTAAAATTTCAGTTCAGGTGTGGAGAAAACAGCTAAAACTTCAGTTCAGGTATGGAGAGGACAGCTAAAACTTCAGTTCAGGTATGGCGAAGACAGTTAAAAATTCAGTTCAGGTGTGGAGAAAACAGCTAAAACTTCAGTTCAGGTATGGAGAGGACAGCTAAAACTTCAGTTCAGGTATGGAGAGGACAGCTAAAACTTCAGTTCAGGTATGAAGAATACAGCTAAAACTTCAGTTCAGGTAACGAGAAGACAGATAAAACTTCAGTTCAGGTATGGCGAAGACAGCTAAAACTTCAGTTCAGGTATGGAGAGGACAGTTAAAACTTCAGTTCAGGTATGGAGAGGACAGCTAAAACTTCAGTTCAGGTATGAAGAATACGGTTTAAAATTCAGTTCAGGTATGGAGAAAACAGCTAAAACTTCAGTTCAGGTATGGAGAGGACAGTTAAAACTTCAGTTCAGGTATGTAGAAAACAACTAAAACTCCAGTTCAGGTATGGAGAGGACAATTAAAACTTCAGTTCAGGTATGGAGAGGACAGCTAAAACTTCAGTTCAGGTATGGAGAAGACAGCTAAAACTTCAGTTCAGGTATGGGGAGGACAGCTAAAACTTCAGTTCAGGTATGGAGAAAAATATTCAGTTCAGGTATGGAGAGGACAGCTAAAACTTCAGTTCAGGTATGGAGAGGACAGTTAAAACTTCAGTTCAGGTATAGAGAAGACAGTTAAAACTCCAGTTCAGGTATGAAGAATACAGTTAGAACTTCAGTTCAGGTATGGAGAGGACAGTTAAAACTTCAGTTATGGTATGGAGAAAACAATTAAAACTTCAGTTCAGGTATGGAGAAAACAGTTAAAACTTCAGTTCAGGTATGGAGAAAACAGCTAAAACTTCAGTTCAGGTATGGAGAAAACAGTTAAAACTTCAGTTCAGGTATGGAGAAGACAGTAAAACTTCAGTTCAGGTATGGAGAAGACAGCTAAAACTTCAGTTCAGGTATGGAAAAAACAGCTAAAACTTCAGTTCAGGTATGGAGAAAACAGTTAAAACTTCAGTTCAGGTATGAAGAAAACATTTAAAACTTCAGTTCAGGTATGGAGAAAACAGTTAAAAATTCAGTTCAGGTATGGAGAAGACAGTTAAAACTTCAGTTCAGGTATGGAGAAGACAGCTAAAACTTCAGTTCAGGTATGGAAAAAACAGCTAAAACTTCAGTTCAGGTATGGAGAAAACAGCTAAAACTTCAGTTCAGGTATGGCGAAGACAGCTAAAACTTCAGTTCAGGTATGGAAAAAACAGCTAAAACTTCAGTTCAGGTATGGAGAAAACAGCTAAAACTTCAATTCAGGTATGGAGAGGACAGCTAAAACTTCAGTTCAGGTATGGAGAGGACAGCTAAAACTTTAGTTCAGGTATGGAGAGGACAGCTAAAACTTCAGTTCAGGTATGGAGATAACAGCTAAAACTTCAGTTCAGGTATGGCGAAGACAGTTAAAACTTCAGTTCAGGTATGGAGAAAACAGCTAATACTTCAGTTCAGGTTTGGATAAGACAGTTAAAACTTCAGTTCAGGTATGGAGAAAGCAGCTAAAACTTCAGTTCAGGTATGGAGAAAACAGTTAAAACTTCAGTTCAGGTATGGAGAGGACAGCTAAAACTTCAGTTCAGGTATGGAAAAAACAGCTAAAACTTCAGTTCAGGAATGGAGAGGACAGTTAAAACTTCAGTTCAGGTATGGAGAAAACAGCTAAAACTTCTGTTCAGGTATGGAGAGGACAGTTAAAACTTTAGTTCAGGTATGAAGAAAACAGCTAAAAATTCAGTTCAGGTATGGAAAAAACAGTTAAAACTTCAGTTCAGGTATGAAGAATACAGTTAAAACTTCAGTTCAGGTATGGGTATACAAGTGAATGCTCGTTTTCCGCTTGTTGCCGCAAAGTTTTCTTCTGACCATCCTCCAGTTTCGACATCGTAACACAAAGCTGTTCTAGATTCATGTGCGATCATAACAAGCTTGCTTCCAACTGAAAAACCGCAAGAAACGTTGTTTAAATTAAACGCAATCGAGTTTGGTTTCGGTTTGAGGGAAACGAACTTATTGAAGTTAGAATCAAATACTTCACACGATACTTTAGTCACAGCACTTCCCAAGACAAACAGTTTGTTTCTCACAGAAACCGAACTGTGAAAGCATCTTCTTTCAATCATGTCAGGCATTGGGGACCATGAATTAGACACGTGATCGTAAGATTCAACTGTTTTCAAACCGTATAAGTTTGGAATATTCACTCCACCTGTGACTACGACTCTACCTTCGAAAGTTGTGCAATCTGCCTCTGCTCTTGCACCGTTCATTCTGGCAACTCTTTTCCATTTGTTGTCGCTTGCGTCAAACTTCCTGCAAAAATCTGTATATTGCAATCTTCCTTTCCTCAACGTTCGACCTCCAACTAAATACACTGAACCCATGAACGCACAGGCACAGCAGCCTTCTTGAAAATCAAACATGGTAGCGACGCGCTCCCAACTTTTAGTTTTTACAGAGTATTTCTCAACACACTTCAGATTCTGAACGTTGTTTGTCGGTCCTCCAAAAACATAAATTGCTCCTCTGCAAAAAACCGTTTTTGAATTTTTACGAGCAATCTTCAACGTGTCAAAATAGTCTACCAAAGTAGAGTTTCTGCACTTGAATTTAACTTGTTTAGCATTATCAACTGATTCTTCGAAACTAACAGTACATCCTCCATTAACCAACACACTAAACATGCCGTTACTACAATACCTACTTTTATGAGTTATGCTGGAGTTATTTTTGCACGAAGCTCTTCTGTTATGTATAACACTTTTCAATATGGCTGTGCAGTCGTTGTTGTTTGTAAATATAAGGTTTTTGTTAAAAATACTGTTTAAAGCATGATCGGATAACAAATTCAAACGGACCTTCATGAAAAGACTCTTAAAAGATTTGCTTCTCTTTTTATTATCATATATTACCCAGTTTTTAACCGCATGAAACATCTCCAATTCGGAATCGATGTTAACTTCGGAACTTGAAATGATATTTCTTATGATATTGTAATCCAACTCTAGAAAATTAATACTTTCGCTCACCATCACGAAACAACGTTGAATGTGACACAATGCTAGTTTGGCGAGTTTGTTAAAGCTAAAATAACTTGCCACTTGGTAAAACGTAGCCACATTTTGAACATCGAATTCGTTCTCAATGTTGTGCAGGTTGTTCGTATTTTGTTGTTCTTCATTCAACAAAACATTATTCACTTTCATGAAGGCAATAAAGTTGTTTTGGTCCAGCTGTCTTTTTGCTGTAAAGTAAAACATTGTATTGTTTTTGTAGTATACAGCTTACAAAATATTTTGTTTATATACAAGGATCTTTTGAATAATTAAAAAGTCAATAGATTTTGACTTAAAAATAAATTGTTATTAAGAGTTTTTTATGTATTAACAATTTATTTTTTAATTAGTGTTTTTAACTTAAAGCATTAAAATTATAAAGTAATTAGTTAAAAGAATATATACCTTTTTTAACAATTATACTTCAAATAATTGAAACAAAATAATGCGTAGTTTGTTTAGTTATTTTTTAAAGTCATTGAATGTAGATATATATGTGCAGGCAGGGTTGTAAGAATTTTTTTGAAAATTGAACACTCGATTAACGTTATGTTTTAATGTAAAATTTTATGCTCGATTAATTTTTATGAACCTAAACGACTTGAAGAAAATAAAACTGATTTATATCTTTATATGTTTAATTTATTTAACTAATTTTACAGATATTTTATACAATCCTTTTAAATACCGAATAAATTTCGAATTATAATGTTAAAAGGATATTGATAACTATCAAAAATTTTATTATACTAAACTTATTCCCGTTTTAGCAGTGCTTGCAAAACCATTGATTAAACAACTTAGTATAAATTTATTCAACAATTGGTCACAAAGCTTACACTCTTTCGCCTTAACAAGAACTAAATTAGTTTTTATATTTACCTAATTAAACTACTTAAAACTGTTTAGGAAAACTTCAATTAACTGTTTAAACATTCTGCTAATTAATTCAAGTAGTTTTTAAAATGTATTTTTTTCAATATTTTAAATGGTTATAAAATCAAAAAAACCTGTGAAAGCAACATCATTATACAACTGCAAAACACTTTCGTCATTGATAGCTGTCTTTTTAGTCAATATGACAAAGTTATTTTCTCTATTGTCTAGAAAGTTTGCATCACAATTCTGTACGTTTTCATTGATATTTCCATGTTTCTTCTTTTTTGCAATAGTTCTATATTGATCATCATTGACATGGAAGCCTTTTTTTCTTTTCAAACTAAGTTTACTCATTGCTTTGAAATTATAATTATTCAAAAAAAAAAAAATTGTTAAAATAGTTATAATAAGAATAATTACTTTAAGTAAAATTTTGTTTTTAAAAGTTAAAGTATTTTCTTTTACGCTTTAGGGTTTTTATCTGATATTAAATATATAATTAGTTTGCAAGGTTTGATTTACAACTCAGTTCATCAGAATGCGTTCCGGATGACTGACTCGACATTCAAACACTTTTGAAAGTTGCAGTTTCAGTGCAACTGTTGCTGAACTAAATACTGCAGCAGACGGACTGTCAAATAAAATATTACCTGCCAATAGTTTTTTAAGTTTCATTTTGTTACAAAGTTTTCTGTGTCATACATTTTAACTATTATTTTAAATGTGATTAATATATAATACCTTGTAGCCTGTATCAATTTAAACTACTAAAAACAATAAATTTATTCTAATTATAATACTTAAAATAGTTTTATTTTGTATTATCATATCTAGGCCTAATTGAATGACAGTAACACTAAAAATTTTCAAAGTTAAAACAATATAAGAAAAGCAAAAAAAAAAAAATAAATTTTAAGGTAAACAATTGTAGTTGCTAAAATAAATTTATGTTTATAGTCTTTTTAAAATAAGTTATATAAAATCTAGTTACAGTATAAAACACAAATATAAAAAGTTGTTACAAATAATTTAACTATTTTAAATCTATTAAATTTTGTACCTACTTTTTAAAATGTTTTTGTTTAAAACTTCCTTGCTAACAAAAATCTTATATCTTTTAAATTAAAAAAATATTTTTTATTAAACTATTTAAATTGCTTTTCTTACGAAATATTACTTATTAAGTAAAAAATACATTTTGAATAATACTAACAAAAGTATGTTGTATAAAAGTTTTTAGAAAAAACAAAAGTCTATAAAAATGGGTTTGAAAAAAAATTATGTTAATTTTTTCTTTACAAAACCAGAACTATTTAGAGCAGGGTACCCTTGTACCAAAATTACTTAAAAACCATAATAAAAACATTTTTAATTAAATAATTGAATAATTTAAAAAGCTTTTTTTGCTCTTTACCAGTAAATTCAGAATGTTTAGTGTAAGTTTAAAACTATGACCTCATTATGACCTCATGGCCCCCATTTGGCCTCTTTGCTGCTCATTGCCCCCTGAGTATCCGTCATGGCCCACTTTAGGAAACCCTGATTTAGAGACTACGAATTTTTGGAATAACAGTTTTAATAAAAATATGGTTTCCAAGATGAATATCCTTCTAAATTTTCCATATACTTTTGTTACTCAATTTAATAAGTTAAAACAATGTACTATAACCTTCAAATTTCTTTTTATGATGATTAAGAAACTTAAGAGTAACCTGTATTTACTAAAACTTATACAACTTTGTTTTACCTGAGTTGTCGAAAAACCTTTAAATTCTATATAAAAATTTATATTATATTATTAATTCTCAACTAAACCATCAGGTTTATTTTTATTATATAGGGCTATGTCTGAGATGTTCATTTTAATTGGATTAGGATAACAAAAGAGAGCAGTAACAAAAGTTTACTGTAAATCAAATGCTGATTATTGTATAAAGTTTTATTTTATCTTAAATAAAAATATAAATAATTTTTTAGTCTAAAACACAAGTAGTCTTCTTTTCTGTCCACTAACTAAAATTGTTGAGCTGAAATGACAAATAAAAAACTAGACCACAAAGAAATTGTTTTAAAAATAAAAATTTTTGCAAACAGCCATTTTGTTAGTTGACATACAGAATCAGGCCTTAAAAATGGTTTAAGTAGTTTGTAAAGCAAATTATAATTGAGTTATTGACATCACTAAAACTAATTGAACTTTTATAAAAATATCTCCTGTACAAGTTTGTATGTTTTTTCAAGATTACTTTCAAGAAAGCTTTAAGTTTTTTATTTTTCAAACTTTCATTCAGACTTGCCATTTCGATTTATAATTACTAATAAAGTAATAAAAAAGAAAAAAATTAATCAGTGTTCAGTTTGTTATCTAATCGTAGTATTTAGGAATTTCTGCTACCAGGTAAGTTAGATATCAGATAGGCACTAACAAAATACTTTTCTACTAACTTTGAAGAATAAAGCTGTTTAACAAAACAATACAAAAAAGTTTACACTTGCATTGTCAATAAAAACTTTATTTAAACTAATTACACAACACCTTAAAAACATGATTAGGTTTCTGTTTAATGACTATTGGTTATTATTGAAAAAAAAAAAGTATTTTGATCATGAAAACAGGAAAAAGTGTAGAACTTTTGAATTATTTTTTATGTAAATTAAGTTCTTAGCTAAACAAAATTAATTTTTTTTGGACCATTAGTTATTGCTATACTTCTTCTAAAATGATTCTCGTTAGCTTAAACCTAAAAATATGAGTGAATAAAATTGTGTAAAACTTCGTTTAAACTTTTGGAAAAAATATACTGTAGTTGAATTATTTTTCTTATCATTCAGATTTATACAAACAAATTTTAATTATCAATCAATTCATGAATAAAGCTTTTATTGTGTCCAAATAGACAAACTTGGTTTATTAAAAAACTGGTTTAGTCATTCACCATCTATGATTTAGTTAATTGTAAATTATCATAGTTTAAAACAAATCACCCTTAGATACTATTTTCTTCTCGTCTTTTTTGTGAACAGTTGTTCTATTTCATAATTCTAAGATGCAACACTACAGCGCCTGTTCGAACACACAGCTGTTAAAACTTTTATAAAAGCGTGTTTATTTAAATTTTTCGAAAATTTTCTGCATATTGAGTTTCATAAACTTTTTTAGTATTGATTATGAGAGCTTTGTGATAGGAATATTTTTGTAAATAATTTAAAATTAACTTCAAACTCAAAAGTGTTGTAAATACGGGGTAGTTTGATTGGTTGCCTTTTACAGTGCCACCTCTGAAAAAAAAATAAAAAAAGATCAATTTTAGTTGTAATTAAATTATTCCATCGGAAACTTTACTTACGATGATATATTTTCTTGTACTTTTTTATAAAGTTTTTAAATGATGATTGTATAAGTAAAAATATGTAATCATTAGACATTACTTTTGTTTTATAGCACAATTACGTCGTAATCAGCTGTAACAGAATTTTAATTTTAAAATTGTTTGTAAAGATACAAAGAATATATAAATTATAAGAGATTTTGATGTAAAGAAAACCTTCACTTATTTTGTTCTTTTTAATGCCTAGATCTACGATATTTTAATTTTAAAAATTTAAAAATTTTTAGATTTAATCACATTTGCATGTGACTTTAGCCATCTTTTTGAATAAGTTAAAAAGCTAAAGAAACAAAGTTTGGTACATTTTAAATGTAATTTAAACTAGAGTATATGTGTGGTAATACAAAACAGTAAGTTAACCAAACCGTCCCAAACCGTGTAAATTATGTATTTCTAAAACTAAAGTTCATCTTAAAACGGCTGCATTTTAAAATCTGTTTGTAAACTAGCTACTGACAAATTTACTATTTTAAAGTATGAAAATGATTGGAAAACAGTGTTAGATTTTCCAACAAACGTACATCAATTTAAAGTACTTGTAAACTTTTGTTTATTTAAAAGTAGTTATCTAAAATAACAAATTACAGGCGCAAGAGTGCTTTGTTGCTTTATTTAAGCATTTATATTTGATATGTTGATCGTTTTTGATTGTTTTGAACACTACTAAAACTATATTTTACTAAATATATGTTTTTATAACAAAGTTAAATTATCCATTGTAAATTTGATTAATTAAAATGGTTTTTATTAATTTGAAGAAATAAACAATAATTTCTCAGTTAAACTTAGAATCTGATAAACTAAAACCGTAGTTGTCTTTTTAATTATTATTTTGTATAAAATCACTAATACAACAACATGAGAGCTTCGTTTCAGCCTTAATATGCTTCTGAAGTTTTTAAATTTGAAGCTAATCAGTTTGTAAGGTTTTACTGTGAATGTAAAGATTAGCTAAAGCCATAAAAAAAAGCTTTCCAGCAACTTAAAAATTTGATTGTAAGTTTAAAAAATTTATAGAGTTTAGTAAGTGTTTCTGTTTTAAAGTATTATATTTAAACTTAAACCTTTTTTCTATAGACAAACTATGACTATTCTGTGTCAAATTACATATAATTATTATAGTTTTTACAGTTAATAACTTTATAGTTTATAAAAACTATAAATTTCTTATAATTCTTAACTTATATAAATTGGATGTTTTGTTGTTATAACTTTTATAAAACAAAAAGTTTAAAAGTAGTTGTAAATGGTTTTTATAATAGACGATATTTCAAAACTAATGTTTTCAAACGATTTATTTAAACCTCGTTTAAAATTTATTATATATAAAAAAATTATATGTAATATAAAAAAAAAAACTAATTTTCGAATCGTTTACTTAGTTTCGATGTTTAGCACATATCTTTAGAACGAAATAACTTATATTATTGTATACGTGTGCAATTTCTAATATTTGAAATCTAAGTTTTATTTAATCAAAAATTAGTTGGACTCGGTTATATTGAAAACTAAAAAATTTAAAGAAAAATTTTTATACTAGACAGCCACACTTCTTAAGATTTTGAAGCAGCTATTTTTGAAAGTTTACTTCATATATACTTAAAAAGCATAATTTTCTAACAGTAGTCATTTAATAATTTCACAAGTGATTTTTTACACTTGGCAACTTTAACTGTTTTAATATAAAGTTCTAAAATTATAAGAGTTTTTTAAATTTAGTTATATAATTAATATTAAGTTTATAATACTTTATCGAACTCAATTATAAATATTGAGTTTTTATACATTTATACGAATTTCTGTTAAAAGAAATACAACGCTTTTTATGCATGTAGTTTATTTGATTAAAAAGCAATGAAATTTACAGAACAACAAACGTCATCATGGTAATCTTGCTTTTTCAAATGTTATCTGAAAAATAACAGTGTTAAAAAAATTACTCAGTCATATTTAAAACAGATAAAAAGACTTAATTACAACAACATCGAAAAAAAAGTGTGCTTAGTTTTACATATAAGTTTAAACTTGTTTCATAGTTATAAGCACAAAACAATTATATATAGTCAAAAAAAAAGTTAAAATCTTTTAGATTGTTGTTTTTTTTTGTTTCGCAGCATTTAATTAAAATCTACTGTTACTTATAGCTCGTTAATGATAGCATTTGACGGTTTATGAAACTGTTTAATATTAAAAAAGCATAAAAAATTATGAACGAAATATCAAAAATGTATAGATAATTTTTTCACATACCTGCTTAACAGATGAAGTGGTGGATACCGCATCCCTTGGCGTATGATCTTCTTCCGTAACATCTTGGTCTGCGTCTTCTGATGCATCTTGATCTTCTTCTTGGGAGACATCTGTATCTTCTTCTCACTGGAACGCATCTAACTGGATGGTAGTAACCTTTTGAGTATCCCTTTTGGTAGTATTGGTCTGTGGAATAATAGTTTGTTTAATACATTGCTACATTTTAATAGTTTTAATTTTAAGTAGAAAATAGTTGGTTGAATATATTGATACATTTTGTATATACAGTATTGTTATAATGAAGATAAGAACATGTAGAATACAAGCTAATCAATATATAAATATTTTTAAACTGATAATTTGTTAAATTTTTAAGCCTTAAAGTTTTTGTATTTTTTTTTGTATTTTGTATTATTTCTGATTTATTTAGCTTGAGTTGTTTTTATTTTTCTTACGTCACTTAAAATATTTTAATCTTCAATAAGTTAAACTTAAGTTAAATAAACTTATAAGAATATTTAGTTATTAGTATTTTTTTACATAATATTATTATTCTTTTTTAATTTCACCTGGGATTCTGAGTCCGTTAGTTGGTCCGTACTTTTCTTTTGGAGTGTATGGGTGGTAGTCTGTTAAATCAATAAGTTTAATGAGTTTTTAGATAAAAAAAAAATTGATTGTATTAAAGTTTCTTTATTTGATGAAATTATAAAGTAATTTAAAGCGATAAAAATAGTTTTAGTTATTTTAAGTCGATTTCTAAACAAAATGCCATTTTAGACGTTTAAATTTTTAAGTTTTTATATTGTTTTATGTTTTTTTACTGAGTTAACAAGTGTATACAATAATATTTTAACTTCTTACCTGGGATTCTGAGTCCATTAGTTGGTCCGTACTTTTCCTTTGGAGTGTATGGGTGGTAATCTGTTAAATATAAAATAATAAATCGTTAGTTTTATGTTACAAAAATCAATTTACAGAAATTTAATTATTAGATACATTAATAACAAATAATAATTTAAATTCAAAGTTAAATCAACATTTTGTTCTTACAACACTAAAAGATAGTAGTATAAAAGTGTGTCATACAAAGAAGTTTAGTCAATTTTTTTATCATCAAATAATTTACCTGGGATTTTAAGTCCGTTGGCTGGCCCGTATTTTTCTGCTGGTGATGGAAGATCTGTAAAATAATAAAAAAATTGTATAAAGTATCATGTGTATATATATAAATATATAATAAACAATTAAATAGTTAACGTTGGAATCATATAAAAGAAATAAAACTGAAAAAAACTTGTTATACAAATTTAAACATTTGAAATTTATTCGAAAAGTGTTAAAAATGACTTTAACTTTTTAGCTTTACACAGTTTTAAACTTGTTTAATGTACTTTACTAAAAGTTTAAACTTTTGAATAGTTCTACAACGCTGTGCATACAATTTTTTTCAATATTTAATCATAAATAGTATTTTATACCTTATGCTTTCAGTAAGAAATTTGTTAACTTTGTATATTACCTGGAATGATGAGACCGTTAGCTGGTCCATATTCGTTTTCTGGGCATGGGTTTGGGATGGCAAGAGCACATCCAACAAGAGCAATGAGAACAATCAATTTCATTTTGATATTTCACAACTGAATAATTGATACTGAATACTTTGAGTTGATTTGTGAGGGTTTATATACTTATTTTTAACATTAAAAATCACAAAGTCGTTACCACAGGTAAATCTATTTTTGGTCTACGAACCACAAAATTGGTCCATGTTTGGTTTTGAAACCGATTTTTTGAAAATAAGCCAATAAAATTGCGACACTGCTCAACTTAAGCACTTAATTCAAACCTCAAATATATTTAAGCGCGATTTTTCGTTTGTTGTTTGTATAAAATAACCAAACTTTCATAACCACTTAGCAGTAAAATAAACATTTATATATCTGCCAGTTAAAGTTTTACACTGCAAATGTTATAAATGTTAGATAATCTATTTAGTTACTAGTACACAGATATTTTATTGTAAATTTTTATATAAAAATTATCTATTAAAGAAAATCACACTTTTAGTAAGAAAAAGTTACTTAAAACAACTTTTGTAAACCTTCTTAATACAATAGCAAATATATATTTTAAATTGTTGTACATGTAAATGTTCAATTTTTATATTTAGAGTTCTATATTTTAATATTATATATTTAGAGTAAAGTTATAAAAATAACTTGAATGTAATCGCTTGGATCTCATGTTACTTAATATAAATACTTTATTGCGTAATTTCATATTACACAAGTATAATGAGACTTATACAGTTTTAGTGAAAAATAAATAAACATTTGTTATTACATAATAAAAAATCAATTTTTAAAGATTTTAAGCTTTAAAAAAGATTGATTTTATGCAATTATTCAACATTTTTATATTCTAAAATATATCGTACAAATGTTTATTAAAGATTATTAGTATAAATTCAAACAGTTTAAATTAATTTTTTTTAATAAGTTTTCTTTCCTGAACAATAATAGTTATTAAAGTTAGTCAACTTAGTACTTATACAACTTTTGTGAATTTTTGAATAATGCATAAATTCCATTAGATGTATCAATGTTACTACAACTGGTCAAAGTAACAACAAAATTGCCTCAAAAATTTTAGACATACTAACATTTGAGTTGTTAGAACAAAATTTTAACGTTATGCTGAAAAACTAGAAAAAAAATGTTTTAATTAATGATTTTTATTTTGAATTATTAATCTTACTTATTTTCTGATACAAACCTATTTAGAGAGAGCTACTGCGAATTCTTAAAAAGTATTCTAAATAAGTTTGTTAATTTTCAGGGCATTTAGAATAAACACTTGATACAAATTATATGTAGTAGTTATAAAAGCTAAAGTTATTTCTTAATTAACAGGGAAACTATATAAAAAAGAAATAGAATAAAGTTTGAGTTTTTTAGTGGAGTAAAGGTAATAATTTAATGTTTTTGTAAAAGCTATTAATCTTTAGTTTAACTAATCTAATTCAAATCACAACCAAAACACATTTTGTTATCAAAATTAAACAAATAAAACCATTAGCAAACTTTAACTTTCCAAAGTCAAATAAATAGTGTTTGTCAAATATTAAAACTCTGAGTTATATTCTAATATCTTGCTTTAACTAATAAACTTCCAAACTACTTTTTGTTTTAACAATTGTGCTTAAATGCTCTGGTTAAAAAAGTTTTCAAACGTTCTGTTTTCTTAAAAGGTTATGAATTTTTGTTTCAAAGTTAGACTAAAAAAATCACTTACTTCAAAAGTTCACAGTTGCTATTTAGTTTTTTATTCGTTTTTATGTAAATTGAAACTGTATAAAAATAACGAAGCAAACTTGTATAACAAAACTAACGTGTACAAACTTTCATTAGATTTTTTTATAAATAGTTTTATATAGTTATTTGTCTTAAATAATAAAAAGATTGCTCAATTTACTCAAATCTAAAGAGCTTATTTAAATAAAGGTGTGCGAATTAAATGTTTTATTCACAACAGGGTTTCGGTGACAAAAAATTGTGACCTTGTCAATTTAAATAAAATACTTAACTTTTATTTTAATTCTAGTACTTGTTTTACTTAAAGAGGTCACAATTTTTCGTCACCGAAACCCGGTTGTAAATAATATATTTAGTTTGCACATTTTTCTATAAACAATTTTACAAAATTTCAAAATATAGCGCACAATATTGTAATACAATAAAACTAAGTAATGACGTTATATCTCTTTAAATTTTATTACTTTTTTACTTAAAGTATAGTTAAAATGCACTTAGTTTAATTTTAAATATAAAATCTTGTTTTGGTTTTTAAATAAAAAAACTTCTTCAACTTTCAACTAGCTTCTTAATAACGATAATAAAAATACACAAAAAACTTGAAATTTAGAACAACAACAAAAACAAAAAAAAAACACATTTATGTGTTAATTTGTGCAACAAAGTAAAATTCAAAAAACTTACATTTATATTAAGCTAACACTTAAAAAAGAAATTTGCATTTATTTACCTTACCAATAGTCTATACTAACAATGACTGAAAATAATAAAGGTGAATTTAGCACCAACTTTTTGAACGATTTCTAAAAAGATACATTAGGATATTTAGTATCATCCAGTAATTTAATTGATAGATACAATATATCTTAACAAAGTAAACTATAAAATTATGGTATAAAATATAAATAGAACGAAGTAATCTTCGATTAATTTCAAAATTTTTCTTTGAAGTTAAGAAGATTAAAATTCTTATTAACTTACTCTTAAGGATATTCTGATGATATGTGTTCTATTTATACAAGAGTTTTATAAATAATCTAGTTTTTAAAATTTTTATTTAAAATCCAAGTAAGCGTAATAAAATCATTTTTTTGATACGATGAACTAAAAGTAAATGTACCTAAGATACTATGAAAGAGTCAAATTAAGTTAGTTTATTTTTTTATGCATAAAATAATCAAATTAATAAAAAATAAAAAAGTATTTTTAGAAACCTAGCAGTAGAATAAGTCTTAGCTAAAAAAATCTTTTAGTTTTTATATGATGACAAAAAAAAGTATAGTTTTAGTAATGTCATATTATACTAAAAATAAAATTAAAACAGTTTCGGAAAAATTTTTAAGTTTTTATTTTTGCGAAATAGACAGAAAAGTTTTAAATAGACTGATCAAAAATATATCGTTATAATAAAGTTCAAACTTTAATTTTAAAGCCCAAAGCATTAATAATCAATTCATTTTAATTTGTTGTAATTAGATTAAATTAGTAAAATTATAACGTCAGTAAAGCTACAACCCAAATTAAGTTTCGACCCCTGACAGAGTTTTAAATAATAATTGGAACATTTTAAAAATATTAGTTTAATTTAAAAACTATTGGCCTGTTACTTCTTAATTTTCCATTTAATTTTTCAACGCATTACTAATAAGTGCTTTTTAAAGGTGCGAAATTTCCAACTTTGTACTACATGAACATATTGTATTAGAACTTTAGCAAAAAAAAAGTTAGATAGTTTAACAGTATATCTTAAAGAAATTAAAATTGTAATAAAATATAACAACTACTATATTTAATATTTGTAGGTCTAGCAGTAGACTAAGTTTAATCTGAACTTGGCTTTTATGACTATTTAACTAATTAACCTTAGTTTATTGTTTAATAAACCCAAAAAAAAAATCAAGTTTTTCCGATATTTATAAATAAAAACAGTTTCAGTTTTGAGTTTTACTTTTTACTTCAGACAAAAAAATAACAATTTTCTTTGTAAATATCAAACTTCTTTTTATACAAGTTTGCAGTAATACACGCTTGTTTGAAGATCGGATATAGAATCACTATCAAAATCGGATAACACATTTAGAATAAACAACAATATAAAAATGACGGTTACATAATAGTTATTATTGAGGAACTTTAATAGATTTACAAACTTATTCGGTTCAACTTTTTACTTTTGCAAAACAAGATCCTAAAAGCTTTAATTGAAGACATTCTAACTAATTTAAACCTAACAGTGAAATGCGCCAATGTAAAATCGGCTAAAGAGAGTTTTTTGGTCAATAATTAAATTATTTATATTTTCTTGTTATCTGTTTAGATCAGGGTTTCCCAAAGTGGGCCAAGTGACAGATACTCAGGGGCCATGAGGTCATAATTTGAACCTTACACTAGATATTCTCAAGCTGCAGATGAAGAGCAAAAAAAAGGTCTTAGGTGTTTTTATTGTAGACTTTGAGTAATCTTGTTGAAGGGGGCCAAGGCTTTTTTAATTTCTTTAAAGGGGCCATTTGCAAAAAAAATTTTGGAAACCCTGATTTAGATTCATACACCATAGAACTTGACGTTTCTTACTTTACATTTTATTTATGCAAAAGAAAAAGCCAAATTTAGTTTAGAAACTTATAAGTATATTTATCCATATAATATTTAGCAGTAGAATGAAAGACGTTTTGAGTATTACCTTTTATTTTTAGGAGAAAATACTGAAATTAATTTATACTATTTACATTAAATTTACCAAAGAAGGCACGTAATTTAAAACTGGCTGGAAATAATTTAGTAGATAATTAAACTATATGTTATTAGCTACTACTTTGTAAATATGCATACAAAATTTGTGTAAAAGAACACTTAAAGTTTTAAATACTATACTTTTTTAGTAGAAAAAACACTGAAACTTTTTATGCCCTGAAGAAAGTAAATTTTTTTTCATTCCTTATAAAACATAGCAGCAAAAGACATAACTTTTTGAGTAATACCTTTTGTTTAAAGATAAGATATTAAGTTAAATTATTTTTTATTAATTTATACAAAATCTAGCAGTAAAATACACATGATCTTAGATCGGTTCGGAATGCTGGCTTTAATCTATAACTAACTTTTATATGGTTACTTGCTGTTAACTTCTAATAATTATACGTAAGAAGACATGAAGCTTCAAATTTTACCTTTTACGAGTACGACAAAAGTACTAAATTTTACCATAGACTTTTAAATTATTTCTACATAAAATTTAGCAGTAGAAGACGCAAGACCTAAGATAAGCTGGACAGAATCTTTAGTTGTTTTTATTTTGTTTTAACTACTAGTTATTAAATAAGTACCTATAATTCACACTTGAAAATACTTGAAGTTTTGAAAATAAAAGTACTTGAAGTTTTGTCTTATATTTAAACGATTAAAAACAAACACTTAAAATTTACATCTTAAAAAAATTATTTTTATCCAGTTAGAATTTAGCAGTAAAATACATATGATCTAAGATTTTTTAATCCTTCACACAAAAACACTTTGATTGTTATATTTTATTTATGCAAAATAAAATTACCAAAATCAACCAAAGTTTTATTATTGTTTTATAAAATAATCTAGCAATAGAATACGCAAGATTTGAGATCGGCATGGTAGAATATTTAGATAAGAATTAATTTAAAATGTTTAGCTACTACTTATTAAAGAATAATCTAACATTTATATACAACAAAGTTGAAACTTTTAGTGTTGTCTTTTATTTATGCAAATAAAACATCAAAATTCCACCTTATTATTATCTAAATATTTTAATTTATATGATACCTAGCAGTAGGATAAGATGACAGGACGTTTTGAGTTCTACCTTTTATTCATGCAAATAAAAATTCCAAATTTTAACAAATTTTTTATTTTATTCAAATATTTAGCAGTAGATCACGCAAGATCTGAGATCTGCTGGACATTATCTTTAGTTAGTTTTTGTCTTAAGTAGTACTGTTAAATAAGCATCTAATATTTTTATGCCACAAATTTTTACTTAAGCTTGATATAACACTGAATTTTTAGTTAGCAGCTATATTTTAATTTTTCTATATAATAACTACGCATAGTATATAACAGTTGACTTTTTGAGTTTTACCTTTTATTAATGCGAGATAAAAGTTACCAAAATTAATGTTTTTATGTAATATCAAGCAGTAGAAGACGCAAGGTCTGAGATCGGTTAGACATAATCTTTAGACATTAATTAAATTTCGAACTTTCAGCTTGTAACTATCAAATACTTATTACTTAAAATTTATATACAAGAACACTGATATCTTTATCTTTTGTTTATACGGCTGGGCAGAACCTTTAGTAATTTTCTAAACTTTAACTTCTAGCTAGTAAATAAGCATTTAAAATTTATACATAAATACAATTGAATTTTTCAGTTTTATCTTTTATTAATGCGAAATAAAACTACCACAATTAAATATCTAGCAGTAGAACACGCATGATCTGAGATCGGCTGGGCAGAATCTCCACTCGTAGTTGAGGTGGAGCTCTGGGGTGACGAACTTGACTTTGCACTTGAATCCACAGCAGTAGTGCTCGATGAGTTTTGGTTCCCACAAGTTCCACCATTCCTCGAACTTCTCCATAACTTTTTCGACCTTTAAAATAATATAAATATAAACATACTGTTATAAATGTAAAAAATAAAAATATTTTTAAAGTGTTACTTCTTCAAAACTTTTCGGCCTAAAAGGAAGATTGTTAAATATTAAGGTTACAATTAAAATATTAAGGTTACATTTAAAAATTATACATAAAACAAATTTTATAAATATATTATTAATTTTAAGACTTCTTCGACCTTTGAAAACTTTTAAGTCGTTACTTTTTCGACCTGAGAGGAATGAAAAAAGATAATAGTTAGTATACTAGATCTCGAGGGTAGTATGTTATCATAGTGATAAAAAGGGCTAAATTTGAAATATTAAATCACATAAAGATTATTGTTTGTCCGCCGTAAAAAGGGAAACAAGGTACAAGCCACCTGCTAATACTTACAATTTAGTTTAAATTGCTTCATCACAGTTTAAATACCATTGAAATTTGTGAGAAAACTGTGTTAATACTCTGTTCAGTACAAGTTTGTATTTAATTTTATGCGCTTGTTAGATAGTTTCGTTGCAAAAACTACAAAACGTTCATCTTGTTTAAGTTTACACGGAACTGAAACAGCTTCTGATAATTGCAATGTATGACTTACACTATTTATTAGCTAAATATCGTTATCATACACACACATATCTATATATATATATATGTGTATCGTAACAAATTCTAACCTTCTTGTCAATGCATTCCTTGTAGTGGGTCTTCAAAGCGACGATCTTTGGGTTGGATGGACTGGCACCGAAGACTGAGACGAAGAAAGCGTTGAATTGGACCATGTGCTTGGCTGAGGTCTGAATAATAAAATAAAATATTATTAGTAATAATAAAAGCACTATATATTTAATTGAGGCTTGAAGTTTATTTTTTAATGAAAACAAAAAAAAAAAAAACTGCTTGGCAGAGATCTGAAAACTATTTTAAAGTTTTAATGAAAATATAAGCATATTTGTAATTTTATTGTAGCAACTTAAAAGTTGCTGTTTTACACTAAAAAATTCTATTTTTAAAGCCTAAAAAAAGCGAAGTATAAAAAAAAATAAAATAATTTCAGTGTATAAAAATAAAAATAAAATTTAAAATAAATTTACTCACGGTTTCAAGCATCTTCTTGAGGCACTCTTTTTGTTCGGCCTTCTTGTCGGCCAAGCACTTTTTGTAGATGACGATTTTCTTGTCCTTACCGTCGGTACAGCATTTCATGTTTTCAGCGACCTAGAACAATAAATTATTGATAAGACCTAAAACTTCCGAGTGCTGGCACTTAAAAAATTTGTAATGTGTCTTTGCGTGGTGAGTGAAGCTATAAGACTTTGCGGTTTGAATAATTTGAGTAAAATGTTTTAATTTTTAAAAAACTTGCACAATTACACAATACTTTTACTCAAGTGTTTGCTGATAAGCTACCTTGTTTACCTTCTTTACCAAGTCAATAGCTTTTTAGGAAATGTAGAATTAATTAAAAAAAGCAAGTTTTAGACATGCATATGTCAATTTATTTTATTTACCTTCTCGACCATGTCAATGGCCTTTTAGGAATTGTACAATTAATTAAAAAAACGAGTTTTAGACATAAACACTTCAATATATTTTATCTACCTTCTTGACCAAGTTGATGGCTTGTCTCTCCCATGACTTGATTCTGGCTTCGTATTGGTGGCAGACGCCTGGAAAATAATAAAAAGAATAAATATTGTTATATAAACAAAAATAATGAAAAACATAAATATTTTAAGTAGACTGTTTACAAGTTTTTTATACATCTACTTGATATATAGATAAGAAGTGACTTACTGGTGACTTGTGACATTTGGATGTGTTCTTGCGACTTCAACCAAGTTTCAGCTTGCTTGCGGAGACGTTCGTGGAGGGCAGTGATGTCAGCTTGGCTTGGTGGACAACTAAAGTTAAATATTAATTTAGTTTTAGTGTAACTCGAAATTTAAATTTACTTGACTGTAACTTTATTGTATTTCGTTCTAAACAAATACTTTTTTATATCCGTCAAATAAAAACTGTATAGAGCACTGGGCGACAAACAATTAGGGTTTTTCAAATTATCTTGTTCTATAAAATATACCATACAACAAGTGTTATATGTGGAAAAAATACTTTATCTTTTAAACAATTTTCATACCCATCTTAAGTAGCTGACATCTTCTTGATGAGGATTTAACATATATCATACTTACAAACATTGTTTAGTGTATGAAAAAAAAAGATAAATACAGATATTATCTTACCCATCGTAAGTGGCTGGCATCTTCTTGATGAGGATTTGTTCCAAACCGGTCTTTGATGAGATGACCCAGTCCTTGACCTGTTGCTCCCACTTGAGCTTGTAGGTTCCCAAACCTTGAACGTAGACGACGTAGAGTCTCTTGATCTCTTCCAAGTGCTTCTCCTCGTCGAACTTGCAGTCTTCTTCGTCTTCTGCGAGTTTTGTTGAAAAAAAATTAAATAATTTGTTTTTGCAGCTTCAGGTGTTTTTATATGTGTTAGGACTCATATCATGCTAAAACAACTATTCGTTTGTCAGGTGGAATGAATAAATTATGATGCAAAATTGTCTGTAAAAAGTTATCCGGACCATTAGTTTCAGATAGGTTTGAAAAAAAAGTTTAAAAACTAGCTAAGTAGAAATGTTAGTGTGTAAGAAATGTGTAAGTTATTTAAAAAAAAACATTTAAAAGTTCAGTTTTCAAAATTAAAAGAAAAAAACTTATAGTTTTACTTTATTTAAAACTATAATCCTATATTTCGTTATTTTAATTTTACACTTTTTAATCTTTATATGACTTTATATCTCTGTGGGCAAATCTTTACTTACAATTCGATTGAAGAAAACAATATATATACAAGTAATCTTATTTAAAAATTTTGGTACTTCTTTGATTTAAGGTCTATGTAGGCGCAAATTCATGCTTATAAAATATTGTTTTAAAAATATACAAATTGTTTTAGATTGTTTCAAGTAATATGTTTTAAGTATATGTAAGTGTTAATAAAAATTTTTCTCATAAATTATAAAATTTGTAATATATTTTCTGTAACTACTAAGTATCATGTATATATCTATATATGAACTATGTTTTTGTTGCCCTTTTGGTACTTCTTTAACTTGAGGTCTCTGTAGGCGCAACTTTATATTTAAGTTTATTAATTATTATATTGTTATTATTTATCATTATTATTTTATTTAATCTTAGTTAACCCTTTTGGTCCTTCTTTGACTTGAGGTCTCTGTAGGCGCAACTTTATATTAACAATTTATTATTTAATATATATCTATATATATATAAACTATGATTTTTGTTACCCTTTTGGTCCTTCTTTGACTTGAGGTCCCTGTAGGCGCATCCGGCCCAGTCGGCGTAGTATCCGGTGACCCCGCAGAAAGTGCAGGCGGTGTGTGGGGCGGCTGGGAATTGGGCGCTGGAGAAAAATAACATTATTTAAATTATATTAAATTTAACTTAACAAAACAATGTTTCACTACTATGTTTGCATATAGGAGATGCTCAGTTGTTGTAAACAAATCTTATTCAAATAGAATAAAGTCGAGAACTTTAAATTGTTTATTTGTTTATATGTGTATGTAGTTTTAATTATGTGTCATTAAAATGACTATTAACTTGGTAAACTTTCACGCACGTTTTAAGCTAAATAATTATGCAATTAAAACCATATTTTAAGTTATAAACATAAAGCTATTTACAATTATTCATATATTCAACAAAATTCAAATTGATCATTAATTGTGCGATGACGTAAAATTTAACTTTATTTACAAGAACATTAATCACGTTGTGCATTTCTGTATACAGTCAACCAACTCTAGAGTAGCAGTTCACATTAACAAACACTTAAAAAAATGCAACAAACTTGACACGGATCATTGATTTTGCGATGACGTAACAGCCGTCGGTGAATGTGACGATGAAGGAGCATCTCCAGGCTTCCTTGTACTTGTGGGTGACTTGCTCGACGAGAACCTTGAACTCAGCGACGAGTTTGGCGACTTCTTCCTTCAAAAGCTTCTCGTACTCGGCCATTGAGTCGTCGAATGATTCGTGCTTGACCTTGTCACCTGGTTAATTATTTCATTTGTTTATTTATTTTAATTTATTATGTTGCCTAAAAAGTTTAATCTTATTGTTTTAATAAATTATTTTAATATACTTTGAATCATCGAATGAAAAGCCATCGAATGAACATCGCCTATAAAGGTTTTGTTAAGAATATTTTCATATATTATTAATATATTTATTGTTATAATTTTTTAACGCTTTCCATTCATCAGTTTTGGTTAAAAGTATTATTTTGTTTTGATGTTTTAAATATGCTAGATTTGATTGAAAATAGCCTTGTAAAAATTGCTTTTAATTTTTTTTAGATAGCTTGACGTCAAAATAAATCATTGATTGGCTGTACGAAAGTTTAAAAATTTTAAACAAATAAGGTAAGAAGTAATTAATTTTTAACATAAAAATATAAATTGAAATCATTTAAACATTTTCTTAAAATCTAACTAAACTGAAGAGAAAAAGTTAAAATGAAAATAAAGTAATAAACTGTCTCACGTTTATCGTTTAAAGACAAGTTTTATGAAAGCTACAAAAAATGCTACAAAAGACCAATATAGTGCAATCTTGTGGATTTGCGACACCTTGCGGTTAATTAAATGCTACAAAAACCAACTGTAGAGGAGAGTGAAGACCTTCTTGACGAAAGCGACCTTCTTGAGGACGATTTGGTCCAACCTCAATTTGTATGAGTTGACGTACTGGGTGGCCTTTGACTCCAATTCGGTGCAGTATGCCTTGACGCGGCTGTCACGGGTGGTGACGGTTTGTCTGAATCTGTAGGGAGCATTAGTGTTAATATTTGTAGTTATTATATACTACGCTTGTCAAATCTGTAAATAAAAAATCAAAGTATTAATAAAAGAAGCTTGGTTGTAAAATGAAAATAAGTGTTTCTACATGTTTGTGTCTGTATGGTGTTTGTACAGTGTTAGTTGAGAAGAGTATTAAAATAATGGTTATTAAAAGTTTGCTAGGATAAATTTAGTTTAGACTTTTACGCGGCTGTCACGGGTGGTAACGGTTTGTCTGAATCTGAAGGCAAAATAAAAAAATAAATTGAATAAATATGCTAGATACTTGTTTGTAGACTAACTTTAAGTATTTTTAAAGATTTAATTGAATGTGTGGAGAGTTTTTGATTAAAGAAGATTCTAATAAAAACCTAATAAAGTTTTGTTTGAATCTGAAGGGAAGTAAATGTTGTTATTATATAAAGTGTTTGACTTGATCTAGAGAGCAGATGTACTGTAGGGTAACAATTGTAGAATACTTCTTATAGTTTTGTATATTATTATATTTACATAGCTGAAGATAAACGTTATTTAGCTAATAGTTTTTATAGGGGTACGACTGTAGTGCTTGCAAGTTGTACCCTTATAAAAGCTATTAGCTTTACAACATAATAATTTATTTTACGATTTTCTTTAGTTAGGTAGCTGATGTTCTACTTTGAGTTGAAAAAAATAATTTTTGGTTTGAATATACTAAATAACAAACTGTAGATGAATTTGTTCTATATAGGATAACAACTGGTGAACATTATTTTTTTTTATACTAGTTTGAACATAAAGTGTCTTTTAAAAGATTAATTAAATTAAAACATAATTATCTCCCAAACTAACATTGAGATAAATTGTTCGTGGAAGTATTGGATTTTCAGGACTAAATTTTTAATTAGCAAACTTATAAAATTTAATACATTTCCAATACTAACTGTGAGACAATATGTTTGTGAAATTACTATACTTTTAAGAAAAATAAGTAAAATTTTCTGTTAATTCAAATTTTAATAAAATTAATTTCTACACTTACTGTGAGATGATTTTTTCGTGGAAGTATTGGATTTTCAAGATTAAGTGTTTAAACTTGTGTAAAAATAACTTTTATATAAACTAAATTGAAACTTAAAGATTTATTATACTAACTGTGAGATGATTTGTATGAGGAAATATTGGATCTTCAATACAAAATATTTATTTAGCAAACATATTTTCAAACTTACTGTGAGATGATTTGCTCGTGGAAGTATTGGATCTTCAAGATTTGAGCGTCGACGGCCTTCTCGTAGTCGGCCATGGCTCTCTCGTGCATCTGTTTCAGTTCCTCCTCGTATTCGGCGACCTTCTTGGCGACGATGGTTTCGTCTGAGACGACGTATGAGTAGTATTGCTTGAAGCGGGCGACCTAGAAGGTATTAAATAACATTATTTATTACACTTGTTGTATTTTTATATTTTTAAAACTATGGTAGAACAATACTTATACATATTAAACAAACTCTTAAATTTAAAGTTGTTAATACGGTTTATGTATGTATGTATGTAAAGCTAACTCAGAACTTGGTTTGTTGTTCATATGCATATTTAAAACTTACATAAACGTTGTGGAGTTGTTATTTTACATAATATAAACTAACATATACTGGTGAACTTGTTCAAGGTTTTCGCCGTACAGTAAATATATATATATATATGAACTAACACAGAACTTGTTAACTTGTTCGAGGTTTTCACCGTAAAGTTATAAAAACTTACGTAGAATTTATAAAGTTTTTTGAGGTTTTCGTATGCGGATGTTTGTTAATATATATATATATATGTTTAGTTAAACATATGTAAAACTTACGTAGAATTGGTGAACTTGTGAGAGGTTTTCACCGTAAGCCTTTTGTCCCTTCATCAGCTCCTCCTTGATCTTTTCTCTGGCTTCCTTCAATTTATTTTCGAGGTCTTTGACGAGAACTTCGACATCTTTTTCTGTTGTAGTAGTAATAAATTTTTAAATGTTTTTTGAGAAGGGCTACAGTTGTTTTTACAACTTATTTACAGTTATTATCATGAGTTCAAGCAAAACTTTAGTTCTGTAAAATTTTATAAGACATAATTTGAGTGCTACTTAATGTTTTACAAAATTATGCTATCTCTTTTTGAAACACAGTAATAAAGTCATAACCATAGTTAAAGAAGGCATTTAAAACTGTTACAAAGAAACTAAAAATCAAAGAAAAGTTAAACAAGTTAACAGCTAACTTTGAATAAATTATCTATAGTTTTATTTAATGTACTGTTTAACTAACAGCTTTAATCAAAAACAATTTACCCCTAAACCCCAAATTTAAGTAGCAAGCAACCAACAATCTTCAGCAAAATATTTTTTTACTGAATAACGTAACAGTTATGTATTTACAACGAACCTTCTTCGAAACCCTACATCTAATTACAAAGCTCAAATAAAGAAACAAAATTTATAAAAAAAAATCATTAGTTTCAAACCTTCTTCGAAACCACCGACGAGCTTCTTTGGGTAGCTGATGATCTCGTGCTTGTAGTAGTCTGGGGTCAACCAGCACTTGTCGAAGGGAACGGTGACGCAGTAGTACGATCTCTCGGGGAGGACGTGAAACGAGTGGGCGCACCAGTACTCGTATGAGGGGCAACTAAATGTAGCGGCTTGGGCAGCCTGTAGAACCAATGTAGTGTTTAAATTATTATTGTGTAACATATATATATTAATTGTACTCGTATGATGGGCAACTAAAAGTAGCGGCTTGGGCAGCCTGTAGAACCAATGTAGTGTTTATATTTTAAAGTACTCGTACGATGGGCAACTAAAAGTAGCGGCTTGGGCAGCCTGTAGAACCAATGTAGTGTTTATATTAAAAAGTACTCGTATGATGGGCAACTAAAAGTAGCAGCTTGGGCAGCCTGTAGAACCAATGTAGTGTTTTAATTAAAAAGTACTCGTATGATGGGCAACTAAAAGTAGCGGCTTGGGCAGCCTGTACAGTTGATATATTGTTTATATTAAAAGTACTCGTACGATGGGCAACTAAATGTAGCGGCTTGGGCAGCCTGTAGAACCAATGTAGTGTTTATATTAAAAAGTACTCGTATGAGGGGCAACTAAAAGTAGCGGCTTGGGCAGCCTGTATGAACAATGTATAGTTTGTATTACTATTGTGTGACATATATTAAAAAGTATTCATATGGTAGGCAACTAAAAGTAGCGGCTTGGGCAGCCTGTACAGTTGATGTATAGTTTATATTAAAAAGTACTCGTACGATGGGCAACTAAAAGTAGCAGCTTGGGCAGCCTGTAGAACCAATGTATTGTTTATTTAACATTTAAAAGTACTCGTATGATGGGCAACTAAATGTAGCGGCTTGGGCAGCCTGTATGACCAATATATTGTTTGTATTAAAAAGTAATCGTATGATGGATAACTAAAAGTAGCGGCTTGGGCAGCCTGTACGGTTGATATATTGTTTATATTAAAAAGTTGTCGTGTGATAAGTAATTAAAAGTAGCGGCTTGGGCAGCCTGTAGAACCAATATATAGTTTATATTACTATTGTGTAACATGTATATTAAAAGTACCCGTATGAGGGGCAACTAAATGTAGCAGCTTAGGCCGCCTGTTGAGTTGATTTAGTTTGTTTATGTTAAAACTACTCATATGAGATTAAATGTAGCGGCTTTTGCAGCCTGTTGAGCTGATAAATTGTTTGTTTATAATCATTTATTATGTTATTGTTTATTTTAACATTTATATTAAAAGTACTCGTATGATGAAAAGCTAACATTTGTGATTTTGGCAGCAAGATTTTTAAATTGACTAAGTAATTTGCTAGTTTTATAAAAGATTTACTTGAAACTGTTTGAAAACTAAATATTTAATGCCGTTGACCTAAAGAAAAATACAACTCATTGTTAAAAATAAAAGTTAGAAGTATAGGCAAAATCAAAGAAGCTTACTGCATGGTAAATATTAGCATTTATTTAAGCTTTCTACGACAGTGCTTGTAGATAAAGTACTTATTTAAACTGCTTTAAAAAAATAATTTGTATTTTAAAACAACTTTAACATTTTTAGAACTACTTAAATATCTAGCTCAGTAGCTTCTAAACTTTTAGTAGTTGACATAAGTTATATTTACAAGCTCAAACTAACATTTTGTATTTGTTTTTGAAAAACTTTTAATACTTAAACTCATATTACTTATAAAAATGAATTTGTTTTTTGGCTATACTAAGGGCTCAATACAAGTATGCAGGAATTTAGTTTATTATTATGAAATAAAATAAATCTTATTTACCTTAATGTTATTTGAAGTTAAGAGAATTTTTGAGCTAAAATTAAAAAAAAAACAATAACAAAACAAAAAATAAATTTACTGCTTATACCTTTAACTATATTGAAAAAAAAAACAAAAATCATAAAAACAAAAAAAAAAACTTACAACTAAGCATGCCAAAAAGACGGCTATGTATTTCATCTTGTATTGTTTGTCCGGATAAAACAAGCAATAGATGTAAATCGGTGCACGAAAAATCTCCTTATATAGAGATCACATCAATTAATTTGTCAAACAACAAGTATAATTACATCGAACAACAAGTAGGATCAGATTAAAAACATTTGTTTGCTCCGGATATAAGAACAGCACTTGTTGCTAATGCTAAGCAAACTTGCTAATTGATTTTTAATTTTTCAATCTGTCTGTTGTTATTCAGAATCGCTAATCAGCTTGAATTGTTTTGATAAGTTACACTCGAAAGAATATTACTGGAGGATTTAAAAGAACTGTTTGTTTAAAGCCGGAAGCTTGTACCAAACATGCAGCAGTTGAAACAACATAACAGTTAGATTTATTAGTGCAACAATACTTTCAAGGGTTGTTATTAGAAATTAGTGTGCTAGTATAAAGCGATTATAAAATGTAATTATAAATGCTTTTATAGTAAGTATCTAAATAGCTTAATCTTCTCTTAAATATGTAATATTTTAACTATTACCGCATTAACAAGAATCCTATTGTATAACACTAATGATAAAAGTACTTTAGTTTTAAAACAAGTACCGAGTATACTTTTTAAAAATTACAATACATTTAACAGATAAGTTATACAAGAAGCTTTAAAAAAAGCTTCGAAAACCTTAAATTTGTTTTAGTGAAAAAACTTGACAGTGTAAACTTTTTTATGAACAATAATTAAGTATTTTATATCTTTATTTCTTCTCTTTTTACTGCTATCTTAACTTTTGTTTAACAATTTAATCAAGTTCCATAATATTTGAATTTTATTTGCTTCTTAAAAATCATTTTTACATTGGAAATAAAATAAAATTGGCTTTTAACTCTTGAAAATAAAAGAAAAGTTTAACGGGTTATATTTAGTCAATTACAATTCGATTTGAAAGTATTTAGTTAGATATATAACTTTGAGTTTTCACTAATGTTTTTTTTTCTTATAAACTTTTTTGAAAAACTTAAAGTTCGCTTTGTGAAAAAACTAATCTTAAAATTTTATTTTAATAACAAGTTGTACAACTTTCCATGGAGATACACTATTGAACAGTTAAACCATTATCACGTTACCTTTGACACAAAATGATTATTTATAAAGCATAACAGCCTATTCAAACCTAAATGACAATCTTAATCTTTTAGCTTGTAAACGTCAATCTTCAAACCGTAAGTTTTTATCATATTTAGACCTAAATTTTATTTAATTAAGCTAAGAAAATATTTAGAATTTTAAAAATTAAGTCAGTTCTCATTCCCGATTTGTTGCGTTAAATATCTTGCATAGTAACAGTTATGTAGATTTTTATTTATACTTGTTAACCTAAACCTAAGTTATTTTGGAATTCCCTTCTTAGTTGATGACCAGGGGCGTAGCGTGGGGAGGGACACTGGCGCATGTGTGCTACCCAAAAAAGAAGTAAAAAAAAAGAATATAATATCTTTATCCTTTATTATTTATTTTTTCTGCTTAACTTGCCTTTGTTCAACTATGATTATATAGTATTCGAAAAGTTAAACGAAACTTTGAATACCAATTAGTGACAAGTTAGGGAAATTAACCAATATACTGATTCGGTGCGCAAGCGAAAGTGCGCATCGATGTTGATGAAAAACTCCATAAGGAAAAATTTTATAACTTTATTAACTTCATAGGAATAAAGACTCAAAAAGAACGCAACTAATTAGTGCACCGCAGTAGTATAACCTTATGACAGATTTTTCTACAAAAAGTTTACAAAAATACATCATGCTTAATTTTAAAAGTTTTATTTATGCTACAATAAATGTTAAGACTACTGCTAGTTTTCTGATATTTATTTCTGTAAACATACAAGAAAAAGCGTGTCGGCCTATGAGAAAAAAAACTTTGTTTGTGATTTTTATTATAAAAAATTACAATCAGATGAATTAAACTTAAAAAATATACTTTTAAGTATTTTACAAAGTTGTAATAAATTGTAATAACAGTTATGAAGTTGGTCTGTTTTAACTTCTATGTAACTTTATTTAAATTATGTGCACTGAGATGTTGTTATCACTGTTGTATTGTATATTATAGAAATTCATATTTTCTTCTTAAATAGAACTGATATTTTTGTTTATTGATTATATTCGTTTTTAAAGATATAAAGTTTACTCTAAGTAGTAAAAACAATTTTTATTTAGTAAGTTTACATTTGTGCAAGTATAAGTAATTCTAATTAATTTTTTTTTATTGTTTAATTTGTAATATATAAGTATTTTTTAAAAGTCCTGTTACTTCGAACTTATTTTACTTAATGAATTTATTTCAATTATATTACTTATAAAAAAATCTTTTTACAGCTAAATACAAAAGTTTTAAGTTAGAGGATTTTTTGAAAAAAAAAAATTGCGCAACCCCTGACCAAAATACCACGCTACGCCACTGTTAAAGACCAATTTATTTTTTGTACCCTTGTAAAAAAATCGCTCAGTATGCAGAATTATGATTTAAATTTTTCTTAGACAAGATATTAAATTGTATCCAAGAGAGGTGAGCGACTCGATAACAAAAATACTCTATGTGCACCAGGAAAGGACAAAATATTTTCATTGTCTTTTAATTCGTTCAATTAACCACAAATTATTTATTGTTGTCAAACTTTTTTTTAACTTAATTTCGTTGTCCTGACTAGTAATGATTGAAAATGTTTAATAAACAGCGTTTTTTGTACATAATTTTCTAATAATTTTCGGTTGTGTTATAAATAATTACTTGCTTGACACAAACTTTATTCAAAGATAAATTTTATAGAGAAATTAGTACTGATGATATATAAAACTAATTTCTAAGATTTTTTAAAGCTTAAGTAAATAGGAAGCTTGTGTAAGAATATAGTTGCTTTTAAACTTTGTATTATCATACTACAATCAGCAATTATAACTGATATAAGTGAGTAGAGTACGTTAAGTTACATTTAAAAATTCAGTTTTAAGTACAAGAGTTCTTTAATAAAAAAAGTAATGTTAAAAAATTTCATGTAAATAGATATGATAGTTTTTTAAATCGTTTTAACGGCTTTATTGTGAATTTTTTAAAATTTTAACCTTTGTTTTATACTATTGTACGCTACTGTTTTAAAGTTTTTGAAAATTATATATAAATGGACCACTACTATAATTCATGTTTAATGAGCTGTACCTACAAACTTATAAAATAATTTCAATATGCCTACAACAAAATTTAAACTGAAATGTATGAAACTTTTCATTTTAATTAAAAAGAAACTACTACTTTAGTTTGAAAGTTTAGGATAACTAAAAAAAATAAAGCACTTAATTTTTTTTTAAAGAAAAAAGATCTTTTCCGCTAGGTACTGAATCAACTATTGGTAAGCTTAAATGATGAGCTTAACATTTTTTACACTTTCTTTTTTGGCAAATTTGATTTATTTAGCTTAAATACCTATATACTACATACTGATCAATTATTTATTGGTTTAAAAAATATTTTTAATTTGTATAATGTTTTTGAATCGCTAAAAAAATACTTTACTAATCTTTTAAATCGTTGTTGTTTTAAACACACAATTATTGTAAAAATATTAAAGGAAATAAAAATAAAGTCTGTAACTTTAAGTTCAAAAACATAATAACTCTAATAACTGGCTTAAAACGAGTGCCTTAGCTAGTTTTACAGTTTATTTTGAAATTTATTGCGTTTTAAATTTAAACATTTTATAGTATGAAACAACTGACGTGAAATATTATTTACTTTGAAAACCAAATTGAAAAAAAAATGTATTTTTGTTAAACTATTTTTTACTTTCTTTTAAATAAGCTGTCGTTTAATTAAGTTTGACATCATAATAAAAGTTTTAATCTTATTCTTCACAGTATGTCAACATTTTTGGTAAGAAAAGTTTTAATGATATCAAATGTTAATCTAAATAAAATCATTTTAAACCGTATCTAAACATTTTTTTTTATAACTGTTTAATTAGTTAAGTTTGTTAACTTGCGTTTGTTTGTTTATGAAAAAAAGTTTAAAAAACTTTAAGTTGAAAATAGCAAAGTATGGGTGAAACACATAAAAAACATGTTTAAGTTAATATGTCTAAAATTATTCTGATGTTTTAATAACTATTTCATTTACAAAGTTTTATACTACTTTGAATTAAATTTACCTTTTTCTTTATATTAGTTTCACAAAATTTTTAATAAATTTATAAAAATTTAGTGGCAAAATAAATTACATAACATAAATACTCCTTTACTTAATCATTGGAAATTAAAACGCAATAACAACATTTTAACAACAAAATATGCTTTTAGATAATTATTTTGTTTTAGTTTAAAGATAAAATGTTTTCAACAATAAATCACAGTAATAAACAGCTACATAAGTTTTCTGCGAGCTAAAGTCAGTAGCACTTTAGAAAGTAGTGAAAACTCATAATACATCTAACACTGATGTAAAATCGTTAAGCATTTCTCTGAACTTAAGAGACCCGAGTAATTTTATAAATTGTAAGAGTAAATAAAAATAGCGTTTTTGAGGTTGGCAGAAAACTACTTAATAGAGCTAGCGTAATAAGACTCTAGCTTAAAAAGAATATTTCAAAAATACGTCTTTATCTTTTGTAACTTTTTTTTAACAAATTGGTTCCTTAGCTTAAATGATTTTATATCAAAATTTTTTGAAATGTAAACTTGTATAATTTTAAACAATGTAAAATTTTTTTGTAGTAGCTTTTTGTAGTTTACTTGAAATATTAAACAGTGGTTATTAGTATAAGAGCAAAGTAAACAAAACATTCAGTTTTCTAAAAAGATTCTTAAAACAGTGTTTTTTTTTTAGGCTAACCTTCGTTAAGGTTAATGTAAAGGAAGCACTTACAATTAAAAAAAAGAATTGTTAAAAAAAGTTGTCACAAAACTTTTTTCTTTGTTTTAATAATATATCTTTAATAAGTATATATTGAAAAAATTATAAACAACAGTTTTAAATATGTATAAAAAATAAGAAAAAATTAAATTTAATTACTGCAACTGTAACTTGTTTATTGGCTATTCACGATTAAACTTGCTTTTTCATTGGTTTAACCGAGTGTTAATTGTGGTCTAAAATAAAAACTAAAAATGAAAACGCTGCAACAAAACTAACTGTGGTCGCTGTAAAACAGCTTCAGTTTGTTTAAACATTTGAGGTTTTTGTTCGTTTCGTGGCTTGGAGTTTGTGATTTTTATTGGTAAAAATAAGTATATAAATCTCTTCAAATCAACTCAAAATATTCAGTATCAATCGTATCAAAATGAAATTGATTGTTCTTGTTGCTCTTGTTGGATGTGCTCTTGCCATCCCAAATCCATGCCCAGAAAACGAATATGGACCAGCTAACGGTCTCATCATTCCAGGTAAGATAAAAAAAAAACTAAAAATTTCCATAATTATATTACTCACAGCATATTGAGAAATAGCTGTTTTTGATTTGAAACTAAAAAAAAGGTTATAAAGCATTTAATATTATTTTAGAAGTTAACTTTTTAGTTTTGTACATGAAGATATTTAAAGCTAAAAATTAAAGCTTTTTTGTACTTATATATCAATTTCTTATACATTTCAAAAAAGGAGCTAAATATAAGTTTTATTATCTTTTTTTTTTAAGATTCTTACGTAAGCTACTATACGTCGTATAACTTGTATGAATAAGAAAATATTTTATATAATTTTCATTGTTTTCAGACCTTCCATCTCCAGCAGAAAAATACGGACCAGCCAATGGACTTAAAATCCCAGGTTAAATGTTCAGTTGGTCACTAAAGTAAACGCAAAAAGAATAACAAAAACAACTAAGAAATATCCGTGTTTATACCTTAACTAAGTTTTTCATACAACGCTTTTAAAAACTAATGCTTTAGAAAGTATACTAAACTATTTAATTGTACAGTATTGATTTTAAAAGCAATTTTGAAAAATTACACACTATATTGTCAAAATGCATAGAAAACTAGAATACAAAATAAAGTTGTTGCTTTTTCTGTAAACTATAGATTTTCAATACAGACTACCACCCATACACTCCAAAAGAAAAATACGGACCAACTAACGGACTCAGAATCCCAGGTACATTATACTATGTATTATTATATGTATGCAGAGTATAAATGTTTTAAAGATATTAAAAACTGAATATTTTAAGTTTTGAAATATAATTTGTATGAAACTCTAATAAACACTAACTAAAACAACTTTTTTTGCAAAAAAATACTTTATAATTCTATGAAATAGAAAATTTTAAAAATAAACACTTTTTGTTTTAATGAAAACTTGTTAACTTTATAATTAACAGACTACCACCCATACACTCCAAAGGAAAAATACGGACCAACTAACGGACTCAGAATCCCAGGTAAAATAAAAAATAATATAATATTATAAGCTAATATAATTTTACAGTTATTTTTAAATAATTAAGGCTAGAAGACAAAAATTCAAATGAGTCTGCTTTTTTATACTGAAACTTTGAAAATCTAATCACTCTATTTTTAAACAAGCAAGTTTTATTAAGAAAAAAAAGTTCTAAGCTAAATAATTTATTCTGTGTAATAGATCATGAAAAAAAACACCAAGTTCAAAAAGTCAGACAAATAACTAATACAATTATTTTTGTACAGACCAATACTACCAAAAGGGATACTCAAAGGGTTACTACCACCCAGTTAGATGCGTTCCAGTAAGAAGAAGATACAGATGTCTCCCAAGAAGAAGATCAAGATGCATCAGAAGACGCAGACCAAGATGTTACGGAAGAAGATCATACGCCAAGGGATGCGGTATCCACCACTTCATCTGTTAAGGTGGTAACAACTAGCTACATATATATAATATAAGTAAAAAGATAGAAAACTATACAGGCATACGTTTTTTATTCTCAAGTAGCATAAATTATAAATTTTTGATACATATCTAAAATCATATCCTGGAAAAACTTCGTTAATTCAGAGTATTAATAAATAATTCTGTTATAATTTTTTTATTAAATTGTGAGACTTTTGAACTATATAATAATATATCATTTTATAGACAGTCATATAGGAATTTGAAAGTTGTATACTTGTAAATAAGTTTATTAAGTAGTATTACTTTTACAATTAGTTAATCTACTTGGTTTTCAAAATTCTTATTATTTTTCAGATAACATTTGAATAAGCATGAAAACAACGATGAATCTAATCAATCTGTTTATTTTCAATGTTTTTTAATCAAATAAACTAAACGCATAATAACTGTTGTTTTATGTTGTAAACTAACGTCGTAAGACTATATTTAGACTTATAGAACATTAATAATTCGATTTTAATGAAAAATATATAAACTTTATAGTATTGTATTGCGTTTATTAAAAGTACGTTTGTAACTTCTGACCTCAAATTTAAAACATCAACGTAAATTTTTTACAGGTTTATTTTATCACTATTTTTTATATTAGTAGTAGTATATTTATTAGCTAAAATTTTGTTTCATTTAAACCATTATTTTAATAAGATAGTTTACTACTTAAACATTTGCTGTCATACAACGAAACAGCAGGAAATCATTCATTGGTAATAAGGTGAATTGTTTAATCGTCTAAAAAATATAAAATACTACTATTTCAATAAAGAATTTGTTTTAAGAAGTAAAAACTAATAGCTCTAAAATTTTTCTACTTCATATATAACAAAAAAATCTTAACTATATATAAGAAATTAATTTGTAAAAAAAATTGATTATAATTTAATAAAAAATGAAGATTTGATAAACCTTCAAATAAGCTTTAAAAATACTTTATATTTTGATACTTTATATTTCTATTTTTTATATTGAAAAACATACAGTTACACTTTACAGTGCTTAATCGAAAAACAATTTGAAGGTTTCAATTTAGTCTCAATATTCATGGTCAAACTATTAAAGGTCCATAACGACAGATAATTTAAAGTTAAAAGTTTGAGAGCATATTTAAGCAGTATAAAGAGTATATAATCAACAAGTCAATATTTCCACAAACATTTTATTTCATTTATTTAACAAATTTTATTCTTATTTTATTGTTATAATAGATTAGCTTTTCATACTGACGTATATAACTTTTATTTAAATCAAACTTATGGTGTTAGTTTATGAAAAAATTAAAGTCTAACAGAAAAGTTTTTGAATATATTTTTCGTTAAAATTTAAAAGATAATAAATAAAGATTTGAAACTACAAAACTTTTAATAGGTTATTTAAATTTATTATATAATTCACAATTTGCGAAAATGCAGTACTACTATTTAAAATAATAGTTAACAGCGAACAACACATCGTATGAAAATACATGCTTCACTAAAACAACAAAACACGCTTAAGCTCATAATTTGTTATTTTAGATAATTAGTGATAAAGCTGCTAAGTAAACACTACACTTCAAGTACTTTAAATTTTTACACACTTGCTTCAGGCTGATTGGTTGATATGATGACATGTAACGTTTTTAATCTGTTTATTTTTCACTAATCTAATTTTAATTCGTTTAATCTTTTTTACTTGTGGTGAAACTAAAAAATTTTTAACTGTTAAGAGAATTTTCAACTTTTTCCTAACTCAAAATCTCCCTATATAAGCCCACAACTTCAAGTTTAAATATTCAGTATCAATTACCAGTTGTGAAATATCAAAATGAAATTGATTGTTCTCATTGCTCTTGTTGGATGCGCTCTTGCCATCCCTTACCAACCATACGGACCAGAAAACGGTGTCAGAATCCCAGGTACTAGTTAAAAGAAAAAACAAAAATCCCAAAAATATAATGAGTTATCAACTTTTTAATCTTTAAAATGCTTTATTCGATAAAGTATTAAAACTTAATAATAAAAATTATAAAGTAAAAAAACTTTTTAATTTTTAACTAACTTGGACGATATAATAATGTCTTAAATTCTACTAGTTCTAACAAAGTTTTATAAAACTTTAGATAACACTTCAGTAAAGCCTTTAATTTTACTAATTCAAAATTTTAAAACAGTTTTCGTTACGAAATAAGTTTTTAATTATGTTTTTAGTCTTTAAGTGATTATAGTTTTTTGCAGTTTATCAAAGCAATAAAGCTTTAATAGCGACAATTAAATACTAAGTAAACATTTTTAATAAAGTTTTCACAATTGATTAGCTTTAAATTTATTAGATTAAAAAAATACTAACTATTAATATATTATTATAAAGTGTTATTGTAGTGTTATAATTGTTTCAATATTGTTTGAAGTTACTAGAAAAAGTTTAAAAAACAAAGTTAAGTTTAAGTTAACATATAAAGTTAACATACTTTAGTTACATAATTTATATATTACAATATTCTCTAAATCAGTGAAAATAAACTATACAAGGTTTTATTTCTGAGTTGATATAAAACTTTCACTGCTTAAATAAATATGGTTTTTACAAATACTTTATTTTAAACTATCTAAAATATATTTTTTTAGACTACCACCCTTACGAAAAGCAACAATACGGCCCAGCCAACGGACTCAGAATTCCAGGTAACTTGTTTTGATAATTAAAACTATATATATGCACTGTAACATGTGTATAAACGAAAACGTAAAAGGTTCTGATAACACAGAAAACCTTTAAAAATTGTTTTATTTTGTTTTATAGTACCTACTCACAATTTAGTGAACAGGAAACAGCTGTTTTGAATAAAAATATCTAAACTTTTTCAAGACTGAACATTTTTGTATATAAATTTTAATTACTCCTTGATTAGTTTTTGTTGATTTTACGAGGTTTCGGTGATGACTAAAACTTAAAATGGCTTATAAGTTTTTTAGTTTCGAATTACTAACTTTAAAGTACTAACAATATTTTTAAAATAATTATTTTTTAAACAGGACAATACTACAACAAGGAACAATATGGCCCAGCCAACGGTCTTAGAGTTCCAGGTTTGATTGAACAAAATTATAAACAGATGGTATATGTAAACTAAACTAAAAAAAAATATTGTGATATATTTGCATTCCAAGTTTTAACGTTACACATGATTTTTAAGTGTAAATAAACAAAGATAAAATCATTAAAAAATCGAACCTTAATCTGTTTAATGTAGTTTTTATAAAAAACTTAGTGTGAATTTAGCTTAATTTTTCAAAATATACTTAGTGTAAATATTTTTCAAATAGTTTATAAATAAAAACACTGAAAATATTATCAACAAAATTATTTTTAGGACAATACTACAACAAGGGTTACTACAACAAACAACAATATGGTCCAGCTAACGGTCTTAGAATCCCAGGTAAGAAAATTGATTAATTAAAAGTAAAAATGAAATAATTTAAATGTAAAAGTTTTAATTTACACATAACTTTTAAACCTTATAAACTAACTAGATACTTAAACATACTATCTTAATTTTATATTTTCATATTATTAATAAAACTAATTAATTTTTAAAAGGATCTTTATTACAAACAAATGTTATAAAATGGATAAAAAAAAATATAAAATTATTATTTTAATTGTTTTTTTACTTTTTGTTTTTAGGACAATACTACAACAAAGGTTACTACAACAAGCAACAATATGGCCCAGCTAACGGTCTTAGAGTTTCAGGTTATTATTATACATTAACCCTATTCTCGTTTTGAAAAGTTTTTTTTAATATTTTGTTTGTGTTATTTTAAGCTTTCAAAAACTTAGACTTTCCTTTCAGGGTCTTGTATTACTCATTTCAAAGTTTTAAGCAATATATAGTTAATAATTAATGCATAACTTAAAATTTTACTGGTAAACTGCAAAAATATCGGTACAGTACTTTAATTGAAACAGACGGCCATTTAATAAAAATTTATTTAAAAATAAATTAAACTTCTTAATAATCATTTAACTACTTTAGTTTTTTGTGAAACATATAAAATACAATGGTAAAGGGTTACATCAGATAGAGTGACATAATATAAATGCTTAAAAAAATGTTCAAAAGTCAAACAAGAATAGGTCAATATTACGGTGAAAACGTTTATTTAATGTTTGCAGTTGATAAAACAATATATAAAACAATGTTTAAAATTAAATACAACTATTTCTAATAGGACAATACTACGGTGGAAAAAGTTACTACGGTAAAGGGTACAGCAGATACAACAGGTAAAAAGTCTATTAGGATAATGTATTAAATAAACACAAGACAGATCTTGTGTATTAAGTTTATTAACAAATAACTTACAAATATAAAATTAAAACCAGTTTATTATGTCAAGTAGTTGCACAACAGATTACAGTAAGTGTGTTTCATGCGTTTATTATCGATTAAATTATAATAATTAAATTAGAACAGTTATCAAACACTTACACTTTAAAAACAGATGTCTCCCAACCAGAAGATACAGAAGAAGGAGAACTTGCTACCCAAGAAGAAGATACGCTAAAGGATGCAGAGTCATCTACTGTTAAGAAGAAATTATTTCTTTTTCCTGTTCTTCTTTATGTAAATAAACATGTATGAAACAGATTGTTGTTATTTATTTTCATAAATAATTAAGGCTAGGCTTATATGTAGCAAGTAAATAAAGAGGATACGCTAAGGGATGCAGGACTTTTAAGAAGGAGGTACACTTAGTTTCAAAGGCATTTTGAAAAAAATATTTTATTAACAACCTAGCAGTACAACTTAACACATTGGGCTCTTTATGTTAAAAGGATATGCATCTTGTATGGAAGAAAAAATTTACCTCCAAAAAATCAATACAATGTGACGAATCAGTTTAGTGTGACGAAATTGTGTTGAGATAAAAAGAAACACAAACATCATATCAATAAAAACAAAATGACTTCAAAAAAAATACAAACTATACTTCTATATACTTTTACAGTTTGAATAGTAAGTATAGTAAACAGTAAAAGTTTTAATATAATAACTATGCATTATTCTTCTTTTACCGAATGCAACCTTTTTTAATTTCTAAACTATACTAAAACTTAATTTTAAGTAAATTGACAATACTTTCATATAGCTAGTGTACAGTCTAGTTATCCATCACTCTGCTGTATAAAAATTAGTGAGCTTCGTCACTAAGTTGTAATTAAAGTTGTTTTGTTTTTATAAATTTAGAATTTGCTTACAAGTTGTACGCCTTAGTTAACTACGCCATAAAATTGAATATTTCTAGATAATAACCAGATAAATTGTATTTTATCAAAAAAAACTATTAGATTCTTTTTTGTACACCTAACAAAACTTTTAGTAGGGTCTAAACAAACAGGCAACTAACTGAACAATTTTTTTTAATGCACATTCAATTACCTGCTTTTTAAACATCCAAGAAAACAAATCTAATATTTTTATGAGACTTAGCTGGAAAAGTATAACCTAGATTTTAATAATATAACACTATACACATGGTTTGTTGTTCAAATTTTAGATCTAAGTAAAAAAATACTGAATAGTTTTATGAACTTCCAATTTTTTATGTATTTTAACTTCATTTAAGCAATTAAGTCTTTAACTTTAAAAAATATTAAAGACAGGTTTTTGTTTCAATTTAGAATTTCAACTCAGCTTATCTAATCACAAAGTATTTACTAAAACTTACTTTCTATTAAAGAAATTTTCAAAACCTAAAAATAAATTGCTTATGAGTATATTTTGTTTTTTTCTAGAGAAAGGTGTGAAAATAGTTTTACATTAAACGTGTAATGATTTTAAGTTGAAAAAAAATATGTGAATATGACTTGAAGAATGTGATTGTGTTCTTTATTAAGACTTACATTTTTAAGTAAAATTATTGTAAAACAATATGCAGTCCTAAGTATAAAATCAGTAAAACAATTTTTTTTTTGTGTTTTAGTTAGAAAAAAAAAACAATATTTTAAATCATATCAAAAAAAAAATATAGTTTGTCAATGAAGTTTTCAAAAAAGCAAGTATAATGGTTTGTACATTCATAAAAGAATGTTTAATGATTCTAATATGTATTTTACGATTGAATTTAAGAGTTTTTATTGAGCCATAAGTAGCCAATAATTTAAAGTTTTAAGAAAAAGCTTTAAAATAGATCTTGTTTTAAAACTATATATGTTTTTAAAATCAGTAAGCTGTAACTTTTTAAATACGTATAAAAATGTTTATTTTATCTAGTACTGACGATACTAAAAAAATTCATAATTTTAAGCATTATTTTATTTTATAATACTAAATAACTTTTTAAATATTTTCCTAATCCATTTCTTCTAGTTTTAAAGCTGATTATAACTCAGCTAATGAATCCAACATTAACTTTGTGTAGCATACTAAACATAACATCAAGAAACCTCATTTCAATAAATAATTTTTGTGCAGTTTTCAAATCAATTAGTTATCTTAATTTTGCAGCTGATTAAAATTCAACTATTAAAACAAACAAATCGTTTTTACAATGAAGTAAAATTGTGCTTTGTTCTTCAAAAGTTCAACTTTTGAAGTATGGTAATACAAACTCTTATTTTATATAGTTACATTGAAAGTATAAAACTTTATAAACATAAAGCTAGTAAAAAACAAATTGCATTTATACTCTGATAATTTTGACTTAATTACTAAAAACTAAAATAGTTATAAGTTTTTTATCATTCATTAAAGTTTTAGTTTTAACTATGCCTTAGTTTTCTCTTACTCAATGCAACTTTTTCGTAATTAAGTTTATTAAAAAAATAAAACAAGTAAAAAAAAACTAAAATTAAAAAAAAAAACTTTTTTGAAACTAGTAAAGTTGTTTGTACACTCATAAAAACATGTTTAATATTCTAACAATCACTTTAACATTGTAGTTTGCAGTTTTGTTCGAACCATAAATAGTCAGTATTTTATAATGTTTCAACAAAATTTAACAATGATACTTTATTAAATGACAACAAAAATGCTAAAAATAGTCTGCCCTAGGACTTAGTATCTTTCGGTTATGGAGTTATGGAGTTATTCACTTAGTTATAATTAAACTTGTTGTTGAGGACATGATGATGAAAATAGTAATACATTAAACGTATAATGGTTTTAAGTTAAAAAAAATTCTGTGAATATGACTTTAAGAATGTGTTTGTGTTCTTTATTAAAACTTACATTTTTAAGTAAATTATTATAAAAAAATATGCAGTCCTAAGTATAAAATCGGTGAAACAATATTTTTTGTGTTTAGTTTAATAAAAAAACAATATTTTAAACCATATCGATGTACACTTTATGTTATAGCTAAAGTTAAATCTAAATTAGTAAATTATAACTTACTAAAGGTGTGGTTAATTTATTTTTAACCAACCTCTGACGTCACCAGTTTAGAAACACAACATCAAGGATCCTTGATTTTTATTTATTTTTTAATATCTAGTTTAACCCGCCACCTGTCACAACAACTTTATTTTTAATGCTGATTGCAACTCAGCTTGTAAATCTAACATTACCTTTGTATAATATACTTTTTATAACAATGAGCATGTTTAGTTTTTTTTTATAAAATATTTGTGCAGTTGCAAAACTAACAAATGATTTTAATTTCACAGCAAATTATAACTAAGCTAATAAAAGTAAAATTTCGTTTGTAATGAACTAAAACTGTGGTTTTGTGCTTAGAAAGTTCTTAATTTTAGATATGATACTAAAAATAAACCGATATTTTATAAATTTGTATTTCAAGTATATAGTGTTGTAAACATTAAACAACTTAGATAGTTTTAGAAATTTTCTCTATACTTTTATAATATTGAATTAAATACTAAAAACTAAACTAGTCATAAGTTTTTTATCATTTAAAAAATGATTTTTTCCAAATTATTTTTGCAACTATATTTATTTAAATTTAAATTTATACAAAACACGTTATCTTGAATTGTAGTTAAGATAAAAATGAGCTAAGTGTTTTCTGAACATTAATACTTATTATTTAGTTTTAAATTATGTTAAACAATTATCTTTGAAGAACAATAAAAGAATTGTGGTTTTACATTTGACAATAAGAAATTAACATTATACTTAAAGTAAATTTTAACTGGTATAGATTAAGTTTAAAAGAAATAAATACTAAATAAATTTTTAAAGTCTATAAATAAGCGATAACAAAAACATAAAAAAATTAAATATGTTCTTTTGCCACTCTAACTAGTCTTGAATGTGTTTTCAAAATGGTTAAGGAAATACTATTCTTTTTATTTCAAAAAAAAATTACTTCTTAACATTTTTGATAAACAAAAAACTGTTCAGTTTCTAAGTTAGTTGGATATAACTAAAACTAAAGTCTATGTGAAACTTTTTTTCTAAAAATTTCACATTTTAAAACCTATATAAACAGATTTTGTGTGACGTAATTAAGGAAAGACAACACTTGAAATCAAATAGTAGATTGATAAAGTTAAAATTACATTGAACTAAATAGAGATATTTAATTTTTAGTGCATAAATAAATACTGTTACAGCATTGTCAATTTTCGATCTACATGCTGACCGAAAAAATAAGTTAAAAAATTATAAAATAAGTCCGATTAAGTGAAAATATCTTGGTGTTAATAAGATATTTGCAAAATAATTCAGTAAGTATGTAAAAAATAAGGATATGCCACTATTTTCTTACTCTATTTATATTCTTATAATAAGGTGATGTATTAACATTTAAAATTGAAATGTTCAACAGTAATTTAGTTTCACCCAGTTGAATTTAAAATTTAATAAATGGCTTCAAAAGAAGTTGGAAAAACTTTTGGGGTGTGGTATCTGAAATATGCACAAGTGTTCTCTTACTGAACGCAACTTTTTTCCGGTTAAACATTGTAATTAAGCTTACAATTAAAAAACTTAACAGCCTAGTTCTATCAAAATGAGCAATGACTTTTCTTTTACACGGAAATGACTGTAAAATAACTGGCGCATATTTCGCAGTATTTTATCAGAAATTGACTTGTGTTTATAAACTAACAACTAGCTTGCAGTTGTGGTTTTTAATTGGCTGTGTTAAAAGAAATAGTTAAGCATTTTTAAGACTGAGCAGTTTAAAGTAAGTGAAATTCATATATTTTAAAATTGAGGTAATAAAGTATTGTAAGAAGTGTCGTAGTAAATATAATTTTTGTCAAATTTTTAGCTTATACCTAAAACAATTATTTCATATACTGGTATTTTTTCACTAGAATATATTTAAAAGCAAAGTAGTGTTAAAAATTTCGAGCTATAGTATCTATTTTATTTAAACTATGCGGTTCTCGTTGCTTAAATGTAATTAGCTTTATGTATTGTGGTAATATCATTTGAAATTGTATAAACATACGTGTTTTTGTTAGTTAGTTTTTATGTTTATATGTAAAAAAACAATTGTGACCCAAGTCTATTGACTTTATGTACAGATCAGTTTAGCTCTTGTAAAGAAATATAAAGCTTTTATACATCTAAATTAGTTCTCATTTTATACTTTTAAATTTTGTTTTTTTATGAAGTTTAAACGAAAACCTTTCTTTGTTTTCGAGTATTACATGTATTTTACTGTTTAATAAAATATGATTAACTGTTTTTATTTTTTAACGCTTTTAAACTTTTACAACAAATATATCATAAACAACATAAACTTTAATATACATACTATTATAAGTTAGCTATACTTCAGTAAAATGAAGTGGTTTTTGGAATTACGAGTATTCTACCAATAGTTTACCGATTTTTTTTGCTTGTTAAACTTACAAAAACCTTAAGCTTTTAAGACCTAAACTTAATTCAACAAGCTAAATAGCAAAACAAAACATAAATGATAACAAAAAATGAGTTGAATTAATACATTTTGATAAAATTTTACATAACCGAACCATCATTAAAGTTAATATAAAGTTTCTAATTTTTGTCATTTAAAAATTTTTTAAGGCTTAATTGTTGCAAAAAAAAAAGTCAAAAATATTTTATAATACTTGAAATTTTATTCTTTTGTTATTTATAATAAAAAATACGTACTGAGAACGATTAATTAACAATTTATAAACGGTTTTAAATGAAAAGTAATCCACACAATATTTCAATACTGTTGACATTATAATTATTTTGTAATGAGCTGAATACTTTTTTAATTGTAAAATTAAAGTTTGCTATCAGTTGATTTTTAACCTTTTTGATAACATTGTAAATATTAGTTGTTACGTAAAAAAATATTTTTGTTTACATATTGCTACCAACCAAGCAAACTAGTGACGTAAGAATATAAAACCTTCAAATATTTTATAGTTTTTAATGAATATAACAATTCGTAATTTTGTTTTAAAAGGGTTAGAGCTGTTTACATTATTTTAAAGCACAAAAGTGCATGTCTATAACTATCAATAACTATACTTTAAAACAATAAAACTATGTCCTTTCCATGGATTGAATGAAAATAATTTTATGTATTTCCTTAACTTATTATTATGACAAACTCACTAAAAACAAAACTATTATAACCTTAGTTTCTGTTTAAAGAACGGATTTATCTTAGTATAAAAAATTTATACTAGTTATTGTTTGGTAACCTGATGTATCATATTTACAAGTTCAATAAAAAACATTACCTACTAAAAACGTTATATATAGTTTAAACTGTATTTTATAAGTATTTAAGTTAATGTTCGTTTTAGCTTGAGTTTGGTAAAAGCTGGCAAACTAGTCTAACTTAGTTATTAAGTACCGAACGTTATGTTAAGACTAAAGTATTAAAATATCAGACTACTCACCTTTTTGCCGACTTTAAGTTTAAATTATTATTTGTTATATTCTTATTGTTTAATCAGATAATTTGTTTTGTAATAAATTATATACAGCCTTTTTACAAGAAAATGTTAAAATAAGCTTAAAGGTTCTAATAAATTACGGCTTTTAATCCATGTGACTAAAAAATAAAAATGCTTTCATATTAAAAAAACTGTAATATTTTGAATATTAGATGATCAAGCTTAAAATAAGTTTGTACATTTAATTAAACGGATTTTAAATATACGGTGAAACAACTGATTTATAGTCAAGGAAAACTACAAATTAATTTAGTTATGATTACATAATTATTGTGCTTAAATTAAAGTCAAAGTTTAAACAAATAATTAAAAAAGTTGAGATTAAAATAACTAGAGATTAAGCAAAAAAAAAAAAGAGTACAAGCTTTCAGATAAATAGCTTAATAGTAGTTTGTCTAGTACGAACAAACAGGTAGCATATGCTTAATTTTTATACTTCATATATACATTTACATATACATATATATAAATATACATTTAGCTGTCAAACTAAAACTAATAAATATTTAGTTTAAAACAACTGTTTAAATTTTTAGTTATTAGTTATACATACTTTTCATTTCATTGTTTTTTTTTTACTTATTGGTATCTAGCGAATTTAGTTTGACAAAACTTTATCAATCGCGACTCGACTAATAAAAACATAAATTATAAGAAACAACATACAGCTTACAAAACTAAAAAATACAAATTCAAAAGCACTTTACTGATGTTTCAGTTATTAAAGGTGTTTTAAACTTTCATGTAGTTTGAGTATTTTTAATAAGGAATGAAGTTGTTAGTTCTTTAAGTTTATAAGTTTAGTTAAAAAAAAAGACCATTAATTTTGAAAAATTTATTCAAGTATCAGACGAAAACGATAAAAAACAGAAAACAGGATAAAATTTAATAAAAAAATAAATGCAATGTAATTTACACTTAAATTAAAATCGCTGTAAAGAAGATAAGAAGCAAAACATTTAAACAGCATCATTAACTTGAGGCTTAATGAGATGATCTTTGTTCAAATGATGCACTATAGCGGCTCCCACGCAGTCTCCGAAAACATTTACAACAGTTCTAATTCTGTCACTGTAAATTGAAAATAAAATATTATTATAAATAAATAATATACACAATTCCCAAAAGCATTTATAACAGGTCGAATTCATTCTGTCACTGTAGATTGAATATAAATTGTTATCAAAAATAGTTAATATAAAAAATTTCAAAAACATTTACAATAAGTCAAATTAGGTCACTGTAAATAGAAAATAAAGTATTATTGTTAATGATTAATATACGAACTTCCCAAAAACATTTACAATCGTTCTTATTCTACCACTGTAAATATGTTATAGAAACAAAATAAAATTTATTTTACAGATTATCAATACATTTATTAACAATCGTACTGCTTAATACAAAGTTAAGTTTTAATAACTAGTAATACTTGTTGTTTGACAATTTTACATCGAATATTTGGATAATTTGTAATTTTCAAAACTGTTTACAACATTGATTACTTACACTAGATGAAAAAAATGTTTAAAAGTTTCAAAAAATCTACAAGTTTAACTTACAGAATCCAGTCAATGGTCCAGAGTAAAGCGACTTTATCTACTGGTATTCCAATCGATGTTAGTACCTATTCAATGTAAAAAATATAAGTTTTAAGAATAATCGGTTAATATATTTATTGTTTAAAAAAAAATATATAGTTTGTGCTATTTAGTACTATATGATTAGTTTATATTTATTTAAACTGAAGTTATTATATATGTGTTTATAATAAATTAAATTCAAGTTAATACCCAATAATCATATATAATAAATTTAGATTGAAAATATTTAAATAGAAGTCAACATTTCTATAACATCATAATTAATATATATTCATTAATGTTAAAATTGAGTTAAATACCTGCACATTTTATATGTAACTAATTAATTTATTAATATTAAAACCAAATAAATACCATGATAAGGGTGACCAATCCAGCACTCGGAATTGCAGCAGCTCCAATAGATGCCATCGTTGATGTTATACTGAAAATTAAAAAAAAATTTAAATATGTAAAATTCATTTAAATTGCTTCGATTGTTTTCACGAGCGTTTGGACGAAAATTTAAAACTGGCTATTAGTGCTAAAAGTGTTGAAGCAACTTTTCGATTACTAATTATTTTTTATTTTTGTTATCTTTTTCTAACCTAACAACGAGAATTTGTATGAAAGTAAGTTTGATGCCAGCCATCTGAGCGATAGTGGTTACAATAACTTTTTAATCATACATAATTTTTAGTTTCAACTTTTTATTACTTACCTAACAACAAGAATTTGAATGAAAGTAAGTTTGATGCCGGCCATTTGTGCGATTGTGATTACAGTAATTTTCAATCACTTAACAATTATTAGTTTTAACTTTTTTTTTCTAACCTAACAACAAGAATTTGTATGAAAGTCAGTTTGATGCCAGCCATTTGAGCGATGGTGATCGAAGCAACTCCTTCCAACAAAGCTGTTCCGTTCATGTTCATGGTGGCACCTAGTGGTAAGACCAACTTGATTATTTCCTCGTTCAAACCGAACTTCGCAAGGCAGTCCATCGACATTGGTAGGGTTCCGGCACTGATAATATTGTAAATTAAAAAACAATAATAAATTCATTTTATTTTTAACATAGAGTTTTTGATAAACTACCTTTTCTTAGAAAATTTATAGGTAGTGTGGTTCAGCACTAAAAAAAGTTATATGGCTATCAAAAAGTAAAATATCTATACTACTAGTGATAAAAAAAAGTATCAGCAAAAGTCTATAGAGCCTAAGCCTGACCAAACCTTTATTTTAACTACCTATGAATACTTATGATTAAAATTTTGACTACTTATGAATAAACTTTATTTGGTAAATAAGTTTTTTTTTTTCACTCAAACAAAAGCTATATTTGTATTCAAAAGAATAAAACCGCAAGGTACATAAAAAACAGTATATTAGTAAAACTATGTTTCTAAAGCATTAAAAATTATCAAATTAAAAAAAAAAACTGAAATTAAACCTCGAAGATGTACCGAAGGCAAGCAGGAGGGCCTTGATGACCGCCTTGAACAGATTGAGAGGATTCTTGCGGGTGATGGCGAAGTAGATGAGAGGAAGGATTATTAGGGAGTGAATTGCGAGTCCGCTGATTACTGTTAACTGTTTTTAGTTTTTTAATATAAATTTTTTATTCAGGATTATGCTAAATATTACTTTCTTCTTTTGCAAGTAAAAGCAAATAAGTTAGAGGGGAATTACTGATGAATTAATTTCAAGTTCGCTGATAATTGTTAGCTGTTTTTAGTTTTTTTTTATTAATAGTTTTTATTTAGTATTTTGTTAGTTATTGTATTTATGTTTTGCGAGGAAAAACAAATAAATGAGAAGAAAAATGACTTGATAATTAATTGCAAGACCACTATTAAGTTTTAACTGTTTTTAAATTCGTTTATTTATACGTTAGATATTTAGTTAGCAAATTTAATATTTTTAATAATAGATTACAGTGAGCTTCTTGTAGTTTTTATTAAGGTGTTGAATTTTTTTAATCAATTTTTTTTTTTTTAAATAGATAAAAAAGTAATCAAGTTAGTAGTAAGTAAGTGAAAAGTTTATAAACATTTTGATATTTTAGGCTAGTAAAACTTTTTAAAATGTTATACTTAACTATCTTTTGTTCTAACATAAAACAAATATTTTGATTAAAACAACATTTTGTTCGAATATATTTTCTATATATTAGTTTTCTACTGAACTATGATAATAAATAATAAGGTAAATTGGTCATAGCAAAATTAAAATATAAAGTATTTGTAAATTTTAACACTTAGGATACAGTAAACAATAGAGTATTATAAAAAATTAACTGAAGTGAACGTATAAAATTGTAAACTTTTTATTCTATTATACATACAATATTAAACTAGTAGAAATATTTATAAAGAATTAAACTTACAATATAGTAAACAAGTGTAATCAGCATTTCGTCCAGTTTACTGTCTTCGAGCAAATTTCCGGCAATCAAACTGCAAACACCAATAGGAGAAAACCTAAAAGGTTTCAAATTTGTTGCTTTATTACCTTTCTTTCTACTTTGTGTATGTTTTGTTTAATATTTATTTCTAAGTAAACTACCTATTGTGAGTAAGTTTTATTTTTACTTAATAGTCTGTTGCAGTACAAAGAAATAATTTTATTTACAATTCATTTTAACTGACCATAAAAGTTTCAATATTATTTTCATGAAAATTTTGTTGGCTTCTTCGAAAAAGTTTCGCACTGTTGTGGCATTTTCTCCCATGCTGCTAATCATAACACCGAAAAACATGGCGAAACTAATGAGACCTAAAAATGTTTGAATGTTCATGTTAGTTTAGTTTATTTTTATAAAGATATACAGAATATGCAGTTAGAAGCAATTATAGATCTGTACTTCATAGAAACACAGATATAATTCTATTATTCAGAAAAATATCCATTAAACCAAGTTTTGTAGAAAACGGTCATTAGTGCATCATATAAATTATTTTATTAAAATAAAGTGTATTCAAAACAATTTAGTTTTGTTAAAATAAATACTAATCAAAAACTTGCCTAGTTGAAATGTAAGTTCTAATAACAAATTCTAAAAATACTCTCAAATCAAACAACTTACCTAAGGTGTTCGGTCCATCAGTTTTTACAATTCTCCGATGTGGCTCAATTATGGTATTATTAAGAGCATCGGTCACATTCACGTAAGTTAGTTCCGTTTTAGACTAAAAAATAAACAGTAAATTATTTCAGAGTAACTTTTCAAGTTTAAAATGTACAATGTTTAATATTTGTTTTTAGCAATAAACTTATTTTCGGATAATTAAACATGTTAATAACAAGCAACATAGCTAAGGGCTTTAAAAAACATTTATTTTACATGACTATGAAAAATATTTTATCTAGAAAAAAACTCATTTATATATTTTTTTACTAACAAGTATAGCTAGTATAAGTAAAATAAAAAAAAACTCACTCCTCGAAACGTTGTTGCCAAAAGATTTCCTGGAACTAAGTTTCTGTAAAACATTTTTTAACATTTTTTAAAAACTTATCTGATTAATTTACTTTAAAGAACTTTACTAGAAGTTTATAAAGATATTAAAATTTTATCTGAACAATTCACTATGTCTTTATAACCGACAGTTACCTTGATAATAAGAAAGAAAGCAAATTTTAAAGATCATTTCAAAGAGATACACATGACTTTTCCACAGTTTATTTGATTATGACAACTTTTTAGCTCTACATTAGTCATTTACTACAGTAAAAATGCGCTAAATTTTAAAAACTAGTCCTAAAAGCTAAACGTACAAGCAAATTCACTAACAAGTTATATAAAATTACACTTCGTTATTTGTATATTACCGCAAAGTATGGTAGAACGTCGTCAAAATTAAATCAAAAGTCATTTTAAATGGTTTAGAAGAGTTCAAACCAAACATGTAAAAAGCATTGCTTTGTTTACTCGAGCGTGAAATTACTAACTTAAAACAAACCAAAGTTTATACGCTGAATTACAATAGTAAATTTTAGCATTTTAACAAGTCTGGTTCAAACATCCCTTCCTGTGTTTTATCAACTAGAACTGAAAGTTACCTGATCAGATCGAGGAAGGTGTCGATGGTGGAAACTTCTCTGTTGGTCGGCAGCTCTCCATTCTCCCCCTCGAAGTTGGTGATGACGCCGGGCTTGATGGCGAGCACCAGGCAGATTCCGAGGATGACAGCCAGGAAGGTGGTGGACATGAAGAAGGTGAGAGCGTGCAACCCGATGCGCTTCAGGTTGGATACGTCTATGCTCGCAAGACCTGAAAGTTGGTTTTGATATTAACAATATTTATTTACAAACAGACAAGTTTAATAAAATTACAGTAACATAATTTAACTTTTTAAAACTTATTTAAATTTTAAAAAAACAAAATAATATCCTTGCCAGACCTAAAGTTGTTTATCAAAACTTTGCAAAACTATTATTAAGCAAAATTACATTCATAAGTGATTATTTATTTACTTTGAACTTTATCATCTTTTAAAACTGTTTTCAGTTTAACTACAATTTTTACTAACCACAAACGATGCTGGTGAATATGATTGGAACGATCATAGCTTTCAACATCCTCATGAAGATCTCCCCGGGAAATTTAATGAGTAGCACTGCGGTAGGTGATGCTCCACTGCATTGGGTGCCAATCACAATTCCAATAATCGCAACTAAAAAAGAAATTATTTTAGTAATTTAAAACTTTAAAACTTAATGAAAAAGAGAGAGAGAGAGATAAGAAGTTAAAACAAAAAATGGGTAAAACTAAAACAAAAAGAACTACAACATTGTTTTCATTTAAAAACGCTTATACTATTGTAATGCAAATTAAGTTAAATAATCACAATGACTCGCCAAATAGTATAGTAGTGGCATTATTTTTTTATTTCTTAAATTATATTAGTAATAATAAGTACTTAGTTTGTTACAATTGTGAGATTGAAACTAATAATAAAATTAATTTTATATTTAAACCAAAAGCTCATTCTAGTTTTTGTACTTTGCAATCTCCATACTTTTACTTTTTTTTAGAAATAATTGTATGCATAATAATAAAAACAAACTAACAAATAACAATAAGAGTGACGAGCAAATTCTCTCCCTTGGTCAGAATTGTCCATATTCTTCTGTGCAGTGGCTCATTTACTACCTCTTCTTCAGACTCCATCTTCGGAGTTACATTAGAAGGTTTCTCTGCAGTGTTTAATTCTTTGAGCTCAATAGCTTCGACGACCCCTTTTTCTAAGTCAGTGTTCATTTTTTAAAATAAATAGTTATAATTTATAGAGTATTCAATAGCTGAAATGTTATAAAGGTACAGGTTATAAAAAATTAACTAAAAACGATTAATTTATTTTGGTTATAACTACTATTAAGATAAAAAATTATTGGCTATAACTTAGTATGTAAATTGACATTTATTAAAGTATGACTTTTAAATATTGAAGTATGATAGTATTGATAGTATTGAAGACAAAACTAGTTTAGCTACTAATAAAAATTGACAGTTATATATATATATATGAAGTTAATAACATGAAGTTATAAGTAACTTTAAACTAATTAATGTTTGTCATCAAAAAAAGCAGTAAAACTATTAGTTAAACTTTTGATAAAAATCTATACTTTTTAACTTTTGAAAAATTTTGCATAGAATATCTAAATATTAACACTAATAGAAGAAAAAAGTAAATAGTTTTATAAAATCTTTGCTTATTTATACTAGTTTAAACAAAAAGTTTGTTCTTCTTTATTTAAAATTTTACAAAAAACATTTACAGTAAATATGTTACAATAGAAAAAAGGTTTCTAAGAAAACTAACATTTCTAGAAAACTTATATAGCCTATAAAACTTATATCTTCTTTTTAAGTGCTCATATACTATCTCTCACAAAAAAAACAAACAAAACAAAAATAAGTAGTGAAAAAAAGTCCTACAAAACAAAAAGATAAAAGCGTACGAAACTTTTAATATAAAAACCTACAAACAATAAGATAATATTAACAAATAAAAAGCATGGTTTAATACAAAACGGATAACAAATGAATTAGTATAGTTTTACAGTAGAACTAAGATTAAGTACATTTAACAATGTTGTTTCAAAGCACTATCTTGTTTTGAAATGCGGTTTTGAACAGTTTTGCACGAATCGTCACTTTTGCACGAAGCTTTAATTTTGCACTCATTTCGCTTATATAAATTACATTAATTACATAACTAATATTTTATATAACTAAAAAATAACTTACTGAAATTTAAATAAGTGTTAATAAGAAACGAAATGATAATAAAAACTAAATAATGTTAAGTTATAATCAAACTAAAGTTGGTATGTAATTAAAATAAACCTTGTAAAATTATACTGTGCAAAATTGGTTACGTGCAAAAGTGACTGTAATGCATTTTTAAAATCTACTCGACAGTTACTAAATTAAAGATAATTACTAACACCAATTTTTTTCAATTAAAGCTAGTTTCATTTGTATAACTAGCAGACTAGTTTTAATTCATATAATAAACAATTTGACTGTTTTTATTATTTTAAAGCTACTCAGAGAAAGTTTTGATAAATTTAGTTTTACTTATTTAAGTAGGTACTATTGTACACTAATATATTTCTATATTATATACTGCTTAGTAATCACTTTATCAATTACTAAGCAGTTTTAGTGCTTATTTATTTTTTACACTAAATAAGAAAAATTAAAGCTAAATCACCGTTTAGTAAATGCTTCAAAAATATTTGAAATATTTTTCTAAGTAAGTAAAAATTTTTTTTTTTAATTTTGTTTTTTCATTACTATCCTTACAAATATATATACACGCATGTATTAACTGAAAGTGCTTAAAATATTTAAATAAAACATAAATCTAATACAATACAAACCACTATTGTTAATTTATTTATTATTACAAAGCTTGTATAATAGTTTAATGACTTAAATAGATTAATTTGCTAATTTTATTTGATAACTATAATACTTAATTAAGTTGTACTTATTTAGTATGTAACGTTAATAATCTGTTGCATAATTTATAATCTTTTTTTAGATTTAACTAATTTTGATAAGTACTTTTCAATAGTAAAATAAAACTTTAAAAATGCCTTGTTAATGACATAGACTGAGGATATACAAAACAGTTGTTGCTTTATTCTTTTTTTTAATTTGTTTAAATCCCTTTAGTGCATGTGATTTTTTTAAGATTAACCTTAATTACAACTTACTATAGTTTAATAATTCAAATAAAACTTTTTTAAGGTAATTTAACTTCTAAAAAAGTCGTACAAAACTAGTTTTAAGCACATATGTGAAACACAAAATATTTTTTATTAACACAACTTTAATGACAAGTCTTTTTCGAATCTGTAATGTCTTAACAGTTTCGCGTTTTATTATAAAATACATGCCATATTTGCTTTAGAGATTTGTAAGTAATTGTGACTTTTAAAAATATAACTTAGCTAACGTTTGTGAATACATTAATCTTTTTTTTATGTACTAACATAACTTCTTAAACAAATAAATAAACAACATGTTGTTTAAGTAAGGTGTTTTTGTCAAAAAAATACTAATTTTTTTTATATGTATGACGTTTGATTTCACTACATTATTTAAAAAGAGCATAACTTAGTAAGTACCTTTTACAAAACATGGTTCACACGTGAACTAGACATTTAGATACTTATACGTATATAAATAAAATATTAACTTTATATAGAGTTCTTTACATTAAAATTTTGAGATTTTGCAAGATTAAAAAACAACTTTATGTTTAAACTTTTAAAACCTTAAATTTTGATCTTAATCAACCAAATAAATACAACACATGAATGTGTATCAATATCTATAGTACAAATAAATATTTATTATTTATTAAATTTTTCCCCTATGTCCGCCTGTTAAAAATTTAAAAAAAGTCTTGTTAAAATATCTATAAAACATGGTACTTAATTGGCATAGTATTTTCACGGGACGAAATTCATAAAAAGTTTTGTTTGATTAAAAAACTTTAACAATAAAGTGCACTATTTTTAGTATCGATAAACTGATCTCTTTTGTTTTATCAAAATATTTATTGAAAATAATATCTTTATAGCTTAGATAACTAAAAATAAAAGTATAAAAAAAAGAACAATATTTAGAATTTAATTATAAAACACAATAAAGGTAGTTTTACAATTCTTTTCAAACTCATAAAGCACAATAGTACTGTCTTGTTTTAATTATTTTATAAACTTACCTTAAATTAGCTACTATCTTTTCAAAGAATTTTAGATTATTATACAGCACCTATGAGTGTAATATTAAAAAAAAACAAACTGATACTATTTAGCAATTAATAGTTACTTGTTTTAGTTAATTTAATTCTGTTTCAGAATAACAAAGTAGTAATCAATTACATTTTTAATTTTTTTTAAGTGTTTTATATTATTATATGTGTAGCTACTGGAGTTACAGTTTTTGAATACAAAGTCGTTTACATCAGTAAAACTTAAAAAACTTAGCATTTACTGAATAAATTGAGTAACTTAAAATTTAATTACTCCCTTATAATATTCACATGAAATATCAAAAGTTTCGGTTGATTAAAACTTAAATCATGCAATTATAACAAAAAGCAATTATGAATCTCCCATTATTTTTTTTTACAATCTTGTACTATTAAAATGTCCAGGAACGTATGTTTAAAGCAAGTACTTTTTTATGTTTTTCTGTTTCACTATTTCTGACTGATAAAGTAGTCAGAAGTATTAGTTGTGACAAATTATGATAACTTGGTTTTGAGTAAAACCTTTAAACTTTTTGGACATCACAGGAAATTGATGCTTTGTGTGTATATAGTAGTTTGCTTTTACTTTAAGTGTTTGGGTGCGCATACTTTCTGGTAAGAATAAAAAAAAATTAACAATAACTTATTAACGTTAAAATGTTGCGTTTATAGTTTTTGACTCTTACTTCTTATGCAAGATTATTTGGTGGTTCAAAAAGAAAACTGACTGACAGAATGTTCAAAACCGAACACATTTTTGACTAGTTGTTAACAGTTAACTTATATGTAATAACTTACTGTAATAATAAACTATTGACATTACCATACTACAACTGTAAAATAGTTTTGTAATGCTCTTAAAACGTTTTCAAACATTCTTAGTGTGCTTCAACATCTAAATTAGATCTTAATTTGTTACAAATAAATTAAAAAATATTTTTTCTAAAAATATTTTTTTGACAACTAACATTTTAAAAACTTATAGCATTTAATTGGTTTTATTGCTATCTATGACATAGGTAGCAAATATCACAAATGTAAGCTAGTTTTGTATGAATAAATTCAATCTGATTTAAATTATGACGTATAAATAAATTCAAATAAATACAAAATTTAGAGATTAGCAAGTAAAACTAAAGTAAATGTAAGTCTATTAATAAATTCAAACATACATTTACTTTAGTTTTACTTGTTAAATATCTAAATTTTGTATTTATTTGAATTTATTAATACGTCATAATTTAAAGTTATTTTTTGAAGCTGTTCTATAACCTTTTTTTTTAAATTTCATTAAAATTTATCACTTGAGAATGAAACTCCTATAGCTTTGAAAAGCTTTGTGTAATAAAATATAAAAAACAAATGAATAATCTATTAATAATAAGTCGCAAATGGTATATAAATACGTTCAAAAACCTTTCTATAATAGTACCAAATGTTACTTTTTAACTTTATTTGGTAAGTTTAAATTGAAATTCGATGAACAAATTATAGTTTGATACCGTTTTATTAAACTTAAAAATCTGAATAAACAATTTTATATTCGATAAAAAAACTAAATTTTAACGCTAAATGTCTCATAAATTTAGGTTGTAGTTTTGAAAAAATGATTGATACGGTTTAGTTTAACTATAGAAAACAAATAGATTCCAAATAGTATTAAAATATTTTGTAAGTATAAATTAACACAAAATGTTTTATTGATAATCTTCTGCTATCGAGTTTAAGTTGCTTTAACTTAAGTACACTTGAATAAATTAATCTAAAGTTAGTTATTTTATTACAGTAAGAATGAAAAATATTATATTTTCAGGGTTTAACAAATACTAAAATAAACAAAAAATTGAGTAACTAGTTATTTTTAAAGCGGTCAGGCACATCAGACGTGGTAAGTGAGTATGAGTGTTTTGTTAGTGCGGCACTAAGCCGTAAAAATACTGCAAAAGCTACAAATTCTTAATATTAAATATCAATTTCTTTATATCCACAAAGTGTTAGTTATTTATTTTTTCTGCGTTTGTCACAACTTAACAAGTTGCTTTTATTTACAAGTTATGAAAAAAATCTGTTGATGAATAGTATCTCACTTAAGAAGTTAGTTAAATCATTGATTGAAGTGTAAATAAAAGTTAGTTAAAAATAAACTTAGCTCAGTATAAAATTTTATGTGTTTTTATAGATTACTTTAATTGATTTAATGATTACTACACTATTAAAAGGTAAAATTTGCTTTAATATTGGTTTTATCATATTTAAGTTTGTTTTAAAATCCATTTTAAATTAAAATTTTAGATCAAAACTTAAAACTTACATATATTAAAGGTTTTTAAACATTATGGAAAAAAATAAAAAATAGAGTATTAGTAAAAATATAATATTAAAAGTATTATTTTCTTAGTGTTGTATTTATCCAGATGAATTAAGATAAAGAAAATCAAAGTTTGATTTTTTATCTTAATTCAAGCATTTTAAATTAAAATATACAATAACTAAATTTAATCACTAACAACTTATCAAAAGTGTGTAAAAGTTCTGACATTTGGTTTTACGCTTGAGATGTTTAAGTTTGTAATTATTTTATTAGTTTCATTTATTTTTTCATTTATATTGAGAGGAACTTAGTATAAAATCAAATTAAAAAAAAGTATTTTAAACTTTAAGTTAACAACTCTAACAAGTGTAAAAACTTATAACAAGGATAATGCTTTTGAATTTTGCCTTAGTTTATTGATCAAAGTAGAAGCTAAGTGCTCTAAACTAAACAGTTTGTGTTTTATACCATTTACAAACAAATAAGTTTTATGTTTCTAAAACATAGTTAGTACCATAGTCTCATTACATCTTGGTAATTTGGAAACTTAGCAAATTATTAATATCCTGGACGAGACGTCAAAAGGATTCCGTCTCGATAACCGAAAGGTTCTTCGTGCACTACGTCTTAGCGTTTTTTTTGTCGTTGTTTAAATATTCCTAATAAGTTATAAAAACAAACTTAAAAGTTACATAATAAATGTATGATTAATATAACGTTGTTGCATAACATTATAACTATATTACTGATTTACCAAAGTAATTGCTGAACGGATTGTCAAAATAAATGGCTGTAATGAAATCATAAGATAAAAGTTGTACACAACTAATGTAAATACAACAAACTACAAAATTAAGTTTATAATAACACCCTCAAATTTAAAAGGAGTAAATATTATAAAGATATTTTACATTTCTTAAATTAATTAAAAAATTTATTGAAAAATTATATTTTTTCAAGAAAAAAAATTCTGTTAAATAACTGAAACTTTCTTTTGAGCTATTTTATTAATAAGTAATTGTAAGTTATTCAAAAAATAATCTACAATATTATCTTTAAAGTTAAAACAATAATCGTAACTAAAACCTCTATTTTTTTATGGGAAAAAAACATTTTAACTTAATAAACTTTGTGTTAAAAAGATTTTTTTGAAACTCGTACGAATTAATTGTATACCTACTTTTAATATTAAACAAAGCAAATTGATCACGTTCTAATAACAGCTGCCTTTCAAGCATAAAGTTTTTCAACGGTTTGCAAAAATTCATAGTTGAATTTAAATTGAAAACGTATTCATTTTTGTCTGTAGAATGAGGGTAAACATTCGCCTTGTTGCCATGCGAAACTTTTTACTATGAAATCGGAATCACTGGCAATTAGCCTTTTACTATGCTCGGCATTTCACGATCATAAAATTTTCATTATACTTCAGAACATCAAAATAATTGTACTTTATTAAATAAACAACCTAGACAGTAAAAATAGATTAAGTAAAAATTAAACTATTTTGAAAATAGATCTTTCAGTTTTTTACTTCTCAGCTGTTCAAAATTATCTGTGATGTTAATATATGTATGTTATGATTCATAAAATGTTAATAAAATTATCTATAAAAGTTTTTAAAGTGTAACAACTACTGATTATCATTGTTTCTTGTTGTAAAATTATAAATTTTACTTCGAGTCTTTAAGATGGCTTGGAATTTGTTTGTACCTAGTTTAAACCACTGTTTTTTATTTTTTACAAATAGATCAAGTTTTTGATACAAACACGAAGTTTTTAGGGTTAAATCAAGCTAAAGTGTTCATTTAACTAAAATACAATACTTTTCAAAACAAATTGACTTTAAAACTTTTAGTTGCATATAACTTATGTTACTTTTATACTTAACTTGCGTAAGTGTAAATAACTGGTTTTTAATTTTTTCAATTAAGTTTTTGTAATAGCCTAATGTTAATAATTTAATCTTTTTTAAAACAATAATAATTTTCTTATATAAAGCTTAGTTACTTGTCCGTATGTTTAGCAATGGTTTTAGAAAGATTGTTGAAATTAATCTTTAGATTAGCTTAAAGTAGAAGAAATAATTAGTACAAAACTTTATTGGATCTTAAAACAAAATATTAAACTTATTACTCTAACTCATTTAGTTTTGATGAAGTTTTTTTGCGGCGCAGTGCCGTTCAAAGAATCGTAAGAGATGAAAAAGTGAAGAGATGTAACATAACTCTGTTGACTTTAAGATATAAGCTATGATTGTTTGCGGCGGTTTGTGGTTAACAAACCATCGCAAATTGACGCAAGTTGATGCGATGATTAAAGTTTACTTAAAGTTCAAATTTATTAATTCAATTAGATTTTTTTTTAATAAAATTTAAACTTAAAAATAAAAAATATAAAAAAACTTACTCTAATAAAAGTAGTGGTTTTGAGAAGTAAAATGTGTTTTTATATAGTTTTAGTTTTTGATTAAAATCAATGCGTTAGTAGATTTATTGTTACAAAATTTTTAAATTATTGTTAAATTTTTTTAAATTTTGATAAAAATGTACAATATTTAAATATGCTTATGTGATTTTATTTAGTAATATATTTTAGTTATCTATTGCAAAATATTAAAAAGTAAATTACTTTTTATTTACTACATAAATTTAAAAAACTACTATTAAACTAATACCTTGTTTTATTTCTGGTTTGGTTTGTCAAGTGTAAAATTACATGATTGTATTGAATAAAGTATAAATGAAGTATTAAATTTTAAAACTATTTGCATAAAACGTAATATAAAGTTTGTTTCTTTGTTTAAGCTCAATAAAACCGTTCTATTGGCCTTTATAATTTAATAAAAACTATTTTTTTTTAAACAAGGCTTTAGCAACAAAAAAAAGTGAATTTGGTTCCTACGAATTTTAAGTGCCCCGCAAACTTATATTTGATTATAAAAGCTGTAATAAAACTTATGCTATTAATCTTTTAAAGCTTCATTTTATTAACAATAAATCAAAAACATTAATTTTTTGTTCAAATTATTATACCATGTAATAATAACTTAGTTTTAGTATTTTAAATTAAATCAAATACTTATCATAGAAAAAAGCTATATTCAATATAAGCTTGCATAAACAAATTACTTTATTTAAAACAGTGTGTTTTGAAGTTTTTTATTTTAAGTGCATTGTTTTAGTCGACTGATATTCTTTTCGTCTGTTTAAATTTAAATTTTCATAAGAACTTTAATTTTTATATTTAAATAAAATTAGAAACTTTGTTTTTTCAAATAAAACGCAAACTAATAAGTAAAATATATTAATTTTTTAGATTTCTCTAAATGTCATGTGTTAGCTTGCTTTTTAGAAACAGTATTTTTTTTCGTAGATTTAGCAAACTGTTTTATAAAGATTATTGATACTTAGCATTTTGATATTTATTATAGTAGTATTTAACCTTAAATTTAGTGAAAATCTTTAGGCGATAAATAGCACTTAAAGTTTATTAATTTATGTTTATAAAGATATTTTAAGCATTTGCAACAACTTTAAAAAACTGTTTTAGGCGGCGCAACGCCGTTCAAAGGATTAAAAACATACAGAAAACTTCAGTGTATACAAAAACTTTTATATATATTTCGTTAATGTTTGCGACCGTTTGTGGGTATGATTTTGACGCAAACTGATGCAATAATTTTCTTTTGTTTTATAAGTATAAATTATTAGTCCGCTGATTCGTAAACGACTTTTGTAAAAATTATTGATGTTAATCTTCAGATAAACTCAAATTTAGAGTAAATCTATAAAGTATATTAAACCAATAGAAATAGTCTTAGAAAAATAGTAGATCTTTATATTTTTACCAATAAATTTTAAAAAATATAAATTACCAGTTCGTATATTTTCTGATAAATTAAAAGTTAGAGTAATTCTATAAATAAATATCAATAAACGAAAAAAACGAAACTTATCTACTTATATAAGTTGTATAAATGTGCTGAGTTTTAATGAAACTACTAGGTGGCTTACTTCTTCCGTTCAAAAAAGCTGGGTTCTGAATATATTGTACAACTAAGTTCTATTTTTTACTTTTAATTACATCTATTGAATGTTTGCATCCGTTTTGAGGTGCATTTTTGACGCAAATTGATATTTATTAACAACATTCTTCTTAAAAACATTTAAGATTTTTAGCAGCTTGCTAATAATAAACTTTAAGAAGATCTTTTTAACTTTATTAGTTTTAAATAATTTTAAAACAATTTTAAATAGTTTTATAAATCTTATTAGTTGTTTAACTTTTTTTGTTGTACTATTTATATAAGTTTGTTATGTATAAAAACCATACTAATGACCTTAATTAGTTTCAACTACTTAAACTTATCTTAAACGTAGTAATGGCAATGGTAGCAAATAAAATGAGTTTAAAATTACAATATTGTTTTTTTTTATATAAAAGAAGTCTGTTTTAACGCATTTAGAAAGTATTAAATTAGTATTTTTTTATTCTGAATATGTTTGTCGTAAATTATTTAGTTATTTGAATTATAGTTCATAAAAATTATCGAAGTTCTTAAAACTGTTGAAATTCTAAGATTTTGCTGTAACCTACAATAAATTAACAATGAATGATCATTTTTATCTGTTTTAAAATGTGACCAGCGACCTATAAAGTTTTTTGTCGTTAACTATTTAACAGTTAATGAATTTGCTGAAATGTTGTTGCAAAGTTGTTCGCAGCTATCGTACAATCATATGTTTAGTTTTAATTTTAACTAATTTTAGCAATCTAAAACTCAATTTCATTACTAAGTTCTAAAACTTTCAATAAATTTTGTTTTTAGCTTTTAATCAAATTTATAAGTGCAAAACTCAAAACATTAACAGTTTACTAGAAAAAGCATGACAAAAAATATTAATTTTGAAACTTATAACACTTTACAAGTTGATTAAAAAAGTCTATAACAAAAGTTTAATTGCAAGCAATCATTTTTGACTAAACATTCTACTGAAATCAAGCTATGTAACTGAATATTAACCGTGTTACTCTAGTTTTCAGAAAATGCTTTAAAGACAGGAAAACTAGATTTTAATATCATTTTTTGTTATGTAAAAATTTAAGCAAGCCGTAAATGAGGAGTCAAAACAAATTCCTGTTATCTATCATTTTAAACAGTTGAATTTTTTTTATTCAATCGGAAAAGCTATATAATTTAGAAACAAACACCAACATATTCTGATAGAACACCAACTAAGCTATTTACTCAAAAAGCTTTTATCTTTTATTGACTGTATCAATATAGCAAACGGCTGTAGAAAATAAAAATAAAGTTTAAAAACATATCAAAAACTAATGAAAATACAAAAAAACAAACAAAGTAGACTTTACTAAATTCAGAAACAATTTCTTTATACTCTACTAAATAAACATTTCAATTAATACTTAAAACAGATTTAAATTATACTTTAAATGAGAAAATTTTAAATTTAAAGATCAAAAAGTAGTAAAAGTAGATATGTACACACAATAACATTTTTATATATACGAAAAATAAACAATATGCATCATCTTACTAAAATGTACTTTTACTATTATAACTAGATATTGTTTATTATATTATTTCAAAATTTATAACTGACGTTTGGTGACATCAGGTATTCATACTGAGTATAGCAAACTCTAGATTTATTTTCAAATATGAAAAAGTTTAAATATTTCTGATTATATAAAATTTATATTTTACAAATTTTTGTGCGGCACTTTGCCGTTAAAATATTAAGAAAAGTACAAACATATATGAGCTCAAGGTTATGAACTTAAATATCGTTTTTTTTTTAAATCCTGAAAATGTATGCAAGCGTTCGTAGTGGTTTAATGCGTTACTTTTGGAGTTTAAGTTTATTTATAGTTAATCTTTTACTTGAGGTTATTTACAAAATATAAAGGTTTTTAAGCAAAAATAAAAAACCAAATAGCAGTTTTAAGTTTTGTTAATGTTTAACTAAAAAACATTATTTAGTGCAGTTTTCTTCCAAAAATGGACGAAGTCAGACCGTTGTATTAAAAAAAAACAAATAGTTTATTAATTAAAAACAAAACCATCTTGTCTTAATTTTAATTACAAACATTTTTTCAATTGGTTGTTTTTAATAAAAAAGTTCATAAGAGTCTTTTTTTTTGATAAAATTTATGTTACATTAACGTGATTTCCTAATTTGTTGAGCTAACCTTTTGCAACAGTCTTAAAAATTTAGTTAATAATTAGTTTTTCACTTATAAAATTTTTAATATAAATTACAAGTCCGTATATTTTCCGACAAACTCAAAGTTAGAGTAAATCTACAAATAAATATCAATAATCCAATAAATTAACACAAAGCTTATGTATTTATATAAATTGTATATATGGTTTTATTCTAATAATAACTAATCAAACATTGTGTAAATAAAATTTTTGAAAGTTTAACAAACTAGTAGTACTTTAAATCTTTAACAAATAAAATTTCTTCTAACAACAGCTGCCTTTAATGCACAAATTTTTTACAATGTAAACCACATAAAGTTGCAAAAATTTATAGTTGAATTAAAATTAAAAAAGTTTTATTCTAAATAATGAGGGTAAATGTTCGGCCTGTTGCGTGTAAAACTTTTTTACTGTGCCCGTATTGTTGCCGTAATGTACTAAACATTATTTCGAAACGTTTTATAATATATTTTCAAGTTATTTTCTTGCGTTTGTGTTTTGTCGACTACATCATTTTCACAACTTACAAATTTTTTTAGTATTAATTAAACAATTTTTATTTGCATATAATTTATGTTACTTTTATACTGAACTTGCGTAAGTGTGAATAACTGGTTTTTAAATTTTTTCAATTAAGTTTTTTTAATAGCCTAACGTTAATAATTTAATCTTTTTTTAAAACTATAATAATTTTGTTATATAAAGCTTAGTTACTTGTCCGTATGTTTAGCAATAGTTTTAGAAAGATTGTTGAAACTAATCTTTAGATTAACTTGAAGTAGAAGAAATGATTAGTACAAAGCTTTATTGGATCTTAATACAAAATATTAAACTTTTTACTTTGACTCATTTAGTTTTGATGAAGTTTTTGCGCGGCGCAGTGCCGTTCAAAGAATCGTAGGGGATGAAAAAAAGTAGAGGTGTAATTTTACTCTGTTTACTTTAAAATATAAACTATTATTGTTTGCGATGGTTTGTGGTTAACAAAACATCGCAAATTGACGCAAGTTGACGCAGGTTGATGCGATGATCAAAGTTTACTTAAAGTTACAATTAATAAATTCAATTAGATTTTTTTGTTATTAAATCTAAACTAAAAAAACTTAAAAATAAAAAGAACTTATTCTGATAAAAATATCGATTTTAAATAGTTAAATGTGTTGTTATATAGTTTTATTTTTTGATTAAAATTAATGTGTTAGTAGATTTTTTTGTTTAATATTTGTAAATTATTGTTAAATTTCGATAAAAAATGTAATATTTGAATATAATTCTGTGACTTTATGTAATAAAATATGTTAACTATCTATTGCAAATTACTTAATAATTAATAATTTTTTTCTATTATTAAAAAAAACTACTATAAATTAATACCTTGTTTTATTTCTGGTTTAGTTTGTCAACCTTAAAAATTACATGATTGTATTAAATAAAGTATAAATGAAGTATTAGTTTATAAAAAAATTTGCATAAAACGTAATATAAAGTTTGTTTGTTATTTAACTTTAATAAAAGTGTTATAATGGCCTATATAATGTAATAAAAACTAAAGCAATCTTTTTTTTAAAACAAGTCTTTAGCAATAAAAAAGTGAATTTGGTTCCCACAAATTTGAAGTGCCCTGAAAATTTATATTTGATTATAATAGCTATAATACAACTTGTGCTGTTAATCTACTAAAGCTTCATTTTATTAACAATAAATCAAAAACAATAATTTTTTGTTTGAAAATTTTACCATGTAATAATTACTTAATTTTATTATTTAACTTAAATCAAATACTTTTTAAAGAAAAAAGCTATACTCAATATATAAATGCATAAATATATTATTTTATTTAAAACTGTATGTTTTGAATTTTTTTTAAGTGAATTTTTTTAGTCGATTTGATATTCTTTTTGTCTGTTTATATTCAAGCTTTCATAAGAATTTTACTTTCTATATTTAAAACAAAATTAGCTGTCTGAAATATAAAATGTTTTTAAGTTTTTTTTTCTTTAATATTTTGTAACTCAATATTAATTTTCATATACTAACATTTGTCTAGCATTAGGTTTTAAGTTTATTATAAAAGAACAACTACGATGTTATTACTTAAAATCTTAACTCAAACTATATTTCAATTAAGTTCAAAAAAAAAGTGAGGATTGTACCTGCTGTTTATTTCACTTACCTATATATTATAAAACTACACTTTTAGCGCACTAAAGAAAAAATTTTTTAATTAATGTTTTAGAATATTGTTTATTAGATAAAATTTTAGTGAGATTAAATTTTTTAGGTGTTAAAATAGTTTAAATAACGTTTTTTAAACACTAGAAATAATGACATGTCTTTTTGGTGTTTAATACATTTCTTACTTTATTTTTTTCTTATCTACATGAGATATTATTTGTATTAAATATTTGGTTAATTCTAAATATATTTTTCACATATTAGTTATTATAAAAATATTTTGATTAGAATATCGCAAAGGCTGTAATTCTAAAACATTTTTAACACTTTTTCGTTACTTAATGTATACAAACTTTAGTAATACACAGTTAATAATAGACCTTTTTTTCAAAATTTCTTTTAATTAATGTTTTTGTGTTGGTTTTCAGTAATCTACTTATTACACTCGGATCAAACTAGTTTTAAAATGAGTCAAAATAAAAGGTAATTAGTGACGTAATAAAAAAATCACCTCAGTTTTGCTAAAAATGTTATAATTATATTCGTAGCAAACTCTTTTGATCTCAAATGTGATTTTTTCTCACTTTTTGTACTACTAAGATGTAGATAAAACAAAATTCTTATCGTAACTAGCTAGTAGTTTATATTTATTTTCAATTGTTTTAAACATATCACTACATAAAATATGTTATTTAAAACTCATAAACAACAACAAATTAATTAGAACAAAAAATTAAATTTTTAAATGACATACAAATTTTCTCATTATATGTATTTACTTTCATTTTAAACATTTTTTTTTTAATAATTCACATTGTTGAGTTATTTAAATAAATTTATAACCCTATAGTGAAAAAATAATCATTGCATAATGCATATTGTTCATAACAACTTTTAAAATTATTGTTTAAAAGTGTGAGCTGAAGCTTCCTTTAAAATTTAGAAGTTTTTCACTCTTATACAATTTTGTGATATTTATAAAAAGGAGATTATTTATGATAATACATAACTACAATGCTTGCATAAAATCAAAAAATTAAAAAGTGTTAATGTTAATAAGTAAATTTTACTTTTAAATGTTACAGTAGTACGCAATCAGTTAATAAGTTATTTTAGTTTTTAAGTGCTTTTATCAGTACAATACAAATACGAGAAACCAAAACTAGTTTTTCAAATTTTTAAAATTAGAGCAAGTTTTATGTAAGTTTTTTATAAACTTGATGTGAGTTTTTTGTTGTTATCTATTTAGAACAATATTAAACAGAAAATATTGTGATTATACCATCACACGACAAAAAAAAATATTAACTATCAAATAAGCTATTTTATATCCAAAACTTATTTTAGATGATTTCAAAGCCGATATGTTAAGGTCACTAGTTGTTGTAGAAATATAATTGAGGTTTTCAGCAAAAAAAGTTTTTTTAAAACTTTGCTAATATAAGTTTTGATGTATAAAAAATTTTAAACAAAGATTAATTAGGTTTTTTTGGTACTAGTTATACTATGAAATATTTCGAAACCACTAAATTTAGTAATAATGATATAACAATTGTCGCATTAGTAAAAATAAGAGATGCAATTAAAATATGTTTAAAGTTTTCTACAATTGGAATTTTCTTGTCATGTTATGTAATTTTAAAAATTATTATTGATTAAAGGTCTGATTTAAATTAAATTTAAAAAAATCTTTAGGTACACTTCTGAAACTTAATAACTTTTTGTAGCAATTTATAACAAATTATTGCTTCAAAACTTTAATGAAACAAAATATTATCATTTTTATAACCTGAAAAATACTTTACAATTAAGTTATAGTATAATTTAAACATATTTTTAAGATATGTTTAAAAAACCGAAAAACACAAGTCTATTGAAAATATATTAGAATGTTTTAGATTATAATTTTTTTAAATGTCGTAAAATATTGTTCTAATACTAAAATAACTTTGTTAAAATTTAATTAGAAATATATTCAGCAGAAGGTAAAGAAATATACTTATTTTTAACGTTTTAATATAGAACAGAACAAGTTAAAATTAAAACCATAAATACATTATTATAGTTATGTTAGTAAATGTTCTTCCTGTCCTATGTTTTAAATCAAAGCTTTATGTTTTTTTTTGTTTATTTGAGTTTAGGTTTATTTGGATAATAATTATTAGTTTATAATTTACAAATAAAATCTATTATCTTTTTACCCATTAAATTTTCATTTAACTTTTTCTAAAAGTCAATTAGCGTTTGTCAATTTACAATTACGAATAAGCATTAGTTTTAACTTATCAAATTATTGTTGTAATGTTTGTTTATAGCCACAGATATTGTGGTAAAAATTTCTGAAAACAGGACATTAAGTTATTTAGTAAATTTCAAAATACATATGTGTAACATTATTATAAACTATGCTATTTTTTTACTAATACGTCACTTGTATGCTTTTATTTATCAGTTTTTGTTGTTTTAAAAAAAATTTCAAATAAATTAGTTTAATTTCATGTAACTGGATAAAGTATCATTAAAGTTTTTTTTTGTACAAAACTGTTGTTACTGTAAGCACAGATAAAAGTCTTAGTTAAGTAAATAAAAAACTCTATACCTATCCTAAGATAATAAGTATACAATGAAAATATACTTTGTAGAATATAAACATTACATTGGTTTCAGCTTTTGCTCTGAATTAAATGGTGTGCTTAATTATAGTTAATAGTTTTGTAGTACAAATTAGTTTAAGTTGTTTGGAAAATATTTTCCAACGTTTTATTTGAACTAAATATTGAAAGAAAATTAATTTATCGATTTTTCAACAATACGAATTTTGAATACGATTTAAATTTAATACTTTTAAATTATAAACAATTTCTAAGTAACTGAATCTTTTTAGTCGTGTTAATAAATGTGCCAATTTAATACGAACTAAACCAAGATTTTTATGTTGTATTATTTTATACTTTTTTTTAAAAGCAATTAAAAAAATTAACAAGCACAGTAACAAGTGTAATAGTATGAAGATAAAATTTAATAAACGTTCTTAAAACCAATTTATGTGTCTTCAATCCTAGTATGGCTGAGGAAGCAATCGTTAGTTTTTTAGAATATAAATAAAGGTTTTTAATCTCGGTTTATTTAATTTAACCGGAGTTTACAACGATACTAGTTAGGTAAAAAGGATTTGTTTTCAACCATATTATAGTGGTACAAATGTTTACAATACTAAAAACACAGATTATATTAAATTTACTACATATATGATTCTAACGTTTTTACAAAACTGATCATAATTTTGTTGTTAGGCCACTATCAAAAATTCATGTTAACTTATTTAAACAATTTAGCTTGATCTGAGTAATATTAGTTACTTTCAAGAAAGATAAATGTTATTTAAAAAAATAAAACGAAAATCTGATTTTGAAAACATATAAAGTTAAAAATTCCAATATGTCAAGAATTATTTAAATAAAAACGTTTTATATTATTAATTAAAATACATACAATACACGTAATTCCATAAGCTAAATGATTGCGATTGAAACTTGACCTACTTTATATTGTTTAACTAAAAGGTTATTAGTCTGTAACACTTAAGTATTAGTCATTTTTAAGTTTAACCTATTTTAATACAGTAGTTCAAACTCAAGAATTATAGTTAAGGTTTTCTTTAAAATTTTTTTAACTTAATAATAAATAGTTTAAATAATAATCAAAACATTAAAAGATATATATTGTTTAAAAGTAAAACTTTTTATGAAAATAATTTTCTCTTTATGACTATACCTTTGATACTACTGACATCACCTACTGGGCTATAAGAAGTATTTGAACATTATCAAAGTTTTTGAAAAAGTTTTTATTAATAAAAAACTTGGTTTCTGTGATTTTGGAAATTTTTCTGACTAAGTATCTATTTATATAGTATAAAACTCGTTTGAATTTAACAATAGTGTCTGTCTATGTTCCATAGAGCTCTTCTAACAACAATGATAGCTACAAATTTTACTATCCTTTCCTTTATATTTTAAGCCTTTTATAAACTTATCCCTTACTATACTTGTTTTTTGTATACTTATAACTTAGTATTATAACGCAATTTATTAGTAACTAAAATCTAATTAATTGTATAGTTGTAAAAACTAAGCGATTATGAACGCTTTAGGTTCTATTTTTATCAACTTAATAACTAAAGACAAAAACTGTAGTTGTATCTAATATACTGAATTTAAAGATATAATAAAGCTTTAAAGTATAACTTAAACATAACTAAAAAATATTTATATGCTTATTCAAATACATAGTTTTATATTTAAACAAACAATTAAAAACCAAAATAATATAAACTTTTTTGAACGACATAACTCTAATCATGCATATTTCTTGAGTATTAAAGATACTTTGTTGTCACTATTGATTAAGTTTTAACATAATTAAAATGTTAACTATGCTATAATTTAACTCTTAGTTTAATTGGTAAATCAGTTAGTATATATATCCTTTGTTTTTAGTAAAAAAATAAAGGTTGTCAACTGCTGTTTTTTTAATTTAATCGGAGTTTACAACGAAACTAGTTAAGTAAAAAGTATCTATTTATAACCAAACTATAGTGGTACAAATGTTGATTATTATTCAAAAGCCAGTTGTAAACACATTTACTAATAATATAACTCTAAGGATTTTCGCAAACTAATCGAGTTTTTGTAGTTACGTCACTAATAAAACTTTATGCCGATTTATTTAAACAAAATAACTTGATGCGAGTAATATTAGGTACTTAGGAGAAAAAGAGTAGTTTATTTAAAAAAATTAATCCAAGTCTGTTTTTATACTGATTCAATTTTATATGTTAAGATGTTAAGATTAAATTAAATAAAAATATATTTAATTAAACTGATCAAAATACCTGTTACCTGTAATTACTGAATGTAACATTTTTAATAGTTTAATAATAATTTAAAAGATTATAAAATCACATGTTTTATTGATGATATTGAATGTCTTAAACATAACAAATTGTAGTATAAGTGACTGGATAAGTTGCAAACATTAGATGCTATAAGTAAATGAACAAATCAATACAAATTAATAACGCAACAAAAGCTCGTTATATCTAGAAAAAAGCAAACAATTAGGAATTCTCAATAAAATAAATGACCTAATATTTTATAATCATGAAGTACAAAATGATACTTATACTGTAAAAGAAAAAGGCATAATCTTACTTAAGTATACAGTAGTTGTTATTAATTTGTATGTAAATTAAGTTAGTAAATAGTTAAAAATATAGTAAAAATCTTTTATTATTAGACTAACCACTAAAACAGCTAATTTAGCCAATAACTTATTTAAAGCATAAAAAGTTTTTGGGTTTACAGTTTTAATACATTATAATAAAACACCAAATAGTTTTTATCAGCTTTAAGTTTTTAGTAAAGGTTTTTTATCGATAAAAAATTTCAATTTAAAGCTGAAAACACTTTTGTTTTTTAAATATTTCACTTAAGGCTTTGAACTATCTTACTACCGTGGTAAATACTAGTCGGTTTTGGCTTCCAAAATCAAAATCACTGAAGTTCGAATTTGCCATAAATTATTTGTATGCTTTTAATGGTTAACAAACAAGTCAAAATATTCATTTCATGGTAAGATTCATGCGCAAAAGTAAATAAAGCAAACGTATTGTAACAAAATAAAGTGTAAATTGAATAGTTTATTTAATAAATCTCTTCATTATAACAAATTAGTTTGAACTAGTGTTAACTAGTTTATAAAAATTGATTTTTGATGTTAACTCCTTACAAAACTAATAACTGTATTGCAGTAAAAAAGTGGCTTTAATTAAACAAGGCCTACTTTATAAACTAGGAAGTTATATTTTACATAATTCAATATTGTGTAATTTTTATACCGTTTTTAGATAACCTTTTAATTTTACTATACGTAAAGATAAAATCAGTATTTTTTTTAAGCAATTAATACTAGAACTTAAGTTTTTAGATCTATAAAATAAAGTTTTCAAATACTATAAAATTAAAAAACAGTTTAAACGAAATGAACGTATAAAAGCTTAAAACTAAATATTTAATTATTAGTTCATAAAAGTGTTTTAAGTCTTAAAAGCTATAATGACGTTAGACCAAAGTTATTAATATTTTTTGTTAATTTTTCTATAAAAATAGTCATATATTACAAATGGTGTTGACCTGCAACTGGAGTATTTGTACTGCGCAAAGCAGTTAATTAGCAATTAAATTTATATTAAAAGTCAATCAGCACAAAATCGGCTTATGAGTTACTTTCTTTATTAAAAACTTATTAAACGCACGAAAACTTTTGAAACTTTTGCACGAAAAGACTTTTGAACTGTTTGATTTTTTTTAGTTTTGTTTCAGTTTTTCAAAAGTTTTATAATGTTGGTAAGACGAAAACCAAAATTACAGCTTATAAATACCAATACGTAATACAAAAATAAACACAACTTTAACTATTAAAATATAATAAATTATTGAATCTTTTGCTTAAATTGCATAAAAATCAATAATGCTAGAATTAAAATAGTTAATATTAATCAGCAAAGTAAAAGAAAAAACTTAGAAACTATTTTGATAAGAAAATATATCTAAACTCTTTAGTACAATATTTAGCCTATAATAGAAACTATAAGATTTCAAACTGCAATTTGTAGTACAAACTTTGAAGTACGAATATACTATATTATAGTTATACTGGTTGCCTTAGTAAAAGAAATTAAGTTTAAATGCTTACGGTACGAAAATCGTACTTCTATATAAAACTTTTAAGTAACTTATTCTGTGCACTTTTAGTATGATTTATATTTTAATTTCTTACTACTTATTGAAAAAAGCGATAATTCATATAATTTTTTGTAAAACTACATTTCCATATAAGATCTCTTTATCTAATCTTTATATAATTTTCTTGATATAATTTTGTTTTAATTTAAATATTATCACTGTAAGCATTATTAAGACTAGTTTTGAACCCATCTTAAGCTTACATGATATTTGATTTTAGAAGAAACATTTTTTAACTTAATAGGTAACTTGTAAATGTTAGAAGTCAATAATGTTGTAAAATACTGTAAAGTAATTAAAATAATTTTTAAATACCTTTTTGATAACAAACCTTAAAACTAACCTCGTTAAATTTTTAAAATCAATAATCGAAGACTTTTCCAGATTTTACAAAGAATTAATAATAAATGTTAAATTTTCAAGTTGATTTATGATGTCTTATAAATTAATATGTTATTCAGCTAAAGTCTATACAAAATTTATTTTTCCAGACTCATACAAATATATATGTAAAATAAGGATGTTATTTAAACTTAAACACCTTCTACTGAGCCACACTTGAAGGGCTTTTAAATAATTTGTTAGAAAAATTAGATTTCAAAAATACTGGTACATATGTTTCATAAAACTAGACACCTTAATCTTCAGCCAGCTAAATAAATATTATTATTTTTTTTAGCTGGCTGAAGATTAAGGCGTCTAGTCTTATGAAACACGTGTACCAGTATTTATGAAATCTTTTTTTTCTGATAAGTTATATATATATATGTATATTTATAGATAGTGTGATTTTTTCAATTAGTTTATGTCATTAAAAACAAATATTACTTAATGTTTTGTCTAAAAGTACTCAGAATACTTTTTTTCACTGACTCTCTTATTACTTTAAAAAATTTTACAGATTAAATTTTGAAAAAACTAAAGTAATATATTCTGTTTATTGTTATATTTGTACTAGCTTATAACCTTAAAGCAACAAATGTATTTTATTTTATAAATTATCAACTATTAATGTACTTATCATACTTTTCTGTATAAAAAAAGAAATATAAAATAAAATAAAATTAAACGGTGTTTAGTATTTCAATTTCGCTATGAATAAACATTCTTATGACGTAACAACTTCAATGCAGCAATTATTTAGACAAAGTTTTGTATAAATTAATATAAATTATAAAGATGATATTGGTTTTGAGTAAATCACTATTTGTACTGCAGATGCAGTTTAAAACTTTCTCATTCTTTCATTAATATCAGATGTTATAATTTTTTGTAATAAGGTATAATATTTTACTGTCGATGTTAACAAAATAAAAAAAAATAATTTGAGAAAATATCACTTAAGCATGTTTTGTTTTTTCGCTCTTAAACCAAATAAATAATTATATTTTATTGTATGTTTATTCATTTATGCTGCTCAAATATTTTTTAAATTTTAATGTCATAAAGTTTTAAAAGTTATAAAAGGTAGTATTTTTAGAAGATTTCATTATTAAATTTGTCTAGAATTGCTTTATATAAAATGTATTAGTGACTATCTTAACAAAAATTGAACCATTTATGCTGCTAAGATATTTTTTCAATTTTAATGTCATAAAGTTCAAAAGTTATAAAAAGTAGTATTTTCAGAAGATTTCATTATTAAATTTGTCTAGAATTGCTTTATATAAAATGTATTAGTGACTATCTTAAGAAAATTTTTACTATATATGTATAAATGTTTATTATAGTTTGTAACCAAGCAACTGGTAGACTAATACTTAACAATAAAGTTTTGAAAAAAAAAACACGCAATTGTTAAAATAGTATAAATATAATTCCTACTACATAAAACTGTTTTTATATATAGTATAGTTGTAGTTTATATAAAAAACTCAAGTTTATGAAGTAAATGTAAACGTTTTATCACGTTAGAATAAGAAACAACAATATTTAAAAAAGCGTTTGCATATAATTTTACTAAGTTTACAATTGTTATACAAGGTCCAAATCTAATTTAAAAGTTGCTACCATGTAAACGGTTTTAAGTATACTAAATAAACTATTTAACTTGAATTAAACCTATGTTTGTATTGTAATACCCTTACAATCTTTTAGCAAATCTAAAAAAAGAATATTTTATGATTTATAGCTGTAACACTTAGTATTTAGCTAATTTTTATTTATGATTATTTTCTTAATAATACTACGAAAATAGTTCTTTTTAACTCATGTAATTGTATGTTAAAAAAGGTCCGATTACTCAAGTTCGTTTTAAGACAAAGGTTGATTTTTTAATAGTTTATTTTTTAGTAGTGCTAGTTTTAAATTGTGTTTTGTTATTGTATATTAATTTTAGTTTTTGATATTACTTAAATTTATGATAAGCTAACATAGTCAAACCAAACTGAAACGCAAACAAGTTTGTAATTGTGAAAATATAAAAATAGTTTTATCATTATGTATATAAAAAAAAAAAGTTTATATATTTTGTTTGAATAACGTTGCACGAAAATTTTTTAGTAATCTATGTTCAAGATTTTTAATTTTTTTTTGAAAAATTTTTACTGATATACCAACAAAACTATTTATCATTATTACTTTCAAGATTTTTCAGTATTTATACTACATTAATGATGATGTTAAATAAATTTGTAACTTGTCAGAGATTTACTTTTGTAAATTTTAAATAGTTCTGACAACTTTAATTTAATTTGAGTATAGTCAAACTTAAAACCAAGTTTTACCGTGTTATTATTATTTGTTAATTTTGCAAGTATATTTTCAAAATAATAATAAAAAAATTATATAAAGTTTTTCTATTCGATTAAATTAATATATAAGATAAACTAAATACTTAAAGCTCATTAATGTTATAACCAAGGTTTGTTACAGTTTATATTAGTTATAATAGATGTGTTATAATAGATGTGATTTATGGTAAAATAAATTACTGATAACTTAAATTTAATTTCTGCAAAAATTTTTGCTTAATTATTAAACGTTAAGTTACATCGATGAATTAATTAATTTTTATTTTTAATAAGTACTTTAACATTGCAATTAACTTTTACCATACTTATACAGAGTTATATTATTTAAGGATATTTTTATTGTTCTTAATTTAAAGATTAATTTTTTGTACAAAAACTTTAAACAATTTTTTTAAATTGTTTAACTTCTTACTAATTTTTAGCTTTTAAAAAACTGACAAAAACAAAACAAAATCAAAATATAAGAGGATGCTTACAAATATGATAAATCAGTTTTTACATCAACTACTAATCTATAAAGCTATGTAACTATATGCAAAAATTATCAAAACTATATAATTTTCTTATGATACATTAAAGTAGTTGTACTGGTAAAGAAGAAGTAAAAATAAATCTCTACTGAACAATTACTTTATGTTTTTCTATAAAAGTATTTGTATAGTTCTTATATAAAGTTGTACATTATAAAGTGGATTATTATTTTTATTGGTAAACTTATTAAGTTTGTACATTGTTAATCAAAATAGTTAAAATTCAAGCAAATAAACAACTAAACATTGACACACACTCAGACTATCATTATTTGAAGATTTTAAATCTCAGGCCAACTAAGTCATTTTATAAGTGTTTGACTAGAATTGCTTTTTGTATACAAAAATATTAGGAATGTTTTTGTTGATTAAGGCTGGCTTTTTTGCTTGAAGAGTGGCAAATTAAACTTATGATGTAAGTTTTGCTTAACCTAGAGTGTTAGTTTTAGTTATAATATATGTTAAATTTTAAGTCTTGCAGCTGATATAATTAAAAATATTATTTATATTATTGTGTACATTTAAGTGTGAACAATCAGTGTTGCCAAAAAACTTGAATCCTAGAAAAGCTTTCAACTTGAAAATTTAAGCTTAAAAATTGGAAAAAAAACTAGAATTCGAGAATTTTTGAAAAAACCTGGAATTTTAAACGATTTTTATATGTTAAGTAATGAAATTTCAAATTGACAAAAAAATTTAGCAAATAAATATTTCTTTATTAAAAAAAATATTAAAGTAGCTTAACAGTGTTTTTTAATATTGATATATTTTTTAAGACATTTTTTAAACTTTAATCAAACATAATACTAAAAATAAAAGAAGGAATTGTACTTCCAAAAACTTTGTATTGGTGCATTGCACCTTTACTTGTAAAATTTTACCGATTGTTGTGCTTCGTTGAACTTTATCAAGAAATTCTACTAAATTGTCAAAGTAAGTAAAAACATCTCTAATAAAAATTCTCATGTGAGCAATAGTTTTTTTTTTGTCAGTGCTCTCATATTAATGGATTGATTAAAGTCCTAATTTGATTTATGCGACTATATAACCTTAATGCATTTCCTAAACACGATTTCATGTTGTCATTGAAGAAATAAACAAAATTTTTTCATTACCGCCAACATAAATTATTTAAAAAACTTTTCAATTATAAATGGTATCTCATTTTAAGTAATGAATTTTGCTAGTTTATTACTTGCCTTAACATTTTTTTTCTGATCATTCTAAAGTTACTGAATATAATCATGTGCTTTGTTGGAACTGACTTTGGTGATTTTTTTTATCGTTTTAGCAATAACTCCTAACTAACGTTTTTTTTTGTAGCTCGTCTTATATTTTACAATTAATATTTTTACATACAATGTTCTTATTGCAGGTAAAGAATAGCTATAAAGCTTAATAAAACTGATCACCCCTGATTTAGAATAAGTGTGATCATTTTAAAATTAAAATAAAGGAACATTTATAAGACTTTAGTTACTTTGATAAGTTTTTTTCTATTTCGCTAATGACTCAAAAAGTTTTATACTTTTGTGAAAATTGTTTAAGAAATTTAGTTGTCCATTCCAGCTGACTTATATTTTTTTGGGATGTAATTTATTTACTGTTAATAACCTTCGTTATTTCTTTATGTTTAAACTTTGTTTTAACTGGGTTGCTACACAAACAGGCTATTTTAAAAGTTTGAAAACTCAGGTGTGTGTGAAACTTTTATTTCAAACACTTTAAAGAAATCTTTTAATTCCCAGAATAGTTTTTATGACTTTAGTGTAGTTTACTAGTTGTAGTTTTTTCTTGCTTTCTTACACTTTGTGTACTTTTTGATGATGATGATATTTTTACTAGGTATTTAAGCTTGATTAACAACTATTTATTAGCTTTTTTTCTTTTAATATACTTAGGCTGGTTTGATACGACTCAGAAATGTTTGCTTTTTAAGTGGTAATCATGTAAAAGACTAGTTATTAATAAGATATTTTATTTAAGTATTCGAGAATTGATTATTTTAAAGAATTTGTTCTAGCTTTCTAGAATACAAACAGGTATTATTAAAATTAGGTTAACTAATTACTAAATTTTTTAATGAATGTAAACTATTTAACACGCAAAAACTTTTTTTGAAGTAAATATACTTAGAAATATAAAAAAGGGGTTGATAATATAACAAATATATAAAAGTAACCTATAAAATGCCTTTCAAGTTTGGTTTTATAGATAGTTAGGTTGTAAGTAAGATAAAAAAGTATTACGTTTAAGTTATTCAGTGCTAATGAAAGTACATAGTTTATTAACACTTAATTTTACTAGTCAAGGTGAATTTTATTCTTATAAATATTAATTTAAATAGGCATTCTATGTATAGCTAAACGTCATTTAAAATGATAAGGTGAATAAAAGTAAAACTTTTCTCTAGTGTTACTAAAAGTAAAACAAAAAGATTATTCAAATGTCACTAAAACTAAAAGCTGCGGCCCGGGAAGACTTTGGAAAATTAAAATTTAGCCCGCGACCACCTTCTGCTTGCCGACCCCTGGTCTAAGCAAACCCTTAAATTAAACTTAAATGATGTAACTAAATTATAAAAATAAAGAAAACATTGTAACTGTTTTCATTTGGTAATTCATATTTCAAGGAGTTAAGACACACCAGTTTCGTTAATTATAATGAATTATATATATTATTGTGGCATTAAACCGTAAAAAACTATGTTCAAAGTCCGAGCTATCATTGTTAAAACTTTGAGAGTAATATTTATAAAAAATCTGCTCTTACTTGTGTTATTTTTCTGCAAAATCACAATTTATCAAATGCTTATATAAAAAAAAAACTTTTATTACTGATGCGTCTTTAATTTATTCCAATTCTAAATCAATAAGCAAGTTGAATGTGACGATTTTTAAATTGTTAAAACTCGATATTAGTTTCTAATTCATCATAATACTAATTGTGCTTTTTAAATAACTTAACTCATAAATTAATTACTTTGAAGTTATATGTTGTCTACAGAAAAAAATTTATAGCTTTTTGATTGTATTAAAATTTGTTTCAAAAAAATAAGTTATTCCAATTTCACCTACATTTTAAATATATTCAAGTAATAGTACTCAAGTAATTTTTTTAAGTTTTAAGCCAAATATTTTATAACTTAATATCCAAAAACCAAATTTAGTAAACAAGTAGTTCAACATGCAGTCGACTTTTTTATCGAGAAGTACAACTTATTTTAAGCCTTAAGTATTATGATAATTAAAAAGGATCTCTTAGGTTCCACAATTTTATTTGTTGAATAAAACCTATATAACTAGTATCTTTACATATAAATGAGTGCGTTTTCGTGGTTATCTCTAAAGTCTAAACAGATCAGTTTTTTAAATTAGTCTATAGAAAATATTGAAGCTAAACTAAACTGAAGTGTTCGTTGAAGCATTTTATTGATACAACTTTAAAACAATAAATCTTAAAAAAAGTAAATATAGTATAGTAGGTTGCAGAACAAACTAAGTAAAAATAAAACAATTTTTTAAATTTAATAGGACAGATTAGCATTCATTTACATTGGTAAACTGTCTTTAAACTAGTATTTTACTACAGTTTTAAAGCTAAATAGCGTGTTTAATGAATTTAACAAAAAAAGATTTCAAGAGTACAAAAACTTTTTTATGATAATCATAAAGATAATAGTGTTTGCGTTTTATTAAACATGACGTCATCAATATCATAGAAAATAGTTTAATAGTTTTATTTTGTATCAAAAGTTAAAAACTAAATACGTTTATGAAAAAGAGCCTAAAATTAAGCACTTTGTTTTTAAAAATTTGATGATTAGCACTTGTTGTATTTACACTTTTTTGGTAGTCAAAACTAAATAAACATTAAGTTAGTTAAATTATATTAAAAAAATAATTTTTATTCAATGTAAAGCAAAGCTTGTTTCTCATGTTTTTTTGACAAGTATTTTTTTTTACATTTATTAAGCGTAAAGATGAGTCCTGAATGGACAAAATCGGTCGTCGGTTGTCTCGCATGCTGTTACTGTTGGTCGTGCGGTGAAGTTCATTGTTTATCAAGCGTAAAAAGAAATGTAGTAAAATAATATTTTTATTTCTCACATTTGTCAGCTATTAATTTTAGTAGAATACAGTAATTCAATACTGCCCATTATAAGCTTATGTTAAACAAGAAAACTTTTTTACCGAAGTATATATTGTAAGTTTTTTTTTAAGAACTAATGTTCTTGACAATAATAAAAATATACCTAATGTAAAGCTTTGGATAGTATATTTGGCCTTTACCTTTGTTTAATGTTTCAGTATAATGTTTTAGATAGTGCAAATTATTAGCGTAATGCAAGATAGCTAGCAAAACGTTTTTTTATGCATATTTTAAACCGTAAATTTTTGCTGTAACTAATTTCTAAAGGATTATCTTGAAAGCGCAAAAGCGTAACAAAATTTGAAAAATTAACACTTTTTAACTCAAGTTTTATTTTTTTGTTACTATAAAATATCTTACTCAAATAGTTGCTTTACCAAACATTTTCTATAAACAAGAAAGTTTAAAATAAATTACTGAATAAATACCGTTATAATAGACAGTCTTTGTATTTCTAATTTAAGTTTTGTATTAATTTAACTATCTTAGCAGCTAGGCACAAAAGCTTTATCAGCAGCTAAAAGCCGTAAAAATTGCTGTTGCTATGAAAAACGAACAAACTTAAATTTACTTTGTTTATTTCCATAAACAGTTTGCTTTTGCTTGTTGTTTTTAAATGTATACGTAGACCATTTTATTAGAAACGTTTTCTATAATAAAGCGATATAAACCCGTTTTTAGTTCGATTTTAAATGTACTAATTTATCAACTAACAATTATTCGTTGCAGGTTTTGATAAAAAAATATATTTTAAGTCATACTTAAACACAAAAAATACTTACGAGTTTAGATAAATAATTACAATGCATGTTAAGTTTTTTTCTAATAATTTGTTTGTGAACAGTTTAAATTTTTACACGATTTTAGTTTCCTAATACAAAAATACTAATAGCTAACATTGTGTATATTTTGCAAATTTTTTTTTCAATTTGAAATCTTCACATCATATGGCGATTACTATGATTTTTAAATGGTACATTACCGCAAATATTTATAATTGCTTATTTTCTTATTTACAATGTACAGATTCTTTTCATACATAACTGATTATAAAAAACTCTAACTTAATAACCTTGCATCCATTTTCATAAGTCGTCTCTATCAATACATAATTATAATCTCATAATTATTTTAATATAAAAACTTATAATTATTTAAAGACTTCATTGTTAGTGTTTTACTAAAGTATTAATCGAGCTAAACACTAAATATTCTTTAGTTTTTTAGCTAGATTAAAAGTATTTAGCAATAGATTCCAATTACTCTAATTGTTTATAGTTGAAAACTATAATGACTTTGTGTTTCAGTTTAATATACATAAAAAAAATCTTAGCAATATGTATAAACATTTTCTAATTAATAATTTTACAAGAGGAAAAAGAAACAAACTTCTCGTATTGACATGTTAAAATTGTGTAAAAAAATTTAACCTTAAATCTAATAAAAAATTAGAATTGACTAAAAAACAAGACTTTAGTTACCAAAAATAAAACTTAAACAGCGCAAAAATTGATACAATAATTCCACTTTAATTTTTTTGGTACATAACTAAACTTTGCTTTGTTAAAAAAATACAGTTTTTTGTTTTTGGTGACCATTGAAATTTAATAACAATTTATTTTAAATAAAAGCATATACTATTTTATATAGTAAAATAAAATTGGTTAATTTTAACTTACACTAGTTTCCTCTATCGTTTTTATATACTTAGACAAAGCTTTAACTCAAACATCTAGAAATTATTAAAGTAGAAGCAGTAACTTAATTTTAAAACATCATGTTTAATTAATTTAGAGTTTTAGAAGAAAAAGAATACAATTTTTTTTAATTGAAAATAACAATTTTATTTTTAAATGGTAAACTTTTAAATAAATCAAAAACAGTTTAGAAAAGTGAAAATAAAATTTTACATTTAGTTTTTGAATTTTAAAACTTTAAAATTTAGTTTTAATAACAATATACTATTTTCAGTTTTCCTTTTTTATAACAAGAAACCACTAAATTTAAATGAGACTAAATTAATTAGTTTTTTAAAATTATGTAAGCCTTTACACCCATCGTTGAAATATTTGGAGCAAGTTCACTAAAATTAAAAAACAAGTTGTTAATCTATAATCAGAAATGTTTGTCATGCAGTCTAAGACAATTCTGGACTAAATATATTATTAGCTTGTGTTTTATTAGTTACATTAGTTGTATGTACGAATTTGTACCGTTAAATTTTTTTGAATATCTTCAGCTGGTAAAATTTTAACGTTGATTATAAATTTATAGTTAGTGTTATTTGTCAGAAGTTGCGGTTTGTTTCATATTACGTCAGTAGTGTTTGTAATTTTTTTTTAAATCGAGAGTTTTAAACACGGATAATTGAAGTTATGTTTCGTTTGTTTGTTATGTATTAAAAAGTTACAAATAAAACTGCAATCACTTAAACTGAGTCAAATTATAAAACAAAGTTGTTTTGTAACAAACATTTAATCAACATCTGAAAGTAAAGGTCCTTATAAGTTGAAATTAAACTAAGAATTATCTTTTAATTTAATGTTAACGAAAATTTTGTGTTGTTTTAGTTTTTACTCAACTAGCTTAAAAGCTATAAGTAATAATCTTTTAAGTGTAACCGTTTATTAAGGTTACTGAACAATTGAATCTAAAGTTCCAATTATAAAACTTTTTGTTAGTTTATTATTCTAAAAGTCTTAACTTGTTTTATAAGTCTAAGATGTCTAAGATGTTTTATAAGTCACTTCGTTGTTTTTTTTTACAGGAAGGTGACGCAAAATAAACTTATCCGAAATAAGTAGACAAACAGTTGTTGTGCAACCGACATAGGAATAAGGGTTACTTAAATAAAAAAACTTGTAAGGTTACTTGAATGATTAAAACATATAACTTAAATACATAAATAAATATTATCAATTTTAATCCTAATTTATACTAAAAAATGCTTAAGCCATACTATTTATAAAATCTAGGCTTAAACACTTATCGATTATACTTAATATAAAAAAACAGATGCAAATACTAATAGTTATATAAAATTAATAGCTTAATATACTTAAGAAAATACTTTAAATATGGTCAAAACTTCTATAAAAAGTTACGTCTAATATGAATATAATATTGCATAATTAAATTGAGAGTAAAATACTTTGAATTCCAAAACAAATATAACCCATAACAATTATTTGAAAAGAACTTACAATAAAGAATACAGATATAACTAAGCTCAACTCTGCAAATATATCTTTAGAGTGTAAACTTGCTCCAGACCAACTTGCTTTCTGGTTGACTAATTTTGTACTATTTAATGTTCAACTAAATACTAAAACTAGTATTCCGATATAACATCATATTTGAATAATTAAATAAGATTTTTAGATTACAAAACAATAATTACTTTAATTGAAAACAAGGTTTCTTAAAGTCATTATTTTAAATAACTTTAATTATCATCTATTTATATTTAGACAAATCGTCAGATAAGTTTAAGAAAAAGTTAAAAATAGCTTAAACTTCAATATGAGAACAGGCTATATTTTGGTAGTATAAAACTATAGATTTAATTTACTTAAGTTTTAGAACATAAATAGGTGGTTAGTAAATTATCTATTCAAAATATATATGCTCTTTAAAACATACAATTTAATCATAAACACTTGGATAAAAAAAATTAATAAGAAAAATATTTCTTGCAAAGTTTTAAGATTTGTAAAGTGTGTAAAGTGCGCCACACTAAAACTTATTAATTGTCTCTCTTTTGTCTCCAGATTACTAAAATAGTGTGAATGAAAAACAAATATAAGTTGCGAAAAACTAATGAATGACTAAATTTAATACAATTATGCAATAAGCACTACCATCAGTTTATATATATTTTTTTAGAATTTTTTTTTCTTAACAAATATTTCTTTAAACAATAGAACTTAAAACATGCCACTATAAAGCAACTGGTAAATTAAATAATCTATGAAAATATAGTATAAATAATTCATAAGTTTTTACTATTTTAGTAATTAGGCACAACAATTGTGCCAAGATTAATATGAGAGATTTATTTAAGCGACTAAAAGCTGTTAAAATTTTCGATCCGCTAGTAAATGATTGACCCAAATAGTATTTATTTATGCTTATAAACAGTTTGGCTTTAGTTGTTGTTTTTGCTACGTTTGTAATTATTAATTAATATGATTTTATAACAAAACTTATTTTTCGCAACACTATGCTAACCTGTTTATAATATCTTTCGTATAACTTCACTCAATATTAAATGACAAATCTTCGAGGTGTTTTGATATAAAACATTTTAGATCTTGAAGTACGATGTATAATAATTTCTTACAAGTCCAGATAAATGATAATAGTTATGAAAAATAAATTTTTCAGTTGTCTATGATGTTCAGTTTATTTTACACGCGATAGGAAGTTTACTGAAAAATTAAATATTTTTTTCAAACACTGCTTTATGTGAAATCGTCAATAAGAAGTTATTTTATTTTATACCAAAACCATAAACATTTTTTTCTTAAAATTATTTATTTTCTTGATAATAAATTATAGATTGTTTTCTATACATAGCTTATTTAGAAATATCTATAAGTAAAAGACTTATTAACTTTTCATCTATTTTTATAAGCAGTTTCTAGTAGCACCTGTTTTTAACTTAGAAAAAATTATAAAAAGAAGTTGTATTAGTTGAAATTAGTAAAAGTTATAGAAAAAAAATAATGTTAGTGTACTAAAAAAGTTTTATATTTAAATTTTCTCTAGTTTTTAAGTCATTAATGGTTTTTTGTGTCTTTCAAGATTAAAAATAAAGTTTAGTTTTATTAATAACAAAGATTTATTAACCGTGAAAGTTTTCAAGTTACAAAATTTTTAATAACTACTTGTTTTATTTACAGAAATAGAAAAAAAAACTTGGTAACGTTTATATACTTTCTGACAGCTAAGTTTGATAAAAATAATAATCCCTTATTAATGAGTATTATAAAAATAATTTTCTAAGATTTAAACTTAAAATCAATAATAATTCAATATTATCAAATTTTTGTTTTTATATTGATAAAATTAAAATAACTTAAAACTTTTTAGTCTAACTTAAACTTTTGTGGTACAAAACTAAACCGAGCTTTGCTAAAAGTAATAACAGTTTAATCTTAGGTAAAGCTAAAATCAAATTCAGATTCTATATAAACAAAAAGATGCTCTTTTAAAAAGAAAATAACTGTTGTTTAATTTTTGGTTATACTTGTTTCTGTTTGTTTTTATTAAGTATTTAAATATATATTAACGCAAAAATCTAAAAGTTGTTAATAAGCTAAAATATTAATTTAATTTTTTAATATTATTTAAGTAACTTACTGCTTAAATACACTAATTCAATAGTTGTATAGCTTTAGATTAAGAAATAGATAAATATTTGTAATTTAAAAAAAAGAAAAAACATTTTGTGTAATAAATAAAGTATTCAACAACCGTCATTAATTTCAATGAGTAATGAAAAAAATTTACAGTTCATTATTAAACTTATAAATGTTTACAAACTTACTTTTAATAATAAAACCACATTACTTTTCATTAAAAAGTAACCATTATAATTAAACGACACTAAAATGTTCAGTATTATAATTATTATGCACGGCTTAGTACCGTTTAAATATTCTAAGTTTATTTTTAAAACTAAATTTTCAAAGCAGTAACTTAACTAAAAAAATTGTTTATAAATCTTAAACAAAGATAAAGTGCTGAGAATTAAACTAAAAAAATTCCAAAAAATTACTAATGTTTTTTTTTATAGAAAAACCTACAACTTTAACAATATCAAAAATTATGTGTTTTGATTTGAAAATAACATTTGATTATTCTTTATGTAATGTGTGATGTGTTGTATGAAACTACAAAAAAGTTAAAATGGTCAAAATAGAACTTATAGTTCATTATCAAGTTTACTTTTTTTACTGAAAAGTTATTTTCATTTTGATTTTTTCTATAAAAAGTAACTGCTGTAATTGAACGAAACTAAAATAATTAGTATTACAGTTATTATGTACGGTTTTGAACCGTTAAAACATTTGCAGTATTTTCAGCCAGCATAATTTTTCAGCTGGTTTAAAGTTTATAACCAAAAATGTTTGTCAGGAGTTGTGTTTATTTGTTCATTACGTCAGTAGTTTTAAACTTTTATTAAACTTTATTTTGGTGTGTTAAAGAAATGAATAATAACATTTAGTTTTTGTGTTGTTTATTGAATATGAATTATTTTTCATTAAAACTAAATTGATACATAGTAGAAAAAATCTTATAAAACTAATCAAACAAACTCGGAAGTATCTTTGAAGTTTGTGTAATCAAGATTTATTTTCTTAGATAAAGTTTGTTTAGTTTTAGCTTAAAAAACTTGAAATTAATACTAAAAATCAAGTTTAAATACGCTTAGTCACAACCGTTTATTAACTTTACATAAAAACTTAGTCAAATATAATTTAGTAGACAATGTTTTTTCAAGTTTTTATCAATTTAAACAAACAATAACACCCTAAAACTTATTCATGTCGTAACAAAAATATTAAATATCTAATTTAAGGATTTAGATAAAGCATCATTAACACTTATGACGGAACAGTTTAGAGTCCTAGAAATAAGCTTGAATATTTTTTTTCATCGAAAGTTGCCGCTCAACTACCAAATTTAAATTGTTAATAAACAGTTATTCATTGTCTACATTTCTTTGAAAACATTCAAAGTACTCTAGACATAATTTTCTATCAGTTGTTCTAGTAATAGTTGTTCAATGTAAAAAAAAGTATATAAAGTTTAGTTTGAATACTAAAGTAATATTAATTTAAAAACATAGTTCTTAAAACTACTGTACTTCAAAGTTTAGAAGTAAGGTATTATTAAACAGATATAAAAATTGAGAAAATATAAAATGTGTATAAAATGTTATTGCCAAAAATGAAAGTAAAAACTATTAGCATGTTTTCGATAATGATTATATTTCTGGGTCAAAAAGGTTGAAAACTATGACAAATTATTAACAAAACTAACTATCATTTGAATCAGTAAACAAAATTGTTCACAAACAGTTATTCACAATGTAAAAAATTAAAATCTCAATTTAACATTTTTACAAGTCCTTGCAAATGATTTAATAAATTAAGTTTGCGTTGTGTAATATGATATTACAAAGAATTATAATAAACACTTTTTTATATTTATGTCACGCACATTTCATTATATTTTACTGTTTAATTGATTAGACACAAAAAAATTTAATCTAAAATGAATCTACTTAGATGCAGCACTAAGCAGAAAAATTATTTGAAACTTATTTTGTTTTAAACATAAAAAAGAAGCTCTTATCTGTGGTTTTTGATTCATTAATCATTTTTTAAGCGTATAGTTTAGCTACAATATTATTGATATCAAACTGGTACTAAGTTGGTTAAGAGTTTTTGATTTCTATTTTACTATCTATTCTTAATAATGGCCGTGAAAATAAACTTAAAGAAGTTTTTTTTTAGTTTTTTTTACTACATTCTTTTTTTTTGTATTGATAGCATTCTATTTTTCTATAACATATAATTGTGTACTATATAACGATATCAATATATGCACAAACCAAAAAACTAAAAAAACTACTTAGTTAAAACTTTTTTGCATATTTCAGATCTTAAGACTGTTATTAAACTTAAATAAACGCATAAGCACATTATTAGCTCTAAAGTTTTTTTATAAGAAAAACAAATTGTTAAATAGTTAAGTATTTAGCAAACAAACTAGATACAAAGCAAAGCTGTTTTTGTATATTAACTTGTCTAAGAAACCAAATCTTTACAAAATGTGAAATATTTTTACGGCTTAGTGCCAAAAGTTTGATACAGTAATATATTGTAAACAAAAAAAACTTTTGGCATGTCTTCGTTAATGCATATAGTTCTGAGCCCAAAACTAATGAAAAATACTAAAGTATATAAAAAGTAAATTTCAGCAACACAAATAAAACTCAATGTTTTTATACACTTAGAAGGTGTTAAATTTTTATTCTATGTGATAATATCATTTTTCCTGCGATAACTGTCTTTACAAATCATGTTATCAATTTAGGCTGCATTGTTTGGTGGTATTACCAATAAAAAATATATACTTTGTTGTATTTTAGTTTTCAGTTGCTCAGTCATAAGAAAAGTCAAATTTAAATAAAACTTTTATTGGCGCAGCACTTAGCTGTAAAAACGTTATTTACGTTAAAACACAGCTTACTTACGTTGTTTAATGACAATGAAGTTTTCAGATGCATATACTTTTTTATTTTTAAAATAGTTTTAGATTTTCAGTAAAAAAAAAACAAAATTATTCAAAATATTTTATTAGTATTCTAAAAGTTTCAAAAAAAAAAAAACAACTACATTGTTTTACTTGCGACTAAACTACAAACTAAAGGTGATATTTTTGATTTTGTTAATTTTTGTAATATTTATGTATACTAAAATACACTAGTTGTTAAACAATGTAAGTATTTGTAATGATCTTTTAGTGTACATTAACAAGGCAAATAAGAATTAAAAAAACCTTATAACTACATTACTTTATTTAAAAGTTACATATTGAAAATAGATTTACTTATAATGCAGATAAAAGAAAATTTGTTAGAATTAAAAAAACAGTTCAGCATTTTAACAAAAATACTGTTAAAAGTTTGTGACGTCAGTACCGAAACCAACAAACCCTCGCTAACTTTTTAAGCATATTTAAAAATAAGTTTTATAACATTTGTATTTGTCTAACATCTTAGTTTTAACGGCTTTAAATCCGTAAAAAATATACAAAATTTTTACAAAAACTCAATTTGTAGGCTCATTTCTTAATATTATTAAAATTAAAATATTTTAAGTTTGATGAAATGGTAAACTTTAAATGATGTTATTGGTATGTTTTCGTTGACGAACTCAAGTTCAAAACTAATATAAGTCATAAGTATATAAAAAACTAAATTTAGGTAACACCAGTAAATATATATAACTCAATGATTTTTAATAACTTTTAACAGTGTTAAACTTTAATTTTTCAATTAACTGTCTTTGCAAATCATTTTATCAATTTAGTTTGCATTTCGTTATGATATTTGAGAAAAAAATACTTTCTCGTATTTTAATAACACATATTTCATTATATTATAATGTTTAAAGGTCAGGCACTCGAAATGCCAAACAAAGATAAACTTTTCTTTGATTCAGATTTTAGCCGTAAAACTGTTGGACCATATTAAAAAACACACTATTCAAAACTGCTCTGTTTTGTTATAAACTCATTAATATTAAAGTTATACTACATTGATTATAGATTTTCAATTACTACTTCACACTCTAATTTTTGTTGATGATATTCATTTAACTAACGTCACGCTGAGAGCGTTTTTTAATATTATTTATATTTCAGATTTTTATCTTTTTGTTTTAGTAAAAATCACAAGTGATAATTTATTTGAAGTAGATACTGTAGAAAAAAAAATGTTTTAAACTTTGTGATTCGTTTAACTTATTTACAAAAAAAAAAGTTTAACGTATTACTTTTTTTTTATAAAATCCTAGTCAAGTCGTTAAAAGGTACCCGTGGTGTGCGACTCGATAACCGTAAGGTTCTTCATGCATCAGGTCCCAAAACCAAATATTTTGATCGTATTGTTGTCTTTCAATAAACCATAACTTAGTATAAAAATTATAACGTACTAACTATCAAATCAAACTCAAAAAGAGAAGTTGTTTCGTAAACAAAAGTTACATGAATTAAAAATAACATTTTAGTTTAATAATATGAAATAAAGTAAAACAACTGAAATTTATTGTAGTATTAAAGTACTACAAATTTTTTGACACCTTAACAAGTGTATTCAATAAAAAAATGTTTTGTTATTTGTATATTATTGCTATTAGTCTGAATTAATATTGATGGAAATTATATTTGTTGGTATAAAACTAAACTTATTTACATTAGTAAACATTAATGAAAATGTTAATAGAATAATTTTCTACACGTGACTTCATTTATTTGAGATAAATTTTTAAAATGTAAACTTAAATTACCGATTAAATCATATAAACAAAAGGTAAAATTACCTTATTATTGTACCTTAGTAGGTGTCACTTATTCTCACTATTAAGTAAATTATGTCATTTTAATGTTTGTTGATTTTCAGAAACTATAAAACATTTAAATAGTTTGAGTCTTTAGATAGATCGAACACACTAAGTGTGTAAAATGAACAAAAAATATGTATGGTAAGGCAATAAGCAGAAAAATATTCTAACCATTGCAACAACCGTTATGACAAAACCTTGCTAAAGATATTCGTAAATTACTTGATTCTAGTTGTTGTTTCTTTTCTTCATACGTCACTATTTAGTTAAACATTGTTTGAACTTATTAACATAAAAACGATTCTTACGTGTTTATATTTATTTTAACTTTATTAGGCATTTCGTAATGTTTAATTAAGTAAATTATAGCTACAAATGGTTTAAGAAAACATTAAAAACTTGAAAACTTGAAAGTTTGTAACAAAATTTAACCTTTGCAAAACGTAAAAATATTATTACATGATTATAATACCACTAATAAATGTTTAACATTTTCTTTTCTAAGAGCTTTAAAGTAATGGTATAAGTACAAAAAATAAATAGTAGGAATAAAAATTTAAACTTGTTTTAGATTAAAACTTAAGGAAGCTCTAACATTAATAACGTTCATCGTAAGACTTTTATTATTTTTCGTCTATTTACGCTTAAGGGGAACGAAAAACACTTGGCAGTCTTCAAAAAAACCATATAAGTTTATCAAAAGCACGGTACAAAAAATATATTTCAACTCAAATAACATAGTAAAAAAAGATAAGCAATGTTATGTATATCCTTTTATAAATACATAAGATAATTTTTACTAAAAAAAATTATGTAATGAAGATTTTAATTATTTAAAAATTTAAATTTTTTTTTGATTACCTAATTATATACTAAATATATTAATAAAAAGTATCTATATTTGAATTTTTGCCAGATACTTTACGTCATAAAGTTTTTAGTTTGCAATTAATCGAATGCTGAAGTAAAGTTACCCAACTATGTGTAAAAATTAGAACGTTGATTAAAAGAGTATATTTTAATGAAATACATTTAAATTCATTAGTAAAGTATATTACTTATCAACCATAACCATTAGTTAGGATTTAATTTATTTAAGACATATTATTATTATTACAAGTTTATTATCCATATGATGGACCTAAGCATCAAAATCTAGGCCACTTAAACAGAAAGAAACATTATGAAATAAGTAAAAATATAAATAACACAAAAAATTGATTTTGTTTAAAACAAAGATAAAAATATTTTTTAATATAATATATATATATATATATTTTTTATACTTACACTAAACAATATTTTTTACGACAAACTTATACTTATTTACGCTTTGATGTTTTGATGCAGAACGATCAACATGAAATATTTAAATACATTGACTAACAACAAAAATTAAACTATGGCCCTAATCACATTTAAAATAGACTGGCTAAATAAATAATCGTTTAACATGTTGAAAAAGTACTTATTATTAATCATATATAGAGGAAAGGCATTGCTTTAAAAATTGAACTATGTAATAGGCAAAACTCTAGAATTAAGCCAACAATTGATAAAAATTACTTATTAATTTTACTAAAAGTATTTTATCCAAATCAATTTTTTTTAAATTTTAATCGAAGTTAATCAACTTTTTTGCAAGAAAATAATTCATTAGGAACTTTTTTCCAAACTTCAACTCACCCATAAAAAATAACTATGCCAAGCCTCATAATAAATAATGTTTGCATGTATTTTTTTTGCTATTTCCTTTCAATAGGAATATAGTTCTGTAAGGTTCAAAAGTTCATTGTATATTAATTGTAGTTTCACTCTTAACTAGTTTTAGAAAAAGTAATGAGTTCAATTTGAATAACTTTTTGAGAGGTTTCGAAGTTTATATACAGTAACCTCTCGGATCTTTACGCACTCGTGACGTTACGCACTCTCGTTTAGTTACGCATTTCAGAATTCTATAAAATTCAGAAAATAAGAATTTATTTTTTTTTTATAATATTGCACAACTACGTTTAATGTATATTTTTAAATTAAAATACGTTTTTGAATGCTAACACACCTCTCTATATCTTTAGACTTTGTAAATTTATGTTCCTTGACTAATTGATAAACATTTAGTTAAACCTCAGTATATAAGAAATTTTGTTAACAATAAGAGATTAAATCAAAATTCTGAAATAAACATGACAGTGTTTAATAATGAAAGTATAATGAAATAATTAGAGTTTAAAACACAAAGAAATAATACAGCAGTCTTGCCCTATATATTAATAAACACCATTTTATAGTTGTAAAGAAATGCTCAATTATAAATTTAATTTGCTAAGTAGAATAGAATATAAATGTTACATATAAATAAAGACTAAGATAATTTCTACTTATTGTTAAAATAGTAAAATTATTTCTACTCGTATTATTACTATTTTAGAGAAATTCAAACCCTTTTTTTAATATATGTATAGTTCGATCTGTTGTTTTCATATTTGTAAATGAAAGTGTCCAGTCTACTTTTAACTAGAAGCAATATTAAAAAACACCCATTACAGTGAGTATATTTGGTACCTCTCGTTTCTTTACGATCTCTCATATCTTTACGCACTTTTTCTGTGGACACAATGTGCGTAAATAAGCGAGAGGTTACTGTACACAAAAAAGTAAAAAAAAGATTTTTGTTTGCTTATTTATGTACGTTTGTTTTATTCCGATAAATTAAATATAGTAGTAGAAATTGATATTTTTTCAAAATAAACTCAGCAAACGTTTAATAAAAATTAAACTTTATATTACTACCGCCGTTAACACTTATGTTAAAAACTGTCTTGACAATTACTTTATACAAACATTTAAACTTGAAATACATGATTACATCACCAAAAGGTCAAGTACGCACTTTACATACGTTTTGAATGTATCACTAGATTAGACTATTAAAGAACTAATTCGAACTATTTTAACAAGTTCTAAACTTATACTATCACTATGTGATTAAATATTGATTAAGATTAAGCATAAAGAAATAATTAAGTTTTGATTACTCGCTTAAACTCAGATAATTAAAATGAATATATTCTGTATAACCTTATTTAAGTTTTCAACAGCTTAAACTATTTACAGGCACATCGGCTGTTTAAAATAAAGATAAGTTTGTTTGTGCAGCACTAGGCTGTAAAAATATTTGAAAACAAAATTTCGATCAATTTTCAGAACACGCTTAACTTATATTCATAAACAGATTCTTATTACTTGTGTTTTTTTCTGCATACGTCACTACTTTACAAATTGCTTTATTTATAAAACCTTTAATAAATGAAGAACACTAATTAATATAAGTTTTTTTGAACCTCACTTTAGAGCCAAGTTTAGTTAATTGATATTAAATTAAGTTAAAAGTTTATTTCTAGTCCATTAAAAACCGGAGTGTTCTTTTTTATTATGTTAACTATTTGTTTTTCTTAAATTTTAAGAAAATTGTTTTAGCATAACTTTTAGCAAAAAAATAGTTAAAAGCTCACAAATATGTTTTTTTTTAATTTCTCAATTGTACTAAACCTTTTGAAAATATCCTATTTTAAATTTAAAATAGTTAAACATTTACCATCACCTTAAAACACGAAAATTATAAAAGCATTTGAGAAATTATATTTCATTTAAACCTTAAGCTTTTGAGAATATCAAGCTTAATCTGAACATTTGAGATGAACATAGCAAAAATCTTGAACTTTTAATGATAATTTTTAAAAGACAACATGAAACATTATCAACAAACTGAGAAAAAACAGTCTCATCTTATTATTACGAACTATTGTACAACTATAACATTAAATTTGATAACATTAACATGGTGGTAAATAGTTTTACGTTTTGAGGTTTTATGTTGACAATTTAGTATCAGTACGTTACTTAAAAAGTGAATACAAATACGTAATAAAAATATTGATTATTCAAATTTAAGTACTAGTAACAATAATGCAATGAAATGAATTAGCATGAAGTTTGATTATGTTTGCATTGCATGAAGAAATTATAAAATGATTACTCTAATTGTAACATTTTGAGTATACTCTGTATTTATATTAGGTACATTTCTTTAATATTTAATTTTTAATTATTCAGGCGCATCAGATGGTTCAGATTAAGTTATTAAAAATTTGCGCACCAAACCGTAAAAAATGGAAAGCTACTTATTTATTTTATTTAAAATTGTTTTTATAACATTTACAACAGTTTGCTAAAACTGGTGATGTTTTACTGTATACAAAACTGTATAACAAGAAGCTTTTGTTACAAAAGTTACATTTATTAAAATGTTTAAAAAAATAATTTGCCTGTAAATTTTGCTATTTGTTCAAAAGAAAGTTTTGATAGGTGATACCATTAAATTAAGAGCTTAAAGACCATACTGTAACAAATTATAAGACTGCATTTGCTTTTATATTGAAATAAGTATTAGCACGTTTTGTATTTGTCCTCAAGTTAAACGTAGTATATTAAAGTTTACAAACACTTTTCGCAGGTAAGGATCTTAAATGACATCTAATATTTTAGTTTCGTAAAAGTTTATTGTTTTAAATGTAATTTTACAATTATTATCAATTGAACGAACTAACAAAGGTATTCAGAAATTTAGTTATTTGATATAAAACTTAAAAATTTTTAGGTTGTGAATTAAAAAACTAGAAACAAATCGCACTTTGACGTAGGCAGCAAACGTTAGAAGCAATACCTATAATTTATAAAAAAATAAATTTATTGAAACCAAGCTACTTCAGGTAATTAAAACCCAAAATTTAAGAAAAATTTTCGTATAACTAAACTATTTAACGTTATTGATTAAAAGTAGTAAAAGGTTTTGTTATCATCATGATATACATGTTAGCATATCATTATTTATAGTTACAGAAAAAAAAAAGGAATAAGTTTCTTGTTGTTTTAATTTAGTTCGTAGTAACAATAGACTGACCAATTATTTCCTACAATTAAGTTAAAACAGTAATTAAAAATGAATGCAAAATAATTATTTGACATTAATAATTAAAAAAATTGTTATGTTTTAAAGTCAAATGTGGAGGTAACTTTTGAAAAAATAAATTAAATAGTACAATTGAGGTTTAGTATAGCATAAAAGTTTTCATAAACTTTTTGATTGATTTAAAAGATTAGTCAATATTAGAAAATTAAATGTTGTATAAATTATGATTTTTAATAAGTTTATGTTTTATAAAAATAGCAATTACAATTGTCTCATTTGTGACGTGGATAGCAAAAATCGCAATTGTCAACAAACTTATTATGAATAAGAACATAGACATTAAGATAAAACAAATCTTCACATTTACATAACATTTTAACGGTTCAGAGCTGCATAACTAAATTTTTAAGATAAAAATATAAGAAAGTTTTATTGAATAGTATGCTAAACAAATCAAATAATATTTTTATGGTAACTCAGCGTAATTTTGTTTTTTCAATTTAAAAACTTGCGCTTTTGTAAAATAATTTTTTTTTAAGAAGTGCATTATAATTTTTCAAACTAACATTCAAATCAAATTTGTTAAAACCTAATGTGTTAAACCTGTTATATCACTGAATTTATTATAAAGGGTTACAAAAAAACAAAATTAACCAATGAAACTTTTCGACTAATACTTATAAATGATCTTAAAACGTTCATCATCGCACACAACAAAATTGTTGTAAAATTTATTCTTATTGCAACTGCCTTCTAACAATTTGAAGGCTTAGCGCTGCGCATGAAATACAATTTATCATCGCATTTGATGCATGCTGATGTTTTTTAACAAACAGTAGTTTTAAACGACGTACTAAAAATATGGAAAGCCTAACTGTGTGCTTTAACTTTTCTGTTATTAGAATTTAGATAGGGTGATTTAGAAATTTACTCTAATAATCATCATAAAAAAAAGAATTGTTTGTGTTTTGATAATATTGTTTTAATTCTTTTAAGGGTACTACTTGACTGGTATTCATTAAAAGTAAAACTGTTATTTTTACATTTAGATCGTTTTTAGTTATTAAGTTTGTGATTAAAATGTATTTTGAATTAGTTTTTTTACAACAGAAAAATTTACTAATAAACTTTCATTTACATATAGGTTGTAAAGTTTTTATACTTTGATTGCTTAAATACAGTTTTTTTTTTTCCTATTTTGACGAGATAAATGCTTCAACAGTCTTAATAAAAAGACAAGTGAGAATTTTATTCTAAATTTATTTTAATGAAAAATTGCTTAGTTTTTTGAAAGTATAACTGAAAGTTTGGATCCATTTCTAACTAAGTGTTTTATTTTAACTTTCTTTTAGTTTTATTATAAAAGTATTCAAATTGTATAATATTGAAGATCTTTACTTGATATATAGCACAAAATGTTTAATTAATTAGCGTATACATAAACTTTTTAATAATATTGATGCTCTAGTTTACTTTAAATATCGTATTTAGAGGGTGACATAGTGCTATTCAAAAGTCGATTGAATTTAAAAAACAAAAAGAAAACTATCATTGATGTTTAATAAATGATTTAAATCTATATAGTTAATGTTTGCAATCGTTTGTGGCTAACTTTTTAGCGCATTTTGATGCATTAATTGAGACGTTTATCCTTTTGTTTGGGCTTGTTATTGAATAAGTTAATGTTAGAAAAAGACCTACTTTTTAATTATGTATTTTTTTAATAAAAATGCATAGTTTAGAAGCTACAGATTAAAAAATAAGTAGAAAAATTAGAAAATTACAGTTGAAATTGAAACTGAAAAAGTTGTTCTATTAAGTTTGAACATATTTTACATATAGCTGCTAAGTCCTTAACTTAATACTTTTTAGCTACAGTTAAATTGTATTCTAATAAGCTTCTATAAGTAAATCTAGTAACCGTTAAAAAACACGATACTTTTTGATTAAGTTTTAAATTATTATTACGTGATTACAGTTACTTTAAATAACAGTCCAGGCAAATTCTTTAATGAAACTTAAATTATGTGACTAAACTATAAAAATAAAACACTATATTTTTTTAATGAGTAATTCTAATTTCAAGGAAATAAAGCACACTAGGTTTGTTTAATTATTATGAATAATACATATTAGTACGGCAATTAGCCATAAAAAACTAGTTGTGTGAAATCATTACGCAATCACTTTGAATAACATTAATTAACAGTTTGCTCTCACTTGTGTTAATTAGTCTGTTTACGTCACAATTTATAAAGATGTACTTCTGTTACATAAACTGTAAATTGTAAGACTAATGCTTCTTCTAAACTATTTCTATTTAAATTCAAGCTGAGTTAGTGATGGTTTTAAACTTACTAAAAATTCGATAATAGTTTCTAATATAAGATAGTACTAGTTGTTCTTTTTAACTCAACAATTAAGCATAATTTTTCTTTGTCAAACTCATGTTAGAACTTTATATATAGAGTGTACTTTGTAATTTATTGAATATAATTACACTTACTCATGAAAGTGTATAAAAAATAACGTTGTACAGCAATAATATAAAAAAAAAAATTTTATACTCGTTAAAGCAGCAGTAGATAAAAAAACATATTATCAATTGTGATGTTTATATGTCATTAGAATAAATTATAAAACTAGTAAGCTTAGAAATCTTATCTTTTTCTAAGAATCAAAAGTCAAAACGTGAACAAAACCGCATGTCTTTTAACAGTACAAATTTCATAAAATATCTAAAATAATAAAAATTTACTCCTTTTTATAAACTTTAAACTTCACTTAAAGTTACAAAAGTAAACAAGTTATTTATCTTAGTAAAAAACATAAGTAAAAAGTTTATTTGCGTGAATTAAGTGACATAAAAAGTTATTAGTTTTGTTTGCTGTCCGTTTGATTTCCGTGCACTTTTTACATTTAAAGTTTTATTATAAGCTGCACTTCCGTGCATTTTTTATTTTATTTTTTATCTAAAAAAATTGTTTTTGTAACAGTATTTTTTTTTCAAGGTTTATAAACCGAAATTAAACATTTAAACAATCAGTTAGTTTAATTTTTATAAAAACATAATTTTTTTATTTCAAAAATATATAGTTCAGTAATTTCAGTTTCAAGTTTTAGTTTGCTGGACTTACTAGTCCTTATCATGAATTTTCTTAGAAGATTAGTCGTTAGTCAAGTTTTAGGTAAAAGTTACAAATATTGATTAACAAAAACACAAGCTATTGAAAAACCATAAATTCTAAATGTAGTTAGAGTTACAAGTAATGTGTAAAAAGTATTAAGCGAGAAATTTTGAAGTACCTTTAAATAATAGCAATATGTCTAAACTTTAAAAGTTTTAATACCTATCATTAAAGTATTATCAAGCTAAAATATTGTTATTGGAATATATTATTCAATTATGTAAATATAAAATATTTAAGCGATTTAAAGAAATTTATTTTAGAAATTTTGCATATGTTTTAACTGACCAGTTAATTCTTTCTAATAGTTTTGATTGAAAAAATAATTTTTAGTAAAGGTTTTGGTAAAAGCAGTGACTAAAAATTTTAATTTATTGAATATACAAGTTTTCATAAACTAATAAGTCAAAATGCTTATAATTTTAAAGTTAAATAATATTGTAGTTTTGAAAATTTCTAACTCAATGTACCTAAAACATTAACGAAACTAATATAGGACTCTGTTTGATAATTTTGTTTAGATTTCAAAACTTAGTCAGTTTTCAAAGATTTATAATCTTTTCTAAAAGATAATTTAATTAAATTATTTATTTAATTTTTAATTTAGCTAATATACTTTAGCACAAAAGACAACCACAAACTATTGCAAACATTCTACAGTTTATATATAAAAGCTATTAAATTAAGTTATTTATTCAGCTATGGTGATCGAAAATCTTTATATTTGAACGGCACTTTGCCGCCCATTAACATTTACATAATTAGGTGAACATAAACTATCATTTTCAATAATTTATTTTCACTTTAACAAAAATTATTAAATTTTAAACGAATGATATTCTTAAAATCTCTTTTTATGAAAATTCTAAAGCAACGTGTTATTTTGTTGAAATATTGTGGTATACTAAAACTCGTTTACATCAAACAGCTAATTTTATAACTTTTCAAGATAAAAAACACCAACGAAATTAACTGATGTTTATCAGAAAAAAAAAGTCCAATTTTTTTTATAACGTTTTATAACAGAGCTTTTTATTTAAGCAGCTCAGAACCATACAAAAATGTAATTATAGTTATAACAATTTTTTTACTTTATATTCTGTTATCAAATCAGTCTTCTGATTCAGTTTTGCACTTTACAGAATAAACATTTTTTTTTATCAGTTAAATTTAAACTATTTGTCACAGTGATTGTTTGTTTTAATTTAGTAAAACCTGTTTTGAATACAAAACATAACACTGTTAAAGCAACTGTTATACAATTACCAGTAATATATGTATAAAATCTCATATGATTGTTATAAGAACGCGAATTTACTTCATGTGGTAAATTATTAAAACTATGAATTGTCACTCTAATAATTTTAGTAACAATAACTCTTATTAGCTAAAATTTTTTGGCAAACAACTTCAGACGCTACATTTTTTGAACAAAAAGTGACATGAAACGATTAAGGAAAGGAAAAATTTTAAAATGTTATAATTAAACAAAAAAAGGTTTATTTATTTTGTTTATTGGTTTTTAAGGTCATATAATTATACTCATGCTGCATATTTTTAATGAAAATAATACAATTGGCGTCTATAAAACACTAAAAGATAAAAAATATTTATGTAAAGGTTTTAACTAAAATAATTAAAATAGAGTTTAAATAAACAGTAAAGTTACAAATGCTAGCTAAAATGAAAAACATTTATATAAAATACTTATAAAGACTGAACGTCGTGATTAAGCATATAATTTAAATATTTAGCAACATGCCGTTTGTCTAAAATTAATATAAAATGTTAAATTACGAAGAATAATTTATTTAAAGCTAACTCTCTAAAATTTGATGGTTCAACTTATATTATGTTTATGTAAGTTACTTAATTCATTTTTTTCAGTACTAACGAGAATCACTGTTTGAAAACATATACAAGATTTTACTTTAGCATTTTAAAACCACAGGTTAAAAATTAGTAAGTGTCTAAATAGTTTCTATAAAAATCCATAAGAATTAGATAACTATTTACGTTCAAAACAGACATACTTCTATCTAATTTTAAAAAATGTTCAGTTAAGTTCTTTTATTTTTATAAAACAATTTTTTTTTTATAACTTCGAATAAATTTAACTTTATGTTTCAGAAAAACTGTTTGTACAATTCATGTATATGGAAAAATCTAATTTTTTCATTAATCAACCTTAACTAGCTATAACAAAAAAATTAAATTAAAAGAAACACGTTTATATTATAATGTTTATATAAGCATTAAAAATACATTGAAAATTTTTATAATTGTATTTTTGTATACAATTAATCTGAGCAGGCAAATCATAAAACTTTATAAATGGTCTTAACAATTTGAGAGCATTGATAGCTTTGAAAAAAAATATTTATGTCTTTCCATGCTTCAACGCTGATATAAACATTCTTATCAAGTAAAAAAAAATCAACTCCCATTTTAAAGTTCAGTTTTACACTCGTCGCAAAACACAAAATTAATTTGCTTGTTTGAACCAGTTAAGTGACTGAAAATTTGAAAATTTGGTATTTTTTCACGAGTCTTTGGATATATCAAAGCCTTTCGTTCATTTTGTTGATCATTATTTCTACTTTTTATTAATACATTTTCACTATTATAAACACGAGCATTTTAAACATTGACAATTTGTGACTAAAACTAAGGTAATTCAAGTATTTGCTTTAAATCAAATTCAACTAATGTAGCATTTAATTTAGAATGCCTGACTTACTATTAAACAATTACGATAGGATTTAAAACGGAAAGTAGTATTAAATAAAGCTTTATATAAAAAATAAGTTTTATAGTTTTAATTAAATGTTAACAACTAACAAAATTTAGTAATTAAAATTAATTTTAAAACTATTGCGACGTAATAATAGTTTTAAATTAACTATATAATTATTTACTAGGCCTACATAAATTTTATTACCTTACCTACTATTGAAAAAGTTTTCGTGATAGATTCGTTTTTTAGACTTTAAAAAACGAATAATTACATAAAAAGTATTAAGTGACTACTTTAGTTAATAGTTTTAGTATAAGTGTTAACAAAAAAACAATAAAAGTCATTAAAATTTAACTTTTATTCATTTTTCTGACTCTGACACTTTTTATTTTTTAATTCATAAACTTGCAAAGTTTTTATTTTATACTGCTTTTGTTTAAACATAAACCACAAACTAACCATACATACTTGACTTATATTTATACTTTGAAAACTGTTTGGGTATATCTTCGTATTGTTGTGCAGTACTGATGAGTAACTTATTTGCTGGGCATTACGCCGCTTGAATTTTGTTTGGTGATTTTGAAGATTTAGTGTTTAGGTAAAAAAACAACATTAGATTTTATCAATATTTCTACTTTATTTGCTAAATACTTAAACTTACTGTAATCCCAAGCTTTTTTCTATAAAAGAAATGGAAAATGTTACAGTCGTTTCTATGCACGTTTATAGAAAAGTAAACTAGTTTTTTAAATGAACCTGCACTTTTTATAAATCCAATGATGCAAATTAAACATTGACAAAATTAAAGAATTTTAAAACGTCAGGACTTTTTTAATGATAATCAGTTTACGGTAATTAATTTAAGCTATTTTAGTATGTAATATAATTTGATGAACTTTTTTATCTACTTCATGACTTTAAACATTCGTATAAGAAATCATATAGTGTGAAAATTTAGATAGCTTTTTAATTTTTAATGTTAATTTTTTTTTATTCTTAAAAATTAAAAAGTACCTAAAGGAATAAGAAATTCAAATTAAAATAAGTAACATAGAATAAACTTATTACAAATTGGTTCAAAATTGTTTAACTCGTAATACTTAATGTTTTTTTTGATGAAACAGCTGTATTTTAAAAAATTATTCAATCAACAAAATCTTAAACAAAATAAGTACTATTTTAGTTATACTTATTTTGACACATAAACCCTGTCACTAAATTCGAAATGTTTTATTTCTGCGTAAATAGCTTTTGTATTGTATATTATGAAAAAGTATGTTTTAAAAGAGCATTTGTGTTTTAGCGCAGCGTATGAACCTTAAAATACTAAAATTTCATTCTAAATTAAAGGAATTTTGGATACCTTGTACTAAAAAATATCATTATTAATGTCGTAAACTAAGTAACATTACTTTTTGAATAAAATCATTTTATTATAATACTTTAAAAAGTTAGATATACTTTCTATACTGGTTAGTTATAATGGTTTCCTACTAATTTTTTAAACCCTTTAAAAAAAGATGGTAAATATTTTGAATTGATAACTTTTATCAAATCAAAAACTATATATATTTAATTAAAATTAGGTATTTTCATGATTTACAAAGTTTAATCTTAAAAACACATTGTTATTAAATTATTAATTAATATCTAAATACTGTATTAACCCTAACCTTTTTTAAATTTAAATATTAATTTTATTATTAAGAAAGTAATTACATTTTATATACATTTATGTTATACTAAACCAACAAACTACCATAAGCAGACAGCAATTTGTTCATAAAAGTAAAGTCAAGTATACATGTCGTAGTCTTTACAAAATTCTTTTTTGAACGGAATTTCGCCGCATGCAATATAAAATAAATTTTTAAAGGCATATTTAAGCGACAGAGGTCAAAAGTATCATGATTGAACAAACTTGTTTTCTTAAGACTTTAAAAAATTGATACAATCAAAAACTTTTAAAAGCTGTGTGAACTAAGTAAGATAATTTTCTTAAAGTTAATATGATAATGTAGTATTTTTATAGTTAACCTATTTGTTTAACGAGATGAAAAAGTAAGGATTATCTTACAAGACTATTTTTGTACGAATAAATATCATTTATACTTAAAGACAAAACTAAATAAGTAACTGGGAAAGGAAAGTATCTTCTAACAAATTATCTGTTAATATGATGTTTGTTTGTTATAATAAATAAATATGTTTACATTATCAAATACAAACTATCAAAAATGTTTCGTTTTCAATATTGTGTGTTATATTTACTTATGAAATGAGTTAGTTAATAGTTGTTGTTAAATGTTTTTTTATATCAAACTAATAACTTTATTATAAAATTTAACATTTCTATATTTAAAACTAATAAAATAAAAGTAACAACATGAATCAATTTTTACCAAGTGCCTCTAAAGATCTCAATAATTTTTTTTTGAGTATCTACAACAAAAAAACAATAAATTTATTTGTGTTGAAGAAGCAGTAAGATAAATAAATGACGTAATAAACAAACGCAATTTTCATTTTTAAAAGGCCAAGAGAAAAATTAAAAAATATAAGTTAAAATTCGTACATAACTCAACAACACAATTCTGATAAATTATTTTTAGTCATAAATTAACTCCTTTTCAGCTTTGAAAGATAAGATAAAAGAGTTTGTTGAAAAGCAAGAGAGAAATTTCTATTTTTTTTTAGGTAAACGTTTTCACTGCGACTCTTTTTTCAAATAATAGAACATTTGTAATTTTACCAGTGCTTTTATTGCCTTTTTATTTAAATATCTTGTATACTTTTAATTTAGTTTATGTGTAACAATCAAAAATTTTACCTTAGATGCAAAGAAAAAAAATAATCAAAAGGTCGTTTTGTATTTATTGTTAAAACAAAATTAAGCAACTTGCATACAACAATTCTAATAATTTATGATAATTTAAAATTTCAAAGTCTGCAAACAGTCTAACTTAATATTTAGCTTATGAACTTTTTTTTTGATTACTACAAGCCACCTTTTAGTTTTTTACTTAAGTAATCACTAAATTTAAGAAAAACTATTTTAATTAATTGTTTTGTAATGTTTAAAACCTCAAACGCTTGTATTCACCTTAAGTATAAGTAGAAGTAGTATTTTAATTAATCTTAAGTATGTCGTTGTGTTTGTTTAAGTTTTTTAACGGTGTTTTGCCGCAATAAACGAGATCAATTAAATTTATCAATATTATGTTGAAAATTGTATTATGAATATTTTGAATATTTTTTTTAGATTTTTCTTTTTCAATATATAATTTTATAATATAAGCCTGTAAAAATAAGAAGAAAATGAACATGTAATTTTAATGGGTAGCTGTATAATTTGCACGAGTGTACAAAATTGCACGAGTAGACAAAATTGCACGAAATAAAAATTCCACGAAGACTAAGTTACAAGAGGGCAAAAATTAAGAGGGACTAAGTTTGCTGCACGAAGGGTCACTTTTGCAAAAGTAGACAATTTTGCAAGGAGAAATTTTTGCACTGGTTAAATATCAATTTTTATTATTTTTTTATTGCTGTAGTATATTTTTTTACTATCACTGTCACCCCTAACCCATACCCTCGGTCGGTAATTTTTGTTTTTTAGCATTTTTTTTCAATTTTTTTTAGTTTTTTGATTTGTTTTTTTTTTTATAATAATTTATTTTATTTATAGTTTATTAATTTTAAGTTTTTTTTTTTTTTTACTACTTATTTTTTTTATTTTACTATAACTGTTACTCCTAACCATTACCCTTGTTAAGTATTATTTTTTTAAATTTTTTTAGCTAATTTTTTTAAAGCTTTTTATTTTTTTTTTGAATATTTTTTCTGCATTTTTTTACTTTTGTTCAAAATTGATCGTTGGTGCAAATTCGTCATCGTGCAATTTTGTGTCCTTTTGCAAATTTTGCTTCGTGCCCTCTTGCAAACTGGGACGTGAACTTGGTACGCAGGACAGGCAGCCGAAATCAAACAGGCAGGCTGTCCAGCGCCCACTTTTTTGTCCTTTCAATGTCTCTTTCTGATCAGAAACTTCATTTTTCACACAAGTTTTTCACAAATTTTATAGTTTTTTAACTTTATTTTTCAATAAAATATTTAAAATCAATTTTAAACAAAGATGGTTTATATACAGTAATTAGAGTAGACAGGCGGGCGCCTGTATGGCCCAGCGGTTTGCTTATGCGACTGCCGGCCCTGCGTCCCGAGCTCGAGTCCCGGTGGTTGCCCCTCCATGGGGACGACCACGCAAGTATATAAAAATGCGATTAGCTGCTAGCACTCTTGTTAGCGCGATGTGCATTAGATTGTAAACCTTGTTAAGTCGTTTTTTCAGAAGGAGATTGTAATTCCACTGGGACGTGAACTTGGTACGCAGGACAGGCAGCTGAAATCAAACAGGCAGGCTGTCCAGCGCCCACTTTTTTGTCCTTTCAATGTCTCTTTCTGATCAGTAACTTCTTTTTTTCACACAATTTTTTCATAAATCCTATACTTTTTTAACTTTTTTTTTTCAATGAAATATTTAAAATAAATTTTGAATATAGAGGGTTTATATACAGTAATTAGAGTAGACAGGCGGGCGCCTGTATGGCCCAGCGGTTTGCCTATGCGACTGCCGGCCCCGCGTCCCGAGTTCGAGTCCCGGTGGTTGCCCTTTTATGGGGACGACCACGCAAGTATATAAAAATGCGATTAGCTGCTAGCACTCTTGTTAGCGCGATGTGCATTAGATTGTAAACCTTGTTAGGTCGTTTTTTCAGAAGGAGATTGTAATTCCACTGGGACGTGAACTTGGTACGCAGGACAGGCAGCCAAAATCAAACAGGCAGGCTGTCCAGCGCCCACTTTTTTGTCCTTCAATGTCTCTTTCTGATCAGAAACTTCTTTTTTTCACACAAGTTTTTCATAAATTTTTTACTTTTTTAACTTTATTTTTCAATAAAATATTTAAAATCAATTTTAAACAAAGATGGTTTATATACAGTAATTAGAGTAGACAGGCGGGCGCCTGTATGGCCCAGCGGTTTGCCTATGCGACTGCCGGCCCTGCGTGCCGAGTTCGAGTCCCGGTGGCTGCTCTTCCATTGGGACGACCACGCAAGTATATAAAAATGCGATTAGCTGCTAGCACTCCTGTTAGCGCGATGTGCATCAGATTGTAAACCTTGTTAGGTCGTTTTTTCAGAAGGAGATTGTAATTCCACTGGGACGTGAACTTGGTACGCAGGACAGGCAGCCAAAATCAAACAGGCAGGCTGTCCAGCGCCCACTTTTTTGTCCTTTCAATGTCTCTTTCTGATCAGTAACTTCTTTTTTTCACACAATTTTTTCATAAATCCTATACTTTTTTAACTTTTTTTTTTTCAATGAAATATTTAAAATAAATTTTGAATATAGATGATTTATATACAGTAATTAGAGTAGACAGGCGGGCGACTGTATGGCCCAGCGGTTTGCTTATGCGACTGCCGGCCCTGCGTCCCGAGTTCGAGTCCCGGTGGCTGCTCTTCTATGGGGACGAACACGCAAGTATATAAAAATGCGATTAGCTGCTAGCACTCTCGTTAGCGCGATGTGCATTAGATTGTAAACCTTGTTAGGTCGTTTTTTCAGAAGGAGATTGTAATTCCACTGGGACGTGAACTTGGTACGCAGGACAGGCAGCCGAAATCAAACAGGCAGGCTGTCCAGCGCCCACTTTTTTGTCCTTTCAATGTCTCTTTCTGATCAGCAACTTCTTTTTTTCACACAATTTTTCATAAATCCTATACTTTTTTAACTTTTTTTTTTCAATGAAATATTTAAAATAAATTTTGAATATAAAGGGTTTATATACAGTAATTAGAGTAGACAGGCGGGCGCCTGTATGGCCCAGCGGTTTGCTTATGCGACTGCCGGCCCTGCGTCCCAAGTTCGAGTCCCGGTGGTTGCTCTCTTATGGGGACGACCACGCAAGTATATAAAAATGCGATTAGCTGCCAGCACTCTTGTTAGCGCGATGTGCATTAGATTGTAAACCCTGTTAGGTCGTTTTTTCAGAAGGAGATTGTAATTCCACTGGAACGTGAACTTGGTACGCAGGACAGGCAGCCGAAATCAAACAGGCAGGCTGTCCAGCGCCCACTTTTTTGTCCTTTCAATGTCTCTTTCTGATCAGAAACTTCTTTTTTCACACAAGTTTTTTATAAATTTTATACTTTTTTAATTTTATTTTTCAATAAAATATTTAAAATCAATTTTGAACAAAGATGGTTTATATACAGTAATTAGAGTAGACAGGCGGGCGCCTGTATGGCCCAGCGGTTTGCTTATGCGACTGCCGGCCCTGCGTCCAAAGTTCGAGTCCCGGTGGTTGCCCCTTTATGGGGACGACCACGCAAGTACATAAAAATGCGATTAGCTGCTAGCACTCTTGTTAGCGCGATGTGCATTAGATTGTAAACCTTGTTAGGTCGTTTTCTCAGAAGGAGATTGTAATTCCACTGGGACGTGAACTTGGTACGCAGGACAGGCAGCCGAAATCAAACAGGCAGGCTGTCCAGCACCCACTTTTTTGTCCTTTCAATGTCTCTTTCTGATCAGTAACTTTTTTGTTTCACACAATTTTTTCATAAATCCTATACTTTTTTAACTTTTTTTTTTCAATGAAATATTTAAAATAAATTTTGAATATAGAGGGTTTATATACAGTAATTAGAGTAGACAGGCGGGCGCCTGTATGGCCCAGCGTTTTCTTATGCGACTGCCGGCCCTGCGCCCCGAGCTCGAGTCCCGGTGGTTGCTCTTTTATGGGGACGACCACGCAAGTATATAAAGATGTGATTAGCTGCTAGCACCCTTGTCAGCGCGATGTGCATTAGATTGTAAACCCTTTTAGGTCGTTTTTTCAGAAGGAGATTGTAATTACACTGGGACGTGAACTTGGTACGCAGGACAGGCAGCCAAAATCAAACAGGCAGGCTGTCCAGCGCCCACTTTTTTGTCCTTTCAATGTCTCTTTCTGATCAAAAACTTCTTTTTTTCACACAATTTTTTCATAAATTTTATACTTTTTTAATTTTATTTTTCAATAAAATATTTAAAATCAATTTTGAATAAAGATGATTTATATACAGTAATTAGAGTAGACAGGCGGGCGCCTGTATGGCCCAGCGGTTTGCTTATGCGACTGCCGGCCCTGCGTCCCGAGCTCGAGTCCCGGTGGTTGCCCTTTTATGGGGACGACCACGCAAGTATATAAAAATGCGATAAGCTGCCAGCACTCTTGTTAGCGCGATGTGCATTAGATTGTAAACCTTGTTAGGTCGTTTTTTGAGAAGGAGATTGTAATTCCACTGGGACGTGAACTTGGTACGCAGGACAGGCAGCCGAAATCAAACAGGCAGGCTGTCCAGCGCCCACTTTTTTGTCCTTTCAATGTCTCTCTCTGATCAGAAACTTCTTTTTTCACACAATTTTTTCATAAATTTTATACTTTTTTAACTTTATTTTTCAATAAAATATTTAAAATCAATTTTGAATAAAGATGGTTTATATACAGTAATTAGAGTGTACTTATATGTTTAGAAGTAAAAAATTATTAAACAGACATAAAAAACGATAATATAGAAAATGTGTATAAAATATTATTGCCTCGAATAAAAAACAACTATGACATGTTTGTTATGATGATTTTGTTTATGGGCCAAAAATGATTGAAAATTATGAAAAGTTATGATATGTTATGAAAACAAACTAGCTATTATTTGAATCAGTAAACGTTATAGATATCTTTTTTTATTATTTACAAGGTAAAAAATTAAACTTGTATTTTTTGCTGTTTTAATTGTACTTACAAATAATTTAATAAATTAAGTTTGCATTGTGGGATATGAAATTACATAGAATTATAATAAACACTTTTTTATATTTATGTCATGCACATTTCATTATATTTTATTGTTTAATTGATCAGCCACAAAAAAAAATTAATTTAAAATGAATCTACTTTGATGCAACACTAAACAGAAAAATTATTAGAAACTACCCCGGATCAACGTGAATTTCAAAAAGTCAAAACTTATTTTGCTTCATTCATAAAAAAGAAGCTTTTATCTGTAGTTTTAGCTTCATAAAAAACTACTTAACAATATAGTTTAGCTACAAAACTATTGATAGTAAACCGGTACTAAGTTGGTTGAGAGTTTTCGATTTCTATTTTACTATCTAGTTTTAATTAATGGTCATGACAAGTAACTTAAACAAGTTTTTTTTTAGTTTTTTTTTACTACATTCTTTTTTTTTATATTGATAGCATTCTAATTTTTTATAACATATAATTGTGTACTATATAACGATATCAATATATGCACAAACCATAAAACTAAAAAACTACTTAGTAAATACTTTTTGCATGTTTAAGATCTTAAGACTGTTATTAAACTTAAATAAACGCATAAGTACATTATTAGCTCTTAACTTTTTTTATAAGAAAAACAAATTGTTAAATAGTTAAGTATTTAGCAAACAAACTAGATACAAAGCAAAGCTGTTTTTGTATATGAACTTGTCTAAGAAACCAAATCTTTACAAAATGTGAAATATGTTTACGGCTTAGTGACAAAAGTTTGAATATAGTAATATATTGTAAACAAAAAAACTTTTGGCGTGTCTTCGTTAATGCATATAGTTCTGAGCCCAAAACTAATGAAAAATACTAAAGTATTTAAAAAGTAAATTTCAGCAACACAAATAAAACTCAATGTTTTTATACACTTAGAAGGTGTTAAACTTTTATTCTATGTGATAATATCATTTTCCTGCGTTAACTGTCTTTACAAATCATGTTATCAATTTAGGATGCATTATTTGATGGTATTACCAATAAAAAATATATACTTTGTTGTATTTTAATTTTTAGTTGCTCAGTCATACGAAATGTCAAATTTAAATGAAAATTTTATTGGCGCAGCACTTAGCTGAAATTTTTTATAACATATAATTGTGTACTATATAACGATATCAATATATGCACAAACCATAAAACTAAAAAAACCAGTTAAGTGACAGAAAATTTGAAACTTTGTTATTTTTTCACGAGTCTTTTTATATTTTTCAGCCTACTTTCATTTTGTTGGTCATTATTTCTATTTTCTATTAATACATTTACACTATTATAAACACGAGCATTTTAAACATTGACAATTTTTGACTAAAACTAAGATAATTCAAGTATTTATTTTAAATCAAATTCAACTAATGTAGAATTTAGTTCAGAAAGCCTGACTTACTATTAAACATTTACCATAGGATTTAAAACGGAATGTAGTATTAAATAAAGCTATATAAAAAAAAAAAAAGTTTTATAGTTTTAAAAAATGTTAAAAACTAACAAACTTTAGTAGTTAAAATTAGTTTTAAAACTTTTGCGACGTATCATTATTTTTTCAATTTAAAGTCAGTTTAATTTCATAAATAATTTTTTTTATACATAATTATTTACTAGGCCTAAAGAAATGTTATTATTTATTGAATTAGTTTTCGTGATAGATTTGTCTTTCAGATTTTTTAAAACAAATAATTACATAAAAAAGTGTAAAGTAACTATTTTAATTAATAATTTTAGTATAAGTGTTAACAGAATAAACAATAAAACTCATTTCAATTTGACTATGACACGTTTTTATTTTCTTTAAAAAATTTCAAAAACTTTGAAAGTTTTGTTTTATATTCGTTTAAACATAAACCACAAACTAACAATACATACTTAACTTATATATATACTTTGAAAACTATTCGGGTATTTCTTCGTATTATTGTGCAGTACTGATGAGTAATTTTTTTTGCACGGCATTAAGCCGCTTGAAAATACTTGGTGTTTAGGTAAAATCAAAAAAATAATTTTTATCAATATTTCTTTTTTATTAGCTAAATACTTACATTCACTATAATCCGCAGCTATTTTCTATAAAGCAAATATAGAATGTTACTGTCGTTTCAATTCGCTTATAGAAACTAAACTATATTTTTAAATAAACTTGAACTTTTTATAAACCAATTGATGCAAGTTAAACTTTAAAAGAAATTAACGTTTTTAAAACGTCAGAAATTTTTTAATGATAAACAATTCATGGCATTTAAGCTATTTTAGTATGTAATGTAACATAATGAACTCTTTATCTACTTCATGACTTTGAAGATTCGTATAAGAAATTATATGGTGTGAAAACTTATATAGCTTTTTAATAGTTCTATGTTAAATTTTTATTTAAAAAATCTTAAAAATTAAAAAGTACCTAGAGGAATAAAATAAGCAAAATTAAAATAAGTAACATAGAATAAGATTTTAAAATTGCCTCAAAATTATTAAATTCGTAATACTTAATGTATTTATGATGAAAGAGATGTATTACAAAAATTATTAAATCAACAAAATCAGAAATTCAGTTAAAGCAAGCATAACTAAAAAGAAATAACTGAACAAAAAAAAAGATGGACTATTCAATAAGTATATTTCTAATTTTATTTGGAAACCTTTTAGTAAGCATCCGACTCTTATTTTAATTATACTTATTTTCACACAAAACACTGTCACTAAACTCAAAACGTTTCATTTCTGCATAAACAGCTGTTGTATTTTATATTAGAGTAAAGCATGTTTTAAGAGAGCACTTATGTTTCAGCGCAACGTATAAACCTTAAAATAGTAAAAATTCATTATAAATTAAAGGAACTATGGATACCTTGGACTATAAAATATTATTATTAATGTCGTAAACTAAGTAACAGTACTTTTTGAATAAAATCATTTTATTCTTATACTATTTAAAGTTAAACATACTTTCTCTACTGGTTTGTTTAGATGGTTTCATACTAATTTTTTGAATCCTTAAAAAAAGATGGTGAATGTTTTGAATAGATAACTTTTATCAATCAAAAAAAAAAGTCAATTAAAAGTAAGTATTTTCAATATTTACAAAGTTTTATCTTTAAAACACATTGTTAAAGATAAGAAATGTTATTATAAACTAATAAAATAATACTATATAAACCCTTAAATTTTTTAAAATTTAAATATTAATTTTATGATAAACGAAGTAATTATATTTTATATGAATATATATTATGCTAAACACTTTTGATTAAATGAAACCCACAAACTACCGTAAGCAGATAGCAATTTGTTTATAAAAGTAAATTAAGTACACATGTTGAAATGTTTACAGAACTCTTTTTTGAACGGTATTACGCCGCATACAAAAAAATAAGTTTATAAAGGCATATTTAAGCGGTATAGGTCAAAAATATCATGACTGAATAAACTTGTTTTCTTTAATTAAAAACTATTGATACAATCAAATACTTTTAAAAGCTGTGTAAACTTAATAAGATAGTTTTCTTAAAGTTAATATGAAAATGTAGTGTTTTTGTATTTAACCTATTTGTTTAACAAGATGTAAAAATAAGGATTATTTTTATACAAATGAATAACATTTATACTTTAAACCAAAACTAAATAAGCACCTTGGAAAGGAATGCATCTTTGAATATAATTATCCGTTGCTATGATCTTTGTTTGTTATAATAAATAAGGGTTTTTACATTATCAAATTCAATTTAAAAAAAATGTTTTATTTTTAATATTGTGTGTTATATTTACTTATGAAATGTGTTAGTTGAGAGTTTTTACTAAAATATTTTTATTCGAAACTAATAACTTTATTATAAAGATTAACATTTCTATATTTAAAACTAATAAAGTAAACGTAACAACATAACTCAATTTTTAACAAGTGCATCTAAAAATTTTCAAAATTTGATTTTTAAGTATATACAATAAAAAACCAATAAATCTATGGTATGTGTGTTGAAGAAGCAGTAAGATAAACAAATAACATGTTAACAAAAATTTTAATAACAAAAATTAGTACTGTTCCAAGCAATAAATTACAAATGAAGTTTAGTATTTTTAACATCGAACCACTCTAAGCTAAATCTAAACCTAAGTTAGGTACCAAAAGTAAATCAAGAGTTTTATTTATTCGGAAGAAATATAAAATTTACTAATAAACTATTTTAAACTAAATAAAACTGTTTTGTAATAAAGTTTAAAAAATATACATTTTACCTAATCTTTTTATGACTTAGTTAATAAGTAAGTTGTGTTTGAAAGGACTTATTTAAAAAAATTTTCTCTGTGGAAAAAAGTTTGCAATAAAAATGCAATTACACACCATCTGACGTCATAAGTCAAAAACCATAATACCAAGCGTTCTTGACATTTATATATTCAAGTAAATTATTTCAAGTTTCCCACCCGATGCAACTATTTTAATTTCAAAGCTGATAAAAACTCAGCTAATAAACTTATAAGTAATTTGGTGTAATGTTTTAAATATGAACTTGCTTTCTTGATAAAATAATTGACTGTAATTATTTTATTAAAACTAAACTTTATACGTTAATAAGTTAAACTTGTTATTCTTAAATTTTTTAACTTTATTGATAAAATATTACACAAAATAAATTTACTTATATGTTTATTAAAAAAAAAGACACGTACTTTTGTAACAAGTAACAACAGTGTCGTTTCTTATAAAAAAGATTTTTGAGAAATTAATAAGGCTGAATAATAATGAATTTATACATGAAATTTCAAGGTCATTCTAAATATTTACTAGTCTTTTAAGTAAATTAGTAACTAAAATGTTTAAGGCTTGTTGGAACTACTAAATACTAAACAATAAATTTAAGTTTAAAAATCATAAAAACAAAATTAAAACTAAATCACTCATGTACTAACTGCAGTTCTAAACAAATAACTTGAAATATTAAACTAACTGTTTTCATTTTGTTTTTATATTAATTTTTTTTTAGTGTTATTATTACTTTACTAAGTCTAAAACGATCTTTTAATAAGTTCTATTACATGATATATAGTAGTTGATAAAACTGTAAAATTAGAATAATTCAAATGTAATTTTAGAATCAAAGCGTCATATTTCTAACTCTTTAAGATTTAGTTGGTAAAAATGTTTTAATTAAAATCTAAACTGAGCTAAAAAATCTTTAATATCTATATACTCGTGTTTTGTATAAATATATTAAAGGTTCTAAATATATTTTGTTTTTTTAGATGTTTATGATATCTTGAAGATTGTTTTCAGTAAAATTAATTTTCTTTAAAATTTAATCTAAACTTTTAAAATTTTAATTAAGATGCACAAATACAAAAGGCTAAGAAAATAAATTGAAATATATTATTTGAATAAATTTTTATCGGTATATTACTGTACATACCCTCTGAACTTTAATTTTTTTAAATAGTAGGAGTACGTAAAAGTATTTTTTAAATTAATGAAAAAAAAGATCAATAAATTTAAGCTACATGGAAAGTTATTAACACTGTGCTATTGCTTTTACTTAATATGATATCTTAACCAACACTTTATTTAAGTTTTAAATACACTAAGAAATATGAAACTAACATTGCGTATACGTTTATGCTTCATTATGTTTCGATAATCTTTACTTTTAGAGCGTTGAGATGCATATGTTGCTGTAAATTTTTATTATAAATATATAAGTGCGGCATCAAGCCGTTAACAAAATAGAGATATCCTAATATACAGTTATTATAATCGCTACAACCTAATGTTCATGAACAGTTTGTATTCTAATTGTGTTTTTTTTTTCACACGTCACTTATTATTTGGATGCTTTAGATCAAATATTTATAACTATTTAAAAGAGTCTAATGTAAACTGAGTTGGTAGTTGTGATGTTAAAATAATTAAAAACCTGTCAAAAAAAAATACAATACAAACTATTACGTACACTTTTTTAGGCGTACTTGGTTTGGCTCAATGAAAATCATTAAAAAAATTGCAATTAATTTGAACGTTTATTAGCAACTTAGTTTTTAATATTTTGAACTTTGAAAACTTAAGACAAATTTTTCAACTTTGTTAATTAAATATAGTGTCATTACTTTCAAGTTTAGAGTATTAAATAAATACTTAATTAAGACATTGAAAAACAATAATTTTTCTTAATAAGTATGTATTAAACCTACGGATGTAGGTACTTTGAATAATTACTTAACCTAGACTAAGTAATGATACTAATAATACTTCGGGCTACTCTATATAAAACTAGGCATGACAATGAATGAACTTTTTGTATTAAAGAAGAATTGCAAGCACCAATAAGATTATAAAGAACATCAAATTTCGAAAACACTTTAAATGTGGTTAAAACTTTTAAAAAACGTTTAATCTAGAAAGAATATACTTTAAGAACGTATAAAACAAACTAATATTAAACTAATAGGTTATAAATAAATTTTAATATAAAAAGTAACATTGTTAAAAAATAATTTAAATAACACAAAAAAAAAAAGTGTCTTAATAACATGAATAACATCTTTACTGCAGCAGGCTGTGGCTAGGATCTCTCATTACTTTCTGTTGCTGGTTTATATAGCAGCGTTCTTAACTTTTTGCAACATTTCATCAGTAATTTCTTGTATGCATTTTATTTTCTTCTTTTGTTAACTGTATTAAACTTGCATCAGTATAAAACTTGACCTTGCAAGCTTTTTGTTAACCGCTTGAATGAACAATCATTTAGGCTCAAACTTTCCATTAAATTTAAACAGTAATCAAGTGCAACTTGAAACCCTGTTACAATTCCTCTTCTTCCACTGTTGAAAGAGAATCGTCACTCTACTTCTCCTCTGCCTTTTTGTTAAAAGATATACAATACGCTTTTTTCATAAAACAATTAAAAAATTATATGAAAATTTAAATTGGTCTTAAAACTATTCATGTATTTCATACAACATTAAAGGCAAACTAGAGAAAAATTAACAAATGGTTATTTAGTTCTGCAAATTTTCTACTTATAATAATCAAAAAAAAGTTAATGTGTTTTCCTAGTTTTAAAAATTGTCTTTAACCTCTAGAATAATATTCAACATGTGTCACATTCTGCTATTAAGATTGCAGTATTGAAACACAGGTAAATAAAAAAAAACAAAAAAATCACTTAAATGTTATGCCTTTGCAAACCACTAAGATACAAACTCCTAAAAAATTCAGCATGTTAATGGTCTTTGTTGTTTTAGTTATACTTTCTTATTCTATTGTGGTATTAAGATTTAAGAGCCTTACATAAATTTAATATCACTCACTTTAAAATAAAATTGGTCACCACTTTTAAGACTTGTTTATACTTATACCTTGTTAGTTATATTTTGACTTTTTGTACTAAATTTTTTCAGATCTACTTTGACTTTTTAGACTATAATTTTGTCAGTTCAATTCTGACTTTTTTTTCTAAATTTTTCAGAACTACTTTTACTTTTTGGACTATAATTTTGTCAGTGCAGTTTTAATTTTGTGGACTTAAAATTTATCAGTTCTACTTTGAGCTTTTGGACTAAACTCTGTCAGTTCTACTTTGACTTTTTAGGCTATAATTTTGTCAGTTCAATTTAGACTTAGTAGATTTCCTAAACCCCTATTCTTTCTGATTATTGGTACAAACTCAAAGGCTTTTAAATAGGCATATGGTAAACCTTAGTAATGCATGTAAGTATTGCATGCAGTAAATTTAAGTATGACTTCTTAAAAATTAAACGCACACTTTATTATAAAATTTCTCTAAATCTACTATTAAATATAATGCAGTATACAACAAAAATGACAAAATCATAGGAATGTGAGATAAAATATTATCTAAATGTGAGATATATGTGTCTATTCAACATGAACAACATTTTTACTGCAGCAGACTGTGTCTAGGATCTCTAACTACTTTATGTAGCTGGTTTATATAGCGGCGTTCTTAACTTTTTGCAACATTACATCAGTAATTTCTTGTCTGCATTTTATTTTCTCTTTTTGTTAACTGTATTAAACTTGCATCAGTATAAAACTTGACCTAGCGAGCTTTCTGTTAACCGCTTGAACGAACAATAATTTAAGTTCAAACTTTCCATCAAACCTAAACAGTAATCAAGTACACTTGATAACCTGTTACAAGTATCTTTACTATAATCGAAACTTTATAAAGCGTTTTTTTGTTGATATATAATTAGTAGTGTTTTATTACAGGCTAACCTTATGATTGTATATTAGTAGTATAACTACATTTTATAATAAATATATTTTACTAACTTAAACTTGTACTTGTGCGGCGCTCGGCCGTAAAAGTTCAAAAAAAAACCTACAGCAAATTTCTCGCAAATTGCTTTGTTATTATCCATACAAAATGAAATTATATTTGTGAGTTTCACTACCTATGTCACAAGTGAGTAAGAAATGCTTTATGCCAACACTTAAATACACAATTTTTTTAAAAGTTTTTAAATAAAACTTTAAAATACAGAGCTTTCAGAAATCATCGTACAAAATTCAATACTAATAAAAAGAACAAACTATAACTTCAAGTAATTTATTAGTTTTATAGGATTTTTAGGTTTATTAAAGGCTATAAATCAACTACTTTATATTTTATCTAGTGAGTTTTGCATTAATTAAAAAAAAAAACAACTTGCTATCGAAATCTTATATTGTCTTAGGAGCTCTAAGGTTAGAAAACTTATTTTTTTGATCAATTCTATTTTTATATTTGACATAAATAATATTTTTTTATTGTATATATTGTTATTGTTTACTACATTTTGTGTTTTTCAAATATACATTTATTAATTGTGTTTTACCAAACAGTTATACTTAAAACAATAGAAACTAGCAGCTACTAAAAATAAACTACAAAAGTGAATCAAGCATATTTCTTATTTAAAGGAAACATAAGAATGATTAATAAACAGAACTGATCGATCATTTTTTTAGAAACTTGTTTTAAAAGGATATATTTTATTTAAATTTTTTGTAATTTATAAAATTAGTAAGCTGTGTTAAAAACTATTTATTTCTAAAATGATAGTTTAGTTTTTTTTTAAATAGTGTGATTAAAAATTTTTTGTTAACTATTTGACATGAACATTCAAAAACTATAAAATCAAAAACTTTTAACCGTTAAATTATAAAAAGAAATTAAGACAAAAAGGCATTCAAAAATATTATATGTTTGTTAAAGTGATTTACTTAAAAGTGGAAATTTACAGTTTAATTAAGTAAACTTAATTCTAGCTGGACAACAGAAATTGATTTTAATAAAGAGATAAACTTTAATTATTTGACATCGTAGTAAATTTACATAAACAATTTTTCTCTAGTTGTGAAGTTTTTCTCACTACTTAATGAGATTATTTTGTTATAGTACTTGTAAACAATAAAAAGAAACTTTAAAAATCTTATATTCTTGCTCGTAAGTTGAGTAAGTGATGGAAATTTTAATCACGAATTGTTAGCAACAAACTGCAACACAACAACACACTAAAAGTACATTAAAATTGTAAAACTGTTTTCTATTTACAAGTACGAGTTTGAAATATATATTTATTTGAAACAGTTTTACCCTAATTTTACCCTAAATGGTAAAAATTTCTCAAGGTCTAGATTTAAAGTAATTTTACATATACTAACATGTTAAACAAAAACAATTGTTGTTGAACTTAGACAAAAAACTAAGTTTAAGTGAAAAACGTTCATTAAAGTTTAATGTTTTATACACACAGTCTTTCTAACTGATAGTTTTAGAAGTTTAAGTAGCAAATAAAGATACTAAAAATAAAATTAAACTTGCAGTAAAAATATATCAATAATAGTATTTACTATTAGAAAAATAAAGTAATATTTACAAATAAACCTCGTCGTACTAAACTAAATTACTTTGTAAACTTGAAACTACTTTTCAAGTCTATATTTATTTTAATACTCTGTGATTTAAAGTATCATAAGTTGTATAACAACTTATCATTTCAAATCATTTGATTGCTTATTTTGAAAATTATAAATTTAAATTTTTTTACTTCCCTTTTGACGTCATCAGTTAAAAACCATAACTCTAGGAATTTTTAACTTTTATAAATTTAAATTACTTTTAAAGCTATACTGCTAATCTGAGTAATTAAATTTCAGCTTATAAACTATTATCATTAATATTGTGCAACGTACTAATATAAAACCTTTGAAAAAAATATTTGACTATAAACTTTTGATACTAAACTTTTTATACTAAAATAACTAAAATAAACTAAACAACATTTGACAAAAAGTGAATTACTCATTGTTTTAAACCAACTCTTGGACTATAAATTATCAAACTAATCATCTACGTTATGTTTAAAGACTTGATTTTAATTAGTTTTATAATTCTTTACTATCAATAATTCAGTAAGAAATAAATATCAGTTGCAAATTTATGTCTAAGTGCCGCAAACTATATTAATATTTGTAAAGTAATATCATTCTTTTTTTTTATTGTGGACTTATGTTCAAAAAAATACTTTACAAAACTTTTTTTAAATAGATATTTTAATACTAAGTTTTATATTAGTTCAGTATTGTTAATATTTTGGTTAGGAAGTTTTAAAAAACATTTAACAGAATTATTATATATATGGACTCAGTTATTAGTAACAACTGTAAAACGTAATAAATTTTTAACTTGGGTGTATTAGATAGTTTAAGCAGCAATTTCTGTACAACAATGATAACTTATGTAAAAAACAAAATTATAGTTTGTTTGAATGTCGTTTATATATTTTTCGCTATCAGTTATAAATATGAGCTGTTATGTAAAAAGATGTTTTTTAAAGTTATAATTGATAGATATGTTTTTTTTACAATTTAAAACAGAAACGTTTTTTCTAAGCTTGTTTGAATTATAATCAATAGAATCGTATTTGGAAAAATTTTTAGCTTTCAAGTTAATAAATAAAATTAAACAATTTTAATGTGTACTATAAAGCGTTTTTATGACTTTAAATGGAATTTAACATTTTATTTCTAGTCAAATTTTCAATGATATATAGTACTTCTTTCTTATTATGGCAAACCTAAAAATTAATAGTTTAATATTTAGAGAATAATCAATTACTCAGTTTCACGGCAGAACGGATTTTCAAATTGTAAATCTGTAGTAAAACAATAATGGTAAAAATGACAAATATAATTTTTTATAATTTATTTATAATTATAATTTTTAAGTGTAACTTATAAGGTAAGCAATTTATTTCGATTCATTTAAAAGAGTCATGTATCAAGAAGAAAAGTTTAATGACAACTTTTAGAACTCGTTTAGTTTTTTAACTCGGAATCACTCTAAATTAAATCCAAACTTAAGCTTGGTTTCAAAAGTAAATCAACATTTTAATTATTTAGAAAAAAATAGGGAACTTTAATAAACATCTTTAAACTAATTAAAAATATTTTATAAACTAATTTTAAAACTTTATATTTTAACTAATAAGTTTGTGATTTAAATCATAAGATTAGTGTAAGAAGAACTACAGAACCTATAAACAAATAGAATAAAGAATCTTCTTTTGAAAAACGGTTATCCGATAAATTTCATAAACAATGAAATAGAAAAACTTCAAAAATTAGAAGATAAGCCACAAATTCCTAAACTACAGTATTTAACAGTTCCTTAAATAAAAAGATTTCAGAAAAATTCAGCAGAAATATAACAAAAAATTTGGAAACAATTGGAATTAATATCAAAGTAGCCTTCAGAACATCTAAAGTTGGAAACTATTTTTCATTGAAAGAAAAGATCAATAAACTTTACAGAAATTGCATCGTTTATAAGTTTCAATGTCCAGGTGACCTGGATACCCAATATATTGGAGAAACGGAGCGACAACTGTTCGTCAGAATTAAAGAACATACAAAACCTACAAATAGCGCAGTTTTTTCACATATAGAACAATGTAGAATCTGTCAGAATCATAATGATAATTTTCATTGTTTTGAGGTAATTAAATTTTGTAAAAATAGAAATATTTTACTTGCAGTAGAGGCTATCATGATTAAAAAAAGTTAAACCTAAACTTAATCACAAACTAGGTCCTGATAAAGGGTCTAGAATTACACTTAACATTTTTAAATAGTCCATTTTTGTTCTAATTATCTATTTTAGTTTTTATGATTACTTTGATTAGTTTTATATTGATTGCTTCTTTAGTTTACTCGTATTTTGTTTGATTAAATAATTTTTGTGAATATTTATTTTGTTTTGACAAGGAAATTAGTTAAATTTTGAAAGCATTGCTAAATAAACCGTTTAAATGAAAAAAGTTTTGTTATTAGCAATTCCTACCAGTTTAAGTTTTTGGTACTAAAAGGTGTATCTTAAAAAGCAATTTTTTATTATGTTTATACTTTATAGAACCATAAATAATAATACGTTAATTAGTTAGTTTAAGTAATTAGACTTAACCTAACGTGAACATTCTTTTGGTATATGTGTAATATCCGTCTCTTAAATTTTATTTTTTAATAATTAGTTGACAAAGTAAAGTTGTTAGTGTGGTACTAAACCGTTAAAATTTCAAAATCAATATAATTTAGTGTCGCCCAATACTGATTTTATTATATATGTAAGCAGTTCGCTCTTGTTTGTGGTGTTATTCTGCATACGTCATAAACTTACATAATGGGTTAAAAAAAACTTTTCAGTAATAAAAAATAGTTACTAGCTCATCGATTTATTCTTTTTATAACTTAAAACGTAAATTTATTTGCTTATTGGTAATGTTCAGTTGACTAAATTTAGAAAAGTAAGTTAAAATTTAAGTGTATTTTTTTCCATGATAAGCATTTGTATGTTTATTAAGTAAAACACTAGTAGCTTTTTATTGGAAAGTGATTATTAAAAATTTTAAATTACTTTTTGCTAAAACCTATTCTTAATGTTACCTAATATTTGTTTCACATATAGAATAAAAGTAAACTTTCATTGACGAAACAAAATTACTCTATAAATTAAGTTAGGTAATTAAATAATTTAAAAACAAAAAGCTGTTAAAAGTAAGTCGATCAAGTCATTATACAACTTTTATCAATTTGAGTTTAGCAATAAAAAAAAGTATCAAAGTTTTTTATGTTATGAACTTGTTCATTAGTAACAGTTGTAGTACATAAAATAGTTTAAAAATTGATAACAATAAATTAATTATAGAAATAAACTCTAACTAGATATTAAAAGATTATTTGTATATACACAAGATTCACGTGAAGCTTAAACATATAGTTTAATTAATTAATATTGCGAAAAGTAATACAACTCAAATTTATGCTACTTTCAAAATTTTTATACATTGTTTGACAGCTTAATAGTTATGTAACTTTAAAAATAGAAAATTACTTTGTTTTCTATGTTACTATAAATAGTTCTGAGCTAATATTGATAAAAAAAATTATAGTTTATTAAAAACGATATATTTTGTTTAAATTAATTAAATTACAATGATTTTACAACGATGCACTAACTATTTTATATAAGATAATAATGGTAATTAATGCAAAACCGTTATTAAAAATATAAATATTATTCAAAATATTCATAATAAAAACTATGTTCAATTCAAATGAAATTTATTAGGCAACTAAAATCGAATATAATAACAAATTATTTTTTTTCTTGTCAGCTTAAAAGGAGGAAAAAGCTTTACTGTGAATAGCTCTGAGATATAACTGAATAAAAATATGTTATACTTTGAAGTTTATAGGTTTTAATCACTACGTGTTGATATTTACTTCAGAAAAAAAAATCTAAAAAAATATTTTAACAAAATTTGAACTAAGAGCTAACATTGTGTTTTATATGTTTTACTAGTCCTTACTATTAAAGATTTTAAACACAAAAGTTGTGTAAAAGTATCTTAATTGGTATAATGATGCTGTACTAAATATTTAAGCATCCTCTATATATGTAAAATTCCATGAGTAATAGCAGTTGTTTAGTACACAAAACTAGTTTTAATAAACATAAGATTAAGACAAAAAAACTCAAAACAATAAATTTAAACAGTGTGTGTATATTAATATAGTTCACCTAGAGTATGATGGTGTACTTGTATGATGTATTTTAAATAAAGTACTCACCTTAATTTATTTTCAATAATTCTTAATACATATTTTAACAGATTAATAAGCGTATATTATTAAAAAACCGTTATGTTATTGTAAAGTTTTAGAGCTAAGTTGTTGAAAAACATCATAGAAAATTACATTTCATTAAAAATTTTAAATAATAAAAACAAAATAAAGTTAAATACCATTCAAAAACTTCTAATGCTACGTAATAACATTTACTTAAGATACGTCTTAGCAAGTACTTCAGTAAAACTTAACTATGGTGCTGACTAAAAATAATTAAGTGAAAAGTTTGTTTAGTTTAATATTTTTCGTTATTTTTATAATAAAAATGGTCAGATACATTAGTTATGTCAAGTTAATAAGAATTGTATAACTGTGCGGCAATAACCCGTAAAAACATTTAACACCACATATAAAAGTATCACATTTAAAGCTGTATATTAATATACATAAATAATTAGCTTCTACTAGTTGCTTTCTTCTACATATGTTACTATTTAACGTGGTATACATTTTTTAGTTTATAAGTAGTTAAACGACAATGGTTTTTCTTCTAAAGTATATAGAGATCTTTTAAAAAATAACTAAACTTTGTTTCTTAAAAGTAACGAAAGTATTTACTTCTGAATAAACTATTATAAATATTCAATTGATTTCTCAATAAAAACAAATTAGTTACAAACAATTAGACTACATTCAAGCTCTAAAATTTCAATAGAACATAGTTTGAATAAATAAACTAAGTTATAGATTTTATTTAGCTGATATTTTTTCAAAGTCTGTTAAAGTTAATATTACAACAAGTTAAACAAGTTACATTTTGTAGTATATTATGATTACTAACAAAGTTCCAAACATTTTTTGTTAATTAGTCAAACTCTGTAGATAAACGGCTTTTGGCCGTAAAAAAATTGTAAGCTTTACACCGTGCTTATTTCTTTTTTTAAATGACGTGTTATTATACGCAGAATAGCTGCTTACATTTGTGATTATTGCTACCTACGTCACAAATTATATAAAAAGAGATTAAGATTTTAAACTTTACAGTATGTTTAAAAGTTCAAAAATAATTTATTTCTGAAATTTTAGTTTACAAGCCTTTAAAAGTGTAAATAATAAATTTAATACTTTTATAAAAAATAAGCTATAACGTTAAGTAAGTTAAACAACACACTTTTAACTTTATTTATAAGCATTAACAAAATTCCTCACACTTTAAATATTATATTTCGACTTTATTAAAACATATTAAAAAAAAACAGTTGTTATTTTTAATTTTATATAGCTTTAGCAGCCTTATCATTAGAAACTTGATTTTTTTAACAAAAAGTGTTTATATTATGATATGAGAATTTTGGTTTTAATTTCCTTTCACCGTAAAGTATATTACTTTTATATATTTTAGTGTTTTTATATGTATTTTTGCATTAATTTTACCAAAAACATAAACTTTCATATTGCTATGCAAAAAAACAAAAAGATTTGATTGCGTAAAAAGATTTTTATTTCTAATAACAACTGTACTACATTTTAAGTTTTGAATAGAATTTAAAAAAAATTAACTACTACATAAAGCAAGCAGAAAAATAACAATACATATTTTAAACAATACATGAAAATTATAGTAGGTGTAAAACAATATTAATTAAGTTAAATACCAAACTAAGTCTTGTTTTATGTTAAAGTTTAGTTTAAAAATTATTTCAATCAATTGTACATCATCAACTAATACATCAATTTCCTGTAAAATAAGAGGCGAAAAGTTATAAACACATCATTATTTGTATTTTATTTTTTAATTTGTAAGGTTTGTAAAATAATAAAATTTATCGGATAAATTTAATTTAGTAGAAGAAATTGATACTTTTTTTAAATAAACTTAACAAACTTTAAATAAAAGTTAATATTTATGTTACTACCGCCGTTAACAACTATGTTAAAAACTGTCTTGACAATTACTTTATACAAACATTTAAACTTGAAATATATGATTACAATACCAAAAGGTCAAGTGAGCACTTTACATATGTTTTTAATGTATCACTAGCTTAGATTTTTAAAGAACTAATTCACACTATTTTAACAAGTTCTAAACTTATATTATCACTACGTGATTAAATATTGATTAAGATTAAGTATAAAGAAATAATTAAGTTTTGATTACTCGTTTAAACTTAGAAAATTAAAATGAATATAATCTGTATAAACTTATTTAAGTTTTTAACAGCTTAAACTATTTACAGGCACACCAGCTGTTTAAAATAAAGATAAGTTTGTTTGTGCAGCACTAAGCTGTAAAAATATTTTAAGAAACGCTTAAGCAGTCAATTTTGAGAACCGCTTAACTTATATTCATAAACAAGTTGTTATTACTTGTGTTTTTTCTGCATACGTCACTACTTTACAAATTGGTTTATTTACGAAACTTCTAAATAATAATAAATCACTAATTAATATATATTATTTTGAACCTTCTTTTACAGCCAAGTTTAATTGATGCATGTTGATATTTAATTACCTTAAAATTTGTTGTAATTCACTAAAAACCAGAGTGTTCTTTTATATTATGATAACTATACGTTTATCTTAAATTTTTAGTAAATTGCTTTAGCATAACTATTAGCAAAAATGTAGTTAAAAGCTCACAAATATGTTTTTTTTTCTGAATTATACTAAACATTTTGACAATATCCTATTTTTTATTTAAAATAGTTAAACATTTACCATCACTTTAAAAAACGAAAATTATAAAAGTATTTAAAGAAATTATATTTCATTTAAACCTTAAGCTTTTGAAAATATCAAGCTTAATCTGAATCATTTGAGATGAACATCGCGAAAATCTTGGACTTTTAATGATAATTTTAAAAAGACATCAGAAACATTATCAACAAACTGAGAAAAAACAGTCTCATCTTATTATTACGGAATATTGTACAACTATAACATTAAACTTAATAACATTAACATGGTGGTAACTAGTTTTACGTTTTGAGGTTTTAGGTTGACAATTTAGTATCAGTAGGTTACCTAAACAGTGGAAACAAATACGTAATAAAAGTATTGTTTATTCGAATTTTAGTATCTGTAACAATTATTCAATGGAATGAAATGTATTAGCATGAAGTTTGATTATGTTTGCATTGTATAAGGAAATTATAAAATGTAAAAGCGAATTCAACTAAGTCTATTTGCAATATTTTTAAGTATACTCTGTGTTTATATTATGTACATTTCTTTAATATTTAATTTTTAATTATTCAGGCGCATCAGGTGGTTCAGATTAATTTATTAAAAATTTGCGCACTCAACCGTAAAAACTTGTTGAAACTATTTATTTATTTTATTTGAAATTGTTTTTACAACATTTACAAACAGTTTGCTAAAACTTGTGATGTTTTACTGCATACAAAACTGTTTAATAAGAAGCTTTTGTTACAAAATTTATACTTATAAAAATGTGTTAAAAATAAATTTAATATCAAGCAAAAGGGAAGTATAAAATAAAATAAAAAGAGTATTTACTTTTTTTCTTTAGGTACTTCATTATTATAAAGTACTTATGACAATATGTTTTAGTTGGCAGTTTAAATAAAACAAAACAAATAACTTATAACTATATACGCTCCTCGATTGCTTATAAGTGAGTGTTTTTGGTAAGTACTACAAAAACAATTTCTATTTGCTACTTTATATGCACTGAGCTCAAAATTATTAAGGAATATAAACGCCTATAAAAACGAACTTTTTGTTACAAAAATAATAAAAGTAACTTAAAGCTTTTAAATATAGTCAACAATTTAAAACTGTTAAGATTAAAGTAAAATGTTAACGAAAATGTTATACAATTAAAGTTTAAGAACGCAACTTTTAGAAAAAACAGTATAGTATACACTTCGTTATGTTTAATATTTTATTACGCATGAAATATAATCTCACTGTTAAGTATTCAAGAATACCAGTTGCATTATTTCAATTGCTTTATGCGGCAAAAACCGTAAAAAATACTCATCAATTGTCTATGACTCTCACTAAGAAAACTTTTAAGAATATATTCACAAAATAGCTGCTTTTACTTGTGGTATTAGGGCTAAACACGTCTCAGTCAAGTAAGATTTTTTTGCTACAAAGTTTTTTTGTATTGAAACGACACTAATCACTTTTTTCCCAACATACATGTTTAATTAATTTTTTATGACATTAATTGAATCAAAACTTTAGGACTTTCGGAAAGCTTCAAGATTATATAAGAAAAGTTTCGTTTATATTCATAAGTTCTTTTATGTTGATTAGTACAGTTCTAAGCTCAAAAATGATAAGAACTAAAAAAGTTGATATACCAGCAATGATAATAAATAACCTATGTTCTATTTAATAACAAAACTCACTAGATGTTTGAAAGTACAATTTAGATAAATTATTTTAATTATAGTATCACAACTGAAACTTATTATAGTGTTTGAGTTTTTATACACTTTTTGACAGCTTAGTATCTGTATTTAATTGAAAATAGAAAACTGTTTTGTTTTTTTAATTATATTTGTTAATATCTGTTTAGTTCTTAGTTTACACTAATCATATTCATTTGAATATATGGACACTATTATAGACTTATAAAGTGTTCATTTTTTCAATATGTAGGGTTATATAAAATACAAATACTTGTAAGTTTGTTATAAAATTTAAATTTCATCTGCTAAGAAATACCAAAAAAAGAAATCATAATACATTTTTTTTTAAAACATAAACGAATAACCAAGACATTTTTAAAGGTCTATTAATAATAATATTTACTACATCCAATTTATTTAATTTTAAAGCTAGTTTTCATTTACTACCATTTTAAAGAACCAAAATTGTTAAAATATTTAATTAAGTATACTATTTTTTAACTTTAGCTTTTGAAAATACCAAACATAGTCTGAATCTTTTGTGATGTAGGTAGCAAAAGTTTTGAACTTAAGATTATAATAAAAAAACAGAAAGAATTCACACAAACTGACACAAAAAAGTCTCATCTTTTTTTTCGGTCTTAAAATATTAGTATTAAACATAGTAAAAATAAAATTTCTCGAATTAGTTTATCATTTCGAGGGTTTAAGTTGACAATCTGATATTGATAGTTTGCCTAAAAAGTTGAAACAATCACTAAATAAAAGTATTACCTATTCAAGTTTGGGTACCAGTAACAGATTTTTAATGCAATAATCTAAGTAAAATAAATACTCTATTTGTGATATTTTCGAGTATACTCAGTTTGTATTTATATTATGTACATTTCAATATCCTTTAATTTATAATAGTTCAGGTGCATCAGATGCATCAGATTAAAATGACTCGAATTTGCGGCGCTGAACCGCAAAAACATAGTAAATTACTTCGGTTATTGTAGTCAGAATTGTTATTATTATATTTACAAACAGTTTGTTAAAACTTGTGGGTTTTGTTGCATTTTTGACCGTTTTATAAAAAGGTTTTGTTGCAAAAGTTAAAATAAATAAATTTCGCAAAAAAAAATGTTTGCTTATAGTTTTGTTTATTTATAAATGTATATTTGATAAATTTTATTCGTCTATTTAAAATATTAAAAACCAAACTGTTACAATTTATAATTCCAAGTATGGTCATATAAATTATTTTCTTCTATCTTATAAAAATCATTAATCTATTTTGTAGCTGTCCTCCAGTTTACTTTAGCATAACTAATTTTAAAATAAATAGTAAAAGCTTCACTATTACGTTATGCCAAAAAGGTTTTTTAATTTTATCTACTGTTTCAATTTAGTCAAATTTTCAAATACGAAATCAGTTTTACTTTTATAACATGCTGCTCAAACAAAATTGTTATTTAATTAAGATAAATAAATACAAACTTATAGCTTAAATAAAAAAAAACTACTTTGTGAAGGTGGTAACGAACATATTAAATAAAAGCTTGTAATTAAAATATAAAAAAACAGTGTTATACACTTCATTTATAAAGATAACTGACATCAATATTTTTACAGTCCAGTTCCGCACATTAAATAGTTTAACTTAAGTTAATAAAATTAGTATAAAACATTGTTAGTATTCATAATGTATGCTTACATATCCTTTTTTGTAGTTTGGCTAAAAGTTATATGTAGTTAACGTCTTATTGTTTTAATTTAGTTGCTAGTCAGAAAAACTGATCTGGTTGACTATTTTCCGCAACAAATATAAAATAATGTGGGAAACTAAGACAAAAAGGTGAAACACTAAACCATTATACCAAGGTTTACTGGAAAATTCAAAAGTAAGGTTTTGCTTAATAAGTTTAAATAAAACAAACAATTGAAATAAACTTACTGCACAAATGTTTTACAAAATTGTTAAAAATTTTATTAAGTTTATTTTATCAAATGTAGAAAAAATGTATATAATGATGTAAAAAAATAAAAGACATATAGACAATAAAAAACATAATATGTCTGCATTAATGCAGGACACTTTTTAAATAAGTTATAAAACTCTTATCATTCGTAAAGACATTGACTTAAGATAACACTCTAGAAAATATTTTATTCTAACTTTGACTACTCTATTAAACTATAAGATTAAGAGATTAATTTTATCTGTTTAAATTTCTATTGAGTTTAATAATTTCTATAAATAAACAGTTAAGGCACTTCACTTATTTTAAACTATAATAAATTTTATTTGTTGATGCGGCAATAGGCCTTAAAATATAATATTTAATGGTAAAACATAACATTCAAAATCATTTAATACATATATTTAACAGTTTGCTCCCATTAGTGATATTTTTCTGCCTGCGTCACAATATAACAATACACTTTAAAAAAATTAAGTTTTAGATTCGTCTTCTGAACTATTTATGTTTTAACTTCTAAAGCAAGCCGAGTTAGTTGTGATGAGTTTCAATTATTAAAAATTTAAAAATAGTTTATTATCAAAATTACTTAAAAACTTACTTATCAAAATTTTACTAGTTGTGCCTTTTAACTAACTTTACATCTTTGATAATTACTTGATGATTTATATATTATCTGTTGAAAAACTTTTACTGTTTTGCGTTTATACTATTATACTAAATGTACTTAATTTCTCCAAGTAATTTTTTTCAGTAAAAGTATCCTATGCATTTTTTAAATGTTTTAAGCGAATACTATTCCGCCTATTAAGCAAAAACGAAATTTTGTTAAGAAGTAGACAACTTTTACAAAACTACACTCGAAATATTTTTGCATATTATTACGGCCCAGTACCTTTAAAAATTTAATGCTAGTGAATAAGTAACAATCTTTGTAATTTTTGACAAGCTTCTCAACACATACAAAAAAGTATGTTCTAAAAACACAAGAGATTATATACGAAATCTAAAATTTACATTCTCTTGCTCTCACTTGTGTTTTTTTTTTGTTTACATCACATTTGATCAAGATGTATTTTCATTACAAAATTTTTTATATAGCTAATGTGTCTTATAAACTATTTTTTATTTCAAATTATGACATTTAATTAAATTTACATTACATAATTACATTTAATAAGTTAGTAATTATTTAAAACTTATTTAAAGTTCGATAGTAGTTTCTAATACAAATTATAAATAATTGTTACTTTTAAATAGCTTTACTTCTGTGATAAATTCTTCAAAAACATCTAATGTCTAAAATAAATTTTACCGGTTTTTTTGTTTTAACATTCATTAAAAAAAAGTCCTAACTATATTTATAGTATATTTAAGTAAAAGTACTCAAGTTTTCTTAAAAATCACTTAAACGCTTTACAACTTATCACCAGATTGTAGTTGAAAATTTAAAAGTAATGTTTCGTAAAAATAAATTATGAAAATAAATTATCTTAACATTGTAAACAAGTTTATAAAAAGTTTCTTTTATTGGCATGCTTTCGTTAATGCATAAAAGTTGTACATATAGTTTACATCAGTTTTTTTTTTAATACTAAAAAGATAAGGTAAAATGTCAAACTTTGTTTAAGTAATTAAATAAAAAAGGACTCAACATAAGTTTAAATCAGAATGAAAAGTATCAGACTTATAGTATTACATGAAATATTTACTAAAGGTAATTGTCTTAAAAACTTTTATCGAACCTAATAATAAAATGATTTGGTATTGACCTGACTGAACTCAATTATATTTATTCTAACATTACGGAATAAAACATCAGAAACTCAATACATGGCGCTTTGCCATTCAAAATAAAAAACTTTTAAAAGGAGCTTAATTAGAAAATTTGATGTAAACACAACTTCAAATAGTTCGTGAGGATTTGTGGTTTTTGTAGTCCATCATTAATTTTTTGATAATTTTACAAAAGTCACAAAAACTCTATGTTTATTTTAATTATAGATTTGCAAACTCTAGTTGAACTTTCAACGCTTTCAAAGACGAGAATATCATCAAAAACTTTTGGTAGCACTGCTGACAAAAACATTTTTAGAATATCATAAACATTTAAAAAACATTAAAGTAAAAAAATATACAATGTTTGATAAAAATCATAACTTTTGTAGGTTATGTGTTATACTCACAACTTGACATAAAATTGTAATAGATAAAATAGACAAAGTTTTGAGCACCAAAGTGAAAATAGTATCTTTGTAATTATAAGTATTTATTAATATATATGGTGACGATAAGGCACCAAATTCAAAACAATGTCAATAATCAGTTTTTCTGTATGTATTTAAAAAGTAGTAATCTATTCATACAAACATTTATAACAACGTTTCTCGTCAATACGAAGATAGGATTATTATCAAGTAGATACAAACTTTACGAATAAATTTAACAATTACAATAGTTACATTTTTAAAGAACATAATGTCATTTATTGAAAACTTATTTTGTAATTTTTTTTAATATTATAGCATTATACTCTAACTCAAAACTTTAGAGTAATGTGTACTATATTCACATCTGTTTTTATTATTATAGCTTAACTTAAAATTGAAACACTTGTGCTTTAAAACAAAAGTCGTTTATTTAACAAAAGCATTACAACTGATTTCAAAAAAAAAAGTTCTAAAAAAATAAACTTAATTGAAAGTAAAATCAATTTCAGATATCATTTATAATAAAGATTAAAATAATAAATGCATGCTCATACTATGTTATAATCTAAACATTTTTAACATTTATATAAACGAATTTTTTTCAAAAACAAACCCAACTTTATAATATATTAGACAAACTTATATCTTTATTAATAAATAAATATTAATATTTTAGATAAAATACTTTAGTTATGAGAACAGTGTAAAGTATAATTATAGGTTATAAATAAACACAATTTTTCTTTCAAAAGTTATTAAAAAACAAAAAAAAAAGTTTTCTTAAATAATTATTTTTTATAAAATACTAATTGTTGATAAAGTTTTATTTATTTCTTTAAGATTCCACTTAAATATTGTGTGACAGTACTAAACTGTACTTTAATAAAAAATAATTAAAATTTCTTGTTTTTAAATGTTAAAAAATATAATAATATATAAAACTGTTGGCATGTATTCGTTGATGCATATAGTTCTGAGTCCAAAACTAATGAAAATTACTAAAGTATTTAAAAAGTAAATTTCAACAACACAAGTAAAACTCAAGGTTTTAAAAACTAAGAAGGTGTTAAATTTTTATTATATGTGATAATACCATTTTCCTGCGATAACTGCCTTTACAAATCATGTCATCAATCTAGGCTGCATTGTTTGATGGTATTACAAATAAAAATATATACTTTATTGTATTTAAATGTTTAGTTGCTCAGTCATAAGAAATGTCAAATTTAAATGAAACTTTTATTGGTGCGGCACTTAGCTGTAAAAACTTTAGAATATACATTAGAACATGCTATTCAAAACTGCTTTTATTTTATTCTTAAACAGTTTGCCTCTTCTTGGGGTTTTTTGCTTCATACATCATTATTAAATAAGGTAGTTTTTTTACAAACTTACTATAATTAAAATGATATTAATTTGTTTATCGATTTTCGATTACTATTTCACACTCCGGTTTTGCTTGATTATATTCATTTAACTAAAGGTTTGACAAACTGTTGGAAAAATAGTACTGAGTACGTTTCATAATTTGTTTTATTTTATCTAGTGTTAACACCTAATCTATTTCGTATCTGTCTTTAGAAAATTTTTAAATTAAGTATATTGAAAATATATGGTTAACTGTTACGTTTTGCTGTGAGCATTCTTTAATTTTATTTAGTAATTTAGTATAAATCTTTAATTTGTATACTTAAATTTGAACTGATAAAATCGTTCTAAAACATACATTAGTGATTTAAACTTTTAAAATTCTAGTCTGTTAAGAAGATACTTATTTGATTCATTAGTGACGTAATGGTAACAAAAGTCATACATTTATTTTTATGAATAATTATATCCAACTTGAAATTATTAAAATTTACGTATTTTTACGGTTCATTGTCGCACAAGAATGTCATTAATTTACTAAAACTCCAAACATATTTCACTACATATGTTGAATTATTTAAAGGTTTTTTATATTCATGATATATGTTAATAAAATTTTTAAAAGCTTGTCTTGATCAAGAGCAATAGAAATATGTATCTTTAGGTATGGGTCTTTATGTATAGTCACAAGTAATAGTTATTAAACGCAATATACTAGTTCTCATAAAAATAAGCTTATGATATAAATTAATTGAAAACAAAAAATTTAAAAAAATATGTTTACTTTGTTGATTCTATTTATTAACAGTATTCACCTGAGTTTAGTAGTTTTAAATAAAGGAAAAAAAAAATATATTTAATTTTATAGTTTTTAAATACTGACAGCTTAGTAAGTATTTATAATCGAAAAAAATTCTATTTGGTATGTTATTTTTATTAGTTTAGCTGTCTTAACATGTAAACTTAATTTACTTGATTAGATAATAAAAGTAAAGGAGAACTGTGTCTATTTATTTGCTTTGGTAGATCTCACTAGTTCTTTATATTAAATAAACTTCGATGCTTTTTTTTGTAAATTGAGTTTCAGTAGCTAAAAAATAAATAAATAAATTTGAGCTAGTAGAGACTATATGCACTGTAGTCATTTGATATTAACAACAATGATAAGATATTGCGGCAATAAGCTGTAAAAATATTCGAGCTGAGCTGGATATAATATAATTCAAAACCTTTTTAATAATATTCATAAAAAGCTGGAATATAGCAGAGATATTTGTTTTGAACATAAATGGAGTACTAATGCCTGCTAATTGTTTAAAACTCAGATCATGCAAAAACATTGAAGTTTGAAATGTATTCAAAGCAAAAATTTGTATATTTCAAAGCTTTGAATTTTTAAAGTTGTAATTTGCTTATTTTTTAACGTTTTAATAAAGTGTTTGGTGTTTTTTAAAGCAGAATTTTGTGCTGAAAACGATGGTGAAATTTATTTTTGAAAAAAACAAGGTTTAAAAAAGTTAGAGCCAAAAGTTGAAAATTAGCTTTAAACTGTCAAAGCGAGAGAAGAGAGGCCTCGTGAATGTCACCAAGTGAATTTTTTGCACAAAGGTTTTATTTATTACGTAATTATACAAAAAATCTGTTTGCAGAAATTTCTAAAAAATTGCAATTCATTTTAGAAAAGTTTTCTTGGAAGTGCTAGGCCATCAAATTTTTACTTTAACTTTCTTTACATATGTGTTTTTAGAGTTTACCTTTTATATGTTGCTTTAAGTAATAAAAAGTACTTAAAGTACAAGCACAAACAATTCAAAAACAATGACATAGTATAAAAAAAATCAATAAAATTTAAACTTGAACTGTTTATGCTTGAATAAAAAAGAAAACAAAACAAATCTACATTATCTGCATGTTGTCAAAGTTATTTAAATCAAGAGTCTTCTACTTTATTATGATATTCAAGGGTATTAATTATCTTTTTGTTCACAATTTCAAAGAAAAGTCATTACCTGTATGTTGTCAAAGTGGTTTAAATCTACAGTCTTCTACTTTATTGTGATAATCATGTTTTTTTTTCTTTTTGTTCACAACTCCACAGAAAAGTGTTTACCTGTATTTTGAAAAACTGTCTTAAATCAAAAGACTTCTACTTTATTGTGGTAATCTTGTTTTTTTTTTTCTTTTTGTTCACAACTCCACAGAAAGGTGTTTACCTGTTTGTTGAAAAATTGTCTTAAATCAACAGTCTTTTAGTTTATTATGAAAATCATGTGTATTTTTATCTTTTTGTTCACAACTTTAAAGAAAAGTCTTTACCTGTATTTTGAAAAAATTTCATTTGTTTGATTCACTCTATATTCATAAACTCACTAAAAAGTCTTATGTTGAGCAGAAACAAAATGGGCATCTATATTTAGATGCTAGATCAATCATCTTTCTAATTCCTAATCAATACTGCTAAGCATTTTGGTGAACCAAGTCAGTTCTTGGACTATTGCAGCTCTTAGTGAGGTTAGTTTCTTATTTAATTAAGATAGATAAATGTCATACAAGATTATTTTTCAAGGTTGCCAAGCACTTAATGTTTCAGTAACACTCAATTTTAAATACTTAAAAATTACTTACTTGATTAATTTTTGTTTTTGTAAACATAGAGAATCATTAATATAATTTAGTGCTCAAACTCAATTGATATCAAGTAAAGTACATAATGCATTAACAGCTTTTGCTGCTTAGTTTCTAATTATATTTAATTAAGCTGAATTTTACAAGGGTACAATTTTTGAATTAATTACTGGCAGCCTTGGTATTCATATTGTTATTAATTTTTTAAGTAAATGTTTTATTATTATGTTTTTATCCACTAATCAATTAAAGCAATAGTGTAAAATGTTTCTGTATAAGTGACATATTTCATTACATATAAACATATAAGAACACAAACAACATTTAGACAGCATGATCAACTGACTTATGTTTAGTTGGTGTTTTTGTATGTTTATATAACCAAGTTAGATAAAAGTCTGGTTTGTTTCAGTTAGTTGTAGTGATAATAATTAAAAGTGGTAATAAAGTTCAATGTTTAAACATACTAAAAGATTGATAATCATTAAGTAATTGTTATAGTTGACAGAATTGTGATAAAAACTGTAACTAGCTGACAAAAACCAGACTGTTGTCTGACTATATATGATGTTTATAAAAAGACAATGTTGTATAGACATGATAGACTTAGTTTTAAGGAATATTAATAATACTTCAAAATAGTCTTTGTCTGGAATTTCTATTGTGACATTATAAACTAACATAGGTGTTTATTTTACCTCAAACTTGATACTATGTATTGTGCAGCATTATTTCCAAGTGTTTTTTAGTAGTTTCATCATTCATACTATTAGATAGTGTCACAGTAAAGACTCTAAGCAAAGAATATTTTGATAATTAATAAAAGTTTGTTTTTTATACAGTATGCAAGGATGTTAACTATTTTATTTAAATAAACTCTGTCAAAAACTGTTTAAAATACAAAATCACTAATATTCCTTTTGCATATTTTGTAACATTGTGTAGTAACTCAAGTGGTACTGTATTTTATTGGTTAAACAATATAGTTTTAGACAGTGATTGTTTAAATTTAAATATGTTAATAATTAGATAAGGTAAGTTAAGCCATATTTTAAGTGGATCGGCTGCAGTTGTAAGGCTTTGTATATGTTTTCATTCATAACATTATGAGGTGAAGTGATGATACAGCATAATATTAAAAAAAAATTACCAAAATACATAAAAATAAAATGAAAAACAAGTTTTATTACTTCAATAAAAATTAAATCAATAAAAATTGTAATATATTAGCCAATCAGAAGCGACGTTATAACTGCAGCCGGACCTTAGAACTACTTAAGATGCAAGTAGTTAACAAATTTTGAACAAAAAATAAATTGTTATTCACACGAAGAAGTATGGTTTACTTAGTAAGAATGTATTTCTATAAGGTACGCGATTTAAGAAGTACGCACCCGCATAGGTACGCACTAAATTATTAAGGGCCCCGACACAAAATCTTCACAAATGGGGAATCCCCTAAAGTGAAAGTTGAGCGGGAAATTTTTGAGATTGATTAAAAATATAATTTTAAAGGCATTTCGCCGGCTCCGCCGGCGAAAAAATTTTCACTTTTACTCCCAACCATTTTTTCATAAAAACCTAATTACGCTTTGAGCCCAGTTAGTAAGCCTGACAGCCAAACCAGATAAAAGTGTGGTACTGAGCTCTAAGAAGTAGTTCGGTTTTGAGTTAAAGTGGTAGCGGACAGCTTTCGTTATTTGTTTTTAAGTCCCTTCCGCTGCGAGTTCCTCCTCCGGAGGAACTCTTGCTCTCGGGACTTTTGCACAAATAACGAAAGCCGTCCTTTAGGCCAGGTCCTTATGCTGGTCGGCACCTAATTAGTTTTTTGTTTGATGTACGAGTAGTTACGCAAGTTCTTTTAGTATGTTATTTTTCTCTTATATACTTGTGAGTATCCATATGTATGTTTGATATTAAAAACCCCTGAATTACAGTAAAGTTTTATGTTTTATAGTATATAACATTGATGTAGTACTCCAAATGGTATAGTTTTGGAGTAGACAATCAATTTATTATTCTATATATAACACTTCACTTATTGTAATTTAATTTGTTAACATTTTTCTATTGTATTTTGTCTCATAAATTTACTAGTTGTACATACCAGTTAGTTACCTATAAAAGTCTTCTATCTAATTTATGTTATTGTTTAAACAGCCTTAGCTTTATTGTTTTGTTTGTACTGTATGTTGTTAAGTAATTTAATTCTACTTATAGCTCAAAGTTAAGTAAAGACTGAACTGAGTTTTAGTGCTATTAACAGATATGTTTAATTTAAAAGTGAAATGTTTAATAGTATACATATATCTATAAGTAATTCGAACTACTAACAAGTAACACAACAGTTTTACGTTGTAGTTTACTTTATCAGTATCATTCTACTTAATCCAAAAAGTTATATTAATTCAAGTTACCAGGTCTCATAAACAGCAAATAAATTCTTAGTTTAGTGTTTAATTATACTTTAGACCAGCTTTTTTTCATGTTTTACCCCTTATTGGAAAATAATTACTTAAATAATCCCAATTTACACTATTTTAGTGCCGGTTACTCTATGAATCAGTTCCTGTATCATTTGTTTGAGTTACAATAGTAGATTACTTACTGAGATTTAAGCGTCGTTAGGCTTCAAAGAAAAAAACAATGGTTAAACTAAGTTAAAATTTTTCATTTACATAAGTAAGTATTTACGTCTTAAATTGTATAAATAAAGTTTGGACATCTTTTAAATTAGACACTTACAAAATACCGTTTTTGTCCACAATTTTTCAGGTAATTTTTTAATATTTTTTATTTTTACCTATTTACAATTATTACGTCATCACCCTGTAGTCTCATACAGTATAAACTTAGTAATTTTTACTTACACTTTAGTTGTATATGGATATCATCTTTTGGATTATAAACTATTTAATTTGTTTTAAGTAAGACTAATTGTATGTACATAATAAGTTAATAAAATTTAGTTTTCCATAAAAATAACAAGGTTTAAAAAGACAAGCTAGAAGTTTAAAAACCAGGTTAAAGTTATAAAAGTAAATGAAGAGAGACCACGTGATAAAACAAAATTTCTGTTTAAATTGGCCATAAGAAAGTATAGTGAATATTAAAAAACTTAATTTTTCATCGTTTTGATAAATTTTTTTGTGTTTTTTAGCATGAAATTTTCCGCCAGAAACGATGGAAATGTTTATTTTTAAGTATTGGCAAGTTTAAAAAGAAAAGAAAATAAATTCTAAAAATAAGTTTTAGTAGTTCATTATCATTCAATTTCTTTGCATAAAAATTTGCATAAATTTCAATGAATACAGTTGGTTTTGTCTTTAGATAAAAACTACATTTTTATAAAGTATATTATTGTAATTAGTTACTTTGACTTATAGTTACATTAGTATTTTGATACGTGTTGATATAGTTTGTAAAGTTAAACTTTAGTGTCCTAAAAAATGTTTACTCACATATTTATTGCAACTAACGGTTCTCTTACTACTAGTTTGAAGTGTTTTTTTATAAATAAGTACTACACAAATCAACAAGCTTTATAAACTAGATTTAAATAACTATCAATGCAAATAATAGCTGTTAGCTTAAATATTAAGTAAGATAACATTAGATTAAATTGTTAGTTTTATCATTGTTTTTTTTAATGACAAACATAAAATAGTTTTTGTATATAAAAAGATATAATTATACTTTTGTTAAACTAGAAAAACAATACTGAAATAACCATGATATAAGGAAATAACTTTAGTTAAAAACTATATACAGCAACAAGTTCACACATATTAACTTTTGAAGAATGATAACATTTTAAGGATTATAATAGATTTTAGCTTAGTTTTTATGTAAGTTAGATGATAAGTAAAATGTGCAGGTTTTTGTATATAGTTTAAACAACACAGTATTATGAATTGATGATAGTTCATCTTTCTAAGTTTTCAACTGTTCATTGTGTTACAATATTAAGAGTTTATTAAAAGACCCACTCAAAACTAAACAAGTGTCTAACTACTTTTGAATAACTTGAATTTATTACTGTTTTGAACAGATTATCTAAGTGAACAATACTACTCAAAAGTATTAAAAGTTTACATTAGCAAGTTATTTGACTATACACAGTCAAGTCTTATAGATAAGTTTGTCAGTGCACACTTGAAAAAAAAAATGTCAAGTATTAAGAAGTATGTACACTTATTTATAAACTTGATGAACTGTTTTTGTGTTTATGTCGAAACTTAATTGTTTTATGTGTATTAAACTGTTAAATTAAGAAATAATGCTAAACTTAAGTCATGTAAAAATAAGTTATTGTACAAAATAACGACCAAATTGATAATAGTGAGTTGTGAAGTTAAGCTGGGCATTAATGTCTGCATAAATGTTTATTCACGTACTTATTGCAACTAAGTATACTAGAGTGAAGTATTGTTTTAATAATAAGTACACAAACCAATAAGTTTCTACAAAAAGTTATTGAGAAAAAACTTCACTAATTAATCACAAGCTTAATGTAATAGTATTAGCAACACGACTTAATTTTAGACTCTTGTAGAATTCTTTTTGTTTAAGCAGTTAGTTAATGGTTAAAAATGTAAATCTTTGAACTAAAATGAAGGTTTAAAGCGGAAATTAGGAATATAGCAGTGATATTTGTTATGAAGATACTAGTGCCTGCTATGTGTTTCAATTTCTAACTCATATCATACAAAAGCATACAAGTTTGAAACGTGTTCAAAAACCAAATAGTTCAAATTCAAAGCTTTCATTTTGTCTATTTTTCATCATTTTTATAAAGTGTTTGGTGTTTTTTAAAGCAGAATTTTGTGCTGAAAACGATAGTAAAATCTATTCTAAAATAAAACAAAGTTTAAAAAAGTTATAGCCAAAAGTTTAAAACAAGCTTAAAATTTTCAAAGCGAGAGAAGAGAAACCACGTGATAAAATTAATTTTCCGGCTCAAAATTGCCATAAGAAAGTATCGTGAAATAAATCTTATTTTTTATCGTTTTGATAATTTTTTTGGTGTTTTTTCGCATGAAATTTTCCGCCAGAAACGATGGAAATGTTTATTTTTAATTATTGGCAAGTTAAAATAAATAGAAAAATCTTCCGAAAAAAAGTTATACTTGTTCATTATCATTCAATTTTATAGCATAAAAATTTGCATAATTTCAATGACTACAGTTGGTATGGTCTTTAGACAAAAATTACTTTCTTATAAAGTATATTGATGTAATTAGTTCTTTAAAAGTTTATAAAACAAATTACTTTGACTAACAATTTCATTAGTATTTTGATACGTGTTAATATAGTTTGTCCTTTATATAGCTAAATTTTAGTGTCCTAATAAATGTCTACTCATATATTTATTGTAACTAAGGGTTCTCTTAAATACTAGTTTGATGTGTTGTTTTATAAATAAGTTCTACACAAATCAACAAGCATTATAAACTGGATTTTAACATGTATTATTTATTTATGAACAATTTATTATTCTATATATAACACTTCACTTACTTTAATTTGATTTAACAGTATCATTCTATTGTATTTTGCACATACTAGTTAGTTTACCTATAAAAGTCTTCTATCTCATTTATGTTATTATTTAAACATTGTTTTGTTTGTATTGTATGTTTTTAAGTAATTTAGTTCTACTTATAGCTCAAAGTTAAGTAAAGACTGAGTTTTAGTGTTATTAACAGATATGTTCGATTTATAGTGAAATGTTTAATAGTATATACCTTTAAGTAATTCAAATTACTCAACAGTTTTACGTTGTACTTTACTTTATCAGTATCATTCTACTGCATTTCAAAAAGTTATATCAATTCAAGTTACCAAGTCTCATAACAGCAAACAAATTTTTAGTTTAGTATTTATGTGTACTTTAGACTCTTAACTGTTTTTTCATTTAATTAATCCCAATTTACAGTTCCTGCATCATTTGTTTGAATTACACTAGTAGATTACTTACTGAGATTTAAGCGTCGTTAGGCTTGAAAGAAAAAAAACAATGGTTGTGCAAAATGCTTTACCAATATTGGTACATTGCATTCTTAATGGTACAGAACCATATACTTTATCTAAGTAGTATATAAGGAACACTTAATGTAAAAGGTTTATGCCACTTAGACAGAAACTAAGTTAAAATTTTTCAATAAGTAAGTATTTACGTCTTAAATTGTATAAATAAAGTTTGGACATCTTTTAAATAAGACACTTACAAAATACCGTTTTTGTCCACAATTTTTCAGGTAATTTTGTGATATTTTTTATTTTTACCTATTTACAATTATTACGTCATGACCCTGTAGTCTCATACAGAAAAAACTTAGTAATTTTTACTTACACTTTAGTTGTACATGGATATCGTCTTTAGGATTATCAATTATTAAATTTGTTTCAAATAAGACTAATTCTATGTACATAAAAAGTGTTGGATAAGGTGTGTCTTAATTAAACTAACAGATACAAACATATATGAATAATATATGCTCTTAAATAAATTACTGCTGCGTATAAAAGAATTTTAATTTTAAATTACAATCAAGTCTTAATAATACTTAATCATTAATTATCATATTGTTGCGCTGGTTTATGTGATTGTTTCTAGTTTTAGTCCACATAAAGTTCTACAAATTGTATGCATTATCATGGTAACGAAAGGTCTTTTTTTAACTATTTAATTTTGGTGTTTATTTTCGACTCAATATTAAATATTACAATATTTAAATTCAAATTAAAGTTTTATGTTTTATAGTATGTATCCTGTGTTTTGCGTACTACAAATGATACAATTTTGTAGTAGACATTCTGGTATTATTCTATAATTAACACTTCAACTTACTTTTTTGTTGTAATTTAATTTAAATTTCAAGTATAGTTTGTGATACTTGATTATGTGGTAACTCATAGTTCGTTTAACTTGAGGTCTAAATTAAACTTTATATTTGTAATGAATAGTATATTTTTATTAAAAAACGTGCTTTAAGCAGTTTGAATGAATCTCGTTTGTAATTTAATTTAAATTTCAAGTATAGTTTGTGATACTCGATTATGGGGTAACTCATAGTTCGATTAACTTAAGGTCTAAATGAAACTTTATATTTGTAATGAATAGTTTATTTTTATTAAAAAACGTGCTTTAAGCAGTTTGAATGAATTTCGTTTGTAATTTTATTTAAATTTCAAGTATATTTTGTGATACTCGATTATGGGGTAACTCATTGTTCGTTTAACTTGAGGTCTAAATGAAACTTTATATTTGTAATGAATAGTATATTTTTATTAAAAAAACGTGCTTTAAGTAGTTTTAATGAATTTCGTTTGTAATTTAATTTAAATTTCAAGTATATTTTGTGATACTCGATTATGGGGTAACTCATAGTTCGTTTAACTTGAGGTCTAAATGAAACTTTATATTTGTAATGAATAGTTTATTTTTATTAAAAAACGTGCTTTAAGCAGTTTGAATGAATTTCGTTTGTAATTTTATTTAAATTTCAAGTATATTTTGTGATACTCGATTATGGGGTAACTCATAGTTCGTTTAACTTAAGGTCTTTATAAAACTTTATATTTGTAATGAATAGTATATTTTTATTAAAAAACGTGCTTTAAGCAGTTTGAATGAATCTCGTTTGTAATTTAATTTAAATTTCATGTATATTTTGTGATACTCGATTATGGGGTAACTCATAGTTCGTTTAACTTAAGGTCTAAATGAAACTTTATATTTGTGATGAATAGTATATTTTTATTAAAAAACGTGCTTTAAGCAGTTTGAATGAATCTCGTTTGTAATTTAATTTAAATTTCAAGTATATTTTGTGATACTCGATTATGGGGTAACTCATAGTTCGTTTAACTTGAGGTCTAAATTAAACTTTATATTTGTAATGAATAGTATATTTTTATTAAAAAACGTGCTTTAAGCAGTTTGAATGAATCTCGTTTGTAATTTAATTTAAATTTCATGTATATTTTGTGATACTCGATTATGGGGTAACTCATAGTTCGTTTAACTTAAGGTCTAAATGAAACTTTATATTTGTGATGAATAGTATATTTTTATTAAAAAAACATTACAATATTACAAACGAGATTCATTAAAATTGCATTAACCGCATTTTGTTGATAAAAGTATACTAATCATGATAAACATAAAGTTTAATTTAGACCTCAAGTTTAACGAATTATGATATGCTCCATAATCGAGTACACAAAATATACCTGAAATTTAAATTAGATTACAAACGAGATTCATTAAAATTGCATTAACCGCATTTTGTTGATAAATGTATACTAATCATAATAAACATAAAGTTTAATTCAGACCTCAAGTTTAACGAATTATGATATGCTCCATAATCGAGTATACATAATATACTTGAAATTTAAATTAAATTACAAACGAGATTCATTAAAATTGCATTAACCGCATTTTGTTGATAAAAGTATACTAATCATAATAAACATAAAGTTTAATTTAGACCTCAAGTTTAACGAATTATGATATGCTCCATAATCGAGTACACAAAATATACCTGAAATTTAAATTAAATTACGAACGAGATTCATTAAAATTGCATTAACCGCATTTTGTTGATAAAAGTATACTAATCATGATAAACATAAAGTTTAATTTAGACCTCAAGTTTAACGAATTATGATATTCTCCATAATCGAGTACACAAAATATACCTGAAATTTAAATTAAATTACAAACGAGATTCATTAAAATTGGATTAACCGCATTTTGTTGATAAATGTATACTAATCATGATAAACATAAAGTTTAATTTAGACCTCAAGTTTAACGAATTATGATATGCTCCATAATCGAGTTTACAAAATATACCTGAAATTTAAATTGAATTACAAACGAGATTCATTAAAATTAGATTAACCGCATTTTGTTGATAAAAGTATACTAATCATAATAAACATAAAGTTTAATTTAGACCTCAAGTTTAACGAATTATGATATGCTCCATAATCGAGTACACAAAATATAATATTAAAATATTAACCGAAATATTATAATGAATATTAAATATTTTATAGAAAAACATATTTATATATATAATAGGTTGATAATAATGAAATAAAATTGGTTTTTTAGACCTAATTATATACATTTGTTTGAATTTATTTTTTCAATAAAATGTAGTTTACTTGTTGATTACAATTTATAAGATTGTAAATTTAAATCAAAACTAGTATCTGCAAATTTTGTTAATACAATGTATGAAAAAAAATACAATAAGCAAATAACACTTCAATTAGATATGTTTTCCTTATATTTTATTATAAATATTAAATTTTAAGAGGTTTATAATCGTCTGTCTTTACATAATTAATCTATTTAAGAATCCAACATATTATTTATGAGTACATAATAACGTTAAAATTATATATTTACTTGATAACAATTGTAAGAGATAACTGTCATCAAATATAATTTTCATGTAAGCTTGCACTAAGTGATGATATTAGAAAAAAAATAAATAAAAATTCTTTTTATTATTTTATTTCATAAAATTTAAGTTTTACTATTTAACTTGTCAGACACATAAGGTATGAAATTATCATGAATATTATTATGCGGCATTAAACTGTAAAAATTATGACGAAAAATTGAATATTTCTCGATAAAACATCTTTTGTGTATAGCCATAAGCAGTTTGCTTCTATTTGTGGTTTTTATCTCATTTATCTCTATTTTTTACAATGCTTAATTAATATGCTTATTACAAAACTGCACTAATTTGCTTATAGTTATTTGCTAACTTTTTACGCAAACTGTTTTAGTGATTGATTATAAACATATTTTAGCAACAAACTGCAAAAATTGTAGAACTGAGTGTGATTTTGTAGCTAATTTGCACTTATTATTTTAAAACTATTTGTTTAATTCGTGTTTTGTTTAAGCAAGTTTTAGCTGAAGAAACTCGAACGTAAATAGTAAAATCACTTTTTAATTAAAGTTGCTGATCACGTTGTTTAATGACAATGAAGTTTTCAGATGCATATACTTTTTTTATTTTAAAATAGTTTTAGATTTTCAGTAAAAAAAAAAACAAAATTATTCAAAATATTTTATTAGTATTATAAAAATTTCAAAAAAGAAAAGACAAAAAACAACTACATTTGTTTTACTTGCGACTAAACTACAAAGTAAAGTTAATATTTTTTTTTGTTAATTTTGTACATATTTATGTACTAAAACACTCTAGTTGTTAAACAATGTAAGTATTTATAATGATCTATAAGTAAACATTAACAAGGCTAATAAGAATTAAAAAACAACTTGTAAATATGTTATTTTATTCAAAAGTGACATATTAAAAATAGATTTACTTATAATGCAGATAAAAGAGAATTCGTTAAAATTAAAAAACAGTTCAGCATTTTAACAAAAATACTGTAAAAAGTTTGTGACGTCAGTACCGAAACCAACGAACCCTGGTTAATTTTTTAAGCATATTTTAAAATAAGATTAATAAAACTTGTTTTTATCTAGCAGCTTAGTTTTAACGGCTTTAAATCCATTACATATATACAAACTTTTTACTAAAACTCAAATTGTAGGCTTATTCCTTAATAGTATTAAAATTAAAATTTTTTAAACATGATGAAATGGTAAACTTTAAATGATGTTATTGGTATATTTTCGTTGACGAACTCAAGTTCAAAACTAATAAAAGTCATAAGTATATAAAAAACTAAATTTAGGTAACACCATTAAATATATGTAACTCAATGATTTTTAATAACTTTTAACAGAGTTAAACTTTCATTTTTCTATTAACTGTCTTTGCAAATGATTTTGTCAATTTAGTTTGCATTTTGTTATGATATTTGATAAAAAAAAATATTCTTGTATTTTAATAACACATGTTTCATTATATTATAATGTTTAAGTGGTCAGGCACTCGAAATGCCAAATAAAGATGAACTTTTCTTTGGTTCAGCTTTTAGCCGTAAAACTGTTGGACCATATTAAAAAACACACTATTCAAAACTGCTCTATTTCGTTATAAACTCATTAATATTAAAGTTACACTACATTGATTATAGATTTTCGAATACTACTTCACACTCTAATTTTGGTTGATGATATTTATTTAACTAACGTTACGCTGAGAGCGTTCTTTAAAGTTATTTGTATTTCAGTTTTTTATCTTTTTGTTTTAGTAAAAGTCGCAGATGATAATTTATTTGAAGTGATACTGAAGAACAAAAAAAGGTTTAAAATTTTGTGATGCTTTTAAGTTATTTACAAAAAAATTGTTTAATGTAATACTAGATTCTATAAAATCCTAGGCAAGTCGTTAAAAGTATCCGTGTTGTGCGACTCAATAACCGTAAGGTTCTTCATGCACCAGGTCCCAAGACCAAATATTTTGATCGTATTGTTGTCTTTCAATAAACTATAACTTAGTATAAAAGTTATAACGTACTAACGATCAAAACAAACTCAAAAAGAGAAGTTGTTTTGTAAACAAAAGTTACATGAATTAAAAATAACATTTTAGTTAAATAATATAAAACAAAGTAAAACATCTGAAATTTATTGTAGTATTAAAGTACTAAACATTTTTTGACACCTTTGTATTTTGCAAAAAATGTTTTGTTATTTGTACTGCTATTAGTTCTGAATTAATATTGATAGAAGTTATATTTGTTGATATAAAACTAAATTTCATCATTAATAAGTAAGATTCATAAAAATATTATTAAAATGTTTTTCTACACGTGACTTCAACTATTTGAGATAAATTTTTAAGATGTAAACTTAAATTACGCGATTAAATCATATAAACAAAGGGAAAACTTACTTATTATTGTACATTGGTAGTTGTCACTTATTCTCACTATTAAGTAGAGTTTGTCATTTTAATGTTTGTTGACTTTCAGAAACTATAAAATATTGAAATAGTTTGAGTCTTTAGGCAGTACGAACACACTAAATGTGTAAAGTGAACAAAAAATATGTATGGTAAGGCAATAAGCAGAAAAATATTCTAACTGTTGTAACGACCGTTCTAGTCAAACCTTGCTAAAGATATTCGTAAATTACTTGATTCTAGCTGTTGTTTCTTTTTTTCATACGTCACTATTTATTAAACATGTTTAAACTTATCAATGTTAAAACGATTATTACGTGTTTATAGTTATTCTAATTTTATTAGACATTTTGTAATGTTTAATTAAGTAAATTATTAAACTATAGCTACAAATGATTTAAGAAAACATTAATAACAACATAAAACTTAAAAGTTTGTAACAAAATTTAACCTTTGCAAAAAGTAAAAATATTATTACATGATTTTAAAACCACTAATAAATGTTTAACATTTTCTTTTCTAAAAACTTTAAAGTAATGGTATAAGTACAAATAATAAATAGTAGGAATTAAAAAATAAACTTGTTTTAAATTAAAACTTATACAATTAAAACTCTAACACAAGTAACGTTCATCGTAAGACTTTAATTATTTTTCGTCTATTTCCGCTTAAGGGGAACGAATAAAACTTGGCAGTCTTCAAAAAAACCATATAAGTTTATCAAAAGCACGGTACAAAAAATATATTTCAACTCAAATAACATAGTAAAAAAAGATAAGCAATGTTATGTATATCCTTTTATAAATACATAAGATAATTTTTACTAAATTAAAAAATTATGTTATGAAGATTTTAATTGTTTAAAAATCTAAATTTTTTTTTGATTACCTTATTATATACTAAATATATTAATGAAAAGTATCTATATTTGAATTTTTGCCAGATACTTTACGTCATAAAGTTTTTAGTTTGTAATTAATCGACTGCTGAAGTAAAGTTACCCAACTATGTGTAAAAATTAGAACGTTAATTAAAAGAGTATATTTTAGTGAAATACATTGAAATTCATAAGTAAAGTATATTACTTATCAACCATAATCATTAGTTAAAATTTAATTTAGTTAAGGTATATTATTGTCCATTTGATGGACCTAAGCATCAAAACCTAGGCCACTTAAACAGAAAGAAACATTATGAAATGAGTAAAAAGTATAAATAACATAAAAAGTTGATTTTGTTTAAAACAAAGATAAAAATATATTTTAATATAATATATATATAAACTTTATATTTACACTAAACAATATTTTTTACGACAAACTTATACTTATTTACGCTTTGATGTTTTGATGCAGAACGATCAACATGAAATATTTAAATGCATTGACTAACAACAAAACTTAAAACCTAAAGCCCTAATCACATTTAAAATAGACTGGCTAAATAAATAATCATTTAACATGTTGAAAACTTACTCATCATTAATCATAAATAGAGGAAAGGCGTTGCTTTGAAAACTGAACTATGGAATAGGCTAAATCTCAAAATTAAATCAACAATTGATAAAAACTACTTATTAATTTAACTAAATATATTTTATCTAAATCAATTTTTTTAAATTTCAATCGAAATTAATCAACTTTTTTGCAAGAAAATAATTCATTAGAAACTTTTTTTCCAAACTTCAACTCACCGATAAAATAAAGAATTATGCCAAGCCTCATAATAAATAATGTTTGGATGTAAATTTTTTGCTATTTCCTTTCAACAGGTATATAGTTCTTTAAGGTTCAAAAGTATATTATATATTAGTTGTAGTTTCACTCTTAACTAGTTTTAGAAACAGTAATGAGGTCAATTTAAATATTTTTTGAGAGGTTTTGAAGTTTATCTACACAAGGAAGTAAAAAAAAAAACTGTTTGCTTATCTATGTACATTTGTTTTATTCCGATAAATTAAATATCGTAGCAGAAATTGATATTTTTTCAAACTAAACTTAATAAACTTTTAATAAAAATTAAACTTTATATTACTACCGCCGTTAACACTTATGTTAAAAACTGTCTTGACAATTACTTTATACAAACATTTAAACTTGAAATACATGATTACAATACCAAAAGGTCAAGTAAGCACTTTACATATGTTTTTAATGTATCTCTAGCTTAGACTATTAAAGAACTAATTCACACTATTTTAACAAGTTCTAAACTTATATTATCACTACGTGATTAAATATTGATTAAGATTAAGTATAAAGAAATAATTAAGTTTTGATTACTCGTTTAAACTTAGAAAGTTAAAATGAATATAATCTGTATAAACTTATTTAAGTTTTCAACAGCTTAAACTATTTACAGGCACATCAGCTGTTTAAAATAAAGATAAGTTTGTTTGTGCAGCACTAGGCTGTAAAAATATTTTAAGAAACGTTTAAGCAGTCAATTTTGAGAACCGCTTAACTTATATTCATAAACAGGTTGTTATTACTTGTGTTTTTTCTGCATACGTCACTACTTTACAAATTGGTTTATTTACGAAACTTCTAAATAATAATAAATCACTAATTAATATATATTATTTTGAACCTTAATTTACGGCCAAGTTTAATTAATGCATGTTGATATTTAATTACCTTAAAATTTGTTGTAATTCACTAAAAACCGGAGTGTTCTTTTATATTATGATAACTATACGTTTATCTTAAATTTTTAGTAAATTGCTTTAGCATAACTATTAGCAAAAATATAGTTAAAAGCTAACTAATATGTTTTTTTTTTCTGAATTATACTAAACATTTTGAAAATATCCTATTTTTTATTTAAAATAGTTAAACATTTACCATCACCTTAAAAAACGAAAATTATAAAAGTATTTAAAGAAATTATATTTCATTTAAACCTTAAGCTTTTGAAAATATCAAGCTTAATCTGAATCATTTGAGATGAACATCGCGAAAATCTTGAACTTTTAATGATAATTTTAAAAAGACATCAGAAACATTATCAACAAACTGAGAAAAAACAGTCTCATCTTATTATTACGGGCTATTTTACAACTGTAACATTAAACTTAATAACATTAACATGGTGGTAACTAGTTTTACGTTTTGAGGTTTTAGGTTGACAATTTAGAATAAGTAGGTTACCTAAATAGTGGAAACAAATACGTAATAAAAGTATTGAATATTCAAATTTTAGTATCATTAACAATTATTCAATGCAATGAAATGAGTTAGCATGAAGTTTGATTAACGAATTCATAAAATTTGAAATGAATACTGTATTTGTAACATTTTGAGTATACTCTGTATTTATATCAGGTAAATTTCTTTAATATTTAATTATTCAGGCGCATCAGGTGGTTCAGATTAATTTATTAGAAATTTGCGCACTCAACCGTAAAAATATGTTGAAACTATTTATTTATTTTAATTCAAATTGTTTTTACAACATTTACAAACAGTTTGCTAAAACTTGTGATGTTTTACTGCATACAAAACTGTTTAATAAGAAGCTTTTGTTACAAAATTTATACTTATAAAAATGTGTAAAAAATAAATTTAATATCAAGCAAAAGGGAAGTATAAAATAAAATAAAAAGAGTATTTACTTTTTTTCTTTAAGTACTTCATTATTATAAAGTACTTATGACAATATGTTTTAGTTGGCAGTTTAAATAAAACAAAACAAATAACTTATAACTATATACGCTCCTCGATTGCTTATAAGTGAGTGTTTTTGGTAAGTACTACAAAAACAATTTCTATTTGCTACTTTATATGCACTGAGCTCAAAATTATTAAGGAATATAAACGCCTATAAAAACGAAGTTTTTGTTACAAAAATAATAAAAGTAACTTAAAGCTTTTAAATATAGTCAACAATTTAAAACTGTTAAGATTAAAGTAAAATGTTAACAAAAATGTTATACAATTAAAGTTTAAGAACGCAACTTTAAGAAAAAACAGTATAGTATACACTTCGTTATGTTTAATATTTTATTACGCATGAAATATAATCTCACTGTTAAGTATTCAAGAATACCAGTTGCATTATTTCAATTGCTTTATGCGGCAAAAACCGTAAAAAATACTCATCAATTGTCTATGACTCTCACTAAGAAAACTTTTAAGAATATATTCACAAAATAGCTGCTTTTACTTGTGGTATTAGGGCTAAACACGTCTCAGTCAAGTAAGATTTTTTTGCTACAAAGTTTTTTTGTATTGAAACGACACTAATCACTTTTTTCCCAACATACATGTTTAATTAATTTTTTATGACATTAATTGAATCAAAACTTTAGGATTTTCGGAAAGCTTCAAGATTTTATAAGAAAAGTTTCGTTGTTATTCATAAGTTCTTTTATGTTGATTAGTACAGTTCTAAGCTCAAAAATGATAAGAATTAAAAAAGTTGATATACCAGCAATGATAATAAATAACCTATGTTCTATTTAATAACAAAACTCACTAGACGTTTGAAAGTACAGTTTAGATAAATTATTTTAATTATAGTATCACAACTGAATATTATTATAGTGTTTGAGTTTTTATACACTTTTTGACAGCTTAGTATCTGTATTTAATTGAAAATAGAAAACTGTTTTGTTTATTTAGTTATATGTGTTAATATCTGTTTAGTTCTTAGTTTACACTAATCATATTCATTTGAATATATGGACACTTTTAATGACTTTTAAAGTGTTCATTTATTCAATATGTAGGGTTATTAGAAATACAAATACTTATAAGTTTTTTATAAAATTTAAATTTCATCTGCTAAGAAATACCAAAAAAGAAATCATAATACATTTTTTTTTAAACACAAACGAATAACCAAGACATTTTTTAAAGGTCTATTAATAATAGTATATACTACATCCAATTTATTTAATTTTAAAGCTAGTTTTCATTTACTACCATTTTAAAGAACCAAAATTGTTAAAATATTTAATTAAGTATACTATTTTATAACTTTAGCTTTTGAAAATACCAAACATAGTCTGAATCTTTTGTGATGTAGGTAGCAAAAGTTTTGAGCTTAAGATTATAATAAAAAAACAGAAAGAATTCACACAAACTGACACAAAAAAGTCTTATCTTTTTTTTCGGCCTTATAATATTAGTATTAAACATAGTAAAAATAAAATTTTTCGAATTAGTTTATCATTTCGAGGGTTTAAGTTGACAATCTGATATTGATAGTTTGCCTAAAAAGTTGAAACAATCACTAAATTAAAGTATTACCTATTCAAGTTTGGGTACCAGTAACAGTTTTTTAATGCAATAATCTAAGTAAAATAAATACTCTATGAGTGATATTTTCGAGTATACTCTGTTTGTATTTATATTATGTACATTTCAATATCCTTTAATTTATAATAGTTCAGGTGCATTAGATGCATCAGATTAAAATGACTCGAATTTGCAGCGCTGAACCGCAAAAACATAGTAAAATACTTTGGTTAATGTAGTCAAAATTGTTATTATTATATTTACAAACAGTTTGTTAAAACTTGTGGGTTTTGTTGCATTTTGACCGTTTTATAAAAAGGTTTTGTTGCAAAAGTTAAAATAAATAAATTCCGCAAAAAAATGTTTGCTTATAGTTTTGTTTATTTATAAATGTATATTTGATAAATTTTATTCGTCTATTTAAAATATTAAAAATCAAACTGTTACAATTTATAATTCCAAGTGTGGTCATATAAATTATTTTCTTTTATCATATAAAAATCATTACTCTATTTCATAGCTGTCCTCCAGTTTACTTTAGCATAACTAATTTTAAAATAAATAGTAAAAGCTTCACTATTACGTCATGCCAAAAAGGTTTTAAATTTTATCTACTGTTTCAATTTAGTCAAATTTTCAAATACGAAATCAGTTTTACTTTTATAACATGCTGAACAAACAAAATTGTTATTAAATTAAGATAAATAAATACAAACTTATAGCTTAAATAAAAAAAACTACTTTGTTAAGGTGGTAACGAACATATCAAATAAAAGCTTGTAATTAAAATATAAAAAAAACAGTGTTATAAACTTCATTTATAAAGATAACTGACATCAATATTTTTACAGTCCAGTTCCGCACATTAAATAGTTTAACTTAAGTTAATAAAATTAGAATAAAACATTGTTAGTATTCATAATGTATGCTTACATATCCTTTTTTATAGTTTGGCTAAAAGTTTTATGTAGTTAACGTCTTATTGTTTTAATTTAGTTGCTAGTCAGAAAATCTGATCTGGTTGACTATTTTCCGCAACAAATATAAAATAATGTGGGAAACTAAGACAAAAAGGTGAAACACTAAACCATTATACCAAGGTTTACTGGAAAATTCAAAAGTAAGGTTTTGCTTAATAAGTTTAAATAAAACAAACAACTGAAATAAACTTACTGCACAAATGTTTTACAAAATTGTTAAAAATTTTATTAAGTTTATTTTATCAAATGTAGAAAAATTGTATATAATGATGTAAACAAAAATAAGAAATATAGACAATAAAAAACATAATATGTCTGCATAAATGCAGGACACTTTTTAAATAAGTTATAAAACTCTTATAATTCGTAAAGACATTGACTTAAGATAACACTCTAGAAAATATTTTATTCTAACTTTAACTACTCTATCAAACTATAAGATTAAGAGATTAATTTTATCTGTTTAAATTTCTATTGAGTTTAATAATTTCTATAAATTAACAGTTAAGGCACTTCACTTATTTTAAACTATAATAAATTATATTTGTTGATGCGGCAATAGGCCTTAAAATATAATATTTTATTGTAAAACACAACATTCAAAATCATTTAATTCATATATGTAAACAGTTTGCTCCCATTAGTGATATTTTTCTGCCTGCGTTACAATATAACAATACACTTTATAAAAAGTTAAGTTTTAGATTACTGCGTCTTCTGAACTATTTATGTTTTAACTTCTAAAGCAAGCTGAGTTAGTTGTGATGAGTTTTAATTATTAAAAATTATTTAAAAATAGTATATTATCAAAATTACTTAAAAATTTACTTATCAAAATTTTACTAGTTGTGCCTTTTAACCAACTTTATATCTTTGATAATTACTTGATGATTTATATGTTATCTGTTGAAAAACTTTTACTGTCTTGCGTTTATACTATTATACTAAATGTACTTAATTTCTCCAAGTAATGTTTTTCAGTAAAAGTATCCTATGCATTTTTTAAATGTTTTAAGCGAATACTATTCCGCCTATTAAACAAAAACGAAATTTTGTTAAGAAGTAGACAACTTTCACAAAACTACACTCGAAATATTTTTGCATATTATTACGGCCCAGTACCTTTAAAAATTTAATGCTAGTGAATAAGTAACAATCTTTGTAATTTTTGACAAGCTTCTCAACACATACAAAAAAGTTTGTTCTAAAAACACAAGAGATTATATACGAAATCTAAAATTTACATTCTCACTTAAGTTTTTTTTTTTGTTTACATCACATTTGATCAAGATGTATTTTCATTACAAAATTTTTTATATAGCTAATGTGTCTTATAAGCTATTTTTTATTTCAAATTATTACATTTAATTAAATTTATATTACATAAGTACACATAATAAGTTAGTAATTATTTAAAACTTATTAAAAGTTCGATAGTAGTTTCTAATACAAATTATAAATAATTGTTACTTTTAAATAGCTTTACTTCTGTGATAAATTCTTCAAAAACATCTAATGTCTAAAATAAATTTTACCGGTTTTTTTGTTTTAACATTCATTAAAAAAAAAAGTCCTAACTATATTTATAGTATTTTTAAGTAAAAGTACTCAAGTTTTCTTAAAAATCACTTAAACGTTTTACAACTGATCACCTAAATGTAGTTGAACTTTTAAAAGTAATGTTTCGTAAAAATAAATTATGAAAATAAATTATCTTAACATTGTAAAAAAGTTTATAAAAAGTTTCTTTTATTGGCATGCTTTCGTTAATGCATAAAAATTGTACATATAGTTTACATCAGTTTTTTTAATACCAAAAAGATAAGGTAAAATGTCAATTTTTGTTTCAGTAATTAAATAAAAAAAAACTCAACATAAGTTTAAATCAGAATGAAAAGTATCAGACTTATAGTATTGCATGAAATATTTACTCAAGGTAATTGTCTTAAAAACTTTTATCGAACCTAATAGTAAAATGATTTGGTATTGAACTGACTGAACTCAATTATATTTATTCTAACATTACGGAATAAAACATCAGAAACTCAATACATGGCGCTTTGCCATTCAAAATAAAAAAATATTAAAAGGAGCTTAATTAGAAAATTTGATGTAAACACAACTTCAAATAGTTTGTGAGGATTTGTAGTTTTTGTAGTCCATCATTAATTTTTTGATAATTTTACAAAAGTCACAAAAACTCTATGTTAATTTTAATTATAGATTTGCAAACTCTAGTTGAAATTACAACGCCTTCAAAGACGAGAATATCATCAAACATTTTTTGGTAGCACTGCTGAAAAAAAATATTTTTAGAATATCATAAACATTTAAAAAACATTAAAGTAAAAAAATATACAATGTTTGATAAAAATCTTAACTTTTGTAGGTTATGTGTTATACTCACAACTTGACATAAAATTGTAATAGATAAAATAGACAAAGTTTTGAGCACCAAAGTAAAAGTAGTATCTTTGTAATTATAAGTATTTATTAATTTGGTATTTTCTTGGTATCAACCTAACTATCAATTCATTTGGTATCAACCTGACTGAATTCAATCATATTTATTCTAACATTACATAACAAAACATCAGAAATTCAATATTTGGCGGTTTGCCATTCAAAATGAAAAAATATTAAAATATGCTTAATTATAAAATTTGCTGTAAACACAAATTCAAATAGTTTGTGAGGATTTGTGGTTTTTGTAGTGGGTCATTAATTTTTTGATAATTTCACAAAAGTCACAAAAACTCTTTGTTAATTTTAATTATAGATTTGCAAACTCTAGTTGAACTTTCAACGCCTTCAAAGACGAGAATATCATCAAAAATTTTTTGGTAGCACTAGTGACAAAAATATTTTTAGAATATCATAAACATTTAAAAAACACTAAAGTAAAAAAATGTACAATGTTTGATAAAATCATAACTTTATGTAGGTTATGTGTTATACTCACATATTGACATAAAATTGTAATAGATAAAATAGACAAAGTTTTGAGCATCAAAGTGAAAATAGTATCTTTGTAATTATAAGTATTTATTAATATATATGGTGACGATAAGGCACCGAATTCAAAATAATGTCAATAATCAGTTTTTCTGTATGTATTTAAAAAGTAGTAATCTATTTATACAAAAATTTGTAATAAACGTTTCTCGTCAATACGAAGATAGGATTATTATCAAGTAGATACAAACTTTACGATTAAATTTAACAATTACAATAGTTACATCTTTGAAGAACATAATGTCATTTATTGAAAACTTATTTTGTAATTTTTTTTTAATATTATAGCATTATACTCTAACTCAAAACTTTATAGTAATGTGTACTATATTCACAATTGTTTTTATTATTATAGCTTAACTTAAAATTGAAACACTTATGCTTTAAAACAAAAGTCGTTTATTTAACAAAAACATTACAACTGATTTCAAAAAAAAAAAACTAAAAAAATAAACTTAATTGAAAGTAAAATCAATTTCAGATATCATTTATAATAAAGATTAAAATAATAAATGCATGCTCATACTATGTTATAATCTAAACATTTTTAACATTTATACAAACGAATTTTTTTCAAAAACAAACCCAACTTTGTAATATATTAGACAAACTTATATCTTTATTAATAAATAAATATTAATATTTTTGATTAAATACTTTAGTTATGAGAACAGTGTAAAGTATAATTATAGGTTATAAATAAACACGATTTTTCTTTCAAAAGTTATTAAAAAACAAAAAAAAAGTTTTCTTAAATAATTATTTCTTATAAAATACTTACTTTATAATAAAGTTTTATTTATTTCTTTAAGATTCCACTTAAATATTGTGTGACAGTACTAAACTGTACTATAATAAAAAATAATTAAAATTTCTTGTTTTTAAATGTTAAAATATATAATAATATATAAAACTGTTGGCATGTATTCGTTGATGCATATAGTTCTGAGTCCAAAACTAATAAAAATTACTAAAGTATTTAAAAAGTAAATTTCAACAACACAAGTAAAACTCAAGGTTTTAAAAACTAAGAAGGTGTTAAATTTTTATTCAATGTGATAATACCATTTTCCTGCGATAACTGCCTTCACAAATCATGTCATCAATCTAGGCTGCATTGTTTGATGGTATTACAAATAAAAATATATACTTTTTTGTATTTAAATGTTTAGTTGCTCAGTCATACGAAATGTCAAATTAAAATGAAACTTTTATTGGTGCGGCACTTAGCTGTAAAAACTTTGAAATATACATTAGAACATACTATTCAAAACTGCTTTTATTTTATTTTTAAACAGTTTGCCTCTCCTTGTGGTTTTTTGCTTCAGACATCGTTATTAAATAAGGTAGTTTTGTTACATACTTATTATAATTAAAATGATATTAATTTGTTTATCGATTTTCGATTACTACTTCACACTCCAGTTTTGCTTGATTTTATTCATTTAACTAAAGGTTTGACAAACTGTAGAAAATTGGTACTGAGTACTTTTAATAATTTGTTTTATTTTATCTAGTGTTAACAAAAACTAACTTTTTTAAAAATATATGGTTAACTGTTACGTTTTGCTGAGAGCATTCTTTAATTTTATTTAGTAATTTAGTATAAATCTTTAATTAGTAAATTTAAATTTGAACAAACAAAATCGTTCTAAAACATACATTAGTGATTTAAACTTTTAAAACTCTAGTCTGTTAAGAAGATACTTATTTGATTCATTAGTGACGTAATGGTAACAAAAGTCATACATTTATTTTTATGAATAATTATATTCAACTTGAAAATATTAAAAATTACGTTTTTTACGGTTCATTGTCGCACAAGAATGTCATTAATTTACTAAAACTCTGAACATATTTCACTACATAAGTTGAGTTACTTAAAGGTTTTTTATATTTATGATATATGTTAATAAAATTTTTAAAAGCTTGTCTTGATCAAGAGCAATAGAAATATGTATCTTTAGGTATGGGTCTTTATATATAGTCACAAGTAATAGTTAATAAACGCAATATACTAGTTCTCATAAAAATAAGCTAATGATATAAATTAATTAAAAACAAAAAATTTAAAAAAATATGTTTACTTTGTTGATTCTATTTATTAACAGTATTCACCTGAGTTTAGTAGTTTTAAATAAAGGAAAAAAAAAATATATTTAATTTTATAGTTTTTAAATACTGACAGCTTAGTAAGTATTTATAATCGAAAAAAAAATTCTATTTGGTATGTTATTGTTATTAGTTTAGCTGTCTTAACATGTAAACTTAATTTACTTGATTAGATAATAAAAGTAAAGGAGAACTGTGTCTATTTATTTGCCTTGGTAGATCTCACTAGTTCTTTATATTAAAAAAAATTTGATGCTTTTTTTTGATAAATTGAGTTTCAGTAGCTGAAAAATAATAAATAAGTTTGAGCTAGTAGAGACTATATGCACTGTAGTCATTTGATATTAACAATAACGATAAGATATTGCGGCAATAAGCCGTAAAAATATTCAAGCTGAGCTGGATATAATAAAATACATAACCTTTTTAATAATATTCATAAAAAGTTTGCTTTAATTTGTATTGCTTATTTATTGCATACGTCACTACTCAGTTATATGTTTTTGTTTTAAAGTTTATATCTAAAAAAGCAGTACTAGAGCGTAGTCTAAAATTATTTTTTTAAACAAAATGATCTAGTTATTGATCATTTTATTTGAAATTAAAGTTAGTTTTTAGTTTTAACACAAAACATGCCTCAAAGCTTATGCTTTTTAACACAAAAATTTAATACAAATAATATAGCTGAGTATTTAAATTTATTCCCAGTTATGGGGTTTAATGTAAAATTTAGTCAAAATTACATTAAAATCAGTTTAAAATTAATAAATTACTAAAATAGAAATAAAACTATTTTAATAAAAAAATGAGATTAATGGTTTATAAAGTGAAGTTTTAATAAAAAGATAATAAAAAAAAGTTATTTTTATTATTTTATGTCATAAAATTTAAGTTTTTACTATTTAACTTGTCAGACACATAAGGTATGAAATTATCATAAATATTATTATTATGCAGCATTATAATGTAAAAACTATGACAAAAAATTGAATATTTCTCGATAACTCAACTTTTGTGTATAGCCATAAGCAGTTTGCTTCTATTTGTGGTTTTTATCTCATTTATCTCTATTTTTACAATGCTTAATTAATATGCTTATTACAAAACTGCACTAATTTGCTTATAGTTATTTGCTAACTTTTTACGCAAATTGTTCTAGTGATTGATTATAAACATATTTTAGCAACAAACTGCAAAAACTATAGAACTGAGTGTGATTTTGTAGCTAATTTGCACTTATTATTTTAAAACTATTTGTTTAATTCGTGTTTTGTTTAAGCAAGTTTTAGCTGAAGAAACTCCAACGTAAATAGTAAAATCACTTTTTAATTAAAGTTGCTGATCACGTTGTTTAATGACAATGAAGTTTTCAGATGCATATACTTTTTTATTTTTAAAATAGTTTTAGATTTTCAGTAAAAAAAAACAAAATTATTCAAAATATTTTACTAGTATTATAAAAATTTCAATATAAAAAAAACAACTACATTGTTTTACTTGCGACTAAACTACAAACTAAAGGTGATATTTTTGATTTTGTTAATTTTTGTAATATATATGTACTAAAATACATTAGTTGTTAAACAATGTAAGTACTTGTAATGATCTATTAGTGTACATTAACAAGGCAAATAAGAATTAAAAAACCTTATAACTATATTAATTTATTTAAAAGTTACATATTGAAAATAGATTTACTTATAATGCACATAAAAGAAAATTTGTTAGAATTAAAAAAATAGTTCAGAATTTTAACAAAAATATTGTAAAAAGTTTGTGATTTCAGTACCGAAACCAACAAACCCTCTCTAATTTTTTAAGCATATTTTAAAATAAGTTTGACAAAATTTGTATTTATCCATTAGCTAAGTTTTAACGGCTATATAATTACATAATTTTACTAAAACTCAATTTGTAGGCTCATCTGTTCATATTATTAAAAAAATTGATGAAATGATAAACTTTAAAAAATGTTGTTGGTATGTTTTCGTTGATGAAGTCATGTTCAAAACTAATGAAAGTTATAAGTATATCAAAAAGTAAATTTAGGTAAAACCAGTAAATATTATATAATTCAATAATTTTAAATTACGTTAAACAGTGTAAAACTTTTAGTTTTCAGTCAAGTATCTTTACAAATCATTTTATCAATTTAGTTTTTGTTGTAAGATGAATTTACAAAAAAAAAAATTTTTTTCGTATTTTAGTAACGCACATTTCATCATAAAATAATGTTTAGTTGATCAGGCACTCAAAATATCAAATTAAGATGAACTTTAATCTAATACAGCACTTAGCCGTAAAAATGTTGGACCAGATTGAATAACATACTATTCAAAACTGCTTTTGTTTTATCCATTAGTAGTTTGCTTCTATTTGTGTTTTTTTGCTTCATACATTAATGTTTAAGAAGACTATTTTATTTATAAACGTATTATAATTAAAAAGATACTAATTTGATAATTTACTATTGATTACTATTTAACACTCCAGTTTTGATTGATGATGTTCATTCAACTAAAAGTTTGACAAAATTAAGAAAAACTGATACTGATTACGTTCCATAATTCATCTAGTGTTAACAACTAGTCTATTTCGTGTCTTTCTTAAAAATTTTTTCAAATTAACCAATAGGAAAGGAAATGGCTAACTGTTACGTTTTCTTAATTCTTAATTTTATTAGTTACTAAATTTTGTTTAGTATATTAGTATAAATTTGTACTTAGTATCTTCAAATTAAAAAAAAACATATCTTTCTATAGTATACTTAAAGATTTTAACTTGAAAAACTTTAGTCTGTTAAAAAGTTACTTATCTGATTCATTAGTGACGTATTGGTAACAAAAGTCAAAGTGTTTTAATTAATAATAACACGCTACTTGTATATTTTCAATATATATAGTTTTATTATGACTCATTGGCGCACAAGTCATTAAAGTTATCAAAATTACGTATATAAATGACGATCTATATTAAATTGTTTGAAGTTTTTTTAAATATTTATGGCATATCTTAATGGAATTTTGAACAGCTTGTTTAGATCAGATTTTTTAATGTTTGTACAAGATGATGTATTAAAATAATCAGGTTGTTAAAGAACGTAAGTGTTTAAAATATACTCATTACTTTCTATCTAAAAATAAAAAATAGAAACTAATAAATTAATATTACTTTCAATAAATATTATCAATTGAGAATACTTTTACATCTGTTGCAGATTTTAGAAACTTATTTGAATTTAAAAAAAAACAAGAATTTCATGTCTTATTTAGAAAAGTTATTAAGTTTTTGTGTCAGTAGCAAAAAAACGAACCCTCGCTAAATTTTTAAGCATATTTTGAAATATGTTAAATTAGTTGTGAACTTATCTACCAGCTTAGTTTTAATGGGTCTATATCAATAAAATATATCTAAAAAGTATCATTAAAATTAAAGTTATACCTTCATTAAATGATAGAATAAAAACAGGGCATTGATTAAAGTGCGATAAGCCACTTATTATGTGCTTAAAATTATTGTTTTTTAAAGTTAAATTATAGCGTAAGATTAAAAAATAATAGAAAATTAAATTTTGTTTATGTTTGTTGGCTTTACCTTATCACCTTACAATCAGATGCTTCTATAATGAGTTCAGAACAATTTATTACTTATGAAAACAAAATTAAGTTACAAAAGAGTAAGTTCAACTAAATCTTATAACTAATATTTTTAATCGATTTTTTTTTTTGAGTAGAGTGACTGAATTTGAGTATTGTATTCAAGCTTAAGACGAATGTACATTTTTAAGTCAGAATAGTAGCTGAATTAGTCTTGTTATATTGTGAAAAGCATTTGTGATGATTTTTGATTATGAAAAAATTGAAAAAAAGTTTCTAATTCAACTTTATACTGGTTGTGCTTTTTAAGTAACTTTACATCTTTGATAATTACTTGGAGATTATGTATTATCTGTTGAAAAACTTTTGCAGTTCTTTGTTTATTTTAACACTTATTATAGAAAACTAAGTGTACTTAATTTTACTTAATGATCTTTTTCAGTAAAGTCATGCTATGCATTTTAAAAACGTTTAAAGCAAATACTATACCGCCTATTTAGCAAAAACCAAATTTTGTTAAGAAGTAGACAGATTTTACAAAACTACACTCGAAATAATTTTGCATATTAATACGGCCCACTACCTTTAAAAATTTAATGTTAGTGAATAAGTAACAATCTTCGTAATTTTTGATAAGCTGCTCAACACATGCACAAAAGTTTGTTTTAGAAACACAAGCGATTAAATACAAATCTAAAATTTATATTCGTTATCAGCTTGCTCTCACTTATGCTATTTAATCTGCCTACATCACAAATTAACAAGGTACTTTCGTTACAAAACTTTTTATATAACTAATGCATCTTATAAACTATTTTTTATTTCAATTCAAAAAACAAGCTGAGTAAGTTAGCAATGATTTGAAACTTATTAAAAGTTCGATAGTAGTTTCTAATACAAAATATAAAAAAATTGTTACTTTTAACTAACTTAACTTCTGTGATAAATTCTTCGAAAACATCTAATGTCTGAAATAAATTTTACCGTTTTTTTTTTGTTTTAACATTCCTTGAAAATAAAATATTCTTCTTATGTTTATAGTATTTTTAAGTAAAAGTACTCAAAATTTCTTTGAAGTAACATAAATGTTTTACAACTTATCACTTAAAACCAAATTGTAGTTAAAATTTTAAAAGCAATGTTTCGTTAAAATAAATTATGAAAATAAATTATTTTAACATTGTAAACAAGTTTTTAAAAAGTTTCTTTTATTGGCATGTTTTCGTTAATGCATAAAAATTGTACTTATAGTTAACATCAATTTTTTTTCAATACTCAAAAGATAAGGTAAAATTTCAAACTTACGTAAGGTATTTGTATAATTTTGAAACATTTACGTAAGGTAATTGTCTTAAAGACTTTTATCGAACCTAAGAAAAATTGTGATTTGGTATCAACCTGACTGAATTCAATCATATTTATTCTAATATTACATAACAAAACATCAGAAATTCAATATTTGGCGGTTTGCCATTCAAAATGAAAAAATATTAAAATATGCTTAATTATAAAATTTGCTGTAAACACAACTTCAAATAGTTTGTGAGGATTTGTGGTTTTTGTAGTGGGTCATTAATTTTTTGATAATTTCACAAAAGTCACAAAAACTCTTTGTTAATTTTAATTATAGATTTGCAAACTCTAGTTGAAATTACAACGCCTTCAAAGACGAGAATATCATCAAACATTTTTTAGTAGCACTGCTGACAAAAATATTTTCAGAATATCATAAACATTTGAAAAACACTAAAGTAAAAAAATATACAATGTTTGATAAAAATCATAACTTTATGTAGGTTATGTGTTATACTCACATATTGACATAAAATTGTAATAGATAAAATAGACAAAGTTTTGAGCATCAAAGTGAAAATAGTATCTTTGTAATTATAAGTATTTATTAATATATATGGTGACGATAAGGCACCAAATTCAAAACAATGTCAATAATCAGTTTTTCTGTATGTACAGTAACCTCTCGCTTATTTACGCACATTGTGTCATCAGAAAAAGTGCGCAAAGATATGAGAGATCGTTAAGATACGAGAGGTACCAAAAATACTTACTATGATGGCTGTTTTTTTATATTGCTTCTAGTTAAAAGCAGAATGAAGACTTTCCCACTATTAACAATGTGTTTACTTTATCTACAAATATAAAAATAAAAGATAAAACTATACATAATAAAAAAAATATTTTAATTTATTTAAAATAATAAATGTAGAAAAATTTTACTAATTTTAATAATAATTTTAACAATAAATTGATATTTGTGTTAATTGTAAGCTCTATATTTATTAAGTTTAAGTGCTACTTTTTGATAGGATGTTTCATTAGATTTATTTTTTAGATGTTTATTCATATATAGGGTAAAATTTCTGTATTTTTTATTTGTGTTTTAAACTCTCATTATTTCGTTTTACTTACAACATTTAAGACAGTCAGGTTTTTTTAAGTATTTTTATTTAATATCATATTGTTAACAAAATTTCTGATATACTTAAATATAATTAAATGTTTAACAACTAGACAAGAAACATAAGTTTACAAAGTATAAATATATAGAGAGGTGAGTTAGCATTAAAAAATATATTCTAAATAAAAAATAAACAATATACGTAATTTCTGCAATAACAAATAAATAATTTTTTTTCTTTTTTAATTTTCCAAACTCTAAAATGCGTAACTAAACGAGAGTGCGTAACGTCACGAGTGCGTAAAGATCCGAGAGGTTACTGTATTTAAAAAGTAGTAATCTATTCATACAAACATTTATAACAACGTTTCTCGTCAATACGAAGATAGGATTATTATCAAGTAGATACAAACTTTACGAATAAATTTAACAATTACAATAAATACATTTTTAAAGAACATAATGTCATTTATTGAAAACTTATTTTGTAATTTTTTTTTTAATATTATAGCATTATACTCTAACTCAAAACTTTATATTAATGTGTACTATATTCACAATTGTTTTTATTATTATAGCTTAACTTAAAATTGAAACACTTATGCTTTAAAACAAAAGTCGTTTATTTAACAAAAGCATTGCAACTGATTTCAAAAAAAAAAACTAAAAAAATAAATTTAATTGAAAGTAAAATCAATTTCAGATATCATTTATAATAAAGATTAAAATAATGAATGCTCATACTATGTTATAATCTAAACATTTTTTAACATTTATATAAACGAATTTTTTAAAAACAAACCCAACTTTATAATATATTAGACAAACTTATATCTTTATTAATAAATAAATATTAATATTTTTGATAAAATACTTTAGTTATTAGAACAGTGTAAAGTATAATTATAGGTTATAAATAAACACAATTTTCCTTTCAAAAGTTATTAAAAATCAAAAAAAAATATTTTTTTAAATAATTATTTTTTATAAAAAACTAATTGTTGATAAAGTTTTACAGAAAAACTATCTGGTTTTATTCCGTCACAATATTAATCCCAATTTATTGTGTTGGATGTTTTAAGATTAACAAATTTCTACAAGTTGTACTATAAACAACTTTTTAGTGACAAGCTTTTTATTTGTAAATTTAAACGATTTATAATTTTGAGACAATTTTCTTTGATTTCATAAATGTAAAAGTAAAAACGAAAGAAATAGTAAAGTTGTTTTGATAATAATAAAAAACCTGTTTTACTCAAGTTAAAATTTGTCACATTATTTAATAAATTCGCATTTTAAAACTCCAGTGAAATGATTTACAAAAATACTTAAAATTTTATACTTTTTAGTTATTCTCTATAATATAAAATATTACTTTCCTTGTTTTGATTTGCTTTTTACAAACTTTTCAAAAAAAAAAACCTACGTAATTGTTACTCTAAGTAATTTTAAATTTAAAAAACTTTTTGCTAGTTTTTCTTTTTAATACTAATAACTAAGTTTATAACAAACTCAAGTTCTAAAACTTTGAATAAATAGTTTTTATGATGTTTTATGAATATCAAAACTGTAGATCCAAAAACTCAAAAACACTTTTTTCAATAATTAATCTATTGCTCATTTTTAATTATAATCTAAAATGGTCATCAACTTAAAGGTATAGATTATTTATAAATAAATCTTGTCTTTAAGTAATAAACATATGAAATAAAATAATGTTTACTAATAAAAAACAGATAGGTTTTCCTCTAAGCATAACTGTCTAGTAAGAGTGTAAAGTTAAGTTGCAGAGAAGTAACAACAGTAAAAATATAATTTTATTACTATAAAACTTATTTTTCTCGAAGAAAAAACCATCTATTATAACTATATATAACATTTAACAATATTATATATGAACATAAGTTTGAAATCATGTAATTAATATTTTTTGAAAATTATATAATTTTATGTTAACAATTGCTCAATATTTAAGAAAAACAAAATTCGACAATTTATAACATGTACTTTTCAAATTAAAAATTTCTTATTTGTAGACATAAAAGTTTAATGTAACTAGTGACGTATTAGAAGCGAAAGAAAAACCACAACCAGTTGATTTGTTTTATCATTTAAATTTAAACGGTTTTAGTCGTTGTTAAGTGTAGTCTACGCACACTCTCATTGAGCTACAATTTAAAACTGCATAAAACTGCAGTAAACTACTTTATCAGTATGTATATTTATTTTGAACTTTTTAGAATTTTGGCAGAATTCTTTTACGCTATTTTCTTACTGTTAACAAAAAGTCATTAAAATTAGTTATTTGGGCTAGGTGTACCATTTTTAACTTAGTTGTTTATTTGTGTCATATTACCCGATAGAGAAGCTGATTAAGGATTATTAAATTAAATTTGTTTTAATTTTAGAGGAAATATATTTTCAAGTTTTTGTATAACCTCCAAAAATAGTTTACATTTTTAACTGCGTTGTTTTTTTTTTTGTAAAATTTAATATGTTTTAACTTTAGAGAAAGTATGTTTTTAAGTTTTTCTAATTCAATTAAAAAAAAGCTTATTTTATTATGGAAAACCAGTAAAAAATTGTTAGAAACAATTATTTACTTCATTTTTAGATATGATATACGAATAAAATAAAAACTTTGATTCATTATAAAATGTTTATTTTTTAATTTAAATCATAGGTCAGTTCTCATAAAAAATTGTAAGCTTTACTTTTAACTAAATTTGTACTTAAAGCAGTTCTATGAATGTACTAGATTGTAATTAATGATGCTTGACTAATTGACTTTAGCTCAGAAAAAGTCATAAAAATTTTACGCATTAGTTAGTAGGTTTTACTTAATTAATCGAGCAAGCTCTTATATTGTGTTCGCTTATAAAAATAATGCTATTTAAATTTGCTTTCAAATCATTAAGACTAAATCATACTTATCAAATTATAAAATCGAGATATTACAAAGGATAATTTTGTTACCAAAAATTAAATTTTACAAACAATTAACATTTCTTTAATAGACTTAATTATTTAATATTTTAGTATTAATTTTTTTTATTGAATATCGTATATAAATTTTAAAACTAAGTAATTTATTTATTTTTTCTCGCTTAGGTAACATGTTTACTTTACAACACGACACTAAAACAAAACTTTAACTGTAAATTTTGAAGCTTTTTAAATAACTTTTGTATAATAAGTTTAACACTTGTTAGTTTAAAACCAAGTGCTACATCAAGTTTAATAAAAAAGCACTGTATATAATTTAAAAGTATTTTTGTATAAAAGCTACCCACAAACTATTACAAGCAGATTACAATATGAAAGTTAAGTAAAATTTTTGTACTTTATGTGTAACGATCTTATACACACTTATTTTTAAATGGTACTTAGCTCAAAATTTACACACTCAAACATATAATTACAAAAATTAAAAAACATTAAAAAACATTTAACAAAAAAAATTATAAAAAGCTCTACAAGATAATTTAAAATGATAATAACATTTTCTATACTTTTATGGAAAAAGCTACGGGTTACAGTAAGTGTAAGTATTTAGCAAATGAAAAAGAAAGATTGATAGAAAGGTTTTTTTTTACCTAAACACCAAATCTTCATTATCACCATACAAAATTCAAGCGGCGTAATACCGTACAAATAAGTTACTCAGCAGTTCTGCACAAAAATACGAAGAAATACCCGAACAGTTTTCAAAGTATAAATATAAGTCAAGTATGTATGGTTAGTTTGTGGTTTATATTTAAACGAAAGCAGTATAAAATAAAAACTTTGCAAGTTTATGAATTTTTTTTAAGAAAATAAAAACGTGTCAGAGTCAGAAAAATGAATAAAAGTTAAATTGTAATGACTTTTATTGTTTTTTCTGTTAACATTTATACTAAAACTATTAATTAAAGTAGTCATTTAATACTTTTTTATGTAATTTTTTGTTTTTTAAAGTCTAAAAACAAATCTATCACGAAAACTTATTCAATAATAGGTAAGGTAATAAAATTTCTGTAGGCCTAGGAAATATTCATGTGTAAAATATATTATTTTTCAAATTAAACTGACTTTAAGTTAAAAAAAATTATTATATGTTGCAACAGTTTTGAAACTAATTTTAATTACTAAATTTTGTTAGTTGTTAACATTTTTTAAACTATAAAACTTATTTTTTTATATATAGCTTTATTTAATACTACTTTCCGTTTTATATTCTATGGTAAATGTTTGATAGTAAGTCAGACTCTCTAAATTAAATGCTACATTAGTTGTATTTAAAACAAATACTTGAATTATCTTAGTTTTAGTCACAAATGTTAGTTTATTGTTTAAAATGATTGTGTTTATAATAGTGCAAATGTATTAATAAAAAAAAAATAATGACCAACAAAATGAAAGTAAGGCTTACATTTTATAAAGTGAAAACAGGTATCAGAGAAAAATTTTAGTGACTTTTACTGTTATTACTTTAAACACGTATACAATAACTGTCAGTTAAAATAGTCACTTATACTTTTTTATGTAGTATACTTGTTTTGCAAAGTCTCAAAAACTAACCTATTACAAAAACTTATTTATTAATAGTAAATATAACTTCTGTAATTATTAAAACTTATCATGTATCAAATGTATCAATTATTGAGATAAAGGTTGTTTTAGGTAAAAATTATAGCTATGTCTAAACAATTAAATAACTTATTTTAACCTTTTACGTGTGAAAACTATTTATATGATAAAAACCTTTATGTTTTTCTGTAAGTTACTTTTACCCTTTTTAATTATAGATTTATTTAGTACTACCTTCAATTTAAAATGTATGATAATATAAATACTTTAAAATATAGATTTAAAATAATAAATATCTAATAGTTAATAAACCATACTAAATTATGCTGCAAAATTAATTGTATTTGTTTTGCAAAAAATAAATTTACCAACTTAAAATGTTAAGAATTGATAATGTTTTCTAGTAAATTTCTAAGCGAGTTGTCCAATTATGATATTATTTTTGAAAACCAATATTGCAACAAAAAATATCAACGAAAAGCAATTAAAGTTTTGAAAACAATTTAGTTTAAAAATGGTTTACAAAAAAATGAAAAACATTAAAGATTTCTGAGGTTTAGGTGGTGTACGATAGAAAAGATTTAAAATGAGTTAATGATAAAGTAAATAAAAAAATTATCATTATTTATTGTTTTTATTAGGTTTGAAACCACTTATGCTCTAAAGTGATAAGTTAAATTATAAAGCTTTATAATTTTTCTTTTTAATTTAAAGTTACTATATTTTTATAAAATTTAGTTGTTTATCTCACTGATGGTTTTAAAAATTAATATAAATTTATTTGTTTTGACTACATTCAGTTTTAGCTTTTGTAAATTTTCATATAAGGCCATATTAAAAAAAAATGTAATAGCTTTTAACGGCTTGAAATACGAATTGTATACAAATTTTACATTTATCAAACTATTATTTTATTTAAATCAAATTTTACAAACAATATTATTAATATTTTAATAAGAGATGAATAAAAATAACTTAGTAATAAACAAACATTTAAGAAACGTAAAAATCATAATTTACAGCTAGATTATATACATAAATTTTAACACAAATTTAATTTTGATGCAGTCTGCCTTGTAATCATATATATATATATTTTGAATTTATGTTTTTAAATAAAAACAATACGGTCATTTAAATAATTTGTGTTTATAGCTTAAGAAACAAACAATATATTTTTTTTTCATTTTAAGCAATTGATAGTTCAAAATTAAATCAAAAAAAAAAAGTTTTTAACATCAATCGATAACATAAGATTTCATTTAACTAAAAACTTAACTTCATTTTTTAACTTCTTACACTTACATGAGTCGTATGTACAGTTTCTTTAAAAAAAAAGTTGTTTAACATTTAAAATATAGATGTTCGTTATAAAAAATTACAGAGATTAAGTAAACTTACACTCAAATTAAAGGTCGGTTTGTCTGTTTTGTACTTAAATGTTGTTTTTTAATAGTTATTTTTGTTATTAAGGAAATATGTTAACTTTAAACATGTGTTTTTAAATTTTTGAAATAAAACCTTGTATATTTTTTGAAAACCAGTGGTTTTTCGTTGTTCTCAAAAATTAAACAAAGTATTTTTTGTAAGCATACTAATAGTAAAACAACTAAAACTTGTAGGCAAATATCAATTAAAATTATGGTTATTAAATTGTGTTCAACTAGATATAAATAAACGGCCTGTTGCCGTGCAAAATGTATCCTGACTGCTATCTAATAAGACATGCTCAGTACTAAAAAGACTATACTTAAATATATAATATGATCGCTTGCTTTTGTGGCTTTACTGCCTATCTTAAACTTTATATAATTCCAAAGTGATCAGTTTTTTATGAAAGATAACTAAGTAACAAAACTAATTGTTTTAAAAGTTTTATAGACAAATTTATAATATTTTAAATATAAAATACGTTTTTCAATTAAAAAAAAAAGTTTTGCTGTTGGGGAAAATAAATTAACTGAATTTTTTATGTTTAGTTTGCTTTTATAAGTTTTTAAAACTAATTCAATTTGCTACAAAAATATAATCTTGTGACTAATTTAACTTTTAAATCAAATAATTAACTAGAAACAAGTAAAGTTTTCAAATATTTTTGTTTAAAATATTTGTGATTAGTATGTGTAAAAAATAAAAATATAAAGGGTTTAAGAATGACTAAAATAGATTTAAGATTAGTTTATTTTTTATCAAAAGGTTAATAATACAATTCTAAAAATATCATCTATAAAAATTGTGCTTAAAATTGAAAAAAAAAAAACTAGAAGTTTACTACTCACTTTTTTGTTATCAATTTATACTTAAATGTTATCTTTTATCTTTCACAACAGCTGTGATATCACTCAACAAAGGAGTTAATTCGTGACTTTGTAAAATAATTTAACCAGCTGTGTTCTGATCAATAAACTATTTAAATTATCAAAATACATTTTTATACTGATACTCCCAACAAGAAATTTTTCATTTACTTTTGTGTACAAGAGTGATTAGATTAAAAAAATCATTTAAGTTTATAAATATTTATTTACTAGTTGCTTTATTGAATATAGTATATTTTTAGTACTCTTTATTTCTTAAAACTGCTAAAAACTATATTCTAAATATACTTATCTCGTAAGTGACAGTATTTATATTTTTTTTAATTGAAAATGTTAACAAAATTTTAAGGCTTAAAATCTAATTAATCATAAAAACGCTAGTTTTTTTCTTTTTTGACTTTAAGTTATAATAAACGAATAAATATCTTATAAAGCTTTAAAGCTTTAAACAACTTTTTTCTTTTTGATAATTTAATACTATTTTTTTTCTTGAACAAAACATTTAGTTTCTCAACATTTTTATTTAAAGTTTTGAATAATAAATACTTATGTAAATATAAAGTTAAAAAGTTTTTTTGTGTTGTGCGGCTAAAAGACATTTAATAAATTTAATCAAAATATTTATGATTATATTTACAATAAGACTTTAAATAGATATTCAAAACCATCTAAGCCTAATAGTGATAAGTTAAGTAATATGCCTAAAACATGTAATTGCCGTAAAACAAATAAAGATAGCTGCCCATTAAAAGGTAATTGTTTAATTCAAAATAAAATTTATAAAATTAAAGTTGAAAGTAAGGGCCCTGATAAAATTTATATAGGAAGTACAGCAGGTAGTTTTAAAGATAGTGTGCTAACCATAAACATACTTTTTAAAATATAAATAAAAAACAAAGGATTCGTTTATCGGATTATGTCTGGAGCTTTTTTTACTGGTACGATAAAAAGCCAAACATGGAAAGGAGTATTGTTTCAATGATCAAACATGCATCCAACGGAGTAAGTATAAATTTTGTAACTTGCAATACAGAAAGAGCAGTAATTCCAGCAGAAGATAAAGACTTACTTCTGATTAAGTGGCAAGATTTATCAGATATTTGTCCCCACAACCAACGATTCTACTTTAAATAACTCTGTCTTCTTATGCACTTATTTGTTTCACAACATTTTCATATACAATAACAAACACTTACAAGTTTAATACTACATGTTTTTAAACTGCATATATTATTGATTAATTTGTTAAAATTATTATTCCTAACATTTCTGCTCAACTTATTTTAATTTTCATTTTTAAAAACTTGCCTATTCTTTGTGCTTTTTTGAGGTTAGTATATGCTTTTATTAATTTTATAACTTTTGTAGACTATTTTATAACTGTATGTTTTTATTTCAAACTTTGTTTTTAAACCATAAAGTTCGTTTATAGTTACTACTCACATAAACATTATTAATAACTATACATTTTTTTTCTAATGTGTGTTAATATTTTATAGACTCCGTATATCTGTTCTTAAATTTATTTGAAAGTAGTGAAACGCTGTTAGTTGAAATAAGGTTTTGACACAAAAACATCTGTGGTACATATTCCGATAAGCTTAGCTTATCAGGATCTAAAGGATTAAAGCCTTTTAACGTTAAATCTTATATATATAAATAAATATGTACATTAAACGCGACTTTTTATGATCATATATAGTGTTTTAACCTAGTTAGAAATATTTCAAATGTGTCTCTACTTATTTCAAGTACTAGTAAACTAAATATGCTTAATTTTTTGTTATATAAATATTTTATATTATAGTGTACTATTCTAAAGCGTAACTAAAATTACTTTTGAAAACTAGTTACAATTATCAAGATTTTAAATAAATCTTACTTATAGTTAAAAAAGTCTATATCATCCTAAAAAAGTATTAACTTTAAGTTACAAAACAAGTTTTATTTTATTACTCTTTTTATTAATTAGATTTACATTGATCTTTAGCAATGTAACACATTGCTTAATAACTTTTCTAAAAATAAGTTCTATTCACTTTATAAAATTTAATTTTTTATTTATTTTAGTTGTGATTAATGGCGGCATAGTTAAAGTTATAAGTGGTTAATGGCGGCATAGAGCAATTATAAAAATTAAGACCTGTGATGAACTGAACGTAAAACTATATTAAATATGCAAAATGTTTGCAATAGTTTGTGGTTGGCTTTCGAACATAAGTACCAAAAATTAAAACTATGAATAAAAAATTGTTTGTAACTCTTAATTTTTTCTGTAGTTTTCTATGTTTTTGAAATAATAAAACTCTTAGTTTGTACAAAAATTATATATCTAATATTGTAAGTTAAAAGTCTATAATTCTAAACACTTACAACTATTTCCTAGAAAAACAAACTTTGTTTTTTTCAAAATTATATAAAACCTATTTTAACATAATTAAAGACATTTATTACTTAAAGCTTCATAAAAATGTAGTCATCGTTAGTTTTTATGTAACTAAATAAGACAAACTCAATTTGATTTCAAAACTAAAAGTTAGAACTTATAATCAGTTGAAAAAATTAAAACTTTAAACTAATTGTGCTATAATTTTTATTATAACAGTGAAGAAATTGATTTTAGTATTTTAAGTTTATGTATAAAAAAAAAGTTGTTTAAAAGAGGCGTATAAATCAATAAGATCTAAAAATAAACTACAACAGTTTAAAATCCTTTAACATGTAAATAACTTTAAAACTCTATTAACTTTGAAAAGCATAATAGTAACAATTTTAAAAAGGAGTTAGTTTGTGACTTAAAAAAATTTTCTTATCAGAGTATGCTATTAAAAATATTTTTTCATTATAGTTCCCCAGCTTAATTCTAAAAAATATTAAATTTTTCCTTATTTACTTCCTACTGCTAAAACATGTAAATAACAAATTAAGTTACTTTTATTAAAAATGTTTAAAAATAATGTAAACATAAAATTACAAGCTCGTATTAGAATATAATACATTTGAGATAGAATTTTTTTTGATAAATCAATAGTATTTATTACTAAGATGTTAGTTTGCATAAAACAAAGTTTAATCAAAATAATTTTGATACTTTTGGTTTGATTATAAAGTAAAATCTTAAAAATGTTATAATAAAGAAGAAGCTTTAAGTTTTATACAAATTTTTAACGAACTTGTTGGTTTAAGTTTGTTTATTTTCGATAATAAACAATTAAAAAATTCACTTTAAGCTTATTAATGAAGCAGTCAACAGTAAGTATAAAAATAATTAGACTCAGTCAAGTCCTGTTCAAAAAAATAAAGAAAAACTCTTAGAAAAGATAATAACTGTTAAAGTAAAACTTTTTAAAAAAAACTTATTTTTTTCATTGGCCTGTAAAAAAGAAGTTCTAAAGATAAATGAAATATATCTTGATTTGTTGTTGGTAATTTTTAACACATAAGCTGAATTTTTTTTTCATATCTATGTGTAGTACATTAAAAAAAAAAGTTTTATTTGTAAAAATAATTAAGTAAGTAAGTTTTTAGTTAATAAGTAGTCATAAATTTACAAAGTACACTAGATATAATTAAGAATTTTGCTTATTTTATTCTTAATTGTTTTTAAAGGTAAATCGAACCATACATAGTTCTAGAAACAAAAAAGATCTGGTTGATTTATTTTAAAAACTTTTAAAGTTTATTAAAGCTGTTTAGTAAGCTATTACTATTGTTATTAAATTTATTAAATTTTTTAAATTTAAATATGATAACTTTTCACTTTACGTTATAAGACAAAACACATAACACCTAGCACTTTTAAGCTTTATAAAATTAAATCTAGACATATTGATTAAACTTAAGTTTTATGCTGTTTAAAGATCAGCTTATAACATCAAAATAAATTTTTTACAGGGTTTTAATTAGTTTTTTTATAATAAGTTTTTTGTCTAGAGTATTTATATCTAGAACTCATTAGTTTAAAAATTGTACTTGTGATTCTAAACTATGCCTACAAGTTAGCCAAGTATCTTATAAGAATTAAATTTGTTTGTAGATTTTTACAAAACTACCAAATAGTTATTCTAGATTTTGGTAAAACTGCCTTACAAAACCATTACTTTTATTTTGTATTAAATTTGCCAACAACTTTTTGATTATTATCATCAAAAGTCAACTTAGCTTGCTTGTTAAGTAAAAATACAAATACTTAAGAATACGAATTAGTTTAATTACGCTATCTACAGGTATTAAAATAGAATTATTTTTCAAGTGTTGGTATTTGTATAAAAAACCAATGTGAGTTGTTTTTGAATGTGTACAAAGGCAGTTTTAGGTACTGAACTTTCACGCAAACGTTTATTAAAATTTATTGTATTATACAGTTTGTATTGTTGTAATATATTGGTTGTTGCCATTTATTGTAATGTTTTTAGTAAACTGCTTTGTTTAGCACTAAAATAATTTTACTTATAACTACTTGGTTTAATTTTAAAAATAATATGTCTGCTTAAAAAAGTATATAAAGCTCCAAATGAAATAAACACAAACTTCAACCAAATATATATAATCAAGCAACTAGAAGATTCTACATTCGACATTTTATCAAAAGCTTTTAGTTTTTATGAAGATTTTGTACGACTTTGTGCCTTTCCAACGTTTGAATCATCGGATCAAATTATATTACAAGTTTAGATGAAAAGTTACCTTTTTTATATTAGCTAAATTGAAGCAAACGTTTGTGGTCATAGGTTTTACAATATTGTATTAATAATTAGGTTAGTATTTTACATTTACAAAGTAAGTTTTTAATTAATGTATTTTTTTAGTATTGTTTGATACTTTATTTAAAAAGTTTCTAAACTTAACAACTCTTAGAATTACTTGAAAACTATTAAAATAAAACTTAACTTGACTATGACAAATGATAGAAAAATTTGTTTAATTATAACTTGAATACTTGTGAATAAGAAAATATAAAGTAGAAGACAAATTAAAGAAAAAAATTCCTTGTACAGTGCTTCCTCGCTAATCCGGCCAAGTTGGGCAAGATTTTTTTGAAAATACGGCCGGATTTGCCTTTAGCCGGATAAGAACAAAATATCGCTTTTTTTACAAATTATCGACCTTAGTTATATTATGAATTTATATAACAAAACGTACTATAAAATTTCTGTTAATTTAATTTATTTTACTTTATTCAAAGAAAAAAAAATAAAACAGACAAAACTAAACCCAACAAAATTTTATAAGTTCAAAATTAATGGAAAAAAACTACACTGTTAACACTTTAACTAAATTAAGATTTTTTTTTTGAAAAAAGAAAGAATGGAAGATTGTTTTATAGTGCTTTCTCGTTTCTTAGCAGAAAACTCACGAAATTTGATGAATTATAACAGCTTTAGGCACATTATTGTTTGCCATTTTGCAAACTTTTAACTTGTTTTCAATTGTTAGTTGAACGCGTTTTCGTTTCTTTGCTGTCTTATCTATTTTTAACCAGATATGTTGATTGTAGCATATTAAAGTGTAACTTGCTTAGCATAGACAGGAAAATTGCAAATGAAAAACAAACAAGTTTATTACAACTAAGCGGGAAAAGTATGAAAATGTAGTTAAGATTATACAAATGATATTTTATTATGACGTAACAATACATTGCTTGCATACTTATAAAACGTAAATTGAATACTTTTTCAAAGTAAAATGAAATTAAACACTAAAAACGCTAAAGTAAATAAGTCGACTTCTCGACTAAAACCGGCCGGATTAGCGAGGAACCGGACTAGCGAGGACCGGATTAGCGAGGAAGTACTGTACTAAAATAGGTACAAAATGTTAATAACATACAATAAAAGGTTTGTAAGGAGCATATTAAACAAAATCGCAGAACTTGCAATAATATTTCATTTAAAAAAATTTGTTTCATGCTAACAATTTCAACAAAATTCGTAGTTAGAATTTTTAAGGAGTTAATTTGTGGTTTAGACCAATTATTTTATGATCACTATTCAGCTGTAAGGCTCAAAAGCTTTATTAACCATATTTTATACAAGTTATAAAATGTCATTATTTTACATGCAAAACAATAATGATATTTTATAACATGTATAAAATATCATAGTTAACACATCTGGTTAAAGTATTTTACAGAGTCACAAATAAACTCCTTTTTGAAGTGATATCACAGCTGTTGTAAAAGATAAAAGATAACATATAAGTATGAATTGGCAACATAAAAGTCAAAGATAAATTGTAGTTTTATTTGGTTTTAGGCACAATTTCTATAAACAATATATTTAGAATTATATTATTAACCATTTAATAAAAACATTAAAATAATCTTAAAACTATATTAATAATTCTTAAAATTATTTCATTTGTATTTTTTACACATACGATGCACGAATATTTTAATTACAATATTTTAAAAACAATACTTATTTTTAGTTAACCATTTGATTTGAAAGTTTAACTATCACAAGATTATACTTTCGTAGCAAATTGAATTACTTTTGAAAACTTATAAAAGCAAATTAAATATCAAAAATTTCAATGAATTTATTTTCCTAAACAACAAAACTTTAATATTAAAAATTAAGCGGTTTAATTATTTCATAACCAAAACTTTTGTTGGTGCAAATAAAAAGTAATACAGAAACAATTTGTTTATTTATCTCACTTTTGGACAATTTTCGAGTTTTAATATATTTATTTTACGAGCAATAGTTTATTAGTGATTTTATTAAATATTTGTAGTGCTAAAAAAAATTCTTCTTACATTTTCGTTAAATCTTATAAAAAAAAGTAAAATTATCAACTGTTTGAGTACGCAGTTTAAGTTAAAGCAATTGTATCTTTTTCACATTACTAGTAGTTTAACAAATGAGTAAAACATTAGACTTTTTCAGCAGTACATTGACGCATAGCATCAATTTCGAACTTAAGAAAATTTACTTTTAGCTAATTATGCGCAAAATAGGTAGTTTGTAACAGTAACAAAACAATAAAATTGATAGTTTTATTTTTATTTTTTCACGCTTTTTTAACATGCTAGTTTAATGTGTTTCCAATTTACAATTCGAACTATTTTTTAAATTTTTAATTATAAATGATTTTTTAATAACAAGCTTGACTATTTTACAATCTTAAAAAACAGATTGACCAAAATTTTTTGAACTTAAATTGTTTAAAACTTCATATTAGAAATAGTATTAGAATAAAGTTTTAACTAGTAATTAACTACGATTAGTATAGCTTTATATTTTTTAATACATTTTGTTGTAAATATATCTTTACTTCCGATTTTCCTATGAGAAATTAAACTTTTTTAGTCTTGTGTGAAACAAGCGAATACTAATGTGAGATGCGTGTAATAAAACTAAATTGGTACATGAATACTTAATTTGTATTATGTAAATTGTTAAAAATAATAACTATAATTAAGTTTAATTATTTATTTAATAATAAAATAAAATTAAATATTTCTTAATTTTCATTTTGTTTTTGTTTTTAAAATTATTTTATTTAAGAAATATCAGAAATTAAAGAAAAGTTTTTAATAATATTATAAAAGATTTAAAAAAAAAGAAGATTTTCAAGTTTAGGCTTTTACCCTTTCTCGTATAAATTAAAACAATAATTCAAATTAAACTTTTTCAGTTTGTACATAGAATGTATTTATAATTATTAATTGAACTTGGATCGATGTACAACTTTATTGTTTGTACGGAATTGCGTCCATAAATAATGTTGTCATACATCTATAAAAATTTTAACTTTATGATATTTTTAATAGTATACTTCTGTGAAAATTTTCAAATTAATTTCTTATAATAAATATTAAATAATAACGGAGTCACGCGTATATATTAAAATTTTAAACATTAGCTTTATATATACCCTAATTAAAAATTTCAGCAAATTTTTTACAAGTTTATAATTTGGTAACAAAGTAAGTTTACGAACTTATTTAGTGATAATTTGTTTTTATTGTCATCACTTTTTTCAATTATAATTTAATTTTTTTTTACATAATGAAAAAATTTTAGAAAAACAGAATTGTTTTAAGCTAATATAACTTTTTTATTTTTGTAGCTTAAGTTTTGTTACTTCATAAAAACAAACAGATGTTACAGAAAAAATGTTAAATATGTTTTATGTTCAGGGGTTTTTTTAATTAAAAAAAATTGTCAAGTTTAAGCTTTTCTCTTTCTCCTATAAACTTAAAAACTAATTTAAACAAAACATACTTTAGCTTGTACATAGACGATAATAACAATTTTCAAGTAAACTTATATAGAGGAACGTTAAAACTGTTTGTACGGAATTACGTTGAAAAGCATGCGTTTATCGGATTCTGTCTGGAGCTTTTTTCACAAGTACGGTAAAAGGCCAAACATAGAGTGGAGTATTGTTTCAAAGAATAAACATGCATCCAACAAAGTAAGTAGAATTTGCCCAACTTGCACCACAGAAAGAGTAGTAATTGCAGCAGAAGAAAAAGACCTACTTCTGAACAAGCGGCAAGAATTATCGAATATTTGTCCCCACAACCGACGTTTCTACTTTAAATAACTCTGTTTTCTTATGCACTTATTTATTTCACAACATTTTCATATACATTAACAAACACTTACAAGTTTAATACTACATGTTTTTAAACTGCATAAATTATTGATTAATTTGTTTAATTTATTATGAAGTAACATTTCTGCGCAACTTAATTTAATTTTCATTTTAAAAACTTTCCAATTCTTAGAGTTTTTTTGAGGTTTTTATTAATTTTGTAAATTTTGTAGACTAGTTTATAACTTTATGTTTTTGTTCAGAATTTGGTTTTTAAACCATAGAGTTTAAAGTTACTACTCACATAAACATTATACATGCTTTTTTTTCTAATGTGTGTTAACATTTTATAGACATTCCTATATCTGTTCTTAAATTTATTTGAGAGCAGTGAAACGCCGTTAGTCGGAATAAAGTTTTGACATAATAACATCTGTGGTATATATTCTGATAAGCTTAGCTTATCAGGATTTAACGCATTTCAACGTTACATCTTATATATATATATATATATATATATATATAAAATAAGGTTAATGTTTAAACTTAAACACTTTCTACTGAGCCCACTTCAAGGGCTTTTAAAATATTTATTCAAATGGCGATTTTAAAAATTCTGGTACATATGTTTCATAAAGCTTTAATTTTTCATAAATCTTTAATCATCATCATAGTTAGATGGTAAATCGATTTTACTGTGCTTAAAAGAATCTACAGCCGTTATGTATACGTTGAGAAGGAAGGTTTTTTAAATAAGAGGAGCGAATTTATATCGTCTTCTCGACATGTGAAAAAGCTTCTCTTAAAATACAACAAATTTTGAAGTATTTTATAGTCAATTAACTGTTGTTTTCGTTAATTTTGGTTGTTTGATTAGTTAGATGGTAAATCGATTTTTGTACTGAATATTTGTAATGTACAATATTACGTCATACTGTTTTTTGTTTTTTTGCATAACTTTTCTATCTTTGTTTAGTACAGTGCTTTTCATTTTGAATTTAACTGGCTGATGATTAAAGCTTTATGAAAAATTAAAGCTTTATGAAACATATGTACCAGAATTTTTAAAATCGCCATTTCAATAAATTATATGTATATATAATTATATATATATACATTAAATGCGACTTTTACGATTATATATGGTGTTTTAACCTAGTTTGAAATATTTCAAATGTGTGTCTACTTATTTCAAGTACTAGTAAACTAGATAAGCTTAATTTTTTGTTTACATAAATTTTTAATATTATAGTGTACTTTTCTAAAGCGTAACTAAAATTACTTTTTTAATTTACAACTTAACACAGTTATAAAGTTTTTAAATAAATCTTACTAATAATTGAAGTGTTTATACCATCTTAAAGAAGTATTAACTTAAGTTACAAAACAAGTTTTATTTTATTACTCTTTTTATTAATTAGATTCACATAAATTTTTAGCAATGTTACACGTTGCTTACTGATTTTTCAAAAAAGTAAATTCTATTTATTCAATAAAATTTAAGCATGTTTAATTAAATAATATTGTTTGTTACAGCTGTTAATTGTAGTTTACCTAAAATTATAAGTGATTATTGGTGGCATAGAGCCATTGAAAAAATCAAAATCTGCGATGGACGGAAGATCTAATTAAAAACAGCTAATATATTAAATATGCAAAATATTTGAAATAGATTGTGGTTGGCTTTTGTGTATATGTAACAAAAGCTAAAATTATTAATAAAAAAATGTTTGTTACTCATAATTTATTCCGTAGTTTTCTTTTTTTTTGAAATAATAAAACTCTTAGTTTGTACAAAAATTATATATCTAATATTGTAAGTTAAAAGTCAATAATTCTTTAAACTTACAACTATTTCTTAGAAAAACAAACTTTGTTTTTTTCAAAACTATATAAAACCTATTTTAACATAATTAAAGACATTTATTACTATAAGCTTCATAAAAATGTAGTCATCGTTAGTTTTTATGTAACTAAATAACAAAATCTTACTTTTATTTCAAAACTAAAAGTTAGAACTTATAATCAGTTGAACAAATTAAAACTTTAAACTAATTGTGCAATACTTCTTATTATAACAGTGAAGAAATTGATTCTAAACTTCGATCAAATATATATAATCAAGTAAATACAAGGTTCTACATTCAACATTTTATTAAAAGTTTTTGATTTTTATGAAGACTCTGTTCTGTTCCAACAATTGGATCATCGGATTAAACTATATTACAAGTTTACATATTTTCTAAATAGATGAAATAAAAAAAAATAGTTAGGAGTATCAGTATAACAATACAAAATAATATCAAAAAAAAATCATTCAACAAATCAAGAGATGGTAAATGTATTTTACAAAGTCAAAATTTAACTCCTTTTTTAATTGATATCACTGCTGTTGTTAAAAATAAGAGATAAAACACAAGTATGAGTTGGCAACATATTTGGTCTGATAGGGTTGGGAAATTAAAGTGAAACGAGACAACTAAATTTATTTCCACGTAAAACTAATAAATAATATAAATTAGAAACATATATAACTTACATTAGAAATTTAGACTTATACAAAACTTAAGCAAAATGTATCGTAATAGTTTTGATCAAAAAGACATTTTTTACCTCTTGCATATTGAAGCAGCCACAAACTAACGAAAACGAGCTAAAATATTTACTGAACTGTTAAATAAAACAATGACAATTTGTCCGTTGTTTGTTGTTTATTATTTAGACGGCATTTTGTAAATAATTATAGTAAAATAATTTGTAAATTGATAAATTTGTATATATGTTAAAGAAGCAGCAAAATAAAAACTATTATATGCAAATTCATATATATCTTTATATCTACCTACGTATTTCAGAAAAAATAACTTTTATTGTTTTTAATTTCTTTAACAAAACAAAAAAAAACACACTGTGAGTTTAATAAGTGCACAGAGTTGCTACAATATTTATTACCTTAAAATTTAAATCCTTTTTAATGTTTCAACACTTACAAAGTTATCGATAAAAGTAGTAGTTTAGTTTTCTGCAGTTTATTGAACAATAAAGTGCTGAGCTTTATTAGTGGTTCATTGATTTTTTTAATATTTTTTCAAACTCACTAGAGTGTAACTTGTAAATATTCAAATTGCATAACCATTTAAATTTACAATTTTACTTTATTTTAGCACTTGGATAGCCTGCATTTTTAAGTAGTAAAATATTTAAAACCTTTATTTTTTACGTTGTTTTATAGTAAAGTTAATCACAAAACCATTTGTTATTTAACCATTTTAAAGTCAAAAAAACTTTAATCAAATAATCTTATGTATAATTGATTTTGTTTGTGTATAGCTAAAAGCAGTTCAAAAATTAATAAAGTGTTTTACTAAAGTTTAATCTTAAAGTATTGTTAATTTATTTATTACGGCAAACAGCTTATGTTAGTTTTTAGTATTTTTTTTTAATTAGCGTACAACTATAAATTATTAATAACATTATTAATATTTTATCTTTTGATTGCAAGTTGTACTCAGTTCACGTTATTGTTTAGAAAACTTGCTTTAGATAGGCAAATAACGTTTTTAAACCACTTTACAATCAAAAAAGAGTTTTGCTATTTTATGTTTTTTATAAAATGATAACTATGTATGTACGAATAAGGTTGTATAACGAATAAGACCGGAACTGGTATATTTTTATGAGGAGCTTCCAACTTTAATTTGTATAAAATATATGAATATTCATATAAAGTAAACTCATATTTGTGACATACATGTTGATAAGTAGTAAGATAAATAAAGTTAATCTAAAATAACTGTGTATGAAATAACCGTTAATAGTCACGTTTAAAAAAAATAAAAACTATAACAAAGTAACTTGAAACATGTAATGTTGTAATTCTTTTAATAGCACACTGCTGATAATAAATTTCATTAAGTACAAAGTAAACTCCTTTTTTAAATTTTATCTGCAATGTTTTAAAAAGATAAAAAAAAGCTCAATTAAGTTATAAGAAATTTGCAAGTTAGCTTTTATAATATAAGTTAGGATATTGTATTTTTAAACAAAAAAAAAAAACATGACGAACTAAAATTAAGTATTAAAGTTATCAGAAGCTATTGATTATTAAACCAATTTATAATTTATATTATTTTTAAATTAAGTTTAGAATAATTGATATATTGAAAGTACATTTTTAAAAACGACTTATTCAAAAGTATAAAAGCAAAGTTTAATTCAAAAAAGCTAATTAAAATACTACAACTAAAATGATTTAAAAAGTGAGACATAATTCAAATATTATATTAAATGAAGAATATTCACAGAACGTTGTATTTACGTTTATGCTGTTTTTTATTTTACTAATTTTCACACAAAGATTTGTCTTGAATTATCTTAGAAGAAACACTGGTGCAGCTACAAGTTGATAAGTTTTGAAGATCAGTTTTTTCTTACTCATGAAAAGTTTGCTTATTTTGCATTTTTTTATAGCTCACTGATTAACAAGATACTTTTGTTTAACACATATATATATTGTAGTACTAATGTGTCTCTAAAAGTACTTTTAGTTTTACCTCGCAAGCAAGCTTAGTCGGATATTTTTATATTGAATTAATTAGAAACATGTTGAAAAACACCGCGATTTAAAAGAAGTTATGTACTTTCAATTTTTATTTACTTTTATTAAATGACAATCAATAAAGATCTTTTTAATTGATTAACAACACCCTTTTTTGTTAAGATCTTAAATAAAAAGTTACTTTTTTATAAATTTTACATAAACTTTAAATTTATATGATTGTTTTCATTACTTTTAAGTTTAAAATTTAAAGTAAATACTTTACAACCATGTATGAAAAAAAAAGTTAACTTCTAGGGTAATTTTACAAAAATCGAAAATTTAAAAAGCTTTTTTCGTGTATATAGTTATAATTTATATTAACTAACAATTTTTGATTGCTTTAGTTATTTTTTTGAAGCAAGTTGTAAATAATAAAACATAACATATGTTTTTAAATTGTATAGGAAGTTTTTATTTAATCAAAACTTTAAAATGCATTTGTGTTTTGATACTAACAGTTATTTTAAAAATAATATTTTTAGTTTGTTTTTTGTTTCAGGCAAACTTTAGATAAAAACATGTTAATGTATATTATGGGTACTAATAAAAATTCCAATTATTTATCTGTATTTTTGCGGCTTTGGGCCGTAAAAAATTTTGAACTTACCAACGTGCTTATTTTTTATTCATTAAATGATGTTCTATTATAATTAAATATCTGCTACATTCGTGATTTTTGCTACCTACGTCACAAATAATATTTTTAACTTTACTAGTTTTTTATAAATTCAGAAAAAAAAGTTTAATACCAATATTTTAACTTATAAGCCTCCAAAAGTTATAACAATAAAATTTACAACAACCTATAACTTTTAGTAAGTTAAACAACACATATTAAGTTTATTTAAAAGCCTCAACAAATAACCTCACACTTTAAATAGTATATTTCGACTTGATATAAACATAAAATAAATACTGTTTATTTAATTTTATATATTTGGTATTTTGTTTGCTGGTCTTACCTTATAACCTTATAAACAAATTTTTTGTAATAAGTTTGTTAACATCATGCTATTTAAGTAAAAACTAAAGTTACAAAAAATTAAGTTCAACACTAGTTTTTAAAAAAAATAGTATGAGTAGTACTTCAGTTTAGCTATAGGCTGTAAAAATGCTCATGTTACGGTTGAAAATTGAGTTCGTAAATAATTTAATTTTACTAGTTAGTTGTTTTGTTAAACTTTTAAAAATTTAATAAAATTATTTAATTTGTAAGTTATCAATAACTAAATAATACTGATGCGAACAAAAGTCCTTTGCTATTTTTTTAAACTTTAAGCAATAAACTTTAATGTGGATTTTGATGTAAGCTATAATTCAGTTTTTGAATAACAATGTATAAAAAGCAATAAAATATAAAGACAAACAATGACGGTAGTAGTAAAAATAAATTATAAATTTAATAACTTATAGTATAGTTTCGTACACATGTTGTTAAAATTTAAGCGTCACATAACTTAGAGTTACATAAACAATTAACAACTAATTTCTTCTTTTATAACATAGAAGTAAATGTTTTTGATAAATGTTATAAAAGATAAATTTTGTTATTAACCTTTTCATAGGCGTTGAGCTCAAAATTCTCGAGAGTATGATATTTGAAAAATTCATTTTTTTTTTCAAAAATATTATAAAGAATCAATATATCTAATTAAAATTAACATTTTAAACCCGCTAAAATAAAAAGTAAATTTAAAATAAAAAAAATATTTTAATCTAAGTTTAGTAACGAATTTATATCAGAAGTAATACAATTAACACGTCGTTTGTTTTTTAACATTTCATCGTTTATAATATCTGAAAATATTTGAAATCTTAATGTTTAACGTTTATGCAAGGCAGTTGTAATAAATAAACTTTTTTTTGTACGGCAAAAACCGTAAAAACAATTTTCGAAGACCAAATAGAGTTGTTACTATAATTTTAAAGGTAATAATCATCAACTACTGGCTTTTATTTGTTCGTCTATGCTGAATACGTCACATTATTTTACTATAAAATTTACTAATGCTGAAATGACAGTAGACTGTTTATTACTTCAAGTACATTTTTAGTTAATGTTTGATCACATTCAATTGAATTAATTTTTTTTGACTACCTAAAGACTGTGTGTGTTGATTATAAAATGTAAGTTTGTTGTTTTTCTGTTTATGTTGATTAGTACAAGTTTTTAGCTTAAAATTTATTAGAATTTGAACCTTTATTTTATCAACAAAATTTGAAATTAAAGGGCTTAGTCAAAATTTAATGTTTAAAAGTGATTAAATTTAAGTTGAAAAAATCTAATCAAAATCTTTATTACATTAAGTAAGGAAGAATTTACATTAAAAATAGTGAATTGTCATTGTGTTGGTTTTTATTATAATTACTTCTGATGTTTGAAAAGTTTAAATAAACTTATACGCTTTAAGCGTTTATGTACATCACCTTTGTCAATATTAGGAATGATTAACTAGCTTGCGACACTAAGCTGTAAAAATTTATTTTTACTTACAAGTCTTTAGTTTCAAAAACTAATATGATCATTTTGATTAACAGTTTTTGTTTGTGGTTTTGCTGCATAAGTCATAATTTAAGAGGGTACTTTACAAAACTTATAAAAAAAAACACCATGTACTATTAAAACTGATCCGTTATATATAATGTGATACTAGCTTATACATTTTTGTATTCTACTTCTTATCCCGCAAATTAAGGTAGTGATTGATGATATTTAAATGATTAAAAACTTAACAACTACCTCTCGCTTAAAGACGTTACTTAGTATTTTAGTAAGTTATCAATTGAACAAACAAAATCATTGTAAGGTTTCTTTTGAAGATACACAAATTTTTTAAACAACAAGTCAATTTATTTGTGACGTAGATAATAAAAACTATAAAAATACTTTATTAGTTAACAAAAAATAACTGATAAATGTGTGTGTAAAACACGACGAAATTCATAAAATGTTTTACGGAGCAGTTCTTCAGAAATATAGTATAAACTTTAACATTATGTGCATACTTTTTTTCCTATGTAACTATGTAAAACTTGTTAGTATTTATGACATGTTCTAGTATATTTCTAATAGTTAGTAAAGAACAATAAAAAACAGTGATCAAAATTTGAAATTTTTTAAATGAAAATAAAGTAGTAGTTTATTAACACAATAAACTAATTATGTACAAATAATAACAAAATAATTGGATTATCGTTCAAAGAATAGAATAAAATGGTCTAGAACAATTAATTTTCTTTTAAAGTAGTATATAACATATTAAGCATATATATGTAATATACGTTGTTAACAATGATTAAAAACTAAATATAACAAACAAACATATTCTGATGATATCTATTATTCACATTTTCGATTAGTAAAAATATTTCAACTAAATTACAACCTAGTTGTATACTTTTTTATCTTTGCTAAGATGAGTTGTATTTTGTTATTAAAAAAATAAGTTTTATTTCACACTATTGGAAAGTTAGACAAAAAAAAATTATGTACAAGAATATTAATAATAATAAATATATTTTTATTTGGTTTCAATTTGATATACAAAAACCTTATTAAAAATTACTGTCATAATTAAGTTAAGTTTTTCCAATATAAAAAAAATTATATTTTAATCTTTAAGAGTTTAAACATAGTTTTTTTTAAGTAGAAGCTATTTGAATTACAGATAAAAAGTAAACAAATGTAATGGTTTTACAATCATTTATTTTTTATAAAGCTAACAATTGTAATGGTTTGTCTCAATTATGACGTAGGTATAATAAGAAAATAGATATTTTGATTAATTTATCATTATTGTGACAATATATTTTCAACGGCCAAGTACCGCATTAGTAAGTTAATAAAAAAGATTAAAAACAACTATTAGTTACAATATTGTAGTCAAATATAATAAATGTTAATACGTTTTTAATTAGTTTGCCTTAAGTAAAAAACATACTAAAATTGGTGATTAATTAAATTTATTTATGCGTAACATTCGTTTAAAGTTTAATTGTTTATAAAATTATTTACTAGTTAGAAAATAAGAATAACTATTAATGAATAATACAAAAACAGAAGTAAATATATTTCTGTAAAACAATTGTTTAAAAGTTCCAAAATTAAGCTTGTTTAATAATAATAACAATTAAAGTTAAAAATCAAATTTTAATAGATATATTATTACATTATTTTTGAACTTGTTTTTTTTTTTTATGAAATCAGAAGTTATATAAAAGTTTTTTTTTGTTGTGACACATTTATAACAATGTGTATAATCACATTTTATTTAAAGTTTATGAGTGTTTTAAACAATAAAAGTATACATAAACAAATCTTAAAAAACTTATTATTGTTGATTAAAGTTCTAAACATTTTATTACTACTTCTGTTTATATCTACCTTACTAATTTTTCTAACCAAATACTATAAATATGTACTTAAACATATAAACTTAAAAACGCTATATTATTACCACCAGTGAAGTTATCTTTATTACTTTATTAATTTTTACTGTTATACTGGTTAGGCACAACATTTAAATCATAATTAATGTGAAACATGTTTAGAGCGTCTAAAAACCGTTAAAATTTCTAAAACATAAAGATTTGAAAATGACACAAATTTTTTTGTTCACAATCACAAACGGTTTGCTTTTACTCTGTGTTTTTCGCTACATACGTAAGTATTTATTAATATAATTTCACAACAAAACGATACTAACCCGTTTATAGGC